>NC_133797.1:32884739-34084739 GCF_043250625.1 Sebastes fasciatus
AGTATAAAAATACTAATTGACTAAAGAAATCTTAGTCAACTAAGACCAAACTGACCGTTTAGTCGACTAATCGACAAAGAGGGGGCAGTACTATCTCCATCACTTTGAAATCAAGTTCGAGTGGGCAAAGTGCACAGTCGGAGTAGAGCCTTAAGAGAAATCTCAGGAGAATAGGTGGCCAGTGAAAAGGTAAGGCATCACTCTTGCCAATCCAAATTTCCAAATACATCTCCATTCCTACAAAAGACTAATGTGTAAGGAAAGAGCCTTATAAAAGCTGCCCACCCTCTCGCTGCACTCAAACAAATCATTCACAGCTGGAGAGGGCACGGACCACTCACAGGGAAAGTGTCTTTTTTTCCCCGATTGAATCATGGATAAAAATCACATGGTGTCACGATGTCATAGTTCCCATGGCAACACGCTGCATTCATAGAGTGAAATGACAAGCGAGGAAATGCGCATATGCAGATATACACACACTTGCACGTTTAAAAGTGCACATACAAGATGAAACAAGTGGTACTTAAAAATGGCCTTGCTCACAAACCATTGAATTCCTATAGCTGAATGACAACCCTAATGTAAAAAACACACTTAATGTAACTAGCCTCACTAAGACGCTGAACTTTCATCCTCTTTTTCTTTTCATTATCATCATTATTACCGCCACTTGTATAAACCCTAAGTCCACGAAAGCCATCCCCCATTGTACAGTTTCAGCAATGTCAAGCCGTAAGTGGCATCGCCTTTAAAAGCATCATGAGAGTTGGACATTTTCCTTAGATGCAAGGTTTTTACGTAACACCAGCACCTGGTTGCTGCAAGGACATAGAAACAACTGCAGTGTATTTCAGTGACTATATTAATATCTGTCTCTTACAGCCTCCCAAAGGGCATCTACTGTATATCATCCGCCCCATCACTTTAACTCACGCTCTGCAGGTGTGTGGTTTTCAAGCAGCATCTCTTCCGTGACGGTTGATACCAGGTCTTATAGAGTGATGTGTGTGATAAAATAAGTCAGGAAGCATCGTACATTATAAGAATGTAAAGAGAAAGAGGAGTTGTCAAAATCAAGGGCGAAGTGGGGGAAGGTAAGACACTGTAGGACTCTGTAAATAGAGCAAGCACACAGGGGTGGCATGTGTTGCCTGCAAATAGTGAGACACACACACACAAGCGCAGCCATGCACATGCACACATTGACACGAACTTGCAGTACACTTGTCCTCACTTTATTTTTTACAAACTTCTTTCAAACTTCTTGCAGCAAGTATTTTGCCCTATATGTAGTGAGGTACAAGGTGTGGAGGTTTGGCTTGTGGATTGGCATGTGACGGATCCGACTTTTGTGCAGGAGACCAGAGTTTGTTTCCTGTTGCAGATCATTAACAACACAATCCTTCCCTAACGGTAAGGGTTTAAGTTGCTGAACTCTAACCTAACCTTAACGTGGTTTTAATCAATATTTCCATATGAAAATTGGATCACGTGACTGCTTGTGCACCTGCACCCGATTCGACTGTTATCAGGCTATTAAATGTGCATTATCGGTCGCTATAAGCGCCATAGATGTGGGTCATTGGGGGCCTACTACGCCTACTACGTGTAAATGTGAAAGAAAAACTTGAAAGCAACAAGTTCTAACCAATGAAAAATTAAATGAAATGTTACATTTTTACAAAACACCTTCTTAAGGTTTAGGTAACAAAACTACAACTTTTTTTAGCTTTAGGTAACAAAACTACAACTTTTTTTTAGGTTTAGGTAACAAAACTACAACTTTTTTTTAGGTTTAGGCAACAAAACTACAACTTCTTTAGGTTAAGGCAACAAAAACACTTAGTTAAGTTTAGAGAAAAACATTGTGTTTGGCTTAAAATAATCGCCACTGACCTACACCACATATGGCGTTTCATGCTGCGCATGACTTCCGTTTCTGCTCCTGACATAATTACTACGGTGGCTAGAGGTCGCTGTCGTGTTCTTTTACCTTCTTTCGGTCATCGACTATGTGACTAGATGATAAAATCTAATATTTGGTGTAGCAGAGCACTACTGACCCACATCTATGGTGCGTATAACAGCCGATAATGCTTATTTAATGGCCTGATATCAGTCTAGCTGGCTTGAGTGTTGTAGTGTCTTTCAGCTCTTCGTTTTTCAGCCCACAACTGTACAGTTTTGGTTCACTCTCACCACCAACATCAGCGTTATTTTGGACCACAGCAGGCTGCTGTTTTCAGGCTAAAAAAAAGTGTAAAATACCACAGTACGCTTCCTGCACAGCAGACAGACAAACTAGCTTGTGAACTGTAGCATTGTGTCTGCTGGATGTGTAAAATAGGTAACTGTTAACAAGTTCACCATATCAACGAAAAAAGGTGATATATTGCTATTTCAAAAACGTTGCTATTGGACGAAAAAAAAAAAGGCTAACCTTGAATAAAAAGTCTTGCAAAATCAAAGTCCAATGCCCAATATTGACTTTCTTGACTTGCCATAGGGTTGCGGCCCTCTGTCACATATGTACACAACCATACACAACCATACACATGCAAGTATCTCTTCACATTAAGTGTTTTCACACTCACTTATATGGCACTAGGATGGCTGAGTATCAATGGTTCTCATGACATTTTTGCTCACAAAATGTTGTTGAAAAATGTAGGCAGTCCACATTACAAACCACTGCTCTAGTCCCCTTTTTACATGTGTATTGTATGGACACAAATGCTTCTCTTTCTACAGTAAGCAACAAAAGCACACACAAGCGCACACACAAGCAAACAAAGAGCGGCGTTTAGAAGGTGCTGGTACTCGCATGCATGAACACACAGGTACAAAAGCACATGCATGCAGTATTGTTGAGGAAAGGTTGCTATACTGACAAATACCTACCCCGCCGCCCCCCCCCCCCCCCCCTCAAACTCACAAAAGACAGAGAGCCTGTTTTGCCGTATTGTTAAGGGAAAGCTGTGTGATATGAGCCTGTGTGCTCCCACTATCTGGCTGTTCATGTGAACTCTCTCTTGTCTTGGGGAATCAGAAGTAGGCCGAGTCAGTGGATGTGCTCATTTCATACACTATCACTGTGGATCACAGCCAAGGACATTCTTGCTTCAAATTGCCATGCTGGGGAATTTCAGTCATAAAGAATTAATCAGATTTTTAGCAAAATGGGATTATAAAGAAGATACAGCACAGGTCAGCTAAGCTGTAATTCATGTAACCAAAACACTGACCCTCTCTACAGTACAATCGTACGTCAGGGGTTCACACTCTAGATTTGGACAAATTATAAAAAGCAATTAATCGTGACAAAATGAGCCTGAATTATATCGTAGTAGAAATTAAACATGAGTAAGTTATAATGAAATATACATAAAAATAGCTTGGCCTAGTTGTATTTCATGGAGCTATAGAGGAGCTGAATGGTGCCTTTGGTCTGTCCTTGCTGTCGCTCATGAACAAAACTTTTTATCTTTCCCACACCAGGGTTGACGTAGGTGTTATGTGACATGATGTAATACAGCCAGGACACTTCAAGGAAATTGCTTTTCTTTTGGTGTAACATAAGGGGAAACTTGGGCCAGTATGGTTCAAATTGCATGCAAAATATTCTCGCTTCCTTCTTCCTTCTCAATAAAAAGAAAATTATCTGTTTGTAGTTAACTAGAGTCACAAAACTAAATGGTATTTTTTTGTTGCTACGACCGAAAAGTGACGCTAAGCGGTCTGACAAAGCCTCACTATGTGCCGAGTTGGGATGAGAATGTGTTGCAAAAACTGTTTAATCCAGCTATAAACATACCATCATAATATCCTCTATAGTGACTAATAACATGGTGAATATAAAGTTTTATTGTCCTCTACAGTTTCGTCATTATTTTTGAGCTTTCAGACTATTTACTTCCTTCTTTTCCATGAAAATAACTGGATGGAGAACTAACAGTGCTTGTTATTGCAGTTCTGTTTTTAAAATGGGTGAAACTGTTTGAATTGCGTCCCCAATCCGCCTCTAAATACCTACACACGAGAGCAACCCCCCAAAAGCACTGCATTATTAGAAAAGTAAGGCAATCATTTTACACCCATATTCCCTTTTCATGTTAAAAAGCAGGATGTTGAATCCTCAATATGAGCTGAAAGGGATTTTACACTTACGAGGCACAGCTTTCATTCAGAGAAGCGTTTTGCATGGCATGTAATAGTTTTGCCCAAATTCTGGTTAGATTTTTATTCATGAGCTATAGTTCAATAGGTTCCCGAGCACATATTATCTATTGCACAAATGCCTCATTTAATCAAAATCATGAAATGGCCTTTAGCTCCTGCAAGAAACAGACCACATAGAGATGATGTTAGATGAGATTTAAGGTTGAGTAGTTGCACCCAAACATGCACTGAATCTATCAATACAAAATAATGATATTAAAGATTATTAAAATGTAGGCTACACATGCTTGTTATTGGAGTTCTGTTTTTTTTTTTTTAAATGGTTGAAATTGTTAAGAGTTGTGTCCTCTAAATAAGAGCAACCCCCCAAAAGCATTATTAGAAAAGTAAGGCAATCATTTTACGCCCATATTCCCTTTTCATGTTAAAAAGGCAGGATGTTGAATCCTCAATATGAGCTGAAAGGGATTTTACATTTTTGAGGCACAGCTTTCATTCAGAGAAGCGTTTTACATGGCATGTAATAGTTCTAGACATATTCTGGTTAGACTTTAATTCATGAGATATAGTTCAATACAAGCAAATATTGCACAGATGCCTCATTGAATCACTTATTCTGAGAACATGAAATGGCCTTTTAGCTCCTGCAGAAGAAACAGACCACATGGTGAGGCTGGAGATGAATTTTAAGGTTGGCACTGAATCTATCAATATTAAATATAAAACATGATTAAAATGTGTATAGGCTACACATGAGACTATGATAGTAGAATAATCATGCTGGCACAAATTACAAAAAGAAGGAAAAGAAGTGCACATGCTGAGTTTGATCTTTGAATGAGCCTTAAAGAAAAGTTAAAAGTTAAAAGTTTGTGTGTTTATATATAAATATATGTTCTTGCCTTCTTCTTTACCGTCATCGTTTAGCAACTTCTTTAAATCGAATTCTCAAATTCATTCACATAAAACTAGACAGGTTAATCATTTTCACCTTCCTTTTTACAAAACAAAACATGGCCAGTACTCCCTCAGATATCGTGGTGTACAAATATGGAACACCAAAATACATGTTATCAAGAGCTCGTTACCCTTAGAACATTTAAAAAGGAAATTATCATCAGATTTAATTCATGATGTCTAATTATCTTTTGATATGTTTAGATATATTTTATTTTCTTCTATACTGTTTTTTTGTATGTATTTCATTGTTTTTATTGGATTGTTTTCCAATGTTTGGTTAGGTTTTTTTGCACATTTTGTGTACTTCTTGTTGTTTTTTGACTTTTGTTGTATTTTTAAAATTATGTTAGTTTAGATCTTTCTTCCTTTTTTTTATTGTTTTTTTTTTTTCACCTTGGGTTTGGGGGGAAGTCCTTTCAGTTCAGTTCAGTTCAGTTCAGTTCAGTTCAGACAACTTTATTTATCCCCAAGGGGGCAATTCATTTGTAGCATTCCCAGTCCATACTTTATTCATTTATTTTATTTATTTATTTATTTATTTGCACATATATAAAACTTCATAAACTCCAGTCAATGAAAACAAAACAAGAAATGTGTCAGCCATACATCCATACATACAACAGACAACCAATAATTAGTTAAGTCGAAGGAAACATATTAAAGGCATGGGGCAGTTGGAGGGACAAGTTACAATAAGAACCATAAAAATACATAGGATTATGGCAATAAAAGCCAAAAAATAAGAAACTTTGTATAAGCCTGTGGCTTCTTGACCTCTCCTGACACATTTCTTGTTTTTTTTTCATTGACTGGATTAAATCACCAGATGGCGTGTCATATTGGTGGTTAATAAAAGCAGAAAGCATCTCAACCTGTCTTGAATCTATCTATCTATCTATCTATCTATCTATCTATCTATCTGTCTATCTATCCATCTACAGATGGATAGATATAATATATATATAATATACATATATATATTATATATATATATTCTATACCATCTATCTATCGTGTATGTACAGTAGCATAGCCTATGCACATTTCTTTAAGCATAAAGTGTAAGACTTGCTCTTTTCTTTTTAAGGTTTGCACTGAATCTATCAATAATAAATATAAAACATTATTAAAATGTATATAGGCTATACACATGAGACTATGATAGTAGAATAATCAAGTTGGCATAAATTACTAAAAGAAGGAAAAATGCATATGCTGAGTTTGATCTCTGAATGAGCCTTATAAAGAAAAGTTAATATCACAGTGACTTTTTTTTTAAGTTTCTCTCCTCTACAACATTAAATCACCAGATGGCGTGTCATATTGGTCGTTCATAAAAAGCAGAAAGCATCTCACAACCTGTTACTTTGGAGTAAAAAGCTGTTTATGTGCTGTGCAAGTCAGTCAGAGGAGGCGACACAAACAACAACAGGAAACATGAGGCTGCTGCTGTGTGGAGCTGTCTGCTGTGTGTGTGGAGGGCTGGCCTCACGGTAATGACTGGAGTCAGGTAACCACCGGACAGACCGACTCTATTGCTCCTCTCAGACGGGTTCACACACTGAAGGGAGGCGGTGTGAGAGCAGGCTTTTCCACTCCCGGGACGGTTTCACCTCGTGGGTTTTTATCTCAATGTCGCTGCGACCTTCTCTTTGAAACAAAGTTGCAAAAAGTTTGATACATAACGTCCGGTGTTCTCGAACGTCGCATTTGGAGAGCGAGCTCAGCTCAGCGTGCAGGAGGCGACTCAGGTGTTCAACTAACTAACTAACTAACTACCACGGAGAAGTTTGTGTCCTGTTTTCTAACAAATTTACGCTGGAAAGAGGATTTATCTTTCGCTTTTTTATCGCGTGTCTCCACTTTGCTACTTTCGTTTCCCTCCTTCAAGTTTATTGGACTTAAACTATCAAGTGGAAGAGTTTGAACAGGTAAGAGCATCTTCGGCCAACATATTTTTTTCTGCATTAATTGTAACACGTTTTGGTCGGTGTACGTGGTCGGTTGACACCTTTTGAAACTGGGCCAAGAGAGAGAGGTGGAAGTTGAGCCCAGTGAGTCTGAGCTGGAGCTGGACAGCCAGCCCAGCAGCTGGTGACTTGTCTGACCTCTGTTAATAAGCATTGCAAACCAAAAGAGTCACATATTGATTAAAAAGCCTTTTGAAATATAATGTGGCTGTTCAAAATTACAGTACAAAAGTACATTTTGCGCTTCTTGAATACAGAAAACATGTTCACTGTGGACAGTTGTGACTTTATAATTACCACCTTATCATTGTAGTTTTTCAATCTTCAAAGATATGCCATCTATTTCAATTTGCACATCACATATTTTAATTATATTCAATTTGCACAGCAGAGATATAGCTTTAATTCTATTTTGATTGTATTTTATTTTTATTTATTTTATCTAGTTTAAAGGTACTGTATGTAACTTTCAGATCCTTGATATTAATGACACCTGTGGTCGTTAAGTGAACTGCAGTTAGCATCCTGACGCCCCTCCATGTAGTCCATTGATTCCTGATAATGTACAGCTCGTTTGACATTATCCCTTACATAATGTTCTCTAATGTTCCTTTATTTTATTTGGACAATTGACTCCATGATACTAACTGTTAGATACTTGTCAGAAAACATAACCCTTGCTCAACTTATTAAATGTTTACATCCTACCGCACTTTATATTGCTTAACTTAGTACATGTTTACATCCTACCGCACATTCAGATACATTATTTACTACTTTATTAGTATTACTGTATTACTGTGCAATAACTCACTGCCTTGACCGTACTGTATACTGCCTTGACCGTATTGTTATTGTATTGTCTATATTGTATCATAGGTCAACATTTCTAGTTACAGATGTATATATATTTACTTATTTTATTAAGTAGTTTAGGTTAACCTTGTATTGGACAACGGTTTTATTTCATCTTTTATACTGATACTAATATACTAATCACGACTGCTTCAAATTTCGCTAAACTCTGTGTAGTGACAATAAAGGAATCTTGAATCTTGAACTAGCTTGCAGCTAGAAAATTACGTCATCAGCTAATGTTATGAAGCAACCAAGCATATCCATGCTGTGTAGCTAATGTAAGTTATAGCAAGCTGGCCAACCATAGCTTAAGCACTCAAGACAAATATTTTAGCTGCACACTGTTGGCGCTTTAGGGGAGCTGAAGAGAGGCAAGGTGCTCGGGAGCCCGCTTAAACGTTCTTTGGATTTCCCGGGAAAACATCCCGAGTCCTTTACATAGAAATCAATGAGTCCACAGGATGTTATAGGCAACCGAGAAAGTCGGGGAAGGTCTCCGTTTTTAAGTTACGTTACAATCCGTACAAACATTGACAATATAAAGCGATTAAAACACGTAAATTGTTACATATAGTACCTTTTAAAGTAGTAGTTGGTATGTATATAGAGATTTGTAAATACAGTGTTTTTTTTCGTTTGTGTGAGTGATGCACATTTTTGTGATGTAAGTTAATTGCAGCTGTAACACTTCAATTTCCCTTTGGGGATCAACAAAGTCTATCTATCGTGTGTGTACAGTAGCATAGCCTATGCCGTTTCTTTCAGCATAAAGTGAAAGACTTGCTCTTTACTGCAAGTTTTTTGTCAGTTTTATGAGTAATTAAGTCCAAAAGCCTCACGTCTGCAGGCCATTTACAACACTTTTATGATGCAGTAGTTAAGATAGTGAAGCTATCTTTTGACACTTTCCTTGCTGCTTGCAGCTGCACCTCCCCACCAACTCACACACACACACACACACACATACATACACACACACATACACTAAATCCACACCATGCAGTCAAGATCTCAAGTTTTGTCTATATTAACCACACATTTGTCATCTGACTTTGATATGTATGACTCCATATTTTACGGCAAAACACACATCTGTTTTACCACAGCTATGCTAGGTCTGTGCTATAGCTTCGTTTTCTAGCCTTACAAGCCATCAAACAAATGCTGCTTAGCATGCAGCTGAGCATACTGATTTACAAGCAGAGATCCCAGCAGGAGCTCCTGACATGGCTCTTCTTCTGTCAGGCTGAAGAACGGAGGGCCTTGAGGCCATATCCGGGGGGTGTTACTCACCTCTGGCTTAATCTGACTCTCAGGAAACAGTTACTTTTCTTCAGGGTTTGTATAACAAGTATATATATATGCCTGAGGTTTCAAAGAGAAGTTGCACATAAAGGATCAGTGCACAGGATACATGGAAATATAAATGTCACAGCAGTCGAAGAAGCAAGCTGATTACAGAGCAGCACTGCTGTTTTATGACACAATAAATAGGAAAATCACTATTATTAAATAAACTTCAGCTGCTGTCAACCTCAGACAAGCCTTCCTACTCTAAAATATTGCATGTATGTATTAAATCTGTGCAGGGTTTTGATACATCAGCTTCACATATCACTGGTTTTGTCATTCTGACTGCTGCTATAGACCTTTTATTTCACAGCAGACATTTTGACTTGTCATAGCAGGTAATGCACAGGTGAAGCTGATAACATTAACGATGGCTCAGTTGCATAAAGTGTCCCAGTGAGACCACAGGACCTCCCTTAAGTGGAATGCAGCCGTCATTAATGTTATTAGGGCTTTTCCCGCTGTGACATGTCAACATGTCTGCTGTGAAAAAGGTCTATTCTTGCACACAGGCACTTTTTAGTCTCATAAATCTCACTACTTTCTATTGTGATTAGTCACACAGCACATCCGTCTACTCCAGTCTTTCATCTTTGCATCATGTTTAAAGTAATTTGTAACATACATGACATGCATTTTTAAATTTAGTCTTTGGCTGTGGTATTGTAGTATTTGTGACATTTTGAGCCCGACCAATATTAGCTCATTGGATATATATCGTGTTAGCATATATATATATTTATATATATATATATCAGCTGATAAATAACAAGAAATCGAAGTACAGAAATGACACGTTTATTTTTCAATTGTAAAATGACATGCCCAGTACATTTCTTGGTCACCATACCAGAAATTTAGAAGTCGATAGCAAAATACCAGTGAAGTTCCACACCAATTCGATACCACGGTAAAAAACAAAAGTAAAACAATAAAGTACTTCAACATCCACACCTTTACCATTTGCAGACTGGCGTTTGTAAGGAAGTTAAACAGGTCATAATTCCCTCTCTAATATCTATTTTATATTGCTGTGAAAACATCTCCTTCAAACAAGTGGATTTATTCAATTCTCGCCAAAAACTGCATTATACAGGATTACATTTGAACACATCATGATAACGTTAGAATTTACCTTCACTGAACACTCACTTTTTGACTGAATAGAGCCTGAACGCATCATAATGTAAATCAATGGTACCTTCCGTGTTGAAATCGGCAGGACGAGGACTAGTTAACGTTAGCTGTTAGCAGTCCTGCACGGAGCTAACAGCTAACGTTAACTAGCTTTTGTCCTGCTGATTTTAACAGGGATTTGTTGTTATTAATGTAGCATTGTCAGGGAAAAAATAGGGTGCGTCCCCTGGACGTGTCAATTGTGAGGTTGCTGTGTCCCAAATATATTTTCTATTGTCCCCGGGACGATGGGATGCCATTAGTTTTCAGAATTTTGGCATCGACTTGGTACCAAAGTATCAGATCTCATGACACTCCTAATCACAATTCTTCAAATTTAAAGGAACCTTATCAGAAATGTTTATTAATGTTATGGGTTGTGTAAAGAAAATGAATACAGACTGATGCTGTATATAATTATCGGATCTTTCAAACTCTCAAATATCAATATCAGTATCGGCATCACAAAGCCTGCATCTGTTTGGCTATAATGACAATGCTGTCTTGAATGCAGTGTAACGCAGAGCTTGTTGTGGTCATACATCTCTCTTGTGCAACAGTCAAATAAGATATTCCACGTGTAACGAGCATCTCTGTTGCTTTGTGCATAAAGCCAAATTCAAAAAGGATTTGTCTTTTACTGATCTGCTGACCTGTTTGTTGCTGTTCAGCTAAAAATGTTTTCTTCTTTGATGCATGCAAAATATAGAGCCCGGGTCGATGTGCCATTCACTTGCAAAGCAGTTTCGTTTTGTTATGAATCTGCAGAAATCTACAAATGTACAAAGAGGAGGAGGGAGCCGGGTAGAGTTGGCGAGATAGCTGCCAAAGACGGATAAAAGCGCAGGAGAAACTGTGTGGTCATCAGCAGCACCAATCAGCACAGAGTTTTATCTTTTCAAACCGTGTTGAAGAGAGTAGGAGAGAGTAACAAGGTGGAGGGAGATTAAAAGCCTGCAGGATAAAGGGGAGGGAACAAAAGAGTAGCTGGGAGATGAAATCCACCACTTCTTTGCTTGGCGAACTGGGTGATGGATAGATTTTCAGCAGGAGGGAAATTCCTCACTGCCACATTGCCTCCAGCATCTCTCTCTCTCTCTCTCTCTCTGTCTTTCCATCCATCCTCAGCTAAAGTAATATTAGATTTTCACATTTCTTTAGCCTAGCATTGTCATCAGAAACAAACTCCACTGGCTGTTAGTACATTTCCATGTTTCAACTAAGCTGTTTACATGGGTTGAGAAGCATAGCCTGATAAATGATGCCCCATGAACATTACAGTATTACAATGTCAAGAGTTTCCCAGTTCTACCTTCCACTCCCTCTCTGTATGTCATGTTGCCACCGCCCTGACTGTCTGTGACTGTGCTTCAAGCTGTTATTATTATGGCTATACAGAGGATTAGAGTCAGGCACAGTGAACAAAGATGGTTCACCTGAAATCAAGAGATCAGTAAGACACTGGCCACATAGAAAGTCTTTTTTGTCTTTTAGTGGTAGAGGGAGGGAACAATGGAAGTGATAAATAATAGTTTGTTCACAACGTTGGCAGTTGAAAACTCCAGTAGTCATGGTTCGATGTGTGTTAGCATGCTTTTTGATCCTATTTATACTGCAGTCTCTATCTTAAAGCTACTACGAGGAACTAATTTTGTTTTGATTTTGGCGGTCCCTGTGGACAAAAGCGGTATTTTTTTCCGAGCACCAGAGTCCCTTTGGAAAATCTTTAATTTTACTGCAGCAGGTTCTGACAGACTGCAGTCTCAAGTCGGAGCTCTGGTGGGAGGTGGAGGGCTCCGACGAGGTCAAAGGCGTGCTTGTCGCTGCTATGGGCCCCGCAGGAGTCTGAGCTGAACGAGTTTCTGATTTTGCGCCGAATCCGACTGGTGGCACCGATGACGAGCATTAAGAATAACTGTTTAGAAATAGCCAATCTTCTCGCTGATGTTCTTGTTTACTTACGCAGATCATATAGAGGCATCAGTATTAAACTGAGACTGTTTCATAACCAGTTAAAAGTAACTTTAAAGGGCTACTCCATCAATATTTAATTCCACGTCTATGAAATTGGAAGACATGTGAAGAGAGAGATTTGCACCAGAGGAGATATTTGACATCACTATGACGTCACCAGGGTTATTTTCTCAGACTTTGCAGAGCTTCTTTATTTGACTGCGTAGTACTCACAATGATGAGTGAACTGATATTCATGTGTAAAATGGGTGGAGATTATTGCTGTCTGTCTGTGTTAGTGAAATGTGCGATGGCTTCATTTTCAATATTGAGAAATATTGAACTTGATGATTGACACGTGCTAAATTGCTCTCCAGTGAGCTCATTTGACCTACAGCATGTTTCTGCATAATGTCACCGTCCATGTCAACATACCTGAGATACCAGGCACGCCCCAGCCTTTAAGTGTGAACTATTCGTCTCAGACTCCTCTTTTTGTCTGTCCTCTTTTCCTTTGTGTCTTGTTTAGGCAGAAGAGGCGGTTTTCAGACGGCGCTCTTTAATCATTCTGCTTGTGAACGTCTGTGTGTGGTATTCCTTTCATTTGCAATAATCTGTTGACTCGAAGCCTCAGAAATCCCAGCTGACAGTTGGTGAAAGAAGGAGGATAGAAAAAACATTTACCATCTTCAGTTTACTTTATGTCCGTTGTACACAGTACTCATGCCCTTCTTTTGACACCGGCAACAATGTATTAATCAAGCAGACAAGGATTAGACAGTTAAGTAATGTGTTGTGGTTGTAACGGTAATGGTCTGAGGAGATAACTTCAAGAAAGACCTGAGCTGTCTGACAGGATAATAGTTTAGCTTCTTCGCCCACCAGCATTTACCTCTTTCATGAAAGTCTACTTTCTTTTCCCTGCACATCAGTGGCTTGTGAATATATAATATATAAAAAATTATGAATACGTTTTAAAAACTGTAGGAAACTTGACAAAAAGCTGTGATATTATAGATACTGTGTATATATATTTATAAAATAGAAACATATTACATTATATAAGTGTTTCTATTTAGCCTACCCTCATTGGTTTAAATTGAGTGGACAAAATAATAGAAACCCCTGTCAGTATAATGCAATTATAACCTTCACGAGTTATTGCAGGATTGTTTGTATTAAACTGCATTAGTTGTTTTTTTTGTAGTTCAATCTGGCTTTTCTGATGGACGTGCACACGATGTTCCTATTTATGTGCAAATGAAACTAAGAGGACAACATACTGTAAACTAAGAGGGCACTCTGAGAGCGCAGACCTCCGCCAAGGTCATGCCCTATCTCGCGATGTTAACGAAAGTGAACATGCTACACCCTTCCACCAAGTTTCATGAAAATTGGGCTTGTCATTTTTCCTGTAATCCTGCTGACAAACAAACCAGCCAACAAACCGAGCCAAAAACATTACCTCCTTGACGTAGGTAATAATGCAACCTCAAGACGCCGTGCAAAAACAAATAAACATGGCTGTGGTTACTAGGTCACAATGTCTGGCTAGCTAAAGAGCACAGCTCAGAGGTGACATACACAGAAGCCAACATTACCTGAATGATGCTTGTTTACTGAAATGTGAGTATGTATTTTGAATGCTGGCAAAGAACGAGTACAGATAGGTTACATGCACCAAATTGATTGAACACATCACATAATGGATGGCAGAATTAGGCCCACATTTTTCATGGTGTGTGTGTGTGTGTGTATATCATGGTGGTGGTGGGAGAGAGGAAGAGATGGAGGAAGCGATGCCAGCAAGCTGTCTAATGTTACACGTCCTTCCAAAGCTGCAGCTAATGTGTGATGTTGTTGTCAAGTCAAAATCTCATCACTGTCAATTCACAACTAATTTGGAAGAAGCTCACCTGTTGCTGAATTGCTCAGAATGCCAACAACAGATCCACATCTCACACTGAAATGAACTGATTTGCCGAGCCGATTTTTGTTTGTGTGGTTTTGGTAGCTGTGGCTTTGTTCTGTATGCACAGTATAAACATCCCTTTTCATCATCAGAGGAGGCTTGGGATTTATTAACATCTTCTTTTCATGCTTACAGGCATGCTTTTTGTCTGGCGTTCGCTTAAAATATTCAAGCTCTTGTTGCGCAGCTTAAAACTGCAGCTCTATCAGCACGGGATGCTATTCTCCCAAGACTGACTAATTAATGAATTTGTCAATCACACTTAAAGGCAATGCCCAGGGAGGAACAGTTGTCCATATTAAGATGTGGCCTTGTCAGACTGTTGAGGGGTCGCTCTTTTGCACTACTTAAAGCAAAGCATGGTGTTGCTATAACCAATATTTCTCAGGATTATAGTGTTCTTGACATATTGATTTTTTAAAAACCGTGAAATAGGCTTTTTTTGGGGATGGTTTAAGAAACTTGTGTGTCATGCCTATTGTTATCTCAAAGTGTGCTTTGAATACTGTTTGCAGTCCCACGCTGTTTGATTTTCATTAAGCGGTGTTACGCAGTATTATATCCAAATCTAGTGTGCATGCTCTAGCTGTACACCAGGCACACAGTCTCCTGATGGAGACGTTTAACCATCCCTACAGCAGAATATTAGTCTTGCAGTGAGTTTCGTTCTGTATCTGTTATTAGCAAAAGGCCATCTGTCCTTTTTCAGTCGTGATGCTCCGGTCAGTGCTGGACAACTCACAATATTTGCCTGCCCGGGTCAAGAGAGTGTATCTTGAGTTACCTAGATGTGTTTATGACCTTGTGTTAACTAAAACCTAAAGAACCCATTATGTAAAAGAGGTGGCATTCCTCTGCACCAGGCTGTTGACCCCGGTCCAGCCAAGGTGCTGTTGACAAAGTTGTTATTGAAACCCCACAGTGTTGGGTCCTGGGAACCGTCCAAGACCTTTAACCCTGGTACAAATGGCTTTGGAACCAGACATGGGTGAAAAATTAATATTAGTTAAAGAATTTAATTTCAGATGTTTGTGTTGTTCATTTAAACATCCCAGACATTTCAACAATGTTCAAGACTAATGAGCCTCTCACACAGAACACAGCTTGTGTTTCCGTTGGCGCATTCTGTGTGAAAGGCCTGTTACATGGAAGATTAGATATTAAGTTGTCCATCTGACAAGTTACTAGTTACAGTTTATCTAAGGGTCCATGCTGGTCTTTTTATATATTACAAGAGGGGAATGTATTATGAACTGTGTACTTTGTACATAACTTGTGAAAGGCTGGCATTACTGTCAGACATTCTTTTAACAAGGCTTTTTGATAATGTAGCTGGTGCTGTTGGTTTAAGGTAGGGTTGGTAGTACTGTTCATATACATTTTTTGTTATATTAGTTGAAATGATCATTACATCCCAACAGCAACCAATAAATGCTCTGACAAAAAACAACTGGTATGTGTGGCTGTCGCAGGACTGTAATAAAATGAATGAAATGATTGGACGGGCTACCTGTCTGTCTACCTGCGTGCACTCTGTCCGTGCACTCATTAAGCATCACCAGAGTCTTCCACAAGCTTCTAGCTTGGCAGCTGTGAGTACAAACAATAGCCATGTTTGTTGTTTACATTCATTATGATATGTTATTGTTCATTATGATAATTTTGGGGTGTGGCTTTGGAGGGAAGCTTGAACGGACAGACTGTCAGTGTAGCCTGCTTGGTGACTTTCTCGCTAGTTTTTAGGGACTTTTGGAGCTCGTGCTGCTCGCTACTTTCATTGGAAAAGAGTTGGCAGCAAAGGGTTTTATGGTTGAATCATTTTTTTAAATCTGGTGTACTCTTACCGTGTCAAATTACCGACCTTTTTGTCAGATTGGAGATTTACTTCCATTAAGATTTGAAATCAGTAGAAAGTTAGAGAACGAGCTGTTACTAAATAACAAAGGCAAGACCTTTCAAAAGAGAGAGAAGTGGATGAGGGCAGATGTAAGTGAGAGAGAAATGAAAGACAGCTAAGAGCAGAGGAAACCTGCAAATTATGAGGTACACTGTAAATCCAATTGTGCACCAAGTATTTTAATAATAACTCTGAGTATAAAGAGATCATCATGTCTGTCAAAATGGAATATAACTCTGTTGGAAATTGCCAACGAGATCCCAGTTAACTGAGTTTCCAAGTGAGATATTAAACAGAGAGGGCAGCATTTTTGTTTCCACATCTTTGAGCTTGGTAGGCAAGATACTTAATAAAATATAAAGCAATTTGGAGGTTTTCCATTCTCATTTATATGGCAACAAAAGTCTGGCTTGCTCCCAAAGGAAGACATTCTGACATTGAGCTCATCGCAGAGGTGAATTCAAATCATTGCATAACTGAGATCTGATCCTGTTGACATTATGAATGGGATTTTGATCAAGTCTCTCAAATCAATACTCCTTAGTGCTGAAATTAACATTTATGTTTTCATCCTTCATCGCCTTCACAACTATAATCTCAGAGATGGTGAACAGCTGCGGGTGTTGAAAGACAAGTGCATTGTGTCTCTGTAATTTATTTAATGATGGGCTGGAATTCCGTTTGTTTGTCCACAGTGATGATGAGGAAGGAGGAAAGTTAAACATTACGTTGCCCGACTAAACATTCACAAGGTGACTGCTGGGCACCCTTGCATTAGAGATTGAAGCTCGACATTGCGAGGTCTTATCAGCTGGTAGTGAATGACCTACAGATGTATTTGTAATGTTGTACTGCGTTGTGTTTTGGGAGATAATATGTGTGTAAGCGGGACTGAGCTACGAGGCACATAGGCCTCCAGGCTTTTGACTCCATGACAATAGCGAAAATGAACCGAGACCGGATTACACCAGTCCTGCATTCCTCTCCAAACCTGTTTCACACACACACACGCACATACACACACACTAATCCTGCGCACACAGACAGACAAATCACTGCAAGCAAGCCAATACACGTCTTACACACACTTTCTGCCAGTTTAAAGAGAAAACGTACCAACTGCATGTGTGAACATGGGGAATCAGAAAACTCATTAGTGGGAAATCCTAGAATAGTTCAATTAAAAACAGGCCATATCATTGAAGAGTCTCACAATGAGTGAGTTACCCTGTGGTTAATGGGTGCTGCTACAGCACTGTTGTGTGCTAAATTGTGAGTAAAAAAAAAAGTCCAGAGCCAATCTGCATTATCAGCTGTAGGCATTTTTTAATTGGCTGGTCTTCACACCCTTTTGTTTATTGTATTCCATTGCGCTGTGGGAACGCCACCCGTCAAAACCTGCTTTCCATTAGCACGGTTGAACCTCTTCCTAGTGCACAGCATGGTGAGTGATTAAATCACAGAGCAGGATGAACGAATGACCTGCAGTCTGCAATTTCAATGAAGACCCACACTGACTGAGTGCGTCACTGAGCAGAGGAGGGAAAGCCACTTTGGGTTTAAAAAAAGGTCACTTTGCCTTTATTTTAGTGGCATTTTCCAGGTGCACAATGCCTCTGAAGTACTACTGTTGGATGAAAACCACAATTGAACTTCCATTTTTTTTTTTTTTTTTCATGAAAGGGACGTCTGCCCAAATCTTGTCGAATCCTTCCGGTCACAACTAGTGCCATCACAATAGTGGAATTTCTATCTTCAGTACAGTACCTTGAAAAATATCAATATTCGATAGCATTTTCGATACCACAGGGAAAGATGTACACAACATTGAGAGCATAACATTTTAGATTGTAATTAAAAGATGAATAGCGGTGTGTGTGTGTGTGTGTGTGTCAACTCGATGTTGGAGAGATGAGAGAGCAGAAAGCACAGCTGGTACCCGTGTATCGATATTGTGGAAAATGAGTATTGAAACGGTTTCAAATATTCAATATCGATATGTATCGATACTTCGATAATTTTGACAATGCTAGCTAGTCACAACAGCTGAATTATTTTCATCATCACATTTCCCCCGCACCCATGGTGATATCTTCAAATTGCTTGCCAAATCTCAAAGATATCAATTCACAGTAATTAAAAACAGAGAAACGCAACAAATCCCCACAAGCTGGAACAGGAAACGTTTGGCATTTTTGCTTGAAAAATGACTATTTATTTGTAGGGCTGGGCGATATGGAGAAAATCTAATAACACAATATTTGTGATCAAATACCTTGATATAGATATTGAAACAATATTGCGTTTTGAGGGGAACGTATTTGGTCGTGGATTAGGTTTGTCTTTAACGTATCACAAATGCGTTTCTAAGTGACTTAGTATAACGAGCGTCACGCAGCAGGTGACGTAGTATATCGAGCGACTGTTAATGGAAGTTACGTGGAATAATAACGTTACTGAATGTTACGTATGTGTGATAACGAGTTTAACAAGTAAAAAAGTCCTCTACGGGTTGGAGGGAGGGTTGGTGGGTGAGTGGGTCAAACAAACACAGGACTTTCACTCAGTAGACCGCTGTTTGTGTCCCGTGTGAAACTAAAAGTCAACGTTCATTTACGTAGTCATTTTAAGACAAACCATGATGTTTTTTTCACTAAACCTAATGAAGTAGTTGCCCAACTGGGACTGTAAGCTGGAAGAGAATATGTTTTCCTCGAAACGTAATTGAGAACGCAGTTTAGTTGTATGGGAATGTCATTCTGTAGGAGACAGTTTTTTTTCTTTTATGCCGCTGACAAGGTTGCTGCTAACTGTAGGTTCACCTTTGCGGTTAAAGTAACTGTCACTCCGTGAGTCTTGTGAAACCTCTGTGCATGTGAGACAGCGACAAAATGGAAACTGGCACATCTTGTAAGGTGTCTCTCAGTGCGAACTTGACGTGCGCCTTTGAGCTTGGTTTCGGTCGACAGCCTCAAGTGTCTCATCAGGACTTGTCAGAACAGATGTCTCAAACTCCGATCCCTGCTCTTCACAACGCTTCCTCGGGTGCATACGCTCTCATTTGTTTCAACCTCTGGTTCCCTGCAGGGCTTTCCATTTATATGATGTCTCTGTGTCTTATCCGTCTTCATTTCTATCCTTCTCTCCTTACATTTTATCTTCATGGCTTGTCAGCTGTTTGGCAGGTGAGGCAGGTCATGACGAGGACTCAATCTTGTGTCAGTCCAGGTTCTTGCGCTGGGTTTTGTTTGAACAGAGACTCTATGAAAAAGTGCTGATCTTTTACTTCCTTTTCTGTTTATCTTTTTCTCCCTCCCGCCAGTTACATCGTCATTTGATGCCATCACGCAGAGACTCGACTTATTCCAAACTGTCTGAGATTCCCTAAAATTACAGGAACATGTACTTTGCTTGAGACATTACATATACAACATATGTCATGCATGACACTTGCACTGTCTATTAAACTCAAATATATTGTAAAAAAGGCTATAATGACATTCAGTTAGTGGCTCAGGGTGACTCAATCACACTGTCTATGTTTCCCATGAAGCCTCAACCTGTAATCTTCACACACACTGCATTCCACCTCAGGGCTAAAAACATCTCCCCTCTTATCATGAGCGCTAATATGTGCCTCACCGTGCACAGTGTTTGAGGAGATAAAGCCGCAGATAGAAGAGTAAATGAATGCCAAAACATTGAAACCAGTGATTCAGTCTGTCTGGCAGCGTAAGGGCGACAGTTGATAACCCATCGTCTCCTGCTTTGAAGTCTTTACTGCAATATATGTAGACTACGTGTAGAGCTGCTGGGCAGTAAACCAACACTTTACTAATACTGTCATGCTGGTATTTTCAATAACTTTTCAAAGTGTTTTAAAGGGCTTTCCCCCAGGTCCGACTGTTATAACAGTAAATATGTGCAAGACAAATTCAAACCTCAAGTAGATCATATTTACGATTAAATATATACGATTGTAATGTTATTCATTTTCATCATTTATCCCAGGCATTGTTTTTTTATTGAAATAGCCTTAAGTCCCAAACTTGTCTTTGAGGTCTTTACAATCTATGCAACATATGATGCCCTCAATTTGGATTATACAGTATGTACACTAGGGCTTAGACGATACAACAATAAAAGCAGAAACTTCCTTCTACCTCCGCATAGACTCAAATGAAGCAAATATATTGATTCTGGCATTTCAAAATCAAATTCGAAATCGTAAAACAAAATTGAGATACATAGGTGAATCGATTTCCCCAACTGTAATATACACACAGAATGTAAATGTACAAGTGAGCATATAGAAAATACAGTCAAACCCAACTGCAATAAAAAAATATATTCACATATTTCCCTTTTTAAAGAGGAACTCCACACTAAATTGTTTTTGACCTGTACACAGAGTGTTAACACATGTGATTTTCTCCCCCATAAAACATAGTGTGTAAAAAACACTTATTGCTGTATTTATCGTTTTAATATATGGTGTGCAGAGATACTTTTGTGTGTGATCCTGCGGCCTAAATAATTAATAATGAAAATATTGCATGAGTAGTTTAACGGCTATTTTAAATTCTCTTTATATGCATGAGGAAGTCCTAATGTCTGATGTTTGAACTGGTTTGAGGAAAGTAACATGACGTAAAACTAGTTAATGTGTTGTTTATAAACATAACATATTCAGAAAATCATAATCTGTGTTAACGCAGTGAGTATTTGTACATCCAGTCTAATAAACCCTTAATAGCTCTTTTTTCTAAAATTCCCTAAACTGACTGACTGCATACAAACCTTCTTCACAGGAGCAACTCCACTGATCACAAAGCTGTTTGTAATTTAACTGATTGACACTTCTAAAACTGAGCCATTCTAGGAAACGCACACACTTAGACCAACGCAACAATGTGACTTCTTCACAGTCGGATTAAATAGTTAATCCCGCATGTTAATCATACTCAGTGAGCCAAGATGACTCATCCGAGCTGCATAGCACGTTATTCTTCAGATGCACCATGCATATGTATGTACCGGATGACCGTGTTAATCTCTGTGGCCCCTCTGCTGATTTGATGGGTTGATGACAAGGTTTTTCACAAAGGCTTCACCATGCTGTCACTTTTGATCTGCTGCTCAGCTTAATGGCTGCCCAACTGATTTTCTCACCCAAAATCCTTCCAGACTTAATATTTTAAATGTGTGCGGCAGATGGTGATTTTGACACGATTAGTGATCAGAAGCTTGCCCACATTGGGAACCATGCAGAGGGCAATATCAAGCAGTATGCAGCCATAAACAATATTTAGCTTTATGTCAACCATCTGTGTGTTTGGCTGATGAGATGATGGCTGACAGCGTAGAATATGTCAGTGGGCACAGTAAGACAAACCTGCTGGATCAAGGTAAACATACTAAGAATTTAGCCGCGTTTCCACTAGTTCAGTTCAGTTCATTACATTTGGTTTGTGGACTGCCGTTTTGAAGCCTCAAGTTCGGCATTTTGGCTGTCACCTTGTTTTTTTTGCAACCAGAATTGACACGAGAGGGTGGAGCTAAGTACAATCAAACGCTGAATAAGACATTTTTAGGCGACCAAAAAGGTTATAATGAACTCTCATGAACTGAAAACACACTGTGAAAGGGTTAAAGCTCTAAGACGAAAACACAGACAACTCCATGACCGGACTACGCCGTGGTAACGACCTGTCAATCACAAGGTAGCCACGCCCTAAGGCATACCTTGCTTTATGGTCTATTTGACTCTAAATGGGACCATAATTTACTAAATGAACATCATGCTGTATTGAAGAAGACTTGAAACTAGTGATTGAGACCATAAACTCATGTTTACAATGTTTACTGAGGTAATAAATCAAGTGAGAAGTAGGCTCATAGACTTTTATACAATCAGACTTCTTTTTGCAACCAGAGGAGTCGCCCCCTGCTGGCTGTTAGAAAGAATGCAAGTTTAAGGCACTTCAGCATTGGCTTCACGTCTCAGTCCACTACACCTAACCTGTTTGGGTTGGTTCAAACAAACTCTGGTGCATTTGCCTGTTTGGGTTGTTTCTTTTTGGCTGGTCTGAAAGCTGTCAATCGAACACTTTGTGATTGTCGGTAACGTGAGCAGAGTATTTCTGCTGTTATAAAATCATGAGCGTATGAAAGTATTAGAAACTGCTGGGCAGTGTTTTGGCGTCTAAATTGCCTCCAACCTCAATAATGTCTTACTCAAACTGGACTTCATGTTTC
Organism: Sebastes fasciatus; assembly: GCF_043250625.1. Lineage (NCBI taxonomy): Eukaryota > Metazoa > Chordata > Actinopteri > Perciformes > Sebastidae > Sebastes > Sebastes fasciatus. Next base: position 32,907,316 of record NC_133797.1, read on the forward strand.
ATATTTTATGTCTTACTGGTACCTGCAGCAACACACCCCCACCCAAGCAGCCCCCTTCCATTGTTTTCATGCAGGTGCTCTTTTCAGTCTGAACGGCCTCTAAAGTGCAGCATGACTTGCTGTCAATCGCTGCAGTTAGATTTTCGCACGTGAATCCACGTAGCGGTAATGATGCAGATTGACGTTGCCAAAACGGCCCAATGAATGAGCCAACTGTCAGTTCATGCAACATCATTTTTACACCTCCTTTGTTTGTTAGTCAGTCAGCGTGAAAACGCAGTAGACCAGAACTAAAAGGTAAAAATGCAGGTGTGAAAGCGACCTCAGAGCCCCCGCGACCTTGACAGTTAAACTTCGATGTACATGTCACATTACTTTCTGGATCAGCCCAAACAGAGATCGGGGAGTGCTGTCGGTATGTGTTGTGTATATAAGTGGGGTTTTTTTATGCATTAGGATCCAGTAGACAAAGCCAGGCTAAGACCAGCCCACCTCCTGCTGAACAGAGGCTCTATTGTGATGTGTGTGTGTGTGTGTGTGTGTGTGTGTGTGTGTGGTACCTGACAGATTCCCACTGATCCCCCCCTCAATCCTTTTTATGGCTATAAAACGTGGAGACAAAATGAGAGCAAATGAATTTGCTCCTTTGAGGTGCTATTGTTTCATCATAGTCTCCTCTCTCAACACGATTTAGTCAAATTGTCAGCGCATTAAACTTGCTTTAGTCTAACCACTGAACACCGCGACCTGTTGGAAGATTTCTTTTTGATATTCCCTCTCGCAGCGATGCCTTTGATGCTCTGGAGTGCGCGCGTCCCGTTGTGATCATTTGTGCGAGCTTACTGTACATAGTAAGCTGCACAGTTACTACCCTGATATATATACGGGATTGGTGGGTTAATGGCGTCTTTTGATGCTTTTTGAAGCGTACGCATTATTTGAACCTCTGTGTCGGAGGTTAGACTGTAGTAGGACTGACGTGCCTGTGAAGTGCAGCAGTAATAAATCACTTTGAGTAAATCTGTGATGCATGTTGTTGACTTTAATAATCCCCAACACGCTCCAAAGTCTACTACACTGCTAGCTCTGTGACGTAGGAGGCGCACACATATCACACATTAACCTCCCATCTTTTACTGATATACACACACACACACACACACGCACACACACACACACACACACACACATGCACACACACATGCACACACAGCAGTGGAATGCAGTGTTTTCATTCCTCCGACCTGGACTGTCAATCAGAGGAACTTGGCTGTATTGCTGTTGCAGCAGCACCATCCAAGCTCCACAAATTCCACCCATGCCACCCACACATGCAGCGCACACACACACGCACACACACACACACACACACACACACACCCTCACACTGTGTGTCAGATTTATGTCTTTCCAGATAAGCATTCCATCTCCAATAATGCAATTTCTGCTGCAGTCTGTAAAGCAACTGAAAATCAATAGCTGATGAAAAAGCACTTTACAACAATCCGCTGTGTCCATCCGTCAAGCTAGAGAGTTACCGCCTCTTCGACCGCCCCGTCTCCGATTGAAGTTCCATCGAGGAATTTGTTTTACAGTTAGCCGGCTGTCTGTTTAAGGCAGGCTCTTCCTGAGCGACGGCCGGTGACGACAGCAGAGGATGCGCTAGTTCAGAGATCAGGGTCGTCGCGATTGCATGTTCTGTCTCTAATCGTCTCGAGGACGGCGGTGTTTGTACTCTTCCTGTTCCCAAACACATGTGGAGTGGAAGGATATTTTCAGTTTACAGTGGCCTTGGAATACACATTTTCTGTTTCATTCTGTCTCACAGGCCTGAAACTGTCCTTCAGTCAGCCAGTCAACCTTCTACTTCTCTGCTCCTATCTTGCCCGGTTCTGCTCTTTTCAGTTCTTGCAGGTTACATCCGACACTCTAGCACTGTGCTTTAATCCCCTAAGAAAAGACAGTAATGTTGAATAGAAGCAGGATAGCGCTGTAAATGAGCCTCTAGCAGATGAACTGCACTTCAAAGCAAAGATGATTCCAGCGTGGCATCACTAATACTGGTATTAGAAATTAATAAAACTATTAATGTTAGTACTCAAAGGCGCTTACAGCACTGTATGTGATTGAGGGCATAAAATCTAATGCTCCAACCTTACCTCTGCCTCCCACTCTCTCGCTCTCCCTCTCCTCTGTCTTCACTATAATCATCCCCCACCTCCATCCCCTCTTGTCTCCAAGAAATGGAGCAGAAACTTCAAAGTGCAGAGAAGCAGGGTGGCCAGCGGTCTAACAGCAGCGTAATTGCATCATTGCACAAAAACAAAATGTCACTGGGTGGCTATTTAATGACTCCCCAACCCCTATAGACCTGAAGCTATTTTAGCAACCGGGTGTACACTGTGTGTTCAGTGGCCACTATTTACAGAAGACCGTTGCTCTTTGATCGCTCTACATACCTTCCTGACATCAAGTACATCATAGGCTATATCAGTCGTTCCCAACCTATTTTCCTTGAAGCCCCCCCTACTTGTATCTAAGAAAAGCTGAGCATCCCCGACTTCATAACCCTAAAAACAAATTAAAAATCCTCAAACAAAATCCTCAATTTGAATAAAGTGTATTAAAATTGACGGATTCCCCAAGCGAATGCGGATACATAACATGATATTTTTTGTAACGACTTAATTTATTTACTATAATGGAATTAGAGCTAAAATAGATGTTTTTTTTATTGTGGTTAAATTAATGTAATTTATGGTGTTGTTAGATTGATGCTAGACCTCCCCATACAGCTGCGTGCCTCTCTTCATGTGCATTAAGCCAGAGAGCAAATGTTGTTTTTGAAAGGCTAAACGCCAACAAATATGGATTAAAGCAGAATATTTTGTTAGATTTTGCTACTAAGCAGCAAAAAATATATCTTTTTAAATAGTTTTAAATAGACTTTATATAAAGATTGTAGTTCTACATGAGCAAATCTAATTTTCACAACCTCAGAGCAGACGAGTCCTGGGGCACCTCCTGTGATCTTGATCTGGACCCCAGGTTGGGAACCAGAACCACTGGGTTATGATAGCTTTGTCAAGTCTATGGATTGTACTGGACTGAAAGGTGGCCGGTGCTGCAGACTTGTTAGAGTCTCGTGACCGAATGTTCACAGCTCTCATGCACCACTGCTGCTCATGTCCATCCCTGTGAAGTCAAAGTCAACAACCCTTTGTAATAACATGTTCATCCATACCCATTTTTTATTATTATTGCATTTGAATGAGCTTCCTGATTCTATAGTGTCCCATATCGTGAAATTGGATTTAAATTCCTGAAACATGTGCTTTTCATAGACAACTTATCTACATTTCATCTGGTGTAGCTCCTGTGTGCCACCACTGATGTTATTTCTACATGCCATTAATACAGAGGCATGGTTGTAAGTGCTACCTACCAGCTCACAATGATTGTACTGATTGCCTCTCCCACAGTCTTTTCACCTTCTTTTCAAGCCCCTTTTTTTAAAGTGGCTTTTGTGCTATTTTGCTCAGTTTGAAAATAATGACTTTTCTTTACATGTACTGTGATTTGGTTTTAGCTGAACACCAAAAATAGTTTGCGGAGAAGGTCTGCTGATATTTTGATTTAACAAAAACACTGCTGCTTCTCGCCTTGTAGGAATAGTATTTCTCAAGATTTTCATTCTTGTATACCGTCAGTTGTGGGCTGCCTGCGAGTGTGTGTCAAGAGAAATACAAGCGCAGTGAGCTGTGCTACTAAATGATTCTTATAGTTTTTCATAGCAGACACCCTACTGTGCCTCCATCTGTTCCCACAGAGCTAAAGCCGCTACACCAGCACTCAGCATATAGACTTCATGGCACCCCACTAGGCAAATATACATTGTTATATAAACATGCACACATACGCTGAAGGCAAATATACATTCTTTTGCACCAGGGCAGGAGGAATGTTTCACGCTGACAGTTTGCAGGAAGACTGAATGACTGAGAGGCAGCTGGACCTTCCTATACGCACGCTGTTTATTTCTCGTAATTTAAAATAGAGCTGCAATATAGGATTGTTTTCAAGTCATCTATCTGTTATTTTTATTAACCAATATAGAGCGAAAACAGCTATCCAATTAATCAATTAGTCAATGACCAAAAATGTATTGCCAACTGTTATTATGATTTTTTTTCAAAATGCCAAAGATTCCTGAGTTCCAGCTTCTTGGGATACTTTCACAAGCCAACATTTAGTGTGTTTAATCGAACTCTGCCGCGGTTTGTTTGGGCCAAAACAACCGGTCCAAGACCGCTTGCGAGAGGTGGACTATTTTCAAGTGAACCAAAACGAATGCTGCCTGCGCGGGCATTTGTTGGGATGGACACGGTAAACGACGGGTTAGCATGAAGGGGGAGAGGACTGACCTGGACTTCTGCAGAAGTCCGATGTTTACTTGATATCTCGGCTGAAGAGAACATACGTAATATGCTAAATAAAGTCCACAAAAATGGTGACGCTTATAAAGTCATTCAAGAGAAACTGGAGGAGAAGGGATTCATGCGCACAGTAGATCAGTGCCGAGTCAAATTGAAAAAGTTTCGACAGCAACATATCAAAGTCTGTGATTCCCTGCATTGAAGTGGCAGCTCTCGAGACAAAGAGATAAATTTGCTCCTTCGTACACGCGCCTCAGCAATTATTTAGTCCGCTTTAATTTGTGCACTGTGAAACCAAACAACACTAAACAGAAAACGAACCAAAATTATAAATTTTACTCTGATTCGGACTAGCCAAAAAGGTGAAAGCGCCCTAAGTGTGAGTGGGGTATGGGGAGATGTAAACTGGGAGAGACTCAGTGTGTGGGAGGTCATACCTCTGAGGTCAACCAGCCTACAACTTGCTCACCTGGCAAGTGTTTGTGTAGGACACATATTATTGCCTTGAAAACACAAAACCTGTCAGTTTTAATGGAACTAAGGCTCATTTTAGTCATCTGTGTTGGCATGTAGAAGGTGTTACAGCCGAGCTGTGTTTATGGCCGGGTGCCATTATATTGGTCTGTTACTGCTGCTGTTTGGTTCGGAGATGTTTTGGATAAGTGTGTGCAGGGAACTCAGTCTCGCATCACATTTATGCTGTGCTTTCTGAATACCACAAGAGGGTTTGTGGGAGTTGTGTGAAAATTCACAGTTAAGGTGCAAAGATTCATGGTCAAAGTAAAGATTTCACACTTCTCATTTGGTTTTATAATGTGGACACTGCCAAATAAAGAACAGGCTTGGTTTATAACAAATCCTGAATGATTTTAAGTATCTATAATATTGTCACCCTGACTTTCCATATTGTTATTTTACTATTGCTGTTTTGGTCTACATTACATCTATTGCATGTCGGTCCATCCCGGAAAAGGGAGCCTCTTGAATTAGAAACAAAAAACATATTTCTATTACAAAAGAAATACATGTCTTTTTCACACTTTTATTGAATTTTGGCTTTTTCTTGTGAAATGCTGAATACTTTCACCTCTTTGGGCCGCTGACAATCAGGAGTGTACGCCAGATTTTAGAAATACTGAGGTTCAAAGACTGAGCTTGCTAGGGGGGGTTCATGCCATTTTTGATTCCCCTGATCTAAATATGTGTATTTCATATCTTCTTGTCTCTCTGCTTTCAACATTACATTCTTTCTGTTCATATCTCTCTCCGTCCTCTACTCTTTGTTCTCTCTCACCCTCTGTAGTCTCTTTCTCTGTGACTCCTCACAGTGTATTGAAAATAATTCAGTTAAATTATACACCTTCTTTATTTCATCTTTGTGTTTGAGTTTGCATCATTTTGGATTTGAATTATAGAAATGGATCTCCAACAGTACATAAACATAAGCAAGATTTGTGTTATACAACAATATATGATAGCCTACAATAATACTATATTATTACACTATAATAATTATGCTAGGTGTTTGTGTTGTTGTTAAATTGAACTTATAGTTCCACTGTAATTACCAAGGAACATATATATATATATATATATCTCTCTGTGGTAATTACACTGTTTGAATTGGTCAGTTTTTGTTTGTGTTGAGCAGCACAGGGACATAATGCTAATCCGGTACCTGCTCTTCCTCCCTCATCTCCATCACCTTCACACTTTCTTTCTCTCTCTGTCTCCTCATCTTGCCCCGTATCTCTTCCCTTCCCAAAGCTGAGCTTTGATTGACAAGAGTCTTTTCATTTTAGTCCGTCTCAGTGGAGAAAGTAAACACAGGGTCAATTGATATTTATGTGTAAATATTACTGCCCTCCACTAGAATAAGCTTGCAATGAAAATAACAATATATACAGGTACTAAGGCTGCACGATTATGGCCAAAATGATAATCACGATAGCTTTTATCAATATTGAGATCACAACTATTTATCATGATTATTCATTGATTTTAAGAGACAACATATTTTTATTGCAATTTCACATTTAAATACTTCCATGTCTTCATCTTAAAAAATTACTTAAACCGATTAATCGATTATGAAAATAGTTGGCGATTAATCTAATAGTTGTCAACTAATTGATTAATCGTTTCAGCTCTAGTCAGATGATGTCTGGGGATGATGAATGGCATCTAAGTACAAGCAGTCCACCAGTAACATTTTCTGAATCGCGCTTTGCATGGATTCAGCTGTGTTTTGTGTCCAGTTTCCTCAAGTTGTTGACATAGTCAAAGTTGAGTAAAGATTTTGTAGCAATGACAATATCATCCACTTCACCACCGTCACTAAGCAATGACGGCGATCAGATGAGCATGTCCATAATCTTGGCATTGCACAATGTCTTTGCTGCACGAAAGTAAAGTGATTTTTATGTAATTATTTCACAACTTTTATTATAAACACCTCGGAAAAAATGCAGAGATCTCGACCTCGGTGACCTCAATGGTGGGTTCGGCCGTGCTGACAATCCTTCAAATGAAACTATCCAAGATTACAAAATGGGTTTAACAATCTCTTGTTTTGTCTGTCCTGTACAAGACTTGTTCTTACGTTTGTCACAGGTCGTCCCATTTTGTGGACATTAAAGTGTTTGAATCCCAAACCAGTTGCTATCTTTCCCGTCACCTCATCCCCCCTCGTCTTCTCCTTCTCTGCCGCTCTTCTTTCCAACCATCTTGACTTTCTCTGCCTCTTAACTCTTTGACTTTGTCAGCCTTCCCTTCTCTACCCTCCTGTATCATGTCTAATTATCGAAGTCAGTGCGTGTCTACAGGGAGCTCCTCAATACCTCCTCATCAAAGCCTCTGTTTGTGTTTGCTTGTTTATCTCTGGCTGCTATTCTAGGCGCTCGCTCTCCTGGAGCCCTGATGAGACACAAGCATCTACTCCCTACGGAGGCTTATACTGTAAGCTGTCACTGCACCTCCAGTCATTCAAAACACTGCCAAAATGAGATTTTGTCTCTTTCTACCTCTGTTGCTCCTGAAGGGTATCTTGTGTCTTCTCAATCTCTCTATATATATTCTCATATGTCTTTCTGCTGATCCTTCCTCTCTGTCTCGCCACCTCAGTTCTTCTCTACTCCAGTGTAATGAAAGGCAAGCTAGAGGTTGTTTCCCCATCAAAAATATTCCCCTCCTCTTCTTCTTTCATCCTTTTCCCCTCCATACACAGTGCACCTACATTTTTCACATTGTTTTTATGTGGGCCCTTTTCCCCTTTGACCCCAAACGGAGGGAAGATTTTCTCACAATGTTAACTATCACCCCTTAAGCACCTGAAAGAGCTGCCATGTTGGAAGAGCAACAATAGCATCAGCTCTACTGAGTTGCCTTCTGGGGAGAAATGAGAACCCTCATTTGTAGAGAATGTGAGTGTCGTATGTGGGGCGGGGGGTTTTTGGGAGAAATGAGTAATGTGGCTGATGTGCCAAAGCTTATTTTGGCAGTTTGCATGCGAGTTTTTTTTTTTTGTTAAACTGGAGGTGTCAATGTGCAGTTGTAGTTGAGGTAAGGTCACCATTTAAAGGGATAGTTCAGGTGTTTTGAAGTGGTGTTGTATGAGGTACTTATCCATCCCAGCATCGAGAAACAGACACTGGGGAGCAAAGTATTACAGTGCTGTGGACGGGGACGGCAGAAAAACGTATTTTAGCCACCTAAAAGAAAGGCTCACCTAAAAAAAGCTATATATGTGTAAGTGTGCGTTATATTTATAATACTTTCACTGCTTTACTTGCCGTCAGACAGCCCTCTCCTTCTCCTTTTTAACGGGGAACTGAAAAAGCCAGCAGGCTCAGATGACAAAAACGGTATAGATACGTTTCACTTTCAGTTCAGCTCGTCGTCGGAAAATATTCTAAATATAGCGTACACTATAGTACACTGGTGTTGCATTTTTTTTAAGGTGAGCCTTTCTTTTAGGTGGCTAAAATATTTTTTTTCTGCCGTCCCCGTCCACAGCACTGTATTGCTTTGCTCCGGGGCTGGTGCTCCTGTCTGTTTCTCCACGCTGGGAGTGTGCTGACCGTCATCTACTGTAAGTAATACACCTACTATGGATAAGTTCCTCATACAACCCCACTTCAAAACACCTGAACTATCCCTTTAAGTTGTATCTTCCTATTGGTGTCCATTGACATTAGCTTGTTTATGAGGTTTTGCAGGTTATGCATGTTGTGTGTGTGTGTGTGCATTGGTAAGCACATATTTTGCGCTTCAAAGCTCTGTGATGGCGATTAGCAACAGCGGCTCTGACAGTGTGGTATTTGCTACAGAAATAGGGCGCCGTATTGCTCAGATCTCCCCCAATATGAGAGCCCAGTCCCCTGTGATGGCTAAATGTGTTTTCTGGTGTAGAACAGATCTCTTTACACACCACACGGGATTGTCAACGACTGGAAGATTATTGCTGCCATTGCTTATAAAGATCCAATTTCCAATAAGAGTGTTTTCACTATAATTATTCTTATCAAATAAAGTATTTTTTTTTGTGCAGAATTCCATGTGGGCCAAAAATAAGTGTTGTTTCTCTCCTGAGAAGATGACTAAAAGCAGAGTTATGGCTTGTGATGGCAGGAACTCACTAATGACTGAGTTGCTGCGAGCTGGTTGCTATGTATGACTCTAGTCTATGCTCTCTCATGTGCCTCTGACTTTTGTGGAGCTCAAATATTGTCCCATTTAGTGTCAGCTGCAGGGGAAAACAAATATTGCCTATGCTCATTTTCTTCGAGATGCCAGAGGCTGTGGCATGACAGAAACAAAAGGCTTAATAGGGGTGTGGGGGAGACTATTTTTGGTGAGGGTTGGAATGGCGTGGAGTATTTGTGGGTCATGATTCACAAAGGCACGTGCTACCATGATACTTGTCCAATTACATGCTTCACAAATAGCAGAGTCACTGAAGCCGCTCATCGGCTGCCTCTATAGATCGTTTCACAGTTGTAAATGTAAATGTGCCCCAGTTTATTTCCTGTTGCAGTGAATGAAATCAGTTGACAGGAATTTAACATGGACCCAAGCTGTTGCCTAGCAATGCAGTTCTGTTGAAATGGTCTATATCCTCTGATGTAGCAGCACGGGTTGGGACTCAAGGAGTTATAGGGGACTAAATGCAGAAATGCTGTTTGATTCTCTTTTTAACACACTCTTTGGACCACAGACAACTACAATTGCCAAGACCCCAAAACACAGGCATTACAGCACAAAGAATGGACATCTCAACAGAAGAAAAATGCTAAATATAGTTTTAAGAGAATCGCAGAGGATTCATCTGAAATGGTTCATTCTGTCTAGCCAGTGAACACAGTCAATACTGAGAATAAATGGATTCGGTTGACTTGTGTTTGTTTAACCTCTGACCTCTAACCTTCAACCCTGCTGTGTTGTGTCACAGGTGCCAGGATGGACGAGACGGAGAAGTACAAACAGCGATTGGAGGCCATTGCTGTGAGTCCATGCACATACACACACACACACACATACAATTACCTGTGTATAGACAAATCCAACGACTGATGTATATGTTGCGCTCTAAAGCGCGGCCGCCATCTAGAAAATAAATGTTTGGGGTAATCACAGTCGGCAGTCTACCATGTTGCTAAAGTAGTAGCTAGGTGGCTTACGCTAACAAGCTGGGGCCGTGCTTGGCTCGTGATTGGCTCAGGCGTGCGTGTGTGTGTGTGTGGGCGGGATTTTGGCTTCAAATGATGTCAAAATGTCAAGATGGCAGTTCCCGTATCCGGGATATTTTGGCTTCACTTTTGTACAGTGGGAAGTGGAGATGTGTCGTCCATCTATATATGCGGGCGGCTGTGGCTCAGAGGGTAGAGCAGGTTGTCCACCAATCGGAAGGTCGGTGGTTCGATCCCCGGCTGCTCCGGGTCACATGTCGATGTGTCCTTGAGCAAGACACTTAACCCCAAATTGCTCCCGGAGGCATAGCCATCGGTGTGTGAATGAGTATTTAGATTAAATCCTGATGGGCAAAGTTGGCACCTTAGTAGCCTCTGCCATCAGTGTATGAATGTGTGTGTGAATGGGTGAATACTGACATGTAGTGTAAAGCGCTTTGAGTGGTCGGAAGACTAGAAAAGCGCTATATAAGTCCAAGTCCATTTACCATATGCAGTCTATGGTACCAACCTATAGTGGAGTGATGGTTCACCATCGACCACGTGTAGTCTGGTCGCTTGGTCTTTAACAGTTCTGGTCCGTCCTTTGTCGGCAAGCTGCCCAGGGTGTGATGGAAACATGAGGATTTAATGGAGATTTAGGAAAGTAAAATTCAGCTGAGGCTTGTGTCTTTTACGTTCCCCTTTTTCGCTATTGGAGCCGCTGATAATACAGCACAGAAAAGACGTCTAGCTGTCTGTTAAAACTGGACAAAATTTCTTGGAAAAGTTTTAAAGCCTCTGAACACCCACACAGATGTTCTCAGTTAATCTGGTTGATTAGACCTCTTCTCAGGACAGGGTGGGACAAATTGCACCTTTTATCATTGTCATTGGAAGATTTGTAAGGCTGTCCTCGACCAAAGAAATTCTTAATGTCGACTAAAACTCAGGATTTTATCAACAAATTTTTCATGATTTAATTGACAGATCTGTAAAACGTAGTTTCTCCACAAAGAATCACATAAAGGCACCACTTTAAATCTTGTGTTTATGTGCTCATACGTTTCTTGGAAATAAGTCATTCAGCATGAAAAAAATATAAAAAGACTAATTGACTAAGAAATCTTAGTCGACTAAGACCAAAACGACAGATTAGTCAACTAATCGACTAAGAGCGGGCAGCCCTAAAGATTTGTGACCTAATAGACTCATCATAGCTCCACCCACCTTCAACCTGCAGGTCTAATCAGCCAGAATAACCGAAATCACCTGGGTGTTCAGAGGCTTTAAATTTTGTAGATTATAATCTTAATTTAACGACATTTGACTCCTGGACAGTCTCATAGTAAAATTGCTTAAAAAGTGGAATCATGTTTCATACATTACAGTGTTCTAGGCAGGTTTACAAGTGAGGTATCAACTACTTGTCTACTTCAGATTCGTCTACATAGAGAAAGAGAGGATAAGGAGACTAAGCTCTCTGAGCTGTCCGTAACACCTAAATAATTCATTGAGTGTGCAATGTGGTGAGCCAGGGTGTCCCTGGTCCCACGAAAACAACACCGGGTTGCCATGGGGACAGCTGCTACTGAGCATTATGGGATATAGAGTATACCTGATGTCTATGGTGACAGTGTCCTTGTGACAGATGGTTGACCAGGTGTCCCCGTTTTACTCTTTTCCCAGTGATGTTTTATTCACCGCCTCCTCTTCCCTTTCTTTGTTTCTGTTCATTAATTTACATCAGCTCGAATATGTCCAACTGCTAAGTTCCTCCATCTTTCTCTTCATTTGAATAAAACTGTTCTCCTCTTGCTCTCACTCTCTCTCTACCTTAACTACCCATCTGTCTACATTCATTTTCTTACTTTGCAATTTCTCCCCCCACCGTCTTTCTTTTCCTCCGTCAGGAGAAGCGTCGGCTGCAGGAGGAGCAGGACCGAGCAAGGAGAGACATGGAGGATGAGAAGCTCAGACTACAGCAGCTCAAGGTCTGACACACATACACAGGATGATCTAACCCGTCTCATTCGTTAACACACACACACACACACACACACACATATGCAGCTTTAATTTCACTCAGCCAAAATCCTCTCCAGGCCCATTCCATCTCGTTAGCCTCTAAATGTATTTCATTTTCACACATTAACACACACACGGATGAACTGTACAACCTTCCACCCTTCCTGGTTCTACCAGTCTCTAGCAGGGTTAGAGTCAAGCCTTCCTTTGCTGAAATCAGTTTTTATGTGTTTACACACTCTACAAGTCACAGAGCTGCTCTATTGTTTTCACATCATTTCCAGACTGGCGTTCCCACTTCCTACTCCTCTGTGCTACGCTGGCCCGGGGGCACATTCCTCAAATTGTGTGAAATTTGTGCAGTGTGTGTGTGTGTTTGTGTGCAAGCGGGCAGGCTATGCGTGTGTGTGCCGGTGTGGTCATGCAGGAGAATATTTTGCATATGCTCGCCATATTTGTGTGTGTTTGTGCACGGTGCTCCAAACCGAGATTTGCATGTGTATAATCAAGTTGCAAGAGGCCTCGGAGATTAATCTAAAATGATTATGTCTATACTTGCTCTCTCACAGGAGGTGATATCATCATTTGCTTTTAGAACATTCATTAGCTTTGACATTGACTCTAACCCCAGGGTAGATGTAAGGATGTGATAGGAGAGAGCAGCAGCTTTCACGCAGCTCCTGACCTGCAGGAAAGTTTAGAGAGGGCTGTGTCCAGTCAGCCAAAGGCACAGGGAGGGGAACAGAGCGGGGCTTGTTCTGCGCTGCAGGAGAAAACACAGAGATGGTTTTGTGACGCTTAAGTAGGTAGCTACTGGCTAACGGTTGCCACATTTTTGGAAACATGGGGCCATATAGGCTGGAGGGGAGTATGGGTTTTCAGATGCTTTCACCTCAGTAGTGAGTAAGAAGCTTGCAGACATCACCTGGCTTTAAGGGAAAGTATAGCTGCTGTGAGTACTTTGTACTGGATTTTATAGCATATAGACACATTTTTATGATGAGAATGATAACCCTGGCTATTTTATGGATTATATATACTACAGTAAAAGTTCCCTGCAGACAGACTGTGTTTATTTCCGCTTGCCAGGGTCAGCTACAGACCAGCGTTCCTAGAGCTGGCAAGAGTTTATTGTCCGGCTCAAGGGCACTTTAGCGGCGCAGATGCTTGCTGAAACAAGCCCTTGAACCAAGGTCAGCTGGGTTGCAACGCGGCTGTTACTAAGTCGCCCTGCAGCCCCTGTTAGTCCTGACAAACAGGGAAACACAAATGATTTTAGGGAAAAAATGCCTCTCTTTCTTGACAGTTTCATGAAGAGTTTAATATCTATATTGGACAACCATATGAAAAGCTTCCAGTCATTTTTTAAAGTGATATTTTGTCTTTATTTTGTTCTGCAAATATCAGTGGAAATATAGTTGTAGAGTAAATATTGGCAGACTTGATTTGATAAGCCTGACAAATGGCGCTGTAACCACGATCATCGTGACGTCATTTTCATTTCCTGGGTTCTCTTTTTGATTGTGCAGTAGTATGTCACCATGTTTGTTTGTTTGTTTGTTGTGATTTCTGGATGTAGCATGAAATATGTCCAACTTTTGTTGAAGGACTTTTTCCTTGTTAGCACATGATTAACTTGCTTTAGTCCAAGGTCCAAGTCCATATGTCTAGCACTATTTCGTTCAGGTGAAATTAAGTTTTTATTTTTTGAAACAATATGAAATCTATAATAGATTTTGTAGTTTGAGGTGAACTCAGGATTGCAATGGAAACTAATGCAGTTGGGTCATTGGGCCTCATGCAGCAACATTCTCTTAAATTTCATCTTATGTTTTCTCTTAATTTTCCGTAAAGAGAAAAATTTGCGAAGTCAATTCCAGATGCACCAAACGATCTTAACTATCCAAATGTGCTCTTACACAGGGCTGCTGAATGATGAATCCCAGTAGATCATAAATTGGAGGCATGTGGTCAAATGTTTATTATTAATATTATAAGTAGCGCCCCTTAAACGCTATATAGGGGCAGATATTAGCATAGGTAACGTCCCCTAAACAGTATGTACACCGTTCAGAAGCTGAACGCACACAATGTCATTTAAGGGTTTTATGGTCTTAATTGGGATCAATAGACCTATAGTATTTCTTTAATAATCTTAACAATGACTCTAAAACATATAATAAGCTAAATTTGATTATATGATAGTCATGTGTTTTTTTACGTTCCGCTTTCTCTCCTTGCATTGGACAAACAATTTGTGGACTGTGGAAAACATGTTTTTCTTTTTTATCTTAAGAGGGCTTTCAAGCACTCGTAACATTTTTGTCTTACCTAAGAGAAGAGCAAAAATAAGAAAACAATGGTGAAGCCCAAATAGTGAACAAAAGTAAGAGGTTTGTTCTTACATCGCTTCCTGCATTAGGCCCATTGTCACATATGCAAACACAGGGCTTTTAAAGAGTTTGTGCCAGATGTCCAGTGGGGCTCTGGAACAAAAGGTAAAAAAGCAGAAGTGGGACGTTATTTAAATGAGTATTAGTCTTTAAGGACTGTTGTGTGTCTTGTAACAGTCTGTTAAGAAGAGGATGTGCAGAGAGTAGTCTGCTCTACAAACTACTGAGAATTGCGCTCCTGTTTTTGTAAAACTTAAAAGTGGTTGTTTTGGTGTTCTGTTAGGAGGGAATGGTAAGTAGCCTCGGGCATCTTTCATTCACTGGGTCATGTCTATTTACTGGAGTAGGGAGTGTAGGAATAAGATGAAAGTAAAAAAGTGCACACATATGCTATAAATTCATGCTTGTATTCTCTCTGTTGGATATCTGAGATGAAGACTGGTGACATTGGCTCACAGCAGGTGTTACTGTCTCTCACCTTCTTTCTCACCTTCGAACCCTCAAATAAGCACATTTCGCCTCCCTCCCCATCACAGTTTCTCACTCTGGCATGTCACTGCTCTATACAGCTTTACTTCTCCTCTCTTTTTCTCTTCATTTCTCTCTCTCTCTCTTACGCTGGGCCATAAATCACTTCTTCAGTCACTAGTTACATAATAAAACAGCCTGTATTTAACTCTGTAGTGAGTAGTACATTGAGATTTACATTTTCAGTCATTATCATTTTGCATTTTAACTGATAAGTGTAATGTGGCATGACTGTAATTTTTGTATCTGCAGCGCATTGCATTTTGGGATTCTTAGTAAAAAGTAGGCTGTGTCCCAATTCATGTACTAACTCTAAGCAGGTTTTGAGTATGTAGTGAGTTCACACTGCAAGTATACTTAAAAGAGTCAGTGTACATACTAAAATAAACATTGACGTGAGCTGCTGTATTTGATTTCTTTGGTGGATGTTTAATATATAGTCAATGCTTTGTTTGTCTGACATAGCCTATAACAGTTACTTTTGTAAATCCAGTTGGCTGACTAATGTTAGTAGTTAATTCAGTGCTAAAATACCTTTGGTCTAAGTCTTGTTTATTGTATAGTTTTCTTTTTTTAACCTGCAACTAGCAGGCTGCAAGTCAGCAGGCTGATATTATCAGTCGACATTAGCTTATCTGTATCCGTATATATGTCAGCTGACAGGAAACTAGAAATTGTAGTAACTCCCAGCAATGCTAAAGATGTGTTGCAATGTCATGTATTAGCAGTGTCAACATTACATATGTTATGTTAGTTTGTGCACCAGAGAGCATTGACAAGTTATCTAACAACTGTAAAATGTCCTGCTGAGTAGCCTACTGTACATATCTTGGTCACAATTCTTCAATAACCAGAAAACATTTGTTTATGTTAGAAAAAACTAGCTCCCAAATATCTCAAATATTAATATCATACCTGAGTCAAAAATATTGCAGCTCTGACAGTTTTACAACTGCTCCCAGTAAAAACCTCAAAAGGCCACCTACACTAGGGCTAGGTAATATCATTGAGATTAATATCAAGATATTGATTATAAGAATGTTTTCCGATATCTAATACAGTACATATCACAATATGACAAATGCATGTAAAATCACATGTAATAAAATAATCAAAATTATCTTCCATTCAAAGAGCATTGTTCTGCTGTAAGAGTAGGCATTAAGGATAAAACCCTCTATCACTGTATTGTAATTTTATATATTGATATTGATATACGTAGTAAGTTTTCCGGAAAATCAATTGATAAACAGTTTATGGATAAAATAAACAAACAGGTCCGTCTCTTTTTGGCTTATCCAGCAAATGAAGTACCAAATCATAAAAGTCCATCACAGTGGCACAAAAAAATCTAAAAATCCAATACTGCCAGTAATCACTTCTGCTTATTAATTTGCAGTACTGCTTACAATGGGCCAATACAACCAGAGATATTAAAGGGATAGCAACTGTGGTATAAACAGACTTGGGTCCGTGTTTACTTCCTGTCATCTGATTTCATTCACATACACTGCAACAGGAAATAACCTGGGACACATTTTGACAAAGATGGTTGGCAAATTTATATCATCTCACACTATACTCTTGTTTCTAATTACAGTTTGCTTAGATAACATAATATAATCATATCACCACAATACAATGCTGCTGAAAGTTGACTATCTCTCTCTCTTCCTTCCTCTTCCTCACCTCCAGAGAAAGTCTCTGAGGGACCAGTGGTTGATGGAAGGAGCTCCGTTGTCCCCGACCTCCCCGACCTCCCCGACCTCCCCGGACGCCCAGAGCCCCCGCTCCCCTCTTTGGGGCTCCCCGGCCCAGGAGATGGAAAAGCACACTGACAAGTACAGCCACAGTGTGTGTGTGTCTGTGTGTGTGTGTGTGTGTGTGTGTGTGTGAGCTAGAAGACAAGGAGACAGTTTGTGAGCTGACAGAGCTGGAGAGAACTGACACATTTTTGTTGTATTTGTATAGTCGGAAACTTCATGTATAATTGATAGTTGCAGCATTCCCTTTTCTATTTTAGTTTTCTTGTAATTTTTGCTGTTGTCGTACATTATGTATGCTTTGGCAAAGTTTTAATTCTGCCAGTGCTGAATTGCACGCAGGCAGAGAGCGAGAGGGTGATCCAGCCGTGCACACTTTCCAGACAGGATTAGACTTTTCTTTATTGCAGTGGACAATGTTGTCTAGTTACCTGAAGACTACACTCCCAAGATCCCAATCTTATTATTGAAAAAGGTCCACAGCTCAGCCTCGCTTTCCAAGAAGGCTCGTCACACACACTGCACATGGCCTCTGGGGGAATTCAAAAAAATGTGCCTACTTTAGTGTTACTTAGATTGGGATCATAAAATAAGGTTATATTATATGTAAGCATCAAATTAAAACATAAACTAAGAGAGCATATTTAGTATAGATTTGATGTGTTTGTTTCTGTGTGAACAACTGTGTGTCCGTCTCAGGTTGGAATCAGGGAGTCAGCGGTTGGCAGAGGAGGAAGAGAAGCTGAAGGAACAGATGGAGGATGGCCAAACGGTGAGGAACTTGCACACACACACACACACACACACTCTCGCCCACTCACGCACACTCGCCCACTCACTCTGTGGACACAAAGGGGGTGGGAATATGTGTTGAACAAGCTTGCTCCATCATCTTCCATTACGCCGAAAATTTCCCACAACTTCTGTCTGTGGCTTTTTGCCATGAATAATTCATTTCCTCTCTTAATGTACCTTTGATGTAGCACCTCTTGTTCAAAAGCAGGAACTCTGTGAATGTAAGCAGCCCTGTTACATAAACAATTCAACACTTGATCCACTCTGGAATTATTGTTTCACCTCAAGCCAAGCGCAAGTGTGTTTACCTCACCGCGCTGAAGCTCTTTATAGTAGAACAAAAGAGTTGTCCCTCCTCTTCTAACGTCCGCTTCAGAGGATTACATTTTTAATAGCTGCACCAGCCTGTGATGGAAGAGACTCTGAATGTATGACCTTATTCTGTGTGAAAACGGGCTCTGCCAGCAAAAGCATTGGTTTAGTGGGCAGACTGAGAGTGAGTGACAGCTAATATCTGGCAGCTCAAACAGATTTTTTTTATCACTTTGTTTGCCTAATGGTTTCTGATGAGATGAGGAATGTGTTGATATATTCAGGTCCTTGAATAAACTTTAAACTGTGAAAGGTACACATATGATTAGTGTTTATCTATGCAGCTCTAATGTAGTTACGTATTATGCTACACCAAATTGTTGAAAGGGGTCAACTCTTCAAAAGGTCAGGAAGGGCTTTTCAGCTCAATCACTCCCTCTTGTGACCAGGCAGGATGTCATGGTCATATAACAAGCTAAACTCATCTCTATATCATCCATCTGAGACACCACAGAGGACGCATGAATTATCTCAGTACAGTCTGTGCTGCTTAGAGTGTAGGATAGAAACTTATTTAGACGATGATGAGGACAAATATTCTGGATGGTGTCCGTTACCTTAAAGCTTGTGTGATGTTCCAGTATTTGCATTTTCATTTGTTGTCTTTTTATATCCCTTCGAAATGCATCAGAAGTTCAGGCAACACACAAACACAAACTGTTTCACCGTTTGAGTCACAGAAAATGTAATCCCTCCACTGTCTCTCTTACCCAACAGGTGGCAGTGAAAGTGACAGAGGCCCGAGCAGGTACGTGGGATCAGATGAACTTTTTGGTACAAATGTTAAAATTACAGTGGACATTTTTAGAAAATTGCATTTCCATTAGCATAAGAGTTAACATGAGCGTTTTCATGCAATTTGACAAGCTCAGTGCAGAACAAAGCATTGCCACCTGCCTTTTTTCGACACTGCATTCTGTCCAATGCATGTCAAACCTGCAACACTTTATCAGACACACTGCTTTTCTGGCTGCTACCACAGCTGCGCTTCTAATGCTACTCTTACTTAAATACATCAGTACATATTGATTAGATTTAATTTGTTTAAAACTTTGACTCCTTCCCTATTTTCTCTCTTTGCTTGTAATGAGAAGAAATTAGACTATAAAGCAGCACATTCTTAGTTAGGATTTTGCCATCTTCTAATGTTGCACCTGTGCGTCGATATTATGACAAGATAAGTTATCCAAAGAAGCAAAGGTGTGTTGATTAAGCCATGTTGTAATTCTGTCTTCAGTGAGGACCTCATACAGTTACAGGTGCATCTTAGTTTGAATTAGGGCTGTTAATCGATTCAAATATTTAATCGTGATTAATAATTAATCACACATTTTGTTCAAAATGTACCTTAAAGGGAGATTTGTCAAGTATTTAACACTCTTATCAACATGGGAGTGTATGATTGCTTTAAGCAAATGTATGTATCTATTTATGAAATCAATTATGAACACAAAACGATGACAAATATTGTCCAAAAACCCTCACAGGTACTGCATTTAGCATAAAAAAATGCTCAAATCATTACATTGCTGTCAGCTGTCAGTGTGCTGACTTGACTATGACTTGCCCCAAAATGCATGTGATTATCATGAAGTGGGCATATCTGTAAAGAGGAGAATTGTGGGTACCCATAGAACCCATTTTCATTCACATATGAAGTCAGAGGTCAAGCGACCCCTTTGAAAATGGCCATGCCAGTTTTTCCTCGCCAAACTTTAGCATAAGTTTGGAGCGTTATTTATCCTTCTTCGCAACAAGCTACTATGACGTGGTTGTACCAATGGATTCTTAGTTTCATATGATGCCAGTATCTTCACTGAACTGAGCCGCTACAACCTAAAAAAACGCAAGTTGCGTTAATACGTTAAAGAAATTAGTGGTGTTAAAACAAATTTGCGTTAACGCTTTATTAACCCATTAACTTTGACAGCCCTAGTTTGAATATTTGAGTTTAAAGGTGTACTTAATGGTGTCATTTTCTGAGAAATCTATTCTCCATCATGTAGTAATTCATGATTTCTGAATGATTTCTATACTGCATGTCTACTGCACTGCTACCTGCAGTAAATCCAATTTTCTTTTTTCTTCCTCAGAAATGATCCAAGATGCTCTTGTGCAGAACGGAGAAAACAATGCAACAGGATGGGGTGGGTATGGAGTTGACTCCAGTGTTATAAAATGCACACAGACATACACCACAATATTCTCATAAAGCTCAGGCGCGGAGTGCCAAAACCCCAGTTATCCAGAAATAAATCCTGCACACGTTAAATCACATCTATATTCTTTATGAAGTCAACATCTCTCTCATCACTTTGAACCTGAAAACATCTTACCTTATTGTTAATTCTTAGCTACAGTAATCACCATCTTACCCCAACCCCTCAGAGACCATGAAATCCCCTATAGGAATATGTGTCTGTATGCACTGTATATACTGATCTTAAGACATTTGCATTATAAAGGAAGGAGGGGCGCAGGCATACCCATACTTCACAAAAAGTTCATACATGCTGTGATTAATATTCACGCATGTTAAATAAGATTGTGCATACATATTTATGCTAACACGCACTGAGGTGCATAACTTTTAGAGGTCACCCGATACATGGACAGATACTCAAGCTACTGAAGCGGACAGGAGTATTTAAATCATCCACGGTCTATAATTCAGACTGCAGAATCTATATTTGCATCTAATGCATGCTCTTTATTCTGATGCTAGTTCATCTGCCGTCTTGTGTCTAACTTCGTCATTAAATGTTGTCTCCCATCTGTCACGACGTAGCCTTAAAATGCTTGTAATATTTTAGTTTTCTCTCTTTTTTTTACTTCTTTTGATGTGTTTTGTAGCTTGTCTTTTGTCACGATGGTACAAATATCCACTTACGTTGATTGTTACATTCTGCTCTGTAACCAATAGAAGCCTTCCTTCATTAGTATACACTTCATGGCCTGTAGCTAAAACAGATCTACCTTTTATTAGCTTCTGCATTTTATAATAGAGCAGAGGTGAATGACTTTTCATTAAGATTCATAGATGGCCTTTTGTTAACAGCATTACAATACCTGAATTAGCTGT
The DNA here is from genome assembly GCF_043250625.1 of Sebastes fasciatus. Taxonomy (NCBI): domain Eukaryota; kingdom Metazoa; phylum Chordata; class Actinopteri; order Perciformes; family Sebastidae; genus Sebastes; species Sebastes fasciatus. The sequence continues at coordinate 32,928,379 of NC_133797.1, forward strand.
ATTGAGTTGCAAAAGCAGCCTCTAATTGCAATCAAAGTCACGGTGCGTCTACTCTGTCTACAATGAGAGCTAATAATCAGGGTTAATGTCAGTGTGGAATATTGATTGCAACACTCAACATCATCTAAATGCATGAAGAGCAATACCTTTTCTAATGAATACAATTGCACAGATATCTCCTCCTTTACTCACAGTGATATTTATTCGATGTTTTGTCTTCAGAGACAACTGAAGATGAAGTGCAGACAAACCTAGGCGCGCTACTGGATGAAACTGCAGCTGTCCTAACCAATGGCGGAGGACACTTTGAAGCAGACACCAATCACGACACTCAGTCCGCCACCAACGGACTCATTGGAGCCTCTGAAGGTGTTATTAGCATGAAATGGGAGCCAGGGTTGAGCCTGGGTGCTTCTGAGGCAGAGCCTGGTCAGGTTCCAAATGTCAACATTAATGAGGAGGAGGAAGAAGAAGGGACTGTGGTGATGAGAGCAGAACGTGTGATCGTCACAGATGAAGGGGATGATATACCTGAGGATGTTACACGCCGGGAAGATCAGCAGGAGACCGCACAGTCAGAGGAAACCCCTCTGCCGCACCAAGAAGCGGGCCAAGAGGGAGGGGAGGCTGTGAAGGGGGTAATAACAACAGAAGCAGCTCCGGAAGCGTTCACACAGCCAGAGAAGAGTGAGGCAACCAAAAACAGTGCAGACACACAAACAGCAACTGGAGATGGAGACGTGCAGGGTGGCGTGGACACAAACGGAGATGGAGAGACAAAATCTGAAGGACGGGACAAAGAATCGGAAGACCCAACCCAAACTGTGCAGGTGCAGTCCCCAGCCAATGCCCTAGGGGGCACTGCAGTGGCTTCAGTGCCAGTCTACTCTGAGGCCCAACTCTCCACTCTCACCCCCGAGCTAGAGGCTGAGGGTGAAGCTGCAGCGTCGCCAGAGGGAGCTGAGGCAGCAGTAAAAGCCCAAGACCTTGCCACGCTGCCTGGACAGTTCCAGGAGGTGCCCCTGGCTGAACCCCGGGAGAACCGGAGGACAGAGGCAAGGCCGGGGGAGCGGGAACCCCTTCTGTCGCAGGCCAAAACCCCCGACACCCAAGCAGCAGAGCCGGCAGCAGCTACCAGCACAGAGACACACAGCCTGACCAGGGCGAGCCAGGGAGAGGAGACCGGGGCGCCCAAACACAAAGCCTGCATGTGCTGCTCCGTCATGTAAACTGCCCTCTCTGTACATTGACGTCCTCTCCCGCCTTCTTCAGTCTGTCTCTCTGCTCTTCAATTCATAACACACTCCTTCCCTCGTCTCTTTTGTTTTACGCACCCATCCTTTTTCAAATCAGTCCACAAACTACTTCCTTTTCCTCACCCTACTCTCCGCCCTCATACATCTTGAAACGTCCTCATCCCACTCTTGAGTTTTGATACTCCGAGAGGAAGCGAGCTCTCTTCAACGCGAAGACAAGGGGGGAGGTGTGGACTGGACTCGTCAGTGTTTAAGTGCCTCGAGGAGCTCTCTACCCAGAACAAAATTTTTAATTTCTCTTCTCACACAATGTGGACCAAAATATGAGATGTTTTATTTTTTACACTGTTGGAGTTTGATTTTTTTTTCCTGGTTAACAGATGAGCCATAGGATCATAAAACCCACATATTAAATGCAGTTAAGCAAATACACTAAAGATGTATTATTTTAAACTGTTGTATCTACATGTATAATTCATTGGGTAATTTTCATAATCTAAATATGAGATTTAACGTCCAAAGATTTGCAGAGTTTCAGAGAGGATATTCTTCTAATTTAATGACTTTAAAGCTGAATTATTTTATTGATTTTTTTTTTTGTCTTTTATTAGAGATTCTTTTAATCCAACTATGGGGCCTGAACATTTTTATTCGCTGTAATACAGGTTTTGACAATACACAGACTAATAGTATGAAATGGTCTAATTTATAAACAACAGCGCGCACCACTGAATATTTTGTGGGACGTTGTCAGTTTTAAAAGAGAGATTATTTTACCTGAAAGTAAGAATTTTGTATTTTTACCAGATGTGCTTTTTTTGAAAGAGGGGCTCCAGAGCTCCTGACATAGCTCAGTGGTGCATGGATGTACACACATGTGGAATTGAGAGATGTCAGCTTTTGAAATGATTGATGAATGGTTTAATGATTAAACTGACATTTGTGATACACTGCTTGATGTACTTGATGTTCATCCAGCATTTCTGTTCCTCAAACAGTGGATGTGTCCCAAAGCAACCACATTGCTTCATGAAAAATCAACACACTGGATAATGTTTTACCATTTGTTTCATAATGTTATTTATTTCTCATTCCTAAACCAGGGACAACTGGTTTAAGGCAGCTGTCTGTCATGAGTGGGGGCCTATAGTCCCCCTCAGACAACCGGTATTTCTCAATCCATGCAGCTTTAGTTGTGCTAAACGTCTCCCTGAAGGGAACAGGATCCATCTATGAGACATTCTGCAGATCACAGGGACCGAACATGAGATGATGTGCCTGGTGTTCCCTGCAACAAGTCTCAAAAATCCCCCACTTACGCAAGTACATGGAACTTGTCAAAGCTGCCTGAGGTCCCAGCAGAGTCTCTAGCTGCCCTCGTGGTAGTTCCATGGCTAACAGCACAGTCATCTCAAGGGCCAAACCAAAGCCTGTGTTGTTGGGGAAAAGGGATGCAGCGATGGTCCCTGTAACTGTGAGAATGAGTCCTGCTGAGCTGAGAGCTCCCAGGGGGGGTCCTGTCCAACAGCAATGGGATTACAGAGAAACCATTGCATGAGGAGCCAGTACCTTTTTGATATATTTTTAAAAAACATGAATTCAATGTGTTTAAATGTTTACTTTTCTTCAGTGAACTAAAAAGAATTTCTTCATACTAGAGTTTCTAAGAAACTGAGAACACAAGAACCAGATTTTGGTGCCTGTATTTGCAGATGACACATTTGTACAGCATAAAAATCAATGAATCTAAGGGGGCAGATTGTGTGTATAGTGTTGCAAAGATGATACTGGCGTTTTTCGCTGTTGAGTTGGCGAAGGCGGGAGAAAATGTCCTTCGCTCATTCAAAAGCAAATAACAACTCATCCTAATAAACAAACATTGGAAAAACAATGTCAGATATTGCAGAACTTGAACTTTCCGACACAAATTTCGCCATGAAAATTAAAAATTTTAGTTGAAAACCACAGTGAGAGTGAGTTGAGGTAGACAATGATTTTAACATTGTGCGGTTATATTTTATAATGATTTCAACAAACGCAATGCACATGTTGAAGTTGTAGCTCTTAATGATAGCCAATAAGATTCAATTACAATATCTGAGTTACAGTGAACTCACTCCAATATTCCATGTAAGACGAGTTACAAAAGAATAAATGATCAGTCTCCAAATTATTCTTATTTTACTATCGCAGAACACACAGGTAGACTTTGCTCTCAGTATTGTGAAACTGGATTTTTCTGATGCAACTATAAAATCAGACGAGAGTCTTTAACGGCACCACTTTCAGACAGACGCTGCTGTTCCGCTGAGGCTAAATGTACAGGCGTTTGATTTCAACATACAGAGACATGTTTGCTGTGTTCGCCATCGCTCTCCTCTGCTTGGTGTCTGTGAGCCGTGCAGCTCCTCTGGACTGTAAAGACCTGACTGAGCCTTTGGATCAAGTGGATCCTCGTGACATGGAGGGCAGATGGTCTTTGGTTGCAGACAGTATGAAAATCATTGAATCTGCAGAGCCACATCAACACATCGACAGCATAGCTGTTGATTTCTTCAACACGACGTACACCCAAGCCAATCGTTATGGTGACCATTGCCACTATAGTTCACGTGAGGTCTCTATAAAGGGGCCTAACTTTCACTTCGACGTTGGGCATATGGCTAACTTCACCGGGACCATATTCAATACGTCCTGTCCAGACTGTGTGATGCTGAGCTTCAACGTGGAGTCACCAAATTTTAAGTTGATGGAATTGTGCCTGTTCAGCAGGAGGAGGGAGGTGGAACAGAAGGAGTTGGAGGAGTTCAGAGCTCAGGTGGAGTGTCTGAACATGCCTAAACATGTTGTGATGGATCCTACCAAAGAGCTTTGTCCAATCCGGTCCCCTCGCAGCTGAGCAGACTGAGGAGAAAACAGAGGATCCAAAGGCTTTGGGACACTTTGGTACATGATATCTGTTCACAGTGTCAATAAAATAGATGTCGATATAATATACAGTGTCTGTGATTACTTTTATGGTAAAAAGTGAATGTGAGATTTCATGAATAATCAGAAAAACTCTCCCACTGTGATCATAAGGCGCTTTTACTTGCAAGTACAACAGTAAACAATCATACAGTATTATGTTTCAGGTTCACAGAAAGACGGATGAACTGCTTGGTCAGCCACACTCAGTTCATCCCCTGCATGCTAATCTATGTGAGCGACAATAACCAACTTAAAAATTCTTAATTAAAGGTGAAATATGTCTTCCTTAATGACATATCCTCAAATAAATCCAGTGGAAGGAAGCTCATTTGCTAATCTCCAAACAAATCCTATCCTACTGATATGTTTGATATAATAAAAATGTGTTGTGAAAATATTCTTGATGCAACCACTTCAGATGTAACCAAATGAAAATGTGATTAAAAAATAAATTAATTTACACTCCCTTAGTGTATTGGCTTTATCTTCACTCACCAATAATTTAATTTTCTAATATGTTTCAAATTCAATCTGTGCAGTTTCAATACTTACACTCCTTGTGAGGGTTCACAACAAAGCAGATAATACAGTTTAGCAAACAAAGTACGGGTAATAAGTATATACTGTCTTCTTGTTTAGTTTGGCTTGATAAAAACTTCAGTTTTCGAAAAAACATTTTATTTCACAGCAGGCCCTTTCATGTAAAACACTTCGGCATGTCACAGTAGGAAAAGCACAGGTGTAAATCTTATGATTTCAGCACATACTGTTTGCTTGTGTGTCCTTAATTTCCAGAAATGTATCTCACTTTGGGAATAAAGAATGATGAATATCAAATTGGAAAGCACATTTTACCTGACAGGTCTTATTCAGTTTGAATAGTTATATATATATTGTATGCTGGCACTAATCTCCAGACTTTAACATCTAAGAACTTAGCAGTATGCAAGTTTTTAATAGTGCTTTTTTTATGCCTTCCCATCCTCAAATGTGTATTCATCGCAATACATTTTCTAAAATATTACAAGAAAACTACTGGTGTTCCAGCACTGAATATGTACAGAACTTCAAGTCAGGATGAATACAAACATTATAATGTTTTTCCACCCTCATTTTATTTGATTAACAATATGTGTGAGTCAGACTGTGAACCCAGTAAACATCCAGAGTAAACTATGAGTAATACATCAACTGTCTCTTTATTTTGCAATCACTAAATCCACAGGTGGATAAGGGACTATAAAACCAGCAAAGCCTCTTTAACAGACACATTTTCAGTCAGACACCGCAGTGCAACTGAGACGTGATATAAATATCCGACAACAAGACAACAGACGGAGAGATGTTTGCTGTATTTGCAACAGTTCTGTGCTTGGCGTCTTTGAGCCATTCAGCTCCTCTGGCCTGTGAAGACCTGCTCCGGCCTTTGGCTCAACTGGATCCTGGTCATCTGCAGGGAAGGTGGGCTTTCGTTGCAGGCGGTCTGAATGACAGCGCAGCTGCGGACGTCTTAAAAGCAAGACTCAGTGTAACTATTGATCTCCACAATGGTTCATTCACCCAAGCCAACCGTAATGCTGACCAGTGCCAATATCATTCCCACAACTTCTCAATCGAAGGCCAGACCGTTACGCTCAAAGTGAGGGGCTTTAACTTTACCGGGACCTTCGTCCATACGTCCTGTCAAGACTGTATGGCGTTGAGGTTGGACCTTGTAGCACTAAAATACGAGTCGGTAGACTTGTACCTGTTCAGCAGGAGCAGGGCAGTGGAGCAGAAAGACATGGAGGAGTTCCGAGCTCAGGTGGAGTGTCTGAAACTGCCGCCACCTGTCGTAATGGATGGAACCCAGGAACTTTGTCCGGAGCAGACTGACAGCGAACCAGCAGCCGAAACTGAGGAGAAAACAGAGTGACAAGAGGCTTAAGAGACTTTGATTCATGGTGTCTGTTCACACAAAGTAAATAAATGTTAATGCATTTCAATTTTATTCCATCAGTGAAAAATAAATGATTTTAGAAAACATGGATTCCTGTTGTCTGGGGTAATTGAGATAAAACAATAATAATAAAGCCTCCTGCGGTGTAGCTAAATGATAACAAAATGATCACTACTATATCTTTATTACAACGCTGAAAACCTCAAATTTCACTTGCACATGCAATATTAGATACCTACTCTATTTAGCATACAGATGTTTCAGCTTTCCAGAAACACAGATTGGTATGTATTATGAAAATATTCTTGATGCAGCCACCAGTCACAGTTGTCACTGAATGAACAATTTCAAGGATAAAACTACAAATTTAGTGATACTCTTATATTTCATCTATAACTCATGTATTTACACATTTCAATCACAGAAATAGGTATTAACGTAACAGAATATTGATTCATATTTGATCAGCTCTGCCTAGTTTGACCATTTGGTCGGAGTTCACAAGTGATTTACAGCTGCCTCTATGATCAATTCATGGGCTTATTTCCCTCAATGTGTGTGAATGTTTCAGATTATGCGCACATCTTTTATCTAGAATTAAATTAGATTTTGTCAAGGTTTCTCCAAAATATTCCATCATTTCACAATCAACAGAATCAACAGGCAGAGACGGGACTTTGCCCTCTGGCATCAACAGTGTTGCAAAACTGGAGGTTTCTGATCCAACTAAGTATATTTGTACACACCGTGGGCGACAGCAGAGAGTAAACATCCTTTCCACTACCTTCATGCATGTACAATATAACCATTTATATGATTTTAGTATACTGATAGATGTGTCTCAGGCAGCTCAATGTGAATGAAGGAAAATTTCAAATCTAAAAAGCAAATTTGACCTGTCAAAATCTATTATTATTCTATTCAGTTTGAAGCAGTTAATATATCTATTGCTCCATACTTTAACGACAAGTTGGTTGCAATATGCCAAACAATTAAAGTCCTCCAAAGATCCTCCACTCAGATGTGTATTGATCACATTAAGTTAACTAAATCAGAAAATGAGTGTGTGCAGCTTGCATTCACAGACAACCTACTGTTATATCTACTACTACTAGTTTTCCATTACAAATATTCATTTTACAGAACTTCAATCCAGGAGAAAAAGATAACAAAACAGTTTATCCAAGTGTACTATTAGTATACTTCTTGAACTTCTTAAACTTAAAATAAGAGAGTATACATTCAGTTTATAAAAGTTTACTTGGCTTATACTGACAAGTATACAGAAAAGTCTAAGTATACTTGGTTTATACTTGTACTTAATCGTTTAATAGAGGTATACTTAAAAAAAGTATAACTAAGTATTCTTGTCTTATAGGCCTATAAAGGTCAACTTGGCTTGTGGTCGTGCTCACTTTTTGATACAAATACAGTTTGTAAACGGATGTTGTGTAATAAATTTACTTCAATTCATAAAGAATTCTTTATGTTTTTACATTCTCCCGTCACCATGGAGGCATTTAATCATCACAAAACACAGAGTCAAATAGCAAAAGGAGCAAGTCTCTTTATGTAATACATAAATCATTGGCTAAGTACTATAAGTTAAAGAATATAAAATGTACTTTCATAGACTTAAAAGTAGGCTACAAGTATATAAAAGTATACTTGCAAAACTATTAAACTAGTATCCGAGTAAGGGTTAAATCAGCTGCAACTGGAGCAATAATATGTATATTATTGTCCTCAAAAGAGTGTCCCTTGTCCTTCAGGTGTAGATAGACTGCTGAGTCTAAACCTGAGGAGTTGGCCCGTCTGTTTAGTGGTTGTTTGGTTTCACCAATGTACAAATCTGTGCACTCCTCACTGCATTGGACTGCGTACATCAAGTTACTCTGCTTGTGTTTGGGTGTGCGGTCCTTAAGGTGGACCAGTTTCTGTCTGAGGGTGTTACTGGGCTTAAAAGACACAGGGATGCGGTGTTTGTTAAAAATCCTCCTTAAACTAGTAGTTTCCTGAGAGTACTTTAAAGTGTACTTTCATAAACTAAAAAGTGGGTATATAACTAGTAAACTAACCGTATATACCTATTCACTTGTACTATAGTTCATAGTATGGTTGCAGTGCAAAAGACAACTTAGATGTAAACTAGTTGTGTATTCAAAGTATACTATTCGTACACTTAAAAGTATATTTTATAAACTAAAAAGTGGGAAAATTTAGTCCTAAAAAGTATTAAAGTAGTACACTTACAAGTATTCTACTAGTGCATTGATATTAGTATATTTACTACATAAAGTATACCTGGGGTAACTTGAATATTAAGTATACTTGAACTATAGTGCAACGTTACCACAGATAAGAGAGAGCCAACTAGTAAACAAAAGATGACTCAAAACGTTATATCATTTCACAGTCACAGAATCAACAGGTGAAAAGGGGACTTTGCTCGCTGGTATTTTCAGTATTGTGAAACTGGAGGTTTCTGAAACAACTATAACTAGCTAGACCTCTTCACCATCCACATTCTCTGTTTAACACAACAGTGACCGACAATACAAACAATACAATATGTTTTTTGCTGCGGTCACTCTTCTCTGTTTGGTGTGTGTGAGCCATTCAGCTCCTCTGTCCTGTGAAGACCTGGTCCGGCCGGTGGATCGACTGGATCTTCGTCATATGGAGGGAAGATGGGCTCTAGTTGCAGGCAGTGTGAGCCATCTCCCGTACCTGGAGCGATTCAAACTAAGAGACAGTGCCGCCATAAAGGTCTCCAGCAACACCAGTGACACTCACATGTCCTACTCTCGCGGCATCCGTTTAGATAACAAGTGCCTGTATAAGTCCTACAACATCACCCTGGAAGGTAGCAGCTTCACCTATGATGGGAGAGATAAAAGCAACCTCACAGCAAACTTCGTCCACACATCCTGCCCAGACTGCATGCTGATGCGCATGGACTTGGAGTCGGCGAAGCGGCAGCATTTCTACCTGTTCAGCAGGAGGAGGGAGGTGGAGCAGAAGGAGATGGAGGAGTTCAGGGCTCAGGTGGAGTGTCTGAACATGCCTCCACCTGTCGTGAAGGATCCTACCAAGGAGCTTTGTCCAGAGGAGCCGGCCGGAGATCCAGCAGCTCAAACTGAAGAGGAAACAGAGGGACAAAACAACTGAGAGACAGTGAAAAGATCCCATAGTGTTGATAATGTGTATATCAATGGATGTTTTGTAGTAATGTTAAATTGCTTTTATCTTTTGTACGCTTCTAAATAAAACAACATCAACATGGCTCTATGAAAAAGACTGGATTTGACTGTTTTTCTCTGTTGTGTTATTAACATGTGATACAGGAGAAGTTATGAAACCATCACATCTGTAGTTCTTACTTTTAAACTGGAAATAAAATAGTTTTTTAAGATGCAACTTTTGGAAAGTTTTTCAGCTCCTTTGAAGATACTTTGCTGATTTTGACTTGCAATATGATAATCACTGAGTTTATTCATCCGTCAGACATGCTGTAGCCTCCATAACATAACTGAGTGTCACAAAAGGATAGTGCTGCAGGGATTGCACTCTTCATTAGAGAAACAGAGATAATTCACAGGATACATGAATGACATTTTGGTAAGGAAAAAAGCCAGTTTACTTTACTTGGTGTTGGTTTGGAAAAGGCTCGGAAACAGCTAATCCATTAGCTAAAGCAATGAGTCCAAACAGGTGTGTGTACACACTCACCGGCCACTTTATTAGGCACACCTGTTCAATTGCTTGTTAACACAAATAGCTAATCAGCCAATAACATGGCAGCAACTCAATGCATTTAGGCATCTAGACGTGGTGAAGACGACTTGCTGAAGTTCAAACAGAGCATCAGAATGGGGAAGAAAGGGGATTTAAGTGACTTTGAACGTGGCATGGTTGTTGGTGCCAAACGGGCTGGTCTGAGTATTTCAAAAACTGCTGATCTACTGGGATTTTCACGCACAACCATCTCTAGGGTTTACAGAGAATGGTCCGAAAAAGAGAAAATATCCAGTGAGCGGCAGTTGTGTGGACGGAAATGCTTTGTTGATGTCAGAGGTCAGAGGAGAATGGGCAGAGTGGTTCGAGATGATAGAAAGGCAACAGTAACTCAAATAACCACTCGTTACAACCAAGGTATGCAGAATACCATCTCTGAACGCACAACACGTCGAACCTTGAAGCAGATGGGCTACAGCAGCAGAAGACCACCCGGTACTAGCAAGGTGTACCTTAATAAAGTGGCCGGTGAGTGTATAGCTACTGAAAGGCTGATTGGACAAATGATTTTCAGATGTGAAGACAACTGCTTGACGGAGAGGGATAAGCAGGGAATGACAGGAGAAGTTCAGCTGATGAATGGCAGAAAACATGCAAAATAAAGCTGTCGTCACGACAGACCTCAAGTTTAAAACATATTTGAAATTAAATTTGAAAGCTTCAGTAGGCAGAATATTTTTGGCATCATTAGGCAAAAATTTCATAATAACCTTTCAGCATATTGTAATTCAAGTGTTCTGAGAGATAAATAGACTTCTGCACCTCCTCATAGCTGTTTTCAGGCTTTAAAAAATCTCCAGCCTCGGCCTGGGTCTCATTCACATGAATAGAGGAAGGTAAATAACTCTGGATTCGGCCCAATGGTGCAAAAAGTTGCAAATTCTTTTTGGGCCCAATAGCATCACGTGACGGACACAGAAGTTGTAATACTGCAATTTGGCCACTACGAAAATTGGCATCGACGACCAGTGCTCCTCCTGGGGGCTTGATTAGGAGCACCTAATTAATACAGAGGCACATGATTATTTTCAGATTACCTGTGTCATGCATTACTGTCAGGATACAGTGACTGTTTTATAAAATGTTTTATTAAAAAACATCTTTTAATCATATTTGCTCCAATTCTACCCACTGCAGCTTTAATCCAAGAAAAGTAAAAACACCAAAATAATGGTTTTCTTGCATTAATAACAGCATTTCCTGCAGGTAAGACTGAGCCAACGAGTAAACCTCCAGTGTAAACATTCAAAAGTCACAATAACATTATTTCACAATCACAGAAATCCACAGGTGAAATAGGGACTTTGCTCTCTGGTGTTTTCAGTATTGTGAAACTGGAGGTTTCTTAAATAACTATAAAAATCAGAAAACCACTATATTATTTATACTATAGATGCAACTGAGACCATAATTATCCCAAGAACACATGATTTCAGCATATAGAGACATGTTTGCTGTGGGTGCCATCACTCTCCTCTGCATGGTGTGTGTGAGCCATTCAGCTCCTCTGGCCTGTGAGGACCTGGTCCGACCGTTAGATCACCTGGATCCTCGTCATTTGGAGGGCAGATGGGCTTTAGTTGCAGGCAGTCTGAGTCATCTACCATTCATGGAGCGGTTAAGACGTAGAGACAGTGCCACCGCTACCTTCTCCAGCAACACCAGTGAAACCAACATCGCCTTGAGTCGCAGCATGCGTTTAGATGACAAGTGCCACTATCATTTCCCCAACATCTCCCTGGAAGGCAGCAGCTTCACCTTTGACGATGGCAACGTCACCACCACCTTCATCCACACATCCTGTCGTGACTGCATACTGATGAGCTTTGATGTAGAGTCGGGGAAGCGGCAGCATTTCTACCTGTACAGCAGGAGGAGGGAGCTGGAGCAGAAGGAGATGGAGGAGTTCAGGGCTCAGGTGGAGTGTCTGAACATGCCTCCACCTGCTGTCATGGATCCTTCCAAGGAGCTTTGTCCGGAGGAGACGGCCGGCGATCCAGCAGCTCAAACTGAAGAGAAAAAAGAGGGACAGAAAGACTGAAAGACATTTAGAAGATAAAGTGACATTTAAAGTAGAGTTTAAAGTTAAATCTAAAAGTTAAATTTACCTCTACACCATTCTAGTTTTGGAATTTCAATCATTTCAATAATTAAATGGATCTGAACAAACATGATTTTCAATTTATTCAAAGTTTTATCAATATGTATGCTTGCATGTTGGCACACATAATGCTCAATACCACCATTGTTTGTGCAAGTTGAAAGCCAGATACTCTGTATGCAAAGTGGAGATTTTGATAGTCTCTTTATTTTGTGTTCTCTGGCTTAGATGTTTTCATCACATAAAATACCACGAGAAAATGAGTGTATATAATTCCAGGACCACTAAATAAAAGCATTGCCTGCAAAATAGTGGGCAAAAAAATGCATTTTATAAAATGATTTCAGTACAAACGTACTGAAAATGTAAAAAAAACAGCACAATTGTATTTGATTAAGAATTCGTACATAACAGTGGACCAACAACAACATCACAGAGGCAACCAGTGTTAATGTTTAATAGTCAAAACACATGGAAAAGGGGACTCTGCTCTTTGGCATTGAGGAATTGGAGGTCTCTAAAACAACTATAAAACCAGCAGGGCCTTATTACCAGCCAGTCAGTTCAGTTACACCGTGTTGCTTGCACACAATACAACAGACAGCAGACAGTATTTCACAAAGACATGTTGGCTGTGTATGTCATCACTCTCCTCTGCTCGATGGCTGTGAGCCATTCAGCTCCTCCGGCCTGTGAGGACTTGGTCCGGCCGTTGGATCAAGTGGATCGTCATCATTTGGAGGGGAGTTGGAATTTAGTTGCGGGCGGCCTGAGTGATGCAACAAATCTGGAGGACTTCAAACGCAAAGACAGTACCTGGGTCATCTATGCCAATGCCAGCGAAGCCTCCAAAATGGTCTTCACACGCATCTATGGCTTCGATAACAGCTGTAAATATAAACCCTCCAATATCACCGTCCATGGCAGCGGCTTCACCATGGATCAGCTAAACGGCACTGTGACCTACCTCCGTACGTCCTGTCCAGACTGTTATGTGGCGCGCATTGAGTCAAAGCACCCCCTCCGTTTGTTCCTGTTCAGCAAGAGGAGGGAAGTGGAGAAGAAGGAGATGGAGGAGTTCAGGGCTCAGGTGGAGTGTCTGGACATGCCTCCACCTGTTGTGATGGATCCTACCAAAGAACTTTGTCCAGAGGAGCCGGCCGGCGATCCAACTGCTCAACCTGAATAGAAAACAGAGGCCTAAGAGACACTCTGGCTCATGATATACGGTCACATGGATTAAATTAATTATCAGCGGGTGCTTTGTGCAAATGTTAAATTGTGCTGTTCCTCCTATTTTTGCAAATAATTCAGAGTTAATGAGGGAAATGCAGTGAATAACAAATGATGCTATGCTTAAATCAGTCTTCAGACACTGCCAACATAACAAGGACTGACTGGATAACTTCAGGGAAAGAGTTTTATGTCTCTATAATGTCATTTAAGCAGACATACAGCATCCTTGATATGATGCAGGAGTAAGCAAAGCATTATGTTTGTATTTGTTACTTTGTAATGCATTGTTTCCCAGAAATACATTTGTTACAGACTCATGCTAAATGATGTGTGGTAAAAAGATTAATACCAGCATTATATTTCAAACCACAGATTTGAACTTGCTGTAAATGAATCCAAAGATGTATTTTGTAAATTTCAGTTTGAATTAAACAAAATTGCTTCAAATTTGTGTCTGTAAATTAATAATAAATCAATAACATGTTTAGTTGGATGTGCAAAAATGATTTTTAAGAGGGCTTTTTTATTCACTATTTGTTGCAGTATAATATACAGTATGTCCCTATCATATTTCCTCTCAATGTTATTTATACAGATAATTACATTAAGATTCAGATTACTTTGATCAGTGAATCAGAATATTGAACATTCAGAATCAGATAAACTTTATTGTCCATTACAAGGCACTGGGACGTTTTCTTTGACGTGGCTCACAAGAAAAGTACACAAAACCTGCATTTCTGCAAAACTATCCGTGCCAATTTTCAATTGTATATTCTTTCAAAATCCATATGTGGTTGACAGACAGAGAAATTAAGATTTAATGGTTTTTACCTTTTAATTGCATGCTTTACAGTAATTGCAAATGCACCACTTGTGCAAGAGATTAGAAGTGAACACTGGAAAAGTCCACTGTTCTGGTGGCAGGTTACTGTCTTAATAGAAAATGATTTTATGTAACTTATCAGACACTATTTACTGTGATACCCTTGTATAACTTAAATGTAAAAAAAAAAAAAAAAAAGGATCATTATTATTTTAGGAAAGTTATAGTTAACTTGCATATTGTGTACATGAGGAAATATGTGTCTGTCTCCTTTAAAGTGACAGTGTGTCATACTTTAAATTGGGACCAATGGCAAACATTTTATATCTATTCTATTTTATCTATTAAAACTGCATATGCTACAATGGGGTGCTTTTGATTACCCCAATAAAACAACCCCAATATATTGGTATTTAAAAGTGTTATATAAAAAGCACGAAATAAAGCAGAAACAGAAAACAATGATATGTAGTCATTAGGAACAAATTGATTGACAAAGTCATGAAAAAATAGTAATGATAGAATAAAGCACCTGTGAGATATGACAAAATAGTATAGGCTACCTCTGGGGTCTGCCGGGCCCCAGTTGGTCAGATGAGGGTTAAACATACATAAGACATAAGAACCTTTTTCACCTTGTAATACTTTTTTCTTGTATTATCAAAATATATTGTAAGTAAAAGCATTTGGCATGCCTCTAGGGTGGACACTTGCTATTTGGGGTACTTTTTTGTTTATTCAAGTTCATATGAGGGTGCAGAGTGAGTGAGAGAGGCACGTGGTGTTGGGGGCATCCCAGGTGAAAGTGTTCAGTGTCATGGAAGCTGATAAGCATTCATTCTAGGTAGAGTGATAACAAGGCAACAATTACCCCTGTAAGCAAAATGCTAAGTAGTTAGCGTTGTTTCAGGCAAAAATCTTTATAGTTAAGCTAGATGCTCAGTTATTTAAAGCTGCAGTGGGTAGAAGTGGAGCAAATACGATTTTAAAGGTTATTTGTATAATACAGTCACTATATCCTGAGACAAAAGAAAAAACAATCATGTGTCTCTGTGTCTCTGTGTCCTCTGGTGTCCTCCGGTGCTCCTAATGCCATCTGCAAGATTTCACAGACCTGAGAAAAACAACCAATCAGAGCCGATCTGGAGCCTGCCGTCTCTGAGCAGCTGTCAATCACTCGCAAACTCCGATCAAACGGTCAAACTGGGCAGCGCTGATCAAATATGAATCAATATTCTGTTACTGTAATGTCTATTTCTCACCTCAAATGTTTTCAGAAACATCTTGTGCTGTACTGTTTAGCTGTAAAATGAGAAAGTTTGCTCCGGCTGGTGGGCGGTGCTACTTGGTGTTTCCTCAACTGATCTCAACATGGCTGCTGGGTCACAGCCCAATCACAGCTCTCTACAGTCTCCCGTCACGGGCTAGATTCTTTAAAGCCTGAAAACAGAGCCATGAGGAGGTGCAGAAGTCTAGTTTTTTTTCTCAGAAAACTTGAATTACAATATGCTGAAAGGTTATTATGGAATTTGTGCCCAGTCATGGCAAAAATATTCTGCCTACTGCAGGTTTAACGTTGTCACGGTCTGGCGGTGTGACCAGAGGTCGTTGGACTTTTCCTTTTGTTAAGACTCCAGACTTTCTTGTTTATCTTTCTTAGTGGCTTATTACTTACTTCTGTGATATTCTTTGTTTTATTTGTTTAGTGTGTCCCGTTTCATTTTGATAAGTTCACTCCTCTTGTGTCTTGTCTGGTTTTACTTTATTTACCTTTGTTTAACTCTGACTGTTGTTTGTGCGTATGCACCAAACAGCAGTTCGGAGTATTCGGCCTTCTTGGAGACCCTGAATGGAGTCCTGTATGGGGCTCCAGTAGGGGACTCCATAGTTCTCCTGGGAGACTTCAACGCGCACGTGGGCAACGATGGAGACACCTGGAGTGGCGTGATTGGGAGGAACGGCCTCCCTGATCTAAACCCGAGTGGTCGTTTGTTGTTGGACTTCTGTGCTAGTCATGGATTGTCCATAACGAACACCATGTTCGAACATAAGGATGCTCATAAATGTACGTGGTACCAGAGCACCCTAGGCCGAAGGTCGATGATCGATTTTGTAATCGTATCATCTGATCTGAGGCCGCATGTTTTGGACACTCGGGTGAAGAGAGGGGCGGAGCTGTCAACTGATCACCATCTGGTGGTGAGTTGGGTCAGAGGGTGGGGGAAGACTCTGGACAGACCTGGTAAGCCCAAACGCGTAGTGAGGGTGAACTGGGAACGTCTGGAGGAGGCCCCTGTCCGAGAGATCTTCAACTCACACCTCCGGCGGAGCTTTTCTGGCATCCCTGTGGAGGTTGGGGGCATTGAACCCGAGTGGACGATGTTCAAAGCTTCCATTGCTGAAGCTGCGGCGGTGAGCTGTGGTTTTAAGGTCTTAGGTGCCTCAAGGGGCGGCAACCCTCGAACACCGTGGTGGACACCGGTGGTCAGGGAAGCCGTCCGACTGAAGAAGGAGGCCTTCCGGGATATGTTATCTCGGAGGTCTCCGGAGGCAGTTGCAGGGTACCGACGGGCCCGAAGAGCAGCAGCCACTGCCGTGACGGAGGCAAAGCAGCGGGTGTGGGAGGAGTTCGGAGCAGCCATGGAGAAGGACTTTCGGTCGGCACCAAAGTGCTTCTGGAAAACCATCCGGCACCTTAGGAGGGGGAAACGGGGAACCATCCAAGCTGTGTACAGTAAGGATGGGACACTGTTGACCTCAACTGAGGAGGTAATCGGGCGGTGGAAGGAGCACTTTGAGGAACTTCTGAATCCGACCAATACGCCCTCTATGGTAGAGGCAGAGCTGGAAGCTGATGGGGGACCATCATCAATTACCCTGGTGGAAGTCACTGAGGTAGTCAAACAACTCCACAGTGGCAAAGCCCCGGGGGTTGATGAGATCCGCCCAGAAATGCTGAAGGCTCTGGGTGGGGAGGGGCTGTCTTGGATGACACGTCTCTTCAACACCGCGTGGAAGTCGGTGACAGTGCCTAAGGAGTGGCAGACCGGGGTGGTGGTTCCCCTTTTCAAAAAGGGGGACCAGAGAGTGTGTGCCAATTACAGGGGTATCACACTGCTCAGCCTCCCTGGTAAAGTCTACTCCAAGGTGCTGGAAAGGAGGGTTCGGCCGATAGTCGAACCTCAGATCGAAGAGGAACAATGCGGATTCCGTCCTGGCCGTGGAACAACGGACCAGCTTTTCACTCTCGCAAGGATCCTGGAGGGGGCCTGGGAGTATGCCCATCCAGTCTACATGTGTTTTGTGGACTTGGAGAAGGCATATGACCGGGTCCCCCGGGAGATACTGTGGGGGGTGCTGCGGGAGTATGGGGTGAGGGGGGCACTTCTCAGGGCCATCCAATCCCTGTACGCCCAAAGCGAGAGCTGTGTTCGGATCCTCTGCAATAAGTCGGACTCGTTTCCGGTGGGGGTTGGCCTCCGCCAGGGCTGCGCTTTGTCACCAATCCTGTTCGTGATATTCATGGACAGGATATCGAGGCGTAGTCGGGTGGAGGAGGGTTTGCAGATCGGTGTGCTGAGGATCTCATCGCTGCTTTTTGCAGATGATGTGGTCCTGTTGGCATCATCGGTCTGCGACCTCCAGCACTCACTGGATCGGTTCGCAGCCGAGTGTGACGCAGTCGGGATGAGAATCAGCACCTCTAAATCTGAGGCCATGGTTCTCAGCAGGAAACCGGTGGTTTGCCTACTCCGGGTAGGGAATGAGTCCTTACCCCAAGTGAAGGAGTTTAAGTATCTCGGGGTCTTGTTCGCGAGTGAGGGGACGATGGAACGTGAGATTGGTCGGAGAATCGGAGCAGCAGGGGCGGTATTGCATTCGCTTTACCGCACCGTTGTGACGAAAAGAGAGCTGAGCCGGAAGGCAAAGCTCTCGATCTACCGTTCAATCTTCGTTCCTACTCTCACCTATGGTCATGAGGGTTGGGTCATGACCGAAAGAACGAGGTCGCGGGTGCAAGCGGCCGAAATGGGTTTCCTCAGGAGGGTGGCTGGCGTCTCCCTTAGAGATAGGGTAAGAAGCTCAGTCATCCGTGAGGGACTCGGAGTAGAGTCCTTGCTCCTTTGCGTCGAAAGGAGCCAGTTGAGGTGGTTCGGGCATCTAGCACGGATGCCTCCTGGGCGCCTCCCTTGGGAGGTGTTCCAGGCACGACCAGCTGGGAGGAGACCACGGGGAAGACCCAGGACTAGATGGAGAGATTATATCTCTACTCTGGCCTGGGAACGCCTCGGGATCCCCCAGTCAGAGCTGGTTAATGTGGCCCGGGAAAGGGAAGTTTGGGGTCCCCTGCTGGAGCTGTTGCCCCCGCGACCCGATCCCGGATAAGCGGTTGAAGATGGATGGATGGATGGACCTTTGTTTGTTTCCCACCTTTGTGATTGTCTGCCCCGTCCTGATTTGTTCCACCTGTGTTCCATCATCCTGTTCTCCTCGTGCATTTACTCTCTTTCCCCTGTTTCTTTGTCACTTCGTCGTCACTCCTCGTGAGTTGTGTTTCTCCTGGTGTTTCCCTCTCGTGAGGTTTCTCCCAGTATTTCTAGTTGACTCCTTGTCACTTTACTTTGTGGATTGGTTTTTGTAACCTACCTGCCTGGATCAGCTGCATTTGTGAACAAATTACAGAATCCACAGCAGGATAAGGGACTCTGCCCTCTGGTTTTTCCAGTGTTGTGAAACTGGAGTTCATACCATGACTATAAAACCGGACGAGCCTCTTCAGCATCATCCTTTTCAGTCGCATACTGCAGTGCAACTGAGTCGACGTTTGCCGTAATATGTTTTCAACAAACAGAGACATGTTTGCTGTGTGTGCAGTCGCTCTCTTCTGCTTGATGTCTGTGAGCCATTCAGCTCCTCTGAGCTGCGAAGACCTGGTCTGTCCTCTGGATCAAAAGAATCCTTATGATATGGTGGGCAGTTGGGCTTTAGTTGCGGGCGGCCTGAGCAGTGCAGCAGATCTGGAGGACTTCAAACTTAGAGACAGTTCCTGGATCCTCTTTGCCAACGGCAGCGAAACCTCCCAAATGCTCTTCACACGCCACTATGGTTTCCCTGACCGCTGTGAAATTTATCCCTCCAACATCACCGGCCAACTCGGCGGCCTCACCATGGAGTCATTGAACCTCACCGTGGCTTTCCTGTACACGTCCTGTCCAGACTGTGTCCTGATGCGGTGGGATGTGACGCCAGGTGACAAGCTATCTCCGGCCTTGTACCTGGTGAGCAAGAGGAGGGAGCTGGAGAAGAAGGAGATGGACGAGTTCAGGGCTCAGGTGAAGTGTCTGAACCTGCCTCCACCTGTTGTGATGGATCCTACCAAAAAGCTTTGTCCAGAGGGGGCGGCCGGCAATCTTACTGCTCAAACTGAAGAGAGAACAAAGGGCTAAGAGACACTCTGGCTCATGATATACGGTCACATGGAACATTTGCACATGCTTTGTGCAAATGTTAAATTGTGCTGTTCCTCCTATTTTTGCAAATAATTCAGAGTTAATGAGGGAAATGCAGTGAATAACAAATGATGCTATGCTTAAATCAGTCTTCAGGCACTGCCAACATAACAAGGACTGACTGGATAACTTCAGGGAAAGAGTTTTATGTCTCTATAATGTCATTTGAGCAGACATGCAGCATCCTTGATATGATGCAGGAGTAAGCAAAGCATTATGTTTGTATTTGTTACTTTGTAATGCATTGTTTCCCAGAAATACATTTGTTATAGACTCATGCTAGATTATGTGTGGTAAAAAGATTAATACCAGCATTATATCTCAAACCACATATTTGAACTTGCTGTAAATGAGTCCAAAGATGTATTTTGTAAATTTCAGCTTGAATTAAACAAAATTGCTTCAAATTTGTGTCTGTAAATTAATAATACATCAATAACATGTTTAGTTGGATGTGCAAAAAGGATTTTTAAGAGGGCTTTTTTATTCACTATTTGTTGCAGTATAATATACAGTATGTCCCTATCATATTTCCTCTCAATGTTATTTATACAGATAATTACATTAAGATTCAGATTACTTTGATCAGTGAATCAGAATATTGAACATTCAGAATCAGATCAACTTTATTGTCCATTACAAGGCACTGGGACGTTTTCTTTGACGTGGCTCACAAGCAAAGTACACATACGGCTCAAAACCTGCATTTCTGCAAAACTATCTGTGCCAGTTTTCAATTGTATTATGAAGGCTGTTGTTTAGGACCCAGAAGCAGACACAGACACAGCTGGATGGTGGTTGAAAGTCAGGTGGATTTATTATAATAAAGGTGGCGAGGGCACTGGAGAAGGCAGGGGACAGGCAGGCTGCTGAGCAGGGTGGAGTGGCTGGAGGAATGAGCTGAGGCGGAGTGTGAGGATGGCTCGATGGGAGGCTGGCACTAGAATCCAAGAGCACAGGAGAACACAATGTTAACACGAGAAGCACAAGGAAAAAACACAAGAATTACCCTGGTATCTACGGTACAGAGCGGCCGAGAGTATACCAACTGGTAGGCAGAACAATCTGGCAGGAAAACTGGTGTTCTTGAACTGTGGGTTGATTATTGACAGGTGCAGAGTGGAGAGTGAGACCAGATGCCTGATGAGGAAGCCGCGTCCCTGTCACACCTACACCCACACACACAGACAGACAGGGGAGGGGGAGACACAGGGGAAACAGAACACAGGAAAACCACTGGAGTCACGGCCAGAGCCGTGACATGTATATTCTTTCAAAATCCAAGTGTGGTTGACAGACAGAGAAATGCAGATTTAATAGTTTTTACCTTTAATTGCATGCTTTACAGAAATTGCAAATGCACCACTTGTGCAAGAGATTAGAAGTGAACATTGGAAAAGTCCACTGTTCTGGTGGCAGGTTCCTGCCTCAATAGAAAAAATGATTTTATGTAACTTTTGGGACACTAATTACTGTGATACCCTTGTATAACTAAAATATATCAATATTTAAGAATTATCTGCAATAACAAACCAATGGATTGTAGCCCTGGTAAACTTCTACGCTACTACTAAGTTAGTGTATTGTGGTGTGAGTCAATTAAACCAGTGAAATGCTAGTATTTTGACCTCCTTGATTTTGAGGATTTTGATACCCTATCATCATTTTTAGATTTTGGGTGTAGCACTCCACCGTCCATGGATCCCATTGTTGAAGCGCAACCTCCTTTACCAAAATATAATTATAGCTAAGTTAACTATTCAAATAAATAGTTAACTTATAATAGCTATAGCTTTAATAACTACCGACAATGACCCTGCCAGTCAGGTAACTGTAACTAAAAAAATAGCTAAACATAAAACCTGCAACTATTACCTTATAGTCTATTAGCCTACTTTTTTTTCTTGTACTATCAAAATATAAGTAATATAAGTAAAAACCTTTGGCATGCCACTGGGGTAGACACTTGTTATTTGTTATTTGTTATTTTCTTATTTATTCAAGTTCATAAGAGTGAGTGAGAGAGGCACATGGTGTTGGGGGCATCCCAGGTGAAAGTGTTCAGTGTCATGGAAGCTGATAAGCATTCATTCTAGGTAGAGTGATAACAAGGCCATTAACCCTGTAAGCAAAATGCTAAGAAGTTAGTGTCGTTTCAGGCAAAAATCTTTAAGCTAGATGCTCAGTTATTTAAAGCTGCAGTGGATAGAATTGGAGCAAATAGGATTTTAAAAAGTTATTTTTATAATACAGTCACTATATCCTGAGACAAAAGAAAAAAAAATCATGTGTCTCTGTGTCTCTGTGTCCTCTGGTGTCCTCCGGTGCTCCTAATGGCATCAGCATGATTTCACAGACTGGAGGAAAACAACCAATCAGAGCCGAGCTGGAGCCTGCCGTCTCTGAGCAGCTGTCAATCACTCGCAAACTCAGATCAAACGGTCAAACTAGGCAGCGCTGATCAAATATGAATCAATATTCTGTTACGTTAATGCCTATTTCTAGCATAAAATGTTTTACCAGAATCATCTTGTAGTGTACTGTTTAGCTGTAAAATGAGAAAGTTTGTGACGCTTGTTAAGACTCCAGACTATCTTGTTTATCTTTTTAGTAGCTTATAAGTTCAGAAATTGTCGAGGGGATTTTTGGTTTCTTGGTTTTGGGGTTTTCTGTGATATTCCTTGTTTCGTTTGTTTAGTGTTTTCCTGTTCTATTTTGATAAGTTCACTCCTCTTGTGTCTTGTCTGGTTTTACTTTATTTACCTTTGTTTGTTTCCCACCTTTGTGATTGTCTGCCCCGTCCTGATTTGTTCCACCTGTGTTCCATCATCCTGTTCTCCTCGTGTATTTACTCTCTTTCCCCTGTTTCTTTGACAGTTTGTCGTCGCTCCTCGTGAGTTGTGTTTCTCCCAGTATTTTATCAGCATTAGCAACGTTAGCTGACGGTTCAGTAGCTAACCAATGTATCAGTTTCCGGTTGGCTGCCTGTAGTGCTGCTCAAATGGCACCATGAACTACTGGAACGTTCGTGGTTCGTTTGAGTTAGCCGCCATGGAAGCTTCACTACCGAGTAGCGATGACGGTGACGGGGGGAAGTCGGCAGTTGCATTCGTCCTCGAGGGAGCAAGTTTGTGAAAAGCCTGTGAGTACATATTCATTGAGCTCGAAGGCCTTCCTCTTGCACTTTGTTTTGATTCACTGTTTTCATATTGTATTTCTCACTCAAGTGTTATTGCATTTGGCATCATTGGCTATAAGCTGTTGTATAGCCAGGGGTCAGCTCCTGTATGTGATGCTCATAAGAAGGGCTACATAATTAAACCCTGGTCTCTAAAATCAGTTCACATTATTTATTGTTAAAGTCTTTATTTGTTCCAGTAGAAACACATATTTGTTGGTTGATGATTTACTTGTAAATCACAGCAAAACGCTGCATTTTCTTTGTACTATGTGATTATTGGTGAACTTACAACAAAATGACACATAAAAACAAGCAGAGCAAATATAAGAGTCACACATTTATTTCACAATTACAGAATCCACAGCAGGATAAGAGACTCTGCCCTCTGGTGTTTTTCCAGTGTTGTGAAACTGGAGCTTATAACTATAAAGCCGGACGAGCCTCTTCAGCATCATCCTTTTCTGTCACCTTTTCTGTGCAACTGAGTCGACGTGTGCCGTAATATGTTTTCAACATACAGAGACATGTTTGCTGTGTGTGCAGTCGCTCTCTTCTGCTTGATGTCTGTGAGCCATTCAGCTCCTCTGAGCTGCGAAGACCTGGTCCGGCCTCTGGATCAACTGGATCCTCATCATTTGGAGGGCAGATGGGCTTTAGTTGCGGGCAGTTTGGGCAATCCAGAACATCTGGAGTCCTTCAAACGAAGAAACAGCTCCACCATTAACTTCTCCAATGCTGGTGCGAACTCCACCATTTTGTACACACCGAACGTCGATTTTGGTGGAAAGTGCGTCTATCACACCTATAACATCTCTCTGGAAGGCAGCACTTTCACCTTTGATGTGCGGGATCCGGTGAACCTCACCGTGACCTTCCTCCGTACGTCCTGTCCAGACTGTTTGCCGATGCGCTTTGACGACAGCGAGTCCAAGAAACCCCTGCGTTTGTTCCTGTTCAGCAGGAGGAGGGAGCTGGAGCAGAAGGAGATGGAGGAGTACGGGGCTCAGGTGGAGTGTCTGAACATGCTTCCACCTGCTGTGATGGATCCTAACAAGGAGCTTTGTCCAGAGCAGAGCGTTAGTGATCCTGCAGCTGCTCAGACTGAGGAGAAACAAAAGTCTTGAGATGCTTTGGTTCATGATATTGTCACATAGCGTGGAGTGGAGATGGAGTGTCTGAATGTGCCACAAGCTGTCGTGATGCAACCTTCCCATGGAGCTCTGTCCAAAGCAGAACAACACCAGCGATCCAGCAGCTCAACCTGATGCAAAAACGAAAGGCCTAAGAGACTTTGATTCATGAGTTAATGATATTTGGTCACCATATGTAAATAAATTGGCACTACAGTACTGTATGTCAATGACAGTGAGATGTTAAATGGTATTTTCCTTTTAATTCTCCCAGATATCATCAGTAAACTTGTCCTATTACAATAATTAGTTCTAATTATGCTGACATGTACCACATGAAATGTAAAAATGAGGTTGAGCACTGTGCATGATCAAGTTTTATTTGTTGCCCATTAAATAAAATTGTTATTTTTGACAAACTTGTCAGGAATGTCAGATTCAATGTTGAATTTTTGCATTTGGCCACTTGAGAAATATGCTTAGTTGCTTTCTTACAGAGTTTTTGATGAGAAGATTTATACCACACTCATAGTTGTAGCTGCATCTACAGCCAGCAGCTGGTTAGCTTAGCTTAGCATAAAGACTGGAAACAGGGGGAAACAGCTAGCATGGGTATTCAGTTCAGTTCAATTCAATTCAATTCAATTTATTTTTATATAGCGTCAAATCATAACAGAAGCTATCTCGAGACACTTTATATATAGAGCAGGTCTTAGACCGTACACCATAGTTTCGGTATGTCCAAAGGTAACAAAATCCACCTTTCTCTAAAGCTCACTAATTAACACGTTATAGGTTGTTTGTTTGATTTGTACAAAAAGAAAATTCCCAGTTTTACTTTGTTTTTATGCCAGACTTTGGACCTGTTGCCAGGCAACCAGAAACGTACTGGTCCTGGCCAGTATATTCAAGTACATAACCCCCGTAAAACATTGAGTTCTCATTTTTTTTACACGTTGATTTTAACAAGAAACAAATATAGTAATTAGGGAGCTTTAGAGACGTATTTTGTTACCTTTGAACAGAGCCAGGCAAGTGGTTTCCTCCTGTTTCCAGTCTTTATACTAAGCTATCAATCTTCTCATCTAACTCAAGGCAAGAAAGCAAATAAGCGTTTTTGCCAAAATGTTAAACGTTTCCTTTAAAGAATAATTTGTTCCACTTATATGAGAGAAAATACTACTATGATTTTATCAGTGTGATAGTATTCTCGATTACATTTAGGTATAAATCACATAGAGAAATCTATGATGTGTCTCCAGTGAATGATTTCAACCACAAGAGGCCTTTTACACAGCAGACTAATAACATTAACAATGGCTTTGTCATGTGACCCTGAAACTGAAGCAGCTAAATGGACTTCAGCCATCATTCATTTTATTATTTACACATGTGCTTCTCCTACTGTCACAAGTCAAGTGTCTTCCATTAAAAAAAGTCCTATCTAATTTACCATGATGAATAAAACTATACAGTAACAATCTTTGAGTTTCTTCATGTTTTATAGATTAATTCTACTTACTGTAATGAGTTGCTTAGACAGCCTATAGCACCAGAAACCTTGCATCCTTCCTTTCAGTTATTGGAATCAGTCCCTCTACACAAATGAATATAGAAATAGACATTTACATATTTTAATGTAAAATTCAATGTACTTTTTATGAGCCAGGGTTGCCTTTTTCTCTGTGTTCACAACATACTGTACCATTAGACTATCTACATATCCACACTAATCAATATTTTTTTTAGTGTGCCAGTTTTTAACAACATTTTTTTAATAATAATATGCACGTATCGTTAACAAACCCCTCTCCAAAGTCTTTATCTCAGCTCACCCCACATTGTCTTCTACACAGGGAAGAACAGAAACTGTTATTAACAGAATCACGTTCATTTAGTTTATTGCCTGAAGTGACATGCATGTGGTCTCTTTTATCTCTAGATTCAACAAATTAGAAAAATAACTCTTATCTTGGTTATGAACTTTTTTTTGTGATAATTTTTTTTATTTCTCAATACTGGGACTTAGATTGACTATAGCAGCAAATCATCAGCATTTACATACATCTGTAATACTGGACATGGGTCATTTTAACATAAGTATACAAACATGGAATCCTTTTTCTTTTTATTAATCCACGTGTTGTATTTACGTATATTAGGGCTGCACAACTTTGAAAAAATATATAATTGCGATTATTTTTGACTGATTTTGCAATTGCGATATAATTTGTGATATTAGAGGGAATGATCATTTTTACATCATTATTCTCATTTTCATTGAAAAACATATTTAAATTATTGTGCTGTGATTTTTGCAGGGATCTACCAAACAAAGATGTTTACTTAAGTCTGTAAAAGATAAGATAAGATAAGATAAGATATTCCTTTATTAGTCCCGCAGTGGGGAAATTTGCAGTGTACAGCAGCAAAGGGGATAGTGCAAAAAACAAGATGCATCAGCTAACACAGTAAAAAAAGAGCTTAACAAAGTGTAACAAAATATGAACCATTTAAATAGAAGGAAGTATAAAAACAGGAGCAGTATATACAGTATTGACAATAAACAGACTATTAAAAAAATTATATTGCACAGTGAGAATGAAATAAAATTCCACCTGAAAATGTTGCACAGTATGAATTACACCTGAGTAGTAATAATGATATTGCACATTACACAGTATAGTGCAGTTATTGTCAGTATTTGGTGTGTGAGTGTAAGTGGTCTACTGGGAGCAGTGCTGGTTGTGGAGTCTGACAGCTGCAGGAAGGAAGGACCTGCGATAGCGCTCCTTCACACACTTCGGGTGGAGCAGCCTGTCGCTGAAGGAGCTCTCCAGTGCTGAGATGGCTTTTGGCCATGATTTTAACAAATACTGCGAAATTAAATGTAAATTGCAGTAGGCCATATTGCGATTTCAATAAAATTGAAAACATTTTGATTAATTGTGCAGCCCTAACCTATATCTGCCCGTAAAAAGGGCTCTTATTTTCCCCTACAGTGTTAAAAATATCCCATCCTCCCTTCCCCCACCTCAGATGTCACATTGGTATGACAACCAAAAATAAATAAATAAAATAAAAAATGAAAAAAAAAATGAAACATTTTGGTTATGAACTTATACATAACTACTGTTTGCATTGTTGCATGCTGTATATATTTACTGTAAGGGAAGTACAAGGTTGGAGATTGCCAGTTTGGAGAGTTTGGTGATCTTATTCCACTGCAAACACTGTTTTATTCCCAGAAAATATCTAATAAATAAATAACCCACAAAAATATCTGACATGGGAGAGAGCTACAAAACAGTACAACTAGTGATCAAACTTTCTGTCATTGCACAATAATGGAGTCCACAGTTAGATAAGGGATCATGAACCTGTACTGTGTTGCAAGACTGGACATTGGTGTTGCAAGTTGGACTATAAAATTGGACAAGCATCCCAATCCAGCTCCACTCTTGGTGAGAAGTAACAACGGAGACCACAGATTAACACAGAATCAGCAACATGTTTGCTGTATTTGCCATCTTTCTCCTCTGCTTAATGTCAGTGAGCCGTTCAGCTCCTCTGGCCTGTGAAGACCTGGTCCGGCCTTTGGATCAGATGGATCCTCATCATTTTGAGGGCGGGTGGGCTTTAGTTGCAGGCAGTCTCAATCACGTGGCATCCATGGAGGCCCTGAGACTAAGAGACAGCATCACAATGTACTTCTCCAACTCCAGTGAAACTTCCACCTTCTCTTATACCCAAATCAACCGCTTTGGTGATCAATGCCAGTACCTGCCCTACAACATCACCGTAGAGGGCAGCGCCTTCACCTTTGATGTGGGGAACCGCTTCAACCTCACCGGGTCTTTCCTCTACACGTCCTGTCCAGACTGTGTCGTGATGCGGTGGAATGTGAAGTCAAAGAAGAGGCAATCTCTGGACTTGTACCTGCTGAGCAGGAGGAGGGAGGTGGAGCAGAAGGAGTTGGAGGAGTTCAAGGCTCAGCTGAAGTGTCATGACCTGCCTCCATCCGTTGTGATGGATCCTACCAAAGAACTTTGTCCAGAACAACCCGAGAGCCAACCACCACCAACAGCAGCAGCAGAAGCTCAGACTGAGGAGGAAACAGAGATACAAAATGCATAAGGGACTTTGGCACATTTGTACATGATATTCAGTCACACAGTTGAAAAAAAATATGACTGTATTACTTTAATATTTCCACATTCCTTATATTCCTTTAAATATCTTGACTCAATATGGTAATGAACGCAATGCATATTTCTCATCATGTCGCCCTAAATCAAGCCTGCCAATACACAACGACATGATGGGATTTATTTTGTTTGAATGTTTATTTCTGTTCGCCTGACATTACCCCGATGAAATGCAGCACACAGTATGAATCAGTGTTTTTTCTTTCTTCTTTTTCTTCCAATACATGGACACCTGCCTGCTGTAATTCCATTAACTCTCAATTGAAATGTAGTTGTTATTTTTTGGCAACCTTCTCAGGAATTTCAGATTCGACTTTTGCATTCAAGGGCCAAAGGAAAGAGGGTGTTGTATGCCCTTTGAGGCAAATTTGTGAATTTTGATTGTAGGCTGTATGAATAAAATTTACTTGATTTGATTTGACTACTTTAAAAAATGCTTTAAATTACACCTTGAAAAAGTTCGCTGAACTCATAGATTTCTGGTATTTATAGCAAAAATTGCATTCACTTCACAACAAGTCGTTGCCAGGCACTGACCGTCAATCTCAGCCATTTATCTGTTTTTTTACCACCTGACGACCCAGAGATACCACGTGATACCAACGTTGTTTGACTATTGGCTCACAAACCTTGTTAGAAATGGGAATCAAACGTCAGATATCCGCCACAGAGATAAACGAAACATTCATTTTGGAACGGCAAATTATTAATTCACAATCATAATAATTTTTTTCAGGAAAAGCCATACTTTTATTTGGCACCTTTCTAAAAGCTCTGTGGATGTATTATTTAAAAAAAAAAATTATATTTCTAAAAATATTATCAATAAGACCTTTAAAGGGACTATTTGTAACTTTGTACGCGCATAAATGTAGCGGGTCGTCACACATGCGCGTTCGCATATGCGCGCTCGCGTGTGGCTGGAGCCTCGTCTCCGCTGCATGCTCTCCTTCACTCAGAATGCGCGCGCGTCCTCGCTGTCTCACTCCACCTCTAGAACGTGCGCTCACTACACACTGCAGAAGAGTTTAGCTCTGAGAATATCTAGTGAATGCACAGGGGACGTTTGTGCAGAAATAAATTCTGCAGTTCCTCCAGACCAACAGAGCTTTCCCGCGTCTTGTGAAGTGACGGAGCTCTTCAGAGAGTTATGTTACCCTCTCGTTACCGACCGGGTGCCGGTGTCTCCTCTGCTCTCTCCGGCTGCGGGCGGAGAGAGCAGAGGAGACATGCTGCAGAGCTCTGCTGCATCAGCCTGCACTTAGGCAGGAAAAGCCAACACTAGGGCCAGATCTAAATCATGTTCATGGAGAGACCTTCGTCTGGTCAGCTAACATTACTGCCAAGCAGCTGAAATATAGAGTGATATTGTGGTTTTAGCTGACTTGTGTCGCCTCACTGTTTTGAGCGATGCTCGTTCAGGTATATTTAGAGCGAGCAAGCGCGAGCCCGACGCTGACTTTCGTTGATTTCACGGCCACAGGTGTCGCTGTTAAGAAGCATTTCTGAAAGTTACAAATAGTCCCTTTAACGCATGTAATGCTTAATAAAATCACATCGTTTGTTTTTTTCCCCCAGTTATAAGTGGACAAAATTAAAGCATGTAGTGATATAATCACCCCCTTATCCCTCTGGTACATTCCTCATTCACATGCATGGTGTAATAATTAATATGTGTTGCTCACTAATTGGATTAGTGCTATACATTTTCAAATCCACAACAATAGGGTAAGCCTCGAGCACGTGTTAGTGCACTCACACGTGCCCGTTCTGTGTTAGTGAAAGTTTGCTAGTGTAAGCATGGTATGCAAATGTGGGCGTGCGCAATCGGTGTACTGGGGGTGTTAGTGTGCACGAGGGAGTAGATGCAGGCAGCCAGGCTGTGGAGCTGTTATTCCTTTTGTGTTGATTAAACAAAAGTGACCTGAAACAAGACAAGTGGGCCTTCTCAGAAATGAGTGTCTGTCATTTGGAGGGCGCCTTCAAAGCATTTTGTTAACAGGTATGTGCAACCGTAGATTGTAGTATTCTGTAATTTACTTTGGTGTTTTGTTGAACTTGAAATTATTGTACTCATACGTCCGTTATAATACAATCAGGTGAATAATTACTACAATAGAAAACAATAGATAAACCTGTAGAGACCAGCTTTTCCTGGTGTTACTTTTTGCCACAATGACTAAAGCATATCAGTGACTGTAAAATGGCCAAAGAACTACAGTATGTCAGCAACCATTAGACAGCAGCAGAACTAATTCTAATTAAGGATGAAGTTGGCTGCATTTATTTAAATTCATTTGCATTTTTGTCAAGTGCCCTCAGATCTTAAACTACCTTAGGACACTACTGACCCCGAAAAGGAGGGCAGGTTTACTTGTATGGCCCGTCGCAGATGTATTTTTAATGACGATCGTGATTTTGCTGTTCTTTTGATAAAGTGAGCCCCTTTGTAGATAATGAGCAAAACATAAGTCTGTTATGTAATAGGAGTTTTAATCCGCAATCTCTTGCAACCTCACTTACCCAACGAGAGACTTGGAGAACCTTTGCTTGAATTCTGCCAGTTTTCTCTGAGCATCTTAGAAAATAAAACCCAACAGCATGTCATATTAGATATATAATGCCATTCGTTTGTAGAAGCAAGGGAAATATCTAATTAGGGCATGCCAGAGTTTAGTAGTCAGATTACATTACTATACCACAATGTGAATGAGGGGATTGTTTCACTAGCTGTAGCGTTGCAGGATCATTGTATTAATTGATTTAAGCTTGTTTGTTCTCAGCAGGATTTTCAACAGAATCAGCAGGTGCAGGTGAATGAAGCTGTTTAAGCAGAGATTTGCAATAGATTTCAGAGTTAAGACGATCACAACAATCGCCTTCTCACTGTGACACTGCTTTCACGCTCCATTTCACAATGAAACTTCACATTGAGAACTCTCAGTCAATGACTGACATATTATGCTGCAAATTTATGAATTGCATGAGAGTGAGTCTGTCAACATGTGGGCTATTGCATAAGTGGTATTTTACCCAAGTAATACCTGAATATATGTAGACTTTTCCCTTTATTTTTTGTGGAGGCAATGACTGATATGTGATAACTTTATGGAAATGCCAACTATCCCACATGAGAAAACGGCCAGTCTGACAGTCTGCACTGTAATTCATGTATATCCCCCGAAATCAATTTGCATGTTACCAGGAAGTACCAGGAAATATAAAGAGCAACAAAAGCTGCATGGGGAGGAGGTCGAGGTGGATGAGTGGGTCAAAAAACACTGGACTTTTGCACAGGAGACCTGTATTCGTACCCCGTGTGAAACTGGAAGTCAACATTGATTTGTCACGTAACTTCCCTACTTAAGTTAAGCCACTTCCGGTGTTATTTGAATCCAAACCACGATCTTTTCCTAAACCTAACTATGTAGTTTTGTTGCCTAAACTTATCCAAAGTCGGTCTTTTCCTAAAACTAAGTAGTTTTGTTGCTTAAACCTAAGTCCATCTTATCCTAAGAAGTTTTGTTGCTTAAACCTAACCAAAGTCAATCTTTTCCGAAGAAGTTTTGTTGCCTAAACCTAACCAAAGTCGGTCTTTTCCTAAAACTAAGTAGTTTTGTTGCTTAAACCTAACCAAAGTCCATCTTATCCTAAGAAGTTTTGTTGCTTAAACCTAACCAAAGTCAATCTTTTCCTAAGTCGTTTTGTTGCTTTGATTTTTTCCTAAACCTAATCAAGTAGTTTTGTTGCCTAAACCTAAGTAGTTTTGTTGCCTAAACCTAACCAAGTTGTTTCCTGTGAAGACGGAAGTTTATTTTGAAAAGACTGGAACGGAAATGGCACGTGCTGGACATTAGTAGGAAAACACGCAAAAAATTAGGAATAACTTTTCGAACTGTTGTCCGAGAATACGTTGCAGAAAGTCAACGGCACATCCACAGTCCGCTCTAATAAGCTGTTTGTTCATCACATAGACATAGGACAATATATATTAATATTTTTAGAATAGAAAATAATGGTGAAGTGATAGCAACACAATTTTACCAATGACAGCCCAAATACAGTGATGTATGTGCAGCTGGAGAGTGCATGGTTCCCCAAACCAACCATTGTTGATTGTAAACAGTGTCTGTCATAACTCTTCATGACTCACTGCTCCCTCACCGCTCTCATCCTGATTCACCCCCATTAGGCCACTTTGTTCTGCCGTGGTGCATACAGGCTCTGCCGTCATTGTTACTACAGTGTTCCCCATTAGTCCCGCCGTGTCATGCCGTCAGTCCTTATTATCTCTACATGAAGGGGGAGCTGCACTGTAACTATCTAACTATTGTATCCGTCCATCCGTCCCAACTGATCATCAGAGACTAGTCACCCCCAGTGCTGTGATGATGAGCTACATCCGCCTTAATGATCAGACTCAGTTTGAGTCCAACTAGAGTTGCTTGGCAAGAATCAACATGGATGGGAATAGGAGTTTGTCAGGATGCAGGCTGAAAAGAAGACGTCAGAGCAACTTTGTGTGTATAATAAGAAAGGTGTGGAGAGCAATAATATTGATACAGGGCAAAATTCAAATAACAAACAGGGAGACAATGTGTGTATTAAAGAAGAAGAGAGGAGCTGTACTCCCCTTTAGTCAGTATACCCTGCGGACAATCCTATTGTTATTTCAGATTGTGTGTGTGTACTGAGCCATTACCCAGCCTGTAAGCAGATTAAAGAAAGGTGAGTTCAGCAGAAAACTTTATACGTTGCACAGTGGAGTACAGTAGCTACCACCTTACAGCCAAAGCCAAGCACTAAGTTATTAACAGTCTGCCTGCCATACAATAACAAGAGGACTCTAGATAGCACACAAACGCACTACACATCAACTGGATTGCTCTATTCCTACACCAGCTATCGTACACAACTCTTTGCACAAATGGGTGACAAGTTAAAAGAAAATAGAACATAAAGTGTCATAGTAAGGTATTGGGTCACCACAAGGACAAGACGAAAAGCAATTGTTTGTATTATCTTTATTTATTTTGTATTTTCAGCATTTCTTTTAAAATGTCAGTAAATGTCACAGTAAAGACAGAATGATGATTCATTCACATGGTAGTACTACATTTATAGGAAACACTTCATTTTACATGGTCCGCAAATTTTATGGTAATTAGGTGATAATTAGCAAGTAACCTATTTGAAATTTCATTGGAATTAGTGCCAAATCACCCCAATATTTACCTCAAAATTCATAGAAAAATTACTTTATTATAAACATGATTTAATATTATTATTGAAATGATATGCTAAAATAGCATACAATTGTTAAACTAGGGCCCTTAGTCTTGAGAAGCAGCTGTGCGCTGCTCTTCATCGGAAGTAGAAAACCAAAACTAATAGCATATCAATTAATAGCGTATCAATTAACTTTGTATTCTTTTCCTGGAAATGTATTAAATAAATTACCAGCTATTAGGAAATAGCGGAATATAATTATTATTATAATGTTTATATTAAAGCAATTTTCGATATATTTTGAGGTAAATATCGGGGTAATTTGGCAGTAATTCCAACGAAATTTCAAATAGGTTACTTGCTAATTATCACCTAATTACCATGAAATTTGCGGACCTGTAAAACGAGGTGTCACCCATTTATGCGATGAAACAAAGATGGGTGCCCATGTTTGTTGTTGAACTCCGTTAATCACTCTGTTGTTCCCCCCCCCCCCCCCCCCCCCCCCCCCTCTGTGTTCCTCTGCTTTCACTCAGACTGACTGGCTGGAACATCCTGACCGCTCCAAAACGGTTTTGCATCAGCAGACTTGTCACCATGGCAACACAGCCCGTGGCCTGGCAGGAGCTGGGTCCCGTCGACTCGCTGGACGAGGGGGTCAATGAGTTCTGGGCACAAGGTGAAGTAGGTGCAAACGTGAGCCACAACTCCCCTCAGCGAGACAAAAAGGCTCCCAGGGCAGAACCTGAAGAGGACATAGATGTCCCGAAGCCTGGAGCTCCGGACGAAACACGCCAAACGCTCTCAAGAACCGAAACACCTGATGCAACCAAATCAGAAAATCAGGAGTCAACAAGAATTAGTCCATGCACCCACAGGGAGACGCAAGAGATGGTGACAGAATTAGAACAAGTCATCCAGCTATTAGACGCATTAAAGGCTCAAGAGGAATCTGTTGATCCATGTGAGGATGCTTTCACACCTCCTCCTCCTCCCCTCAGCGCTTCATCAACAGAGGAATGCTTTGAGAGAGAGAGCTTTTCCAGCCTAGAAGGGGAGGTGGCCGACTGGATCAGTGATGCTGAGATCATGTCAGACCCAACAGAAGACTTTATGTCTCTTCATAGCCAGAATAGTCCAGAACGGCCATGTCTTCTCACTGCGCCAG
Organism: Sebastes fasciatus; assembly: GCF_043250625.1. NCBI lineage: Eukaryota > Metazoa > Chordata > Actinopteri > Perciformes > Sebastidae > Sebastes > Sebastes fasciatus. Next base: position 32,962,931 of record NC_133797.1, read on the forward strand.
TAAATAGAGGAGAGGAGGAGGAGATGACAGGACATAATATGACAACAGAGGAGAATGGCTTACAGCTGAACCTCTTACCAGATGACTACAGTGAATCTGAAAATATTAGAAACAACCTAGATGATGTATATACTGTGTGCTCTCCTCCGTTTGCTGATGAAAGCGAGGAAGAAGAGGAATTGAGCATTGATATTATGTCCTGTCAGCAGCAATGGACTACACTAGATGTCAGAGGCGAGCCTTTCCAACCCTCATATTCTGCCAATACTTCTACTGAACCAACCTCAACCCGGCCTGCAGTTCCCTCAGCCAAACAGCAGAAGGAGCTGTTGTCCCAGTGCCAAAGTGAACTTGCCCCCAGGGGAGCAAACCAGGAAGCCGCACAACAGGTGCTCGGCCAGAGCTCTTCACCTTTGTCAACCGTTGCCATGGAGCTGCCCAATCGGGGCGGGGCAGCTTCTCAAGGCTCTGGTTGTGTTGTAGCTGTGAGAGAGAGGCACAGCAGGGCGGGGGAAAGGACAGAGAGAGAAAGCAAGCAAACAGGTGGAGAGGGAGGGCAGAAAGAGCTTGAAAGGAACAAGGCGGTTGGGCAGCAACACGGCAAGGGACTGTTAAACTTGTCAGTCCAAACACAAGAGGTTAAGACAGGAAAACACAGCTCTGCGTCCTCTAAACACACCAGGATGGAGAGCGACTCATGTGACGATAGCCAGAGCGACAGTGGGGTTTCAGCGGACTTCTCCCCGTGCAGCACCCTGGAGGGCAACACCACCATCTCTACAGGCTCTCCAGCAGCTGCACCCAAAGAGACTCCCATTGAGAGGGAGATCCGACGGGCCATAGAGCGTGAGCACAGCCTGAGAAGGTCTAGAGGGCTTCCGAATCCCCCCACTTCACCAGAGTACGTAGAGATCCCTTTAAGGAAAACTGTTCTCAGCCAGTCAATAACCGGTAAGCCTGAGAGGTGTCAAGGCAAAGACAGGCAGTTAGCAGGCAAAAAGATGCAGCACGAGATCCACGAAGAGAACAAGAGGGAACAGGATCTGGTCAAGCTCGGGAAAGTTCCAGGTTTCTATGACAAAGGCACCGTGCGCCAAGTCAAAGAGAGGAAACAGCTTTTTGAGGCCTTTCAGAAATCCAATGACTCAAATTTGACTGCCAGGAGTAAAACCACGTCCTGGTCCTCTGCCAGTGACACCTCAACCCTGGAGGACATGTCATCGCAGGCATCCACCATAGGAGGCTCATACGTGGAGAGGATTCCCACACAGAGCCCAAACTTAGCCAAAGGAGGAGGTTCTTTGACTCCCCGAGGACCAGGCTTCTCTGAGGGGACAGCCTGTCAGATCATCATCCTAGAGAACAATCTGAGTGTCCCAGCACAGAAGCTCTACCACGCCAAAACAGAAGTCGACTCTGGAGGTCCTAACATGTCATCATCCAGGACAGCAGGACATGGTGGGATTAAAGTGAGAGAGCAAGAAGAGGAGGTGGAGGAGGAGGAGGAGGTACCCAAGGAGAACCCATTTTTCAAGCTGCGCTCCTCAACGAATTTAGTTAAAGTGGAGCAGGACATCCGGGAGGCTCAAGAGAGGGAAAAGGAGCTTCACAAGCAGAGGGTCAGTGTGTATGGGGGCACAGAGGGTGCAAAAGGAGGAGGGAGGCCGGGCAGCTCAGACGGAAAGAGTCCCATGTTGTCTTCTTCTTCACTGAATGGACTGGCTGTTCCCGACTTACCTGGTTCATCATCCAGAGGGGGAACTAGACCCACAGCAGGTTAGTGTAATGCTGAGTAAGAGCTAGAAGTGTGTGTGTGTGTGTGTGTGTGTGTGTGACAATGTGTTTGTGTGTATGGGTATGTGTGTAATATTTTTTATATCTGTGGTGAGATGATGAAAACCCTCTGAAACAGCCCCAGGAGCACATTATTTCATTTTTCTCATGGTCAGTGGAAAACCTCAGAACATCTTTCGATATCAGTGTTAGCTGTTACGAGCAATAATTTCGCATCGGGGAGACCATAAGCTGGCCGACAAGAAAATTAAATCCTGTAACTCCGCACAATAAATAAAGCATCTAGTCTGTCATATTAATTGCAAAAGCTGAGGTGAAGAAAACCCGTTGTTGTGTCAGCAAGAAAGGAGCGCGTTGGAAGAGTCCAATTTTGGGATGAAGCATTCAAAAAGTGCAAACAACTTGTTTTTTTTTTAGTTCTTATGGTGATAAAGTTGTATATCTTATTAGTTCCTTATGACAACAAGAGCAAATGTGAAATACAATGCTGCCAATACGGCCTGCTGAGAGGACAAGTTATTAACGTGCATCTCTGTGTGGTTTCAACTTTGCTGCCATTGTGTGCACTGTGCTGTATAGCAGTGGTTCCCAACCAGGCTTGCAGTTGCCAGGGGGTGCTCAACTAATCAATATCCATAGATATGTATATATATATATATATATATTATCCTTTATTTAACCAGGTAGTACTCATTGAGATTAAGAATCTCTTTTGCAAGAGAGACCTGGCCAAGACAGCAGCATTTAAACATACATTAAAGTTTCAGACGCCACAACATAAAACAAATGCAAAATAAATACATAGCATAATAACATACAAAAGCCATTAAAATCAAGAGTTTGAAGCCAACGTTAAAGGGAAAATATTCAGAAACACAGACAGCTCCCGATTGCCTCTGCTTCTAGGTCTTTCATTAATGTTTTAAATTCATCAAAAGTAATCAGATTTTCCAGCTTCAACTTAGCCTGCAGTGTATTCCAGGAGAAGGGAGCAGAATAGCTGAAGGCCATCTTACCAAGTTCTGTGCGGACCTTAGGTACAGATAATAAGTACAGGTCAGAATATATATGAATTATAATTTGATTAAACAAATACATCCACATGTTGAGTCATATAACACCTGAACACTACATGTTGAGAGTGTGTGAAAGCTAGTTAGCCAGCAAGCTGAGAAGTCAGTTAGTTAAAAGTAGGGCTGGATGATAATTCAATATGATGATTTATCGTCTTTCAGTGGAATCATATCATGATGAAATCATATATTGATATATTGTGATACACAATTACATCGTCTAAATCGATAATAACATACTAACTTAAATTTCTCAGAAAATCTGAATTGATAAGAATTCAGTTTATGGGAATACAACAATGTAATTAAAGCAAACTATTATCTTATCTCTGATTAATCTGTATTTGTGTGCATGCATATGCATATGTAAACATAGTCTGTGTATAGCAGGATATATTTATTTTTTTTCTCTATAATTTTTCACTTTTAACTGTTATGTTCATTTTGCACAAATTCTTAATTAAATGAGAAAATACTCAGTACTTTTCCTTTGTCAAGTATTTTAATGCACACAAAAATAGGCCTTACCATGTGGTTATTTCATATTGACCATTCATTTGTTGAATTACCCGAGAACATGCAATATTGTGATATCATTTATATTGTTATCAAGATATGAAATAACCAATATCGGGATAGAAGATTTTGACCATATCAACAAGTCCTAGCCAAAAGTAAAGTATAAATGGTTGAGATAGCAAAAAGTATAGGATAATCAGTTGAAACAGATAGCTATAAATAATGAATAAATAGCTTCTCCTCCAAGTGTAGCACGAATACAAACTGACCTAAATATTGAAAGTCAAATTGTGTGAAAAATGATCAGCTTGTATATAATTAATAGGTTAAAGGTAATGTACAGCGAGCCGGTCATTGTTGTGAAATAAACCCAGACAGAGCGATCTGGCGAAGAGGAGGGGTCTTGCATCGCCCTGAAGGGGTTTATTTCACCACAATAACCGATTAGCTGTACATTATCCCGCTTATTACACGGCTACTTACTTAAGAAATCAATAACTTCACACAAAAACGGTCCGCTAGAGTCCGACATCAGAACTGCGCCCATAGCAACGGTCTGTTATACATAGCAACAGTCTATTATAAAGAAATAACAGACCGTAGAAAGCCGTTATTGACCAATCAGAATCGAGTATTCAACAATTCCGTGTAATAATGTTAAATAACCTCTAGTTTAAAGCAAATGAACACATTTTGAACATGATGGGTGGTGTCGAAGAGGCTTAGGGAGTACATCAGACAACAGACTGCAGTACAGTATGTTTGTGTGTTTTGTTGGCAGGAAGGATTGTCAATGAGTTTTTTTGTGACTGTATAATATGAATGAAAGTGTCACCAGTCATCATAGGTTTTACAACTGTGTAACAAACAGATCAGGGTGTGCTACTACCGGACCTGAATGACCATGACTTTTCTTTGTCTTATAGACAATGAGTTATGCAACCTTTTATATGCCTGCGTCATTTCCGGTGCCAACTTTTTCTTTCTCTTTCACCGAGTTCAATCGAACACATTTCGTTCCCTTAATTCCCTCTGCATTCCTCTCTTCTCATTTCACTGTGCTGCTTCAACATGTTCACTCTTAATTTGATTCAGGCAGGCTTTATTGCACACAGTGCGGAGAACAAACAAAATCACAGGAACACCTTTGCCTCATTGCTAGTACCCTGCTCTTGCTCAACCTGCCTGCACCCATTTTTTATTCTCTTTCTCTCTCTCTCTCTCTCTCTCTCTTGCAGAACGCCAGTCAGTTGGCAAGTTGGGCGTCTGGCCCCCGGCCCCGGCTGAAGAGGAGAAAACAAACCGGCCAGAGGTGAGTCAGCGTTGCCAGTCGTCCTGTTGGAATTAAGTTTAATCATTACAATGCCCTTTACACTGCTTGCTATGACTTTCTGAAAATCTAACCAAGTGGAATAACACCAGGTCTCATATGGACATTCATTAGGTAGTTTTTGCTCTATTAGATTAACGCAGCAACCCTACCTACCTCGTAAACTTGGTATAGGACATGAAAATGTAGGCAAATCACCTTCCTGAGTCGTCGCACTCAAATGCAGTCAAAAGGATATCAGGTTCCACAATCATGAAGCTTCTTTAACCGAGAGTTCATATATATAGATATATAAATTGCAATGTCGCTCTGGGGGTTTGGTTAGTCTCTCAGCGGCATGAATATGAACGCATGTTTTTAAAACTGCACTGGATTCAATGAAGAAAGGCTCTTGGGAGGATGTCAGCATCTCTTTTGCACCAAATGTGGGCCACAAACATCTGATAACATACTGAACACACAGTAAGGAGCTTATCTTTATAGATAAGGGAAGAAGGCAAACAGCTCTGAGACAGAAAGGGAGGGAGTGTGTGTGTGTGTGTGTGTGTGTGGGAGGGCGGGAGTGTGTGTGTGTGTGTCTGTGTGTGTAGTCAATAGTGGAGAAAGTGGAAAGTCAATTGACAATCCCACTGATTTCCGTTACCTGCCTTGTGGGTCTCGCATCTCTTTGAAACTGTGGTATCTCTGATTAGAGTTGAGTGCTGCTCCGTGGCTTTAGCTCTTTAATTCAGTTTGGCATTGATATGCTGGGTTTTAGCTGCACGCTTTCCATTTGACGTTGGCATTAGCAACGTTTTGCTCTCTTTCCTCTCACTGCCTCTCTCTCTCTCTCTCTCTCTCTCTGCCGGTTGGTTATCTGCTTTCTGCACAGACCTTGTTCCTGATTAGAGTTCAGGAACAAACGGAGGACTGCAGGAGAAATTGGCCTCAGTTGTTGACTGAGTCATCCTGAACATGGCCTTGGATCACAGTCGCATTACCCTCCCTCTGACTTACAGAGCTAATGATGCACATCCAAAGAGATGTCCTCTAGAGGAAATAAATTCATCCGTCTCTTTTTTATCTTTTTGCTCCTTTTTTTTTTTTTTACCTTGGTCTGCTGCTCCCACACGTCTGATGTTTCTACTCTTTCATTCTCTTTCACATGCAACTTGTATACCTCCTCTTTTACCTTGCGATCGCCACTTACTCTTGCTGTTCCCGTCTTTTCACCCTCAGGTCCTCCAGAGTCCCCGGACCCCCAGACACAAGACCCCTCTGGTGCAACGCTGGGAGTCAGGCCTAGTCAACGGACACAACACAGAAGACGACTGAGGAGGCGTTGACGGAGCGAAACTAAAGGAGGGAGGACGGTTAGCCGAGACCTGGAGGGCTGAAAGACTGTGAGATAAAAAGGAAAGTAAGGAAAGTGCGAGCAGACTAGCGGATGGAGTAGGAGGAAAGAGAGAGTTTGAAGCGAGAAAGAGGTCAGGGATTGAGGCTACAAAGGGGGTCAGGAGGATTGGGAGCAAGGAAAAGGATCTGTGGTGGACTGAAAACCCTGAAGAGTCCTTCATCGAGGAGGAGAGAAAAAGGAGGAGGAGGGACACCTATTAGTGGATAAGCACTTGGCGTGTTTCTTGTGCTGGAAAACTCTGCGTCTAATGAATGTAAAAAGGCACAAAAAAATAATGATAACATTTCACTGGAGAAAAGAAAAGTAAGAATGGGATTTTCAAATTTTAATGAAGTTCTTTACCATTGGATTTTTTTTTTTTTATAATAATGAGTTATCATTTTGTTGATGAAAATAGCTCGAGTGGTATCTAGCTAGAAAAACAATGTGTCATCACCAATTGTATGCCTTTAATGATGTCTTGACACTGAGTTACTAGTTTATTACACCTGTATAACCTAATGCAGTCCCATGCAAAAATCTACCTTTGTGTAGCTCATGATGCCTTCAAACGGGGTCATGTTTACCGTGTTCACGAGTTGAGTCCATATGAACGCACCCCCTCTTGTGGTATTCACGACCTCGTAAGTGGAAAGTTTCTGAAAGCTCCGAGTTCACGAGTTGTGACGTGTTTGTTGACGTTGTCAGAAATGGCAGAGGCCATGGAAGTTCATTTTTCGGTGCATAATAAATTAATGTAATTTTAGTCGTATATTTTTTTTTCTTCATAATTCTATAATATGTCTGAGGAAAATTTTGATATTCCCAACATCCTCATCTTTTTCCTCTGTCATTATGCCTTTGCATTTACTGCGTTATGTTACCCCATTGCTAGCTTGAAAAACTGTTAGCCTCTGTGGCATCTAGACATCGGCAATAACGTTAATATTTCCGTTACGTAGCAGCGGTGTTCTCACGACTTCAACACTTGAACGCCACGCATGACGTGTACATGACTTCCCAAGTTGTAAACACAAGCTCCTGAGTTTCATTTGAAGGCATCATCAGTCTGTTCAGTCTTTATTGAATCTGTGTCAGAGAGTTGTTGATTCAACTTTATAGTTAGTGGTGGGGTTGTATTTGACTGCATTATAATGAAACTCCATTTACATAGAAACGCATCTCAGCATAATGGAGTCAAGTCCAACACCAACACTCACTTAAAAAAAAATGACCTGCTTTTATTGTGTTTGATCACTTAATTAAGGTGTTCCTAATAAAGGGGTAACTCAGTGTATATAGGCCAGTGATCTGAATTATTGCACCGGTCATAATCCATGAATAGCTAATACTGTTTTATTTCATGCATCACTACTGAAAGCTGGATTATAGTGCAATAAAGCACTTTCCTAAAAAAAGGATTTCAGAGCTGAATGCTACGTAATACACAACTTATGCTTAAATAATAGCTATTGTTTAGACTTATAAAATGTTTTGAATGATGCAGTAAGTAAGTATTTTGGAATGAAACTTGACAATTAAGAGTGTCTCCTTTATTTTCTTTTTTCTTTTTGTATCTGTCTGACGCAGACGTAATATAACGGTAATACATGCAGTGTTATTCTACTAACTCATGCACCACAGGAGCCTAAAATTACACTAATTACAGTGGGCTGAGGTCCATAATGGAGCCGCGTCAGTGCAGTTTCTCTTCCAGGGCTTGACCCGTTAGCACCGACACTATGTTTTGGTCACAAAATAAACGCCACCGATCCTCTGAACAATTATCTGCTTTATGGTTCTGTCTTTATTCGGGTCCCTAACGCTGTCGGTGGTCAAAGAGAAAAGGCGTCGCCATGGATACAGCTTTGGAAGAAGATGGAGGCTTTGCTAGAATTAAGCAGCATAAATGCCACAGTGGACCTTTGTGTGTGTGTGTATGTGTGTGTGTGTGTGTTTGTGTGTGTGTAGGTGAGATCAGCAGACTACGCTTTAGTGACCTCCCAATCTCCTGTGAATAATTCATCAGCTCATTCTGACTGGACGCAGCCCAGTGACATCGCCGGTACATTATTATTATGGCGGAGCTGCTGCAATTTAAGTGCTCAAAATTATTAATAAGCTTCAGCCCTCACCAGGCATCTTCCCTCATATTGCCACATTGCCAGGTCTCATGGCACATTACCAAAAACCTTGATATCACAGCAAGTGTAGCTACAGTCTGTCAACATATTTGGAAATTAAACATAGCAAACAAACTACACTCCCTTTAAGACCAAAAGCTCGGCGCTGAGGAGAAGAGCTGTAACACACAGTGTCGTTTATGTTTTGTTATCTAAAGATCAAAGATTACATTTTTTATGCTCAGACAATCAAACATGGCAACCCATCCAGGCAGGTCAAACTGTACTTTCCAAGTCATCTCTCTCTCTCTCTGATATCTAATCTCGCTGCTTTTCAAATGTGTTGACCCAAAAATAAACCTGTCTATCACCCGCTCAGCTCCAGACTCATTTCCATGATATTTCATTATCACCGTCTCCCAAAGTCCGGCGGCACGAAGTCATTGAAGCGGCATTGTGTGAGACGGTCGGCGTTTAGAGGATTAGCCGCTGCTCTTGTAATGCCTCTTTCTCAAGAGGACAAAAGTATGAGAGGAAGTGAAGGGGATGTGTGTGTGTCATTTTTAGATTTATTGTAATATGTGTATGATATGTGAGTGACGATGTGGACTCAAATGAGTGTGCGTGTGTGTAGAAATAAAGCAGTGGTGGAATGTCATTAAGTGTATTCACTCAAGTACTGGTATTAAGTCTAATTTTAAGGTACTTGTACATGCTTGAGTGCCGCCATTTTCTTCTTCTTTTACTTCAGTACATTGCCTAGAAAAATATTTGTGACACTTTATTGTATTCCTTGAAATAAAAGCTCAAATTAAACTCTCGTAAATATTTATTCATCATTTATCATTGAAAACTTAACCTTATATTGTATATTCAGCGTGTTCAGCTCATTAAAACACTCCCAAGGTTACACTAAGAATTAATTTAAATTAATTAATTGGAAGTGTATCCAATTAACACTTTTTTCTATTTACCATATGATTAGTACCAAATTACATATTTCAAGGAAAATTCTTGGATAAGACGTTTCAGTGCAGTTCAAGGTCAAAAATATAGTCATAATCTGCCCTGAGGTTATGTTTTGATTGTTTCAAGTCACCTATTCCTGTTTAGTGTTTCCTGTTTTATTTTGTTACTCTCCTCTCATTTCAGATCACTTCACTTCCTGCCTTTGTGTGTTTTCCCGCCAGTTTTGATTGTCCGCCCCGCCCTGATTAGTTTCACCTGTCCCTCGTTAGCCCTGCAGTCACCTGACCTCCTGCTCACCTGTTCCCACTTCCCCATCATCATCCACTCACTACATATACCAGCCCAGTTCCTTTGTTCTTTGTTGGTTAGGCTCCATTTTTGTTTGGACTTTTGTTTCCTGTGGCCTGTTTGCGTGTGCAGCCCAGTCACCAAAAAAAAGGGGTCTGGATGACACGTAATTAGCGAGGCATCTATCGCACAATAAGAATGCCGTTCTTGCTTTTAGCGTGTCATTTGTATGTGAGTGTAAACACATCAGCGTAAATATATACTACTGTCATAGCTAATGTTGTAGAATAAAAAGTGAGAAAGACACAAGACCAGAGATTTGTTTTGTAAGTTACTTTAGTGACGTTTGTGGCGTGTTTTCCGTACTGATGTTACGTTGTTTCTGTATAGTATAGTATTTTAAGCCCAACCATGACGTTTTTTCCTAAACATAACTAAGTGGTTTTGTTGCTAAACCTAACTGTGGACGTTACCTTAGTTTTGTTGCGTGGCGTACAAATAATAATAACTTTATTTATATAGCACTTATCTAAAACAAGTTACAAATTGCTTTACAAAGACATGAAAAGCAGCACAAATTAACAGGTAGTAATAAATAAAAATAGAGTTGATACAGTAAAAATGACAAGCAAGGTATGAAGTACTAAAACACAGTAAAAACAAGTAGAATAATTGCAGAAGAGTAATTGATTAAGAGAAAGCAATTCTGAAAAAGTGCGTTTTTAAAAGAGATTTGCAAGACAAAACATAGCTAGCCTGCCTAATCTCCTCCGGCAGGTCGTTCCAGAGTCGTGGGGCCGTGACTCAGAAGGCTCCGTCTCCTCTGGTTTTTAGCCTTGACCTAGGAATAACAAAGAGACTTCTGCCGGAGAATCACAGGCTGCATTCAGGCTCGTGAGGGGTTAGTAGGTCAGAGATATAATTAGGGGCCAACCACAACCGTGCTTTAAAAGTAATCATTAAAATTTTAAAATCAATTCTACAACGTATAGGTAACCAATGTAGAGATGCTAAAACTGGTGTTATGTGGACTCTTCTGTTCTATTTTGTGAGTAGTCTTGCTGCAGCATTTTCAACTAGTTGAAGTTTGGAGAGGTTGTGTTGGGTGAGACAGGAATGCGGTGAGTTACGGTAGTCTCAACGAGATGTAATGAAAGCTTGGATGACCTTTTCTAGATTCTTAGGAGATAAAAAAGATAAAATTTTTTAGATATTGACACGCAAATGACACGCAAAAAGCCTCAAATGCATCCTCATGACATGCGGAATGTCCTTGTAATGTCGTGTTATTCATACGCCTTCCCATGAGATCGGGTTGGCCTGTGACTCAAAACCTGTAAGCCATATCCATTAAATCATTGCATTGTTCCTGCTGCCTCCTCATCTTTTATCTGCGTTGGGTCCTTCCCCTGCTGCCTGCTCTCTTAACTGTGACAAATATTTCACTTTTTACCGTGTACCGCACAGTTCTACTTCACTACATTTGACAGCTGTAGTTACTAGATACCTTATAGATGACAAATTGGTGGTAAATAGGTGAATACCTTATAAAACTACCCAGTAGGTGTAAATTGGCTCTGCTGCAACATCAATGACTTTTGAGGTCATGAGGTCATGAGGTTTGATGCTATACACGCAGGCCTCCAGTGCGTCATATATTTGTGTGTGTGTGTGTGTGTGTGTGTGTGTGTGTGTGTGTGTGTGTGTGTACTGTCAATAGACATTAAAAGAGATTCAGAGATTATTCTTTTGATTTCCTCACATACTGTATATGGGCCTTTTATATATCATAATGCGTCATGTGGGTGTGTGTTGTGTTGCTTTGATGTTTGAGAGAAGGGGGAATAAATGGCAGCTGAGTCACAGAGAATAAACATAACAGCACATTTCATGCAGTCTCTTTTATTGTATGAAGAGGAGGAGGGGACCTATTTATTTACTTGTTCACTGCAAACACATCTCCATATTTACATAAGAGTTTGTCTAATGTTTTTTTTTTTGTTGTTAATTATCAGATCTTAAACATATTCTTAAAACAAGTGAGAAAGGTTTGTTTCAGGAGAGTATCTGTTCCAAATCAGTTTGATTGAAGTCTTTTTTTTTTTGTTCAGTGTCAGTATCTCATCTTTAAACAAAACCAGAAATTAAAAGTGCTCTATGCGACATTCTGAGCATTAATAGCAGCAAGCAACTATTTGCTACGTAAAGATATAGAGGAGTAATGTCTACCTGAGCAGAGAATGAAGTCCCTCTGTGTGTATTGTAATTGTAGCTTCTCCTCGGCTTTGTGTACAGCACATATACGGAACGGCCAGGCGTTAGTGAGTGTGAGCGTGCCCCACTCGCTAGCTCACGGCAATGAAGGTGGAAAGAGGAGAAGTCACATGTCATCATAGCATCATATCATTGGGGTACAACATGCGCGGTAAAATGTAGTCTGCACTCGCTGAAATTGCGCCAAGAGCAACACTTAACTGCAGCTCGAATTACACTGCGCATGCGTCATACCCCATATGGACCCCATCTCCTTCAATAAGACTTGGAGCACGGCCGCCGCTCTGCACTGTGCTCATACGGCGGTTATTGCTTGTAACGCCGACCCAATCGACGGCATCGTCACAGAAGCGTAGCGCCCACCTTCCGGTTCCCCCTCAGGTTAACGCCGTTAGCTCTGTCAACACTTTCACCGTTGTGTGCACTGTTAGCTCTGTTAGCTGCGAGCTGCTTCTCAGCCGTCGCCGTGTTGAGAGCCACGTGGAGGCAACACAAATGCTCTGAACTTCAGATTTACCGGTAAGCATCTTTTTAGAGCAATTTCAGAAATTGCCATACAGTATGCTCGGCAGTCAGTTAGTGCAGAGTGCAAAAAGCTAAAAGTAGTTGAGCTCAAATTTCATGCTTTGTAAAAAAGTATTACACTTAATAACTCAGATTTGCTTTTGTAATCTGAGTTATTTTACAAGGCTGTCTGCATAATATTACCGAGTGTTCAAAAGCCACTGACAGAGAGGGGTGAACTTGAGCTAATGTGTCTGAAGTGGTCAGAAAAAAGGACAAAGCAACAGCACTTTTCTCTGTAATCTATTGAAGATAATCTCATGAGACAATTTGCAACCCAACCTAAATCCTCCCTTTAGTCATGACTTGCTAAATTGATGAAGTGCATTGCAACACATTGAATTAAATTACGAACCCAAACCGACTGCCAAAACTCCCACAGTCTTTAGATTTCAGCACACACCTTGCTGCTCAGCCAGCCCTTTAGCTAATACATGGAGACACAGCATGGGGTGGCAATAAAAGGCCAATTATCATGAGATTCAAGATTGCAGATGTAAATTATTATCGACCTGAGTCATAGTTCAGTGTGTCACATATACAGTATGCACAGGGTGAGGCTGCCACGAGCCAGTGTGCTGTGGGTGCAAATTACGGTGCCACTTTAATTCATTGCATCGCTCAAGCCTCTTATCGTTATCCAGCCTTATTCAAACAAATCACCTTTATCTGGAGCTGAATATCTTCACTGTGTGTGCATGTGCTTGTGTGTGACCGCACAGGAAGAGTAAACTGACTCAGACATGACAAATCAAGCAGACTTTGCGATCCTTTAAAGGGGATGTAGCATGCATGTTTTCAGGTTCATATTTGTATTTCGGGTTTCTACTAGAACATGTTTACACGCTTTAATGTTAAAAAAAACACATTATTTTCCTCATACTTTCTGTCTGAATATACCTGTATTCAGCCTCTGTCTGAACTGCTCTGGTTTAGCGTCTGTCTCTTTAAGCACCCCTCCCGAAAAAGCCCCGTCTGCTCTGATTGGCCTGTGAGAAAAACATGGTGCACCTTTGTAAAGGCAGTTCTCAAGAGGCCTTTCTCAAACTACCCCCTACACCTTCTCTCTACCTACTTCCACTCTGCACGTTCGCATGCGGGGGAGTGGAAGTGGGTTATAAAACCCTCCCAACAGCGAGCCTGCATCGATGCCAACTTACTGGCTACATGCGTGAGTTTTGTGTTTGTCATGGAACACGCTCCGTACAAATGTACGTTCTGTGCAACTACCTGTACAAACATAAACTGTTCAAACTAAGACAGACATTTAATTTTGTCATACAGGAATTAATAACTTAGAAAACTGTCTAGAAAACAGTAGACGTGTTCATTTGATTGTAAAGTGTTGTATATTTACAAGAACTGCTGCAAAAACCAAGAAGCTCATAAACATCATAGATAGAATCAGAGTTAAAAAACGAAAAAGAAAAAAATGCCACCAAAGAAGCATAAGAGTAAGTTTTATTTCCAGTTTCTCTGTATATTGCATATTCCTTTTATTCTTAATACTGTGACCTTTGCACATCCCCTAAAATATATCTTTGCACATTCTTGCCAAGCTCTTTCATTTTAAACAAACACATTGTACATATTTTTTTAAAAGTAGGCCTATTTTTATATATATATATATTTTCATTGTATTTTTTCTATTCTATATTTTCTTTCTTGTTTATGCATCAAAACAACAAAGCAAATTCCTTGTATATGAAAAATCTGTAAGTAAAGATTCAGATTCAGATTTTTCTCCATAGGCTTAAGCCCTGTTTTATGTGGAGTGAATGTAATGAGTCTGCCACCTCACTGCCCACACACTTACTTATGTATATTATTAGTGCTGTGTACGACAGTTGCCGCTTGATACAAAACCATGGTTACATGACGTTACGACAGTTTCTGTTTCTGTCAGAGAGAGGGAAGTTTGTCACAAAGCTTGCCGCTATATTTATACCCTATATACCTGATGTGTGTGCCTTAGACTGCAAACAGAGTTCACTCCGTCGTGGAGTGGGAGTGGGGAGGGTCCGGTTTGAGAAAGGCCCGTGTTTTCTGATCTAGACAGCCCACAAAAAGCTGACTGGGTTGTCTTATTTCACAGTTTGTGGGTTGGTAGGCACTCCAGGTACCCAAATGTAGCACTTAAAAAGTGTTTTTTTCATAATATGTCCCCTTTAATTAATCCTCCTTTTCCTGTCCTCACATGCCGTCTGTTTTTTTTTCTGCGTGTTTGAAAGAGAAATTAATAAATACGTTACCCCGTGTGCATTTCTGCTACCGGCCCTGTGCAGTAAAATGTAATAAAACTCAGTACATATACAGAGGTGGCTTTCTGCTGCGTCCTACAATGACAGCCCTTCTCTGCTGAGTTATTGTCCACCATAAAAGCCACGAACAGGTGGGAGGCGTCTCTCCCTCCTGAGTCCTTTTACTTTCTTACTTTCGCACAGTACTGAAGTCTCAGCATATTCACTTACAATGTAGAAAAAAACTAATATACTGTAGATATGAGGGCTCAGTCATAAATGTCCTCTGGGTTCATGCTTGTCCCATCAAACTGCCTGCTGTTGCATTACTGTGGATACACCAGGATTCATGCACCTCAGACTCACATTGTTCCACTGAACTCAGGACTTGTTTTGTCATTATAAAGGAGATCAGCTTGCTAAATGACACTCTTTATGCTGTGCCGTACCGTAGGTGTGTTTTTGACGTTCAAATTATATCCAAACGGTGCCCTCTGCAGAGTATTTAGCAAAACTACAGCAGGACAATTTCAGTAAGTGTTGTTAGTTGTCTTTTCCTTCACAATCACTGCACACTGTGTCACACGGGTCTGCCAGCACATATTAAACGTGTGAGATACATCATTATGTCCCGGCCGGGCCTGAGATTATACTTCTGAATTGCTCTGCTCTTATCAACCTGCACACAGTTGGATGTCCTCAGGCAGGAACCTGTTTACTGTTTACGGATCAAAAATGACCAAGCGTTTGCACTTAAGGAACCTCAACTCCTGCAAAATCAGTATGCCCTTTTAAATCACTATTGAAAATGTAATGTGATTGTTTGCATATGCATATTTTAGAGCTGCAACGATTAAGCGATAAGTTGTCATAATTAATCAAAACACAGAAGAAACACATAATTAATCGTCAACTGTGGCACTTGATAATCGATTAATCTGTAAAAAAAACAAACAATAGTCAAGATTCCCTGTTCCCTGCTTCTTAAATGTGAATATTTTCTGGTTTCTTTACTCCTCTATGACAGTAGTTTGAATATCTTTTAGTTGTGGATAAAACAAGACATCTGAGGACGTCATCTTGGGCTTTGAGAAACATTGATCGTAATTTTTTCACAATTTCTGAAATTTATAGACCAAACTGATTGATTCATTGAGAAAATAATTGACGGATTAATCAACAATAATAATAATTGCTAGTTGCAGCCCTTGTGTATTTATGTGTGCATTTAGGTTAGTATATTTACTGTATCTATGTAATACATCTGTGTATAGATATTCTCACGTTGTATGTGTTTTTTTTCCTTTTTTCCTTGTAAAGCACATTGAAATCTCTGCTTTTGATGCAGTAAGTGCTATATAAATAAACTTTATTATCACCATTTATATGTAACTGCAAGAAAAATGTTCAAAGCTCCATATATAGTTAAATATAAATAGTTTAATGTACAGACTTTGACTTTACATAATGTTATTGGCACTGTAATGTATTGCAAATCTGGAAATAGCACTACAAAATAAATTGTAATCTTAGTTAAGCCTAAACAGTTAGACAGGTATGATACAAAACAATCCATTTAGTAGCTGTTATTAAATCCCACGGCGTCTGGTCGAACTGCATCGGCTGACGAACATCCTGTAATATGATGGAAAGCCCCAGAGCAAGCAGCTACTAAAGCACCTTAGGGTGACGTTGATTTGTCATTTTCTAAGGTCAAGAATAAACTTTGAAGGTAAACTTAAGGTAAAGTATTCACAAAATAGATACAAACTTAATAATAATAACAATAATAACATCTGTATTTTCACTGTCTCAGTCACATGTAAGATCAACAAACATCATATCCTGTCAAATTGTACAATTTTACTGCTGCACATGAAATAGGAACTGGGGAAATAGCCCTTCCTGTCCTGCTGTGTAACTCCAACTGATGCTACACTGATAAACTGAATAAAGTATAAACAGAGAGAGAGAGAGAGAGAGAGAGAGAGAGAGAGAGACAAACATGTCTAATGGCTCGGATGGATCGGGGTTGTGAAAGTGGAGTGTGAGTTCCATAAAGGAGATCTGGAGGCCGTCTCTGTAGTTGAGTCCACACTGGCCCGTTCCTACACGTAAAACACGCACAGAAACAAGCTGTTAAAGATCTCAGAATAATGTTTCCTGTGATACATAGTTCATATCATACCAATGGTTTTACTTTTAAACAAGCCTCCCTGTCTGGGTATCTAAAAACAGCACATTATCTTGGGTATTTCATAACCTAGTATCACTTCCATCACTACAAATACATCATCCCAAAAATACCCCGTTTTCTGACACTCCCAGTCTACATTCTCCGTCTCCAGCATGATCGTTATGTTGAAAGTTAAAAAATTGCTATTTCCTCTTGCTTTAATCTAAACCGTCACTTCTTCTTTCCCAATTTCGCCGGTTCAAGTCCCCGCCTGGACCAAGTACCAGTTTGCCTCTTGGGGTGAAGTGCCCTTGAGCAAGGCACCAAACCCCCAACTGCTCGGGGCGCCTTTCATGGGCAGCCCTCTCACTCTGACATCTCTCCATTAATGCGTGTGTATAGATCCTGTTTGTGCATCTGTGTATGTATTTCGGGCCTCTGTGTAATGTATAAACTAACAACAGAGAATACAAATTTAATTTCCCTTCGGGGATCAATAACATCTTTTTCTTCTTTCTTTTTTGATCTCTGTTTACTGAACTTTTGTTCAGAAAATCACAGAAAACTGTCTCTAATAAAACAAGGCATAATTGACAAAAATATACCCTCCAAAAGCTGTGATTCGTGATGGAATTACTGCTCTTTAAGCAGAAGGTACAGTAAGATATCACTGCTCAGACTGAGACACAGCTGATATTAAATATTCAGTTCAGCTGTTTCTTGATAGCTGGTTGGTCTTTCCATCAGCTGGCATTGACAGCATTATGTCCTCTATTCAGTAACAGTGCACAGACAGCCTTTAGTGTAATGAGAGCCCTTCATCCAGCTAATTAATGAAGGTGATTACAAGTAATGAGAGGCGGACCAGAACCCTGCGCTACAGCACTAACAAGGAATATGTGTGGGTTGACCGTGTGCTTGGTGATTGGCAGTGTGTGCGCACATGTGTGTGTCTGTGTGTGTTTGTTTACAGCAAAGGGATCAGGGATGTTTACAGTTGTTTGTCAAAGTGAATACAGGAGAAACATACCGCAGAGGCCGCAGAAATACCAGAAATACCAAAAGAAAGAAGCAGACTGATGTCAGAAAACATGCACACGATCAGCCTTATTTTGTGTCAAAATGAATTGTATTGCAAAGTTTAAGTTGCTTAAAAGTCTTGTCATATTCTATGTTTTTCTTATTGGCAACAAATCATTGAACAAAATAATCCTAACAAGTACTGTGTATCCAAACACTCTCCTGCTGCTGCAAATACTCAAAACACCAAATTCGTATTAATCCACTGCTGAAAATGTACTATTTGCGTCCTGTTTGCCAAGAGCTGCCGTGTCCAGCTGTTTAAGATTCACATCTTCAGTAGGAACCACTGGGCTTGGTGCCACAGACTGACAGTATGAAGAAGTCAAAGTAAAGAGAGATTTCATCTCCTAGATATCCTTTAACTCAAGTAATAGAGCATACAAAGTTAAAAGGAAGCTATTGCTTAATCATAGTTGATAAATCCCCCAAGAATTTTTATTAGCAATTGGAGATTCAGGTATTGATTAATAATTACCTGAGATGTGAAGCTTGGACGTCTGAGTGTAAGGTCTGCAAAACAAAGAAGAGAGCAAATATAGAGCAGAACTATTAGTTATAGTTTATTTATGATCATAAACTCACCAACAACATGGTCCTTAGAATGAACTTGAGTCCAGAACTGTGCTTCCTCCCTGAAACAGGTCAACACAGCAAAAAATTTTACCACAATACCAATTCCGCAATTGCAATAATGCATTTTATGTGCCACGTTATATGAAAATCAACTTGATAAGCCCAAATCGGAGCTGTGTAAAGGCAAGCCTATTATGTCAAATGGATGTTGTTATTGTTGGAGTGGGATCAATAAAGTGCAACTACTTTCCTCTGATGGCCATTATAGTACATTTTTAAACATATTCTGAGCAATTTTAAACTGCGTGTTTTATTGATAATCTTTCCTTTAAACAGTTTGTTATGTTGCCAACTTGAGAAACAATATTCGCAATTGTTGTCTGTCATAACTTTAAGAAGACAAAATGATTCAGAATAGACAAACGCAGTGATCTTGGTATTTAACACAAATGAGCACTAAAAAGACAATACCTTTTCTTCTTTTTCTCAGCTGCTGCTTTTACTTTAAAGAAGAGCGGAGAGACAACAAAGAGAGGAAATAATAAGTTTCACGAGGGAAAACAATCATGACAGTGTAAATGTGTCATGTGAGAAAGCAGAAATTCATGTGTGGGATACCTTTCCTGTGTGCCACAACAACCACGAGGGCCACTGAACAAAGGAACAACACCACGGCTGAGAAAGAGCCCAGTACGAGAGGCCAGTCCACATCGGACAGATCTGCTGACATCACATTGGCATTAGTGGGAGTGATATTTGTATTCATTGTCACTGGAGGTAGGTTACTTCCTGCCACTCACAATAGATAAAATATGAAATAATGACATGTACCTGTTGATGATGGAGGAGGAGTTCCTGAAAGATTAGAAAAGAAACAGTCACATTTTATGTCAAATTACTCTCTAATAAAACCACACACGTACAGTACAACCGTAAATCTGCACCATTGGTTACAGCCAAAGGGAGGCTGCGCTCAGAGTGGCTCCATTTCTCTCCCAGTAGGACATCATACTGGCACTGGTACAACGCCACTGGAGTGTCCTGGACAGGCACTGGGAAGGAGATCTGATGGTTGATCATGGTGGCGTGGTGAGTGGTAACAGGATGTTCATGATCAGCCAGGTAGAGGGAGAACATGGCGCCGGGGTACGCGGGAGACCCCGTGCAGAGCAAGTGCCACACGTCCGTCTCCTGCTGGAGGACAAGGGTGGGAACTGGCAACCCATCTGGCAACCAACAAAATCAGAGGAAACATTAGTGGAAGTGCTGCCATGTACTGTATATTTTATTGTATTGAAAGAAAATACATGATGTTACTAGATCAAAGGACTATGATGTTTCAACTAGAAGTGAAATTGTTAATTTATTAATTGCTATTAATCTGCAACAATTGTGATAATCAATTCATCTTTTAAGTAAAAAAAATTACTAGTTCCAGCTTCTTAAATGTGAATTTTTTTATTTTATTTTTTTTTGCAAATAAAATATGTCAGGTTCAGTAGTGGAATGTAACTATGTATATTTACTAAAGTACTGTACTTAAGTACAATTTTGAGGTTTTACTTTACTTGAATATTTCCATTTCATGCTACTTTCTACTTCTACTCCACTACATCAGGGAAATATTGTACTTTTAACTTCACTACATTTATCTGAAAACTACTTGTTACTTTGCAGATCAAGATTAATAATACAAAATATATTAACTAATCAATTATGATATATTATTATAGGTTAAGCTACCAAGCAGTATTTAAAATGAGCTCAACTTTTACTAGCTGCAACATTAAAGTGATGAACACATTAATGCATAAATGAACATAATCAAGTGATATATTACATATGATTCTGAAATGGGTACTGTTACTTTTGGTACTTTAAGTATATTTTTATAGTAATACTTTTGTACTTTTATTGAAGTAATATTTTGAATGCAGGACTTTTACTTGTAACAGAGTGTTTCTATACTTTAGTATTTCTACTTTTAGAAAAGATCTGAATACTTCTTCCCCCACTGGTCAGGTTGAACTTCGGGAAATAGTTATCTGGACATTTTCACTATTTTCTAACATTTTAAAAACAACTTTCACCTCCTTTGCAAATGTTAAATATTTGCATACAGTAATTAATTCAAATAATATTTTTCAGAATGCATCATAATGATAGTTATAACATCTAATTCATAAACGCAAAATGACAAAGGTGAGTCAGAAAAAAACATCCCAGAACAATAAAATAAGTGAAACATTTTGGAAAAATGCAAAGAAAAACTAGTTTGATTGAGTTGTACCAAATGACATCAAAAGAAAAACCCACTTAATGTAAAGCAGGTTTATAAACATTAGTAAAGATTTATAGGAAGTCAATGGAGCAACAAGGTAAATAACAGGGATGCTGAAAAAGTCATGTTGGACATCCTCACCTGAAATAGTGATTTGAACCGTGTTGCTGACGGTTGAATTAACCAATCCCGTTTCCTTGGTGATCTGGTAGAGACAGGTGTACTCGCCCTCCTCTCCCTTCCTCACTGGTCCCACGGAGAAGACTCCTGGCTGGGGTTCAGGGTTCGATACCTGACTGGCCGGAGGCTGGAGGATAACAGATGTCGGCCCTGTTCGCTCAGCGGCCCTCAGCAAAAGGAAGGTCACTGGGTTGTTGTTATGGCTGGACTGGGGCTGAGCCTGGGACAGGAGAGGGAGTGAGCAGCTGAAGGACAGCATGTCCCCAGGTTTTACCACACCGGTAGAGGGATTGACGGACAGGACTGGAGGAGGGAGAGAGGGCATGGAGCGAGTGGGGGCAGTATCTGGAAAAATAAAGAAAGGGAAAAGAAAATGAAACAACTATGTCTTTTATAGTTCAACTGGCACAAAAGTCATAAACTCTAGTAAACCCCATACAATAATGCTGACAACTTTGGTTTGCCACCGTTGCTAGCCAAACTTCCCTCTGTAACCGTCAACACTGGAAGCCAGTACGCATTGTGTTTGATGTGTGTGTGTGTGTGTGTGTGTATGTAGGTGTGTGGTTTCTAAATGAAGAGCAGGATGTTACCACCACTGCACACACCCACAGAGCGGATGACAATAAGAGACCACAGAGAGCACCTGCATGCAGCAATGTGTTTCGGGGGTTGGAGAGGAGCGGATGGGAGTGTTTATTATTTTATACCACATGTAGAATCACTACTGGGTTCACACAGAACAGACTGACTCTACAGACTCTGCTGTTCCACTTTTAATCAGAGGTGGAGCTATGGCCTGGAGCCAACTTCTCTCTGCTTTGTCCTCCAAGTAAAAGAAGTAAAAGAGAGAAAATGTTTTGTCCGTTAAAGTTTCCATCAAGAAACTGAGACTCAAATCAGATTTGTAATCAGTCTCAGGCAAGATTTCTATCAAGATATGGATTTTTTTAAAAACATAGACACACCTCTTGTGGACTCCAGCCACAAATAGGGACTGAACGCGCTGTAACGACCATCCTGGCCTTTGTACAGACAGCACAAGCGTTGGACTGAATCCTTCACCGTCACAGTGAACTGAACCTCCCGAGCACCAGACTGCGGCTCCTGAGAGTCAACCTCAAAGAACAAAGAGAAACACAAAGAGGAATAAAACACACAGGACACAACAGAAAACATACAGTACATCCTCAAAAAAAAAAGTACCCTTGTTGTGTCTCGGTACAACATGAACTGAAGCCCTCGCTGGCCCCCTGGGGCCCGGCAGACCAGAACCACTGAGCCCTCTGACCTCGAATGGACGTCTAGTTTAGGTATGGGAAGATTGGGAGGGGAAGTGGAGGCTGAAAGTCTTCCTAGACAGGAGAGAGAGAAAGGTATAAAGCACAGCAAGAATCACAGATTTTAAGGTGGTGCAACAGTGAAGTAAAAATCATCGCTGGGATTGCAACATGTGGTGACGCTCACTTTGTACCAAACCGGTGATTGCAGCTGATGATGAGAAAATGATGAACTCGAAATACAGATATTGCCGGTAACTTCTATATTTAGTAAATTTACAACAAATAGATTTATTTATGTTAATGATTATATATCTAATGGCAGTTTCACCATTATTTACTTCTTCTTTAACCCCAAAACATCATCAATAGATATTTCTAGTGGAAATATATTGTTGTTAGACAAAACAAAAGAAATAACGATGAGAATAATGTAGAAACATCTATGATACTTACCCCAGAGTTGTAGAGAAGTGAATATCAGAGTGTATATCCAAAGTGATTGTCCACCACTAACAACCTGCATCTTTGACACCAGAAGAAGATTGAATGGAGTAAGAAAGCACATACAAGCATGTAATGTACTGCTCTCTCTCTCTCTCTCTCTCTCTCTCTCTCTCTCTCTCTCGCTCTCTCTCTCTCTCTCTCTCTCTCTCTCTCTCTCTCTCTCTCTCTCTCTCTCTCTCTCTCTCTCTCTCGCTCTCTTTCTCTCGCTCTCTTTCTCTCTCTTTCTCTCTCTCTCTCTCTCTCTCTCTCTCTCTCTCTCTCTCTCTCTCTCTCTCTCTCTCTCTCTCTCTCTCTCTCTCTCTCTTCTCTGTTTTCTTAATACGTATTACATCCTCTTGAAAACAGAACGATTGGGGGAAGTTGAACCAGTAAACACACTTCCTTTTTTGGAGTCCACTGGTGTTGAGAATAAATAGCGGGCCCCAGTAACCCACATGTTAAAATATTTCTGTGTCAGCACATTAATGGGGACACAGCAAATATACAGAAGATGTCATCAGGATGTGGTGTGCTCGATAATCAGGAGTGGAATGTAACTAAGTACATTTACTCAAGTACTGTACTTGACTTGAGCATTTCCATTTCGGAGGAAGCCAATATTGTGCTTTTTACCACTACATTTATTTGACAACATTAGCTACTAGCTACTCTGCAGATTCATGTTATTAATACAACATGTAAATAAACTAATAAATCATGATGTACTTCAGGCCTATTCAATTACTTTTTTTGAAGGGCCAGATTTGAAAAACAGTGAAGGGCCAAGTGGCCGGACAATTACATTTCCTATGTCTGATCTGATCTAAATGAGAAAATAATACACCTTTTTAAACTTAGTAGGTTGTTGTTTTAATAAACATAATGTTGCTTTTAACATATTTTTTTTTCACTTTGACTCTCTTAAATTCCCTCTACTGAAACAGCCTCTTTAGCAGTATTTCTGTGCTTAAGACATAACTAATGAATGGGCTAATTAGCTTCTAATAAAAAGATGATCTTCTAATAATCAAATAATGTAAACAACCATAAACTTTATTACATTATTTAAATAAAAACACAATATTTTTCCGTAACAGCGGAGTGGTAACACTGATGAACGGGAATAAACTCTCTTTTTGGAAGAAATTATTATTTTTTAAATACTGTTTTCATATTTATAAATGATCAAAGGGCTGGATTGAGGTCGTTAAAGGGACGGATTCGGCCCACGGGCCACCAGTTGAATAGGCCTGATGTATTATTATTATCATTGATTAAGCAAGCCGACAGTGTATAAAGCAGATGAAATAAGCCCCACATTTACCTGCTGCAACATTAGTGAGAAAGATGTTAGCCTGTCACATAAGTGTATTCATTTCTTAAAATTAAAAACTCTTATATTATGCAAATCTAGAATTTAATTTTTTTGTGATACAGTATAATAAACCTGGGGGGAAATGAAGTGCAACGGTCTGATACTTTAAGCTTTAAACTGTTGTGAGTCAAGCAGACTGAGATGTTCAATAGAAGATTATTAAAGAAAAGGTGTCATGAAATATTATCATGATGAATTACGTCATTGCTTTTTGTTTCTTCACTGATCAAAACTACTTTTAGTTGTCGTTATGCAGTTGTTTTGTTACTTGTGGAAATAAAAACTAAATACTTTCATAGATTGAATGCGGAGTACAACATTTTGTTTTCAGGCCTGAAAACAAGTTTATTAGAGTCGACACAAAAGCCTGCTCTTTGTAATGCAAAAAGAAGTAGACTTCAAAGTGTGGGAAAAGTCTGAGGCAGCCACATCTGCTGATGATGGAAGAAAAAAGAGAAATTGGATAATAGAGACGGAGAATTGGGTCACTGATAGATGGAACAAGATGTTTATAAACTGTATCAACAACTCCAAACTCGAATCTATGAGAAGCAGAAGTAGTTTAGTTTGCACAACAGCAGACTACAACTCAAGCATAGAGGAGAATTAAAGAGCTCATTATAAATCTAATCCATCTCAAGGTGGTAAATATTCCTTAAAGAGGATAAGGGGACAGATTTAAATCACATTAGTCTGGGAACATTACTCTGGGAACTTCCACCAGCACTCGGCAAAATGAAGACTCATATTTCATAATCAATTCATCAAAAGGAGGATTGCTTCTACTAGTATTTTATTGATAGTGAAGCCAGTTATAGAGGAGTAGTAAATCAAATGATGAGTGCAGATTAGGTGCCCTGCCCATCACTTTTTCTTTAAGAGCCTCCTCTTATAAAGACTTATCAGGTGCAACAACATTTTAAACCCTTTAAAAACACGCCATCTGCATTTCTAAATTTATGCTTATTAAGGAAACTGGGTTTAACACATTTGCTTTAGAATCTCTTATAAGGATTCATATTTCGTGTGTCATTCTCACCAAATACAAACAAATATGTAGAGGGAAGTAAACATAAAGACGCATGTAAAATACAGAAGAGAAAAAGCTATGGTGAGATGGTGGAATATTTTTGAGGAAGACCAGTCATGTTATCATGTTAAGCTCTGTTCTTTAGAAATACCACCGCTGAGTCATTTTCTATGAACAAAAGTTCCCCGTTTTAACCAAGAAATTAGTTTATTTTCTTCATGTAGGCTATAGTTAGATCCAGAACCTAAATGATGTGACCAGTCTCTGAGTAAGATGATTCATCTGACTTCTAATGACCTTTTATAAAAAAAATTGCCCTGATGTCACTCCTAAAAATCCAAGGATTTTTTGCCAGAGGGCCATGTCCAAGACGGCTGCTGGCGACATCTTGAAGAATTGACTTTTGAACCAGAGCACCTCGAATCATGTACGAAGACACTTTTTTTGTGTAAGTCAACCACGAGATCCCATTTCTGACATTAAATTGACGTTATGACACAAAACTGACGAAAACTTAACTTTTGAACGGGAAGATGTTTTCAAGTGAAAATTGTCTATAAAAGACACTAGGCAATATTTGATAATTTTTTTCTGGTAGATCATGACATTACATTAGTAGAAGACGACCAGATCTGGGTAGATTCAGACCAGCTCTGTAGAAGATGACAACATCTGGGTAGAATCAGACCAGATCTGGGTAGAAGATGACCACATCTGGGTAGAATAGGACCAGATCTGGATAGAATAAGACCCAATCTGGGTAGAGTGGTACCAGATCTGGTAAGAATAAGACCATATCTGGGTAGAATAAGACCACATCTGGGTAGAATAAGACCACATCTGGGTAGAATCAGACCCAATTTGGGTAGAGTGGCACCAGATCTGGGAAGAATAAGACCATATCTGGGAAGAAAAGGACCATATCTGGGAAGAAAAGGACCACATCTGTGTAGAATAAGACCACATCTGGGTAGAATAAGACCACATCTGGGTAGAATAAGACCACATCTGTGTAGATTAATAACACATCTGGGTAGAATCAGACCAGAACTGGGAAGAATAATACCCTATCTGGATAGAATAAGACCACATCTAGGTAGAATAAGACCACATCTGGGTAGAATAAGACCAGAACTGGGTAGAATAAGTGTGTATCTAGATTACCGCTAATGAGTATATTACTGAGTGTCTTCTTTACCATGTGTTATCATCCACAATCAGGGACGGAGTCTTTGTCACACTATCAGAAATTACTTTGCACCTACATAGTGTTTTTTTTCAGTACAATAATGTTCTAGTCCTGAAAATCGGTTTCGAGTATGAACCTATTAATAGAAAAACTCTGGATTATATCCAAACCGGAAAAGTGTTGTGGTAATTTTCCTGTTACACAATTAATAATGGATCTCATCCAGACTGGCACGTTAGAAATATGTTTGTCCCTGTGAAGTGGAATGAGGTGTGTCTTATTTGTCTAGATTGTGATCTGCAGCAGGCTAAATGTTGTCCTAACACAAACTAAAACTAATAAAACTCTGCTAAGTCTGTCAGAATAGTCCAGAAATGTGACATTGTCCTGCCTATTCAGGGCTCTATGGCGTGTCTCTCGGCTCTGACACTAGTGAATCTGTTAATGCATCGTTTATCTCCACTCTCTTTTTCTCATTTAAGTTCAGTGTAGAAAACATTCAGGCAGCAGCTTCTCATTAGGCAGCACTGACCGTCACTTTAACCGCTTAAAATGGCAAACGTCGCCAGCGGCAGGTCACATCAACAGCACAGCTGTAGCCAGTAGACGATTTGAGGGGGAGTTCTATTGAGAGTGTTTTTGTTTCTGTTCAGACAACATTTACTGCAGGTTACAATTTAGACAGATGACACACCTCACTCCACTCCTCAGGTACGAGGAAATCTATAGTGTGCCAGATTGGACGAGATCCAATGTTAAAACAGGTTTTCAGGACGAGAACATTGTTGTGCTGAACCCACCATACACGTGTAAAGTGAAAATGTGACAAAAATTCCGTCGCTGATTGTGGATGACACGTGGTAAAGAAGACACTCACACTGTGAATGACACGATAATGCACCAGGTAAACGCTTTAAGCGTGTCATTTGCACGCCATGTAGTCTGTATAGAATGTAATGTATGTGCAATGTAAATGCATCCCCGTAATTATACTGCGCTCAGACCTAGTTACATACATTTTAACCGGGACACCTGTGTTCAAGACTGGTGTTTTGTTTTGTAAGTTAGGTTGGTGACGTGTTTTTAGTGAAGTTTGTCACATGTTTTCCGTACTGATGTTACGTTGTTTCCATACGTATTGTACTTAGTTTACGAACTTAATCTAAGGCCAACCAAGATGTTTTTCCTAAACCTAACGAAGTGGTTTTGTTGCATAAACCTATCCTCTGGTGGACAGGCTGGTCTATTTACCCAAATCTGGTCATCTTCTACTTATGTAATGCCATGATCTACCAAATAAATGATCAAATATAGTTTAAAAAGTAAAAATGTACTTTAGAAAGTGACTTTTATGGACAATTTTTATTGCAAAACATTTTTCCGTTCACCATGCAAAATAGGGAGAATTTTGTGTTTCCCCCCCCCCAGACAGTAGCACAGCGTCACCTCATAAATCAGTGATTTTACATCTGGTCCTTGTAATCCAGCAACTGCTGCTTTCTATCCCACTAACTTATTAACAGCATTCACCTTCCATCCTGGGTGTAAACATGTCTCTGATAAGATACTAAAATTAAAGTGTATTGAGAAATACAGCCATGTATGCACAAATAGCACAATGATTCAACCAGGACCTTTGTCATCATGTAAATCATGTAAACCAGAGAACCATGAAACTCAGTCATATGCAGCTGACGCCATGAAATCTGGTACAGATATCCACGGTGCCCTGATAATGAATCCTAATGACTTTGACCTTTCCTCTAGTGCCACCAACAGGTCAAAGTTTTCATTTATCCTGTGAAATATCTGAACTTTGGGTCTGACTTGAATTTCCTCTGGTGCCACCATGAGGTTCAAATTTGTGGTTTTTCAACAAACGTCTTTACAACTATTTGATGTATTATCATGACGTTTGGTACATTGATGTCCCCCTAAGGATTGATTGTATTGGTGATCCCCTGACTTTTACTCTGGTGTCACCAACAGGTCAAAAATTGTTTGTCCAAATCTTTGGCTCATGCAAAATTGCAAAAAAAAGAAGCCTACTCTGTGTTTATTTCTAATTATCTAATGTTAGCATGCTAACATGTTAAATAACAATTGTGAACATGGTAAACTTTTTTACCTAATGATAGCATACTGACATTAGCATTTCAGTCAAAGCCAAGGCTAGGGATGCATCGATACCGGATTGGATGTGGGCCGATACCGACTCAAATAGCAGGATCGGGTATCGGTGACAAATGGGGTCAATCTATTCAATTCAGTTCTATGTTTATATACCATATACATTATATACTGGGATTTTAATTCCTGTTTAAGTTTTGACCAATTTGTTACATTAAAAAGGTTCACACTTAAACTGTAATTCCTGTTAATTTTTAAGATTTTTACCAAGTTGCTGGTGTACGATTTACTATTTTAACAATAAATAACAATTCAGTAAATTCACATCTATGTATTTATTTGTTACATTTTGTTTTATAAAGTTAGAAAAGCAATGTTTAATGTCAAGCCTGATGTTGCCTTACACATAAAAGAATGATCCCAGTCACTTCCACACAGTGAGGCGTACAGCTTATTAATTAAACACTGGTATCGGATCGGTACTCGGTATCGGCCGATACCCAAAGACCAGGTATCGCTGTTGTTTATTTATTAAATCACTCTATTTCCCCATTCACAATATCTCTTATTAAAAGGCAGGAAAAGGGTATTCAATATAGGCTCTATACACCTACAAAATATACTATGAACTGTGCTTATCTTTGACCTGTTAAAATCTACTATTGCTTGGTACTTTTTCCTCATTTGCCCACCATAAAGAGAGAGCCGAAGGGACTGAAAAAGTTGGATCGCTGCATCCCTAGCCAAGGCTGTCCTCTCTTGTTTAGGCTATATCCTCTCAGTTTTTATTCACACACCACTTTTTTACACTTCACAGGCTATTTTCTTGTGATTTGCTTATTGTGCTATATGGTTTGTTGTAACAGCATGGCAAGGTATATATTTCATAATAACCTCTGCTTATATTTTACTCCCTTACTGTGACAAATTACTTGCCACATTGTTTTCTTTGGCAATTAGTTGTTACAAACACTTCAGTGAAGGTGAAAAACTAATGACAAACTGAATGGGAGGAGGTGACAGATAAGTGTTCTTCTGTACTTTACTGGTAATTGAAAACAATGCTGTGCTTCCGGGTTGTGATTATCTTGTCAATCACCATCATCACTCCTCCTCCTCCTCCTCCTTCTCCTCGCGTGCAGCAGCAGAAGCATCCACGAGCTCCTGTGTGTCACACGCGCACACAGCCCGAGCAGTTTGCAGACAGTGTGTGCACTGTGATAAAAACACCCCGAAAGAAGAAGAATAAAGCACTAAAATGATGGAGGAAGACTTTGTTCCTGAGCCGGACCGTCTGCTGACCTTTGTGAAGATCCTCAAAGAGGTGTTCGACGTGTGTGACGAAGACTCGGACGGCTTCATCCGGCCGGAACACTTCGTGCAGTTGGGTTCTCAGTTTGGACAAGCAGAACAGGTGAGAGCATGCAGCATGGGTCTCTTACTTTAAGGAATTGGACATTTCTGCTTCGTCTTGTCCCCCTGAACCAGGGTCAGCAACCTTTACTATCAAAAGAGCCATTTTAGTCAAAATAAAAAAAAAAAATTCTGTCTGGAGCTGCAAAACATTTGATCATTGTGATGAAGGTAACACAGTTTATAGTCTAAGTATATAGTATATAAGTCTAATGCAGTGAGGGCCAAAGTACAAATGTACGATGGAGTATTAGGGCCACATTGAGGGAAAAAATCTGAGATTTACAGATTAAAGTCATAATATTATGAGAATAAAGTCATAACTTTACGAGAAAAAAGAAAATAACTCGTAAAATTACTACTTTATAATATTGACTTTATTCTCATAATATTACAACTTTTTCTCATAAATTTATGACTTTATTCTCATAATATTACAACTTTTTTTCTCATAAACTCGTGACTTTATTCTCATAATATTACAACTTTTTTTTCTCATAAACTCGTGACTTTATTCTCATAATATTACAACTTTTTTTCTCATAAACTTGTGACTTTATTCTCATAATATTACAACTTTTTTTTCTCATAAACTCGTGACTTTATTCTCATAATATTACAACTTTTTTTCTCATAAACCTGTGACTTTATTCTTGTAATATTACAATTTTCTTTCTCATAAACTTGTGACTTTATTCTCATAATATTACAACTTTTTTTCTCATAAACTCGTGACTTTATTCTCATAATATTACAACTTTTTTTTCTCATAAAAATTTACTTTTTATTTCTTTATATTATGACTCTATTCTCGAAATCTCAGATTTATTAATTTTTTTCCTCAATGTGGCCCTAATACTCCGTTGTACTGTCATAGACCTACAACAATGATAAATACAAATGAAAATGTAAACAATAAACAGTTATTCATTTCCATGTTTATAAATCCACAAGGAGCCACTGGAGAGGAGCTAAAGAGCCTCATGTGGCTCCAGAGCTGCAGGTTGCTGACCCCTGCCCTAAACTATAGTTCACCCTCCACCTTTAGTGAAGTTAGGTGCTATCAACCGAATAATGCCAGAAAATTTGCGTTTTTTAAAATCTTTATTAAATTGAATAATTAAAAATAATAATAATTAGACTACAAAGCCACAACTTTAGGCTACTGTTTATTGCTTTTTGCAAATATATAATTAGGGGCTTTCACATTGCTATGTGATGAAGAAGCTATCATGAAGTTGCACTTTTATTTTGTGAAACACAAGAGAGTTGGAAGCTGGATCCTGTGATCTGATGCAGAGGAGGTTCCTCATGAAAGTTTTCCAGGTTGGGGCCAAAGTAGAAATTGTTTTTGTTCCTTAGCAATGCAGCTTGAACAGTGGAAATATGACAGTATGACAGTCCTGCAAAACAGCCTGATGTTCCTTTTAACGTTACCAGGGCTGGTTCTAGCCCTTTTGGTGCCCTATAGGTGATATTTGGATTTGGAGCCCCTCTCTGGCACCACTCTAAGGTTAGACTCCTAACCCTTGCCCCGTAAACCACAACACACATCAGACATCAAAATAGTTGTAAGACAACAAATTATGTTATTTATTTTCATAAATAACTGTATTTATTATAATATAAATATACAATTGGTCCTTGATATTGTTGGCTTAAAAGTGTTTAGTCAGTTTCACTATAATTTACATATTTATTAACAAATAAGTGCGGCCGGGCAGATGAAAAAGAGTGAAAAGGAGAGTTACAAGGGTGAAAAGTGTTTGTTTATTTATTTATTTATTTTTAGAGAGTGACCAGCGTCCCGCCAGAAGGTGAGGCCCTAGGCGACAGCCTATATGGCCTATGCTTTAAGCCGGCCCTCAACGTTACCTTTCTGACCTGAAAGTTTTGTGTGGAATAAGATGCTTGTTGAGCAGGAAAATGATTTTATCCTTCACTGGGCACACTGTCTAGTGGAAGTATGCTATTCACTTTTAACATTTTTTTCAAACTACAGAATATTAGAGACATTAGCCTACCATACAAGTGAAAACCATTATCCCTTATTTGACGAAATCCAGTAATAAAAGGAGATGAAGCCGACATTTAAACCAGAGGAGCAAGAAAATCATGAATATTGAGCACATTGAGATGTGAATGGTGCAAACTGGCCCAGCAGAAGGCTTTTACTCAGTAGCCTATAAAGAAAAGTGGAGTATGATAGTTTATCGGCAAAATATCGGTGTTTAGTTGTTGTTGTTTTTTTGTAAAGGTTTGTTTTATTGAAAAACAGACAGTGCTTAATTTACAGTGTGATTGCAATATGTTAGATATGGGAAGTTTTCCATTTGTGCATGAAAAATAATTTAAAGAAAGGAAGAGGGAAAAAATACACTTGTCTACAGATACATGTTAATGTACTTCAACATTCAAGTAAAATAGCAGTAATGATATCTTAAACAAACAAAAAAACAATACACATGTGTATATGCACATACAGAGTGAATACACCAGACATAAACAGCAGTAAATAGAGCAATAATAGATTCTATACATTTCAAAAGGTTAAGTTAGAGTTGTTCCAGGAAGAGTCATACGCTCATCTAATTTAAGAGAGGGTAGAATGTTGATAAAGTGACCCCAAATTTTCTGAAAGGTTGCAGGTTTCTTTTTTACATTTTATAATATCTTTTCTGGTATCGGTGTTGACCGATAAGTAACACAAAATTGCAGTATGGAAATGCCAAAGATATGTTTGAAATCATTTATAATGTAACACCGACATAGTTTGACCACCAGAGAGCACTGACACTGTCCCACTTAGTAGCCTACATATAAACAGTTCTTTAATAAAACACATTTAAAGGATCCCTAAAATGCATTTTTTGATCTTTAACTTGATTTATTACCTCAGTAAACATTGTAAACATGAGTTTATGGTCTCAATCACTAGTTTCAAGTCTTCTTCAATACAGCATGATGTTCATTTAGTAAATTATGGTCTCATTTAGAGTCAAATAGACCATAAAGCAGGGTATGCTTTAGAGCGTGGCTACCTTGTGATTGACAGGTCGCTACCGTGGCGCTGTCCGGTCTGGGAGTTGTCCGTGTTTTCGTCTCAAAACTTTAACCCTTTCACAGTGTGTTTTCTGTTCATTAAAGTTAATTATAACCTTTTTGGTCGCCTAAAAATGTCTTATTCAGCGTGCGGTTGTACTTAGCTCCACCCTCTCGTGCCACTTCTGGTTGCAACTCACCAACATAACGAAGGCCAGATACCTAGACGACCAAACTGCCAAACTCAAGGCTTCAAAACGCCAGTCCACAAACCAATGTCACTGTGGACGTCCCTCGTGTCTCACTGCATGTCAGGGTAATTGAACACTGGGCTTGATTGGCTCCCCAGTGTTGTGTTGCTCATCAGCAGAAACATTGCAGAGGCACTGATTAGCTCCTGAGGGAAGCTTTCCACTGACCTGGGAAATGAAGTGGATGCAATTTAGAACTCAAGCACCTACACGTTAGTAGAACCTCTACAATATAATGCAAAACATTTTGCTCTTCACAGTGCAGGGCATTGTATAACCTTTTATGTAAGGGATAATGTACAGCGAGCCGGTCATTGTTGTGAAAGAAACCCACGCATTGGGGTGGTCCTCGGGGAGGGGTCTCTCATTGCCCTGAAGGGGTTTCTTTCACAACAAGCTGTACATTATCCTGCTTATTACACATGTACTTACTGAAGAAATCAATAATTTGACACAAAAACAGTCCGCCAGAGTCCAACATCAGAAGTGCGCCCATAGCAACGGTCTGCTATACATAGCAACGGTCTGCTATAAAGAAATAGCAGACCGCAGAACGCAGAACGCTGTGATTGACCAATCAGAATTGAATATTCAACACAGCCATGTAATAATTATTGTTAATCATTGTTTAAAGGTGTAGTGTGCAGGATTTGGCGATATCTAGTGGTGAGGTTGCAGATTGCAACCAACTGAAACTAGTCCCGTGTGCCAAGTATGTCGGAGAACTTTTGTGATTCAACTCTCTGATTCTTGCGTTGAAAGTAATTTAGAATTTACACACACAAACAATTCTGTGATCATGTAACCCAAATAAGACTGTATACAGAAAAACACCTACTCTGTTTGGTTTGTACTTTTTAATTGATGCACCGTATCAAGCAGCCTCCTGCATTTGTTGCCCTCTCGTGTCATTGTCCTACATTGGCAAATCCCACCGGCTGCTCCGTGACAACCTGACCTACTATTGCACACAGTAGGTGACACTCTCCCAGATGTACACGTGTCACGTGCAAATGTGCACACGCTCAGTAATCTATACAGTGACCTCTTTTCTTTCCCCTTTACTTTGTCCTCAAAAACTGAAGAAGTCATAGACGGTAATCTAGGCTGACAACCTTGTTGAACAGGTCCAGCTGATTCATACTAATAGATAGATAGATTAATTGATCTAAATCCTCCAGTGACCTCAATTTAATGCACCGCAAAATGCTCTATAATCTGTAACACTATACATGTGACCCAGATGCCAGCATAATGGTTACGAGGGTGGAATGTGTGTGGCATATACCCTAATAACAGACAACGCTCATTTTAATAGAAAAATAATTACTGAGAATTACTGAGGTTTTTTTCTATTCTTCTTACGAGACCGCACTATTATTATTTCCACCTCTCAAAGTTGAAGCATCGATCTAAGTTGTTTCTTTTTAACCTGGAAAAAGCCCTGAAGTTATTTCCGTTTCAGTCACAAACCTTTGCTAAAATTAGTGCTGTTGAATTTGAAATGGCTGTGGGTAACTCGCAAAGAGAATAATGCATTATTCAGCCGCGGTGCAGAGCGCTTAAAGGCAGCAGCCCTCTTCAGTGATGTGGATGTGGGAGGATCATGAGTCAGGGTGTGCATGTACTTGTGCATTTCATTATACAAATGTATGATATTTCACATGAGGTGTGTTGGAATCTTTTATTAAAACATCCCAGTGCCCTCAGTCTTGGCTCAGATCAGAAGTTATTTACATATCATTATTTTCATTGGAGACAGTATTGCCTAAGTGAGGGCCTCAGGATGGCGATGTCATTTTATCTGTCTGTTTTTCCATTAGTCTACATGAAGAATACAGCTACTGGCCAAATGTCCATGTAAATTATTGTATATTCATGGTTCCTAGAGAAATATTTTCTAGTGATTTTTTTTTTTTTTTACTTCTTGAACTTTCATGTAGTGTCATTATTAATTAGGCGTAAGGCACCGAGCTGGCAGGCATGAGGAGTCAAATGCGGGTTTTCAAAAAAAGAAAACAAGGTTTTATTTATCCAAAAATGAAACCATTTACAAAATTAGAAACTAAGTTCTGTGCCCATAAAATAGGTTAACTAAACATAACTTAAAGGAACAGTGTGTAACATTTCAGGGAATCTGTGGAATATGATATTCATAACTATGTTTTCATCAGTGTATAATTTGAAGATAGGAAATGTTGTGTTTTCGTTACCTTAGAATGAGTCCTTCATATCTACATCGGGAGCGGGTCCTCTTCACGGAGTCCATGTTGCTCCGCCATGTTTCTACAGTAGCGGACAGAACGGACAAACTAAACATTGGCTCCAGAGGGAGCCTTTCACGTTTTTACGCTACCTATAGACCACCGTAGTTCTCCGACTGGCTTGGGAAATTGAAGTAACGTGAGCCGCCGTCTGACTTCCGTTGCTCCTAAAGTTGTGTTACTATGGTCAGGATGGCTTCTGAGTGAGGCAAACGGCGTTACCATGGTTTTGCACTCGGTGGCTCACGTTACTGCAGTCTTGGAAAGGGAGGAGTGAGCGAAGGGGTACTCAGTTGGTTGCAATCTGCAAACACACCACTAGATTCCACCAAATCCTACACACTACACCTTTAACTCAGGCTATGCTAACTTAACATACAAATAAAACAAAACAGGATAATTAGTCTATTATTATAAATATTTCAGTAATTAAAGGGGTCATATCGTGCTCATTTCCAGGTCTATACTTGTATTTTGGGTTTCTACTAGAACATGTTTACATCCTTTGTATGTTCTCTGCATACACTCCTTTAGCTAATACATGGCGACACAGCATGGGGTGACATTAAAGGGCCAATTATCATGAGTTTCAAGATTGCAGATGTAATTTAGTATCGACCTGAGTCATAGTTATGTGTGTCACATATGCACAGGGTGAGGCTGCCACGAGTCAGTGTGCTGTGGGTGCAAATTAAGGTGCCACTTAAATTCATCGCGTCGCTCAAGCCTCTAATTGTTATTCTGCCTCTTATTCAAACAAATCCCCATTATCTGGAGCTGAATATCTTCACCGTGTGTGCATGTGACTGTACAGGAAGAGTAAACTGTGACACGACAAATCAAGCAGACTTCGCTATTAAATAGCATGCTAGTTTTCAGAATCATACTTGTATTTTGGGTTTCTACTAGAAGATGTTTAAATGCTTTAATTTTCAAAAAGAACATTATTTTTCTCATACTGTCTGTCTGAATATACCTGTATTCAACCTCTGTTTGAAACACTCCATTTTAGCACCTGCCTCTTTAAGATCCCCTCCCGAAAAAGCCCCGTCTGCTCTGATTGGCTTTCAAGAAAAATATGGCGCACTTTTGTAAAGGTAGTTCTCAAGCCGTGGGTGATGTATTTTTTGATGAGCCTGCATGTGACATAGGAAGGGGAGCCAAATCTGAATGGCTTGTTGAATCAAATGTCTGATCTAGGAACTAGGTTGTCTTATTTCCCAGTTTGTGGGTTGGTAGGTACTCCAGATATTCAAATGTATGAGCACAAGCACCGAAAAAGTGAGTTTTTCATGATACGTCCCCTTTTTAACTAAATGCATGCAGTACAAATATAAACCAATGTACTGCCAATACTAAATAAACGGAGTATGATGTATGAAACAAAAGCAATGTGTCAGCATTTATCAGTTCGCTGATGTGTGTAATGTGCATGAGGTCAAAAGGTGAACAAAACTCAATGGAGGAGAAATGATCTATCAAGTGCAAACTACAGAAAGTGTGTGCAGGAGGGTATCTGACATTTAATCAGCTATGTGGCAGCAGTTGTGGTCATCTTATGAGGACAAAATCTCCACTTTTACTCAAGAAAATATCAGTGTAATGGGTGCCTAGAGGTTGAGTCTTGTCCATTTTAGACATCTCTGCACCGCCATCAGGCCAAAATATAAATTTTGCACATTCAATATCTCTCAATCTACTAGGCAGACTGCCATGAATTTGCCAAGATGATAAACCATATTGATTTTAATGACTCTACTGCCTTTCCTCTATTGTCATTATCTAGACAAACTTAACACTCAATACTCTTTAGGCTCTAAGAATATCAAAACCATCAATAATGGTATATTTGGCCAAATAAACAACACAGCATTGTGCTGTACAATAAACATTGCAGATTCCAGTGAGGCTGTAAACATGGTTTTGTTTTCAAGATAAAGGCAGTAAATCACTTTATTGTTGGGGTTATAATCCTACGGGGTTAATATACATCAACATCCCATGTGACCTTTTTTGCTTGACTTGGCATAGTAGATGTTCTGGAGGAGAATTCAAATGTTTGTTTTTAACTTTTTGAAAGCAAAGTTTCTGGAGGTCAGTTGTTTGAGGGGCATGAGTTATTATACAGCATTGACTGCATAGTGTAGCTCTGCATTTGAAAGACCACAGTGTTTGCATTATTATGAAAAGAGTATATATGCAACATGAGAGAGCATGACTATCACTGTTGTACTTAATATGGTTGGTGATGGCAAACATTCTGCAGCATTATTCATCTCTGGAAAGAACCGTAGTGCAATGTTGAAAGTGAGGATGAGTCATGTACTTATAATTGGTTTGTACTTACCAGCCACCTGTCAATCTCAGAACCCGACTGGTTTAGCGTGGCAGTGGGAGGCGCAGACCTGCATTAACACATGCAAATTCACATTGAAGTGGCTGACGATCCTAGGTAATAGATTTTTTCACAGCACACATTTTGAGTCGGCGTAGCGAGGAATGCACAGGTGTAACCAATAACACCACGGCTCGGTTCAGTGATGCACCTAAATGAAACGCAGCCATCACTGTTATTAATCAAACCTTTTACTGCAATGGCAAGTGTTTTTCTACCAAAAACCTTTTACATGCAACAAAATAATCTCTCAAATGTATGGATAATGTTGTCTTCATCGGCCCTCAGCCGGCACACATTATAGATACAGAGCCTTTTACACCATTTGGGCTGTAAGTTACTGGTCACAGACAAAAATGTTTTTTATGTGATATCAAGTATATATGCAAGTGATGTGAGATCATTCAGGGAAATGGGACGGTTGAATATAGTTATAAAACAAATTGCTGACATTAAGACACGTGTGTTGCTGTGTGTATGTGCGTGCATTGTGCGCATGCCTAAGTGCGTGTCATACATGTGTGTGCATACATGCACCTAAGTATATGGATTTACTGTAGGTCATGTGTACTATGTACAATGTGTGAACTACATCTGTATATGTATGCATGTTCTCTTCTGTCAACATGAACTAATACAAAATTGTTCGCAAAAAAAAAAGAGAGAAATATGTTTGATGTGCTCTGATAGCGTCATGTTTTCTCTTCCACAGGTGATGAAGTTGGCCAAATGTCTGTACCCCGACTCTCACGGGAGGATCAACTTCAAAGACTTCTGCCGCAGTGTCCTCTCCATGAAAGGTCAGAATGACATCCTGAGGAAATTACATTGTCTGTGTGTGAGAATTAATAGTTTTAAGGACAGCTCGTGTGTTAGTTTAGAGAACACACTGTGACTTTCTCCCTTTTACAGTAGCCTTGGGAATAATTTAGCACAGACTACATTTCTATTTCCATTAACTCAAAGTCCTACAATAATCAAAATTTTCTTTTGCTACACTACTCAGCTGAACAATTTCAGCATTTCTTTATTGTTGTTTAAATACATTCTCCTGTTTGCGATTGATGCCTTTATGTGAGGATGGTATGTAATCTGAACCAAACCTCCACATACAATACAGATTTAACAGTAAAACCAATGGTTACATTCAAACAGAATGGCAGAAATCTCAGAGACAGATGTTTAAAACACTGGGTACATTAATCCAAAACTGTCTGCAGGGCTGGATACCACTAGAGGTTAGAGAGATAGTGTTTGTTTGTTTTCCTAAATGGAATGAAACCAACCTTTTACTGTAATGTGGTGTTACTGTCATATCCATTCAGCTACCTGCAGGCATTCCTGGAGCATACTGACTGATAACAAACTTGTTTATGTACATAATAATAATAATTGTATTTGTGTAGCACTTTTCAAGCTGGGAGCTCAAAGTGCTTCTCCGTAGACTGCATAAAAAGAGATAAAATACAAAAGAAAACTCAAGGACAGCGAAATACAAGCACACAGCTAAAAGACTATATAAAAGGAAGTCACAAATAAATCATCCAAAAGGTAGAACAAGTGTAAGCATTAAAATAAACTTAAAAGCAGGTGGGTGTGCAACAGAGCTGTATTATGTAAACAAATAAGACTAGTTGTTAGATGAAAACACAAGCAAAATGTATTTTAAGACGGGATTTAAAAGGAGAAACAGAGTCAGCAAGTTGAATACTAACTGGAAGATGGTTCCAAAGCTGAGGTGCCGGTACAGCAAACGCTTGATCACACTTTGACCTTAATCTGGACTCTGGAACAGCTAGCAGACCTGAACCAGCAGATCTGAGAGGCCCTTTTTGGACAGTAAGGAGTTAAAAGTTCACTGATGTACTCTGGCGGATGGCCAGTTTATAAGTTAGTATTTCCCTGCTTTTATGTATTTTACAACAACAATCAGGAGACACTTCTACAATCAGCTAAATGGTCAGCTCAGAGTATGATGGATGCATACTATGTGGCTCTAGTGAAGCCCTAATAACGCTGCCCTGCTCAACCAAGTGGAATAAAGTATAATTTATGCCAACTCATCATATTTCCTCTTCCCGGGTTTTATTCTCTTTGTATTCTGCCAGACAGAGAGTCTTTGTAAATCCAGGTCAGGTCCAGTGGACCGAGGCCAACCAGGACACAGGAGGGGACAGAGCCGGGGTCCTGCCTCTGAGTTAGAGCTCCACAAACTGGGTTTCTGCATTGTTGAGTGGTATCGAGTTGACCTGGCATTAATAATGTTCATTTAACACTCGAGTGTTGGTTAATGATCTTAATGATCTTAGTTAAGGAGCTACACAGAATGTGACGTCCATTAGATTTCCTTTACACCAAAAGTACGGTAGATCATCGTGAAACCCCAATATAGACTATATCCCTTATAACGGCATCATGTATAGGTGAATTGGATGAATTATAAGTACATTTAAAGCGGCTATAATTGGTATTTTTATAATAGCAATGTATCAAAATGACAAGGTGAAGTGTGGTCGCTTGTCCTGGTGAACCTACAGAGAATTGAATCTGCTGCTTCCCTCGGCTTTACTGAGCTTTATAGATAGTTTCAGCTCACTGCTTAGCTCTCCGGCCCTCGTGTATATACAGTACATGAGACTGCTCAAAACCAGCCAGCTTCGACCGACTGCTGATTGACGGTGCATCTCTAGCTGTTAGTTTAGGAAGCACTTGATTTATTCAGCAGTTTTCTATGAGCGGAGCACGCATTTTAAACGTCAATATCGCAGGCGATCATGGTCATTTAATTGTGGGAAGCCAAAATCGTGATCGCGATTAATATTCAATTAATTATGCAGCCCTAGGGTGATGTTAATGTTTGCTCACTTGTTATACCCGCGCGACAACATATTCGGGGGGTATATAGCGCTCCGCATGTCCTTCCTTCCGTCCGTTCGCGTGTCACACTTTCTTTTAAGGAGCAGAACTTGGAAACTATTTAACCTAGGACCTTTAAATTTGGTTTGATGTTTGACAGTGTGGTCTAGTTGTGCCTTTTGGGGTTAGAAGTCCAAGGTGCCCAAAATTGGGCACCTTGGACTTGAGGAAGGAGAGCTAATAACAAGCTAGATTGTGCTCAATAGACTATTTCCATTAGTTCCAACAAGGCAAAACCTTTGGCCCTACTTTAGCAGGGGTCAAGCAGTGAGCCATGCTCACTTTTGCCTCATTTCCTCTGCCCTCAAGTGACCAAAAAAAAAGAGTTATTACAGTTTTAAGGGAAAGTTTCCGTTCCATATTTCAGTTTATTGTGCATTTTGCTGGATAAAGTCTTTCACCTCATGTCAACTCTGTAAGCCGTCCCCTCTGTGCCACTTCACAATTGTTTTCATGTGTCTCTCAATGTATTTGGGTTCCTAAATAATAGATGGGTTTCATAAATTACACCACTTATCTGCTCTCTCCTACAAGTTTTATCACAGGGAGTGTTTGTGTTTTCGTCCCAATATTGACCCGCTGTTTTTAAAGTGGTTTGGGAGCTTC
The DNA here is from genome assembly GCF_043250625.1 of Sebastes fasciatus. Classification (NCBI taxonomy): domain Eukaryota; kingdom Metazoa; phylum Chordata; class Actinopteri; order Perciformes; family Sebastidae; genus Sebastes; species Sebastes fasciatus. The sequence goes on from NC_133797.1 coordinate 33,004,150, forward strand.
AGAGAAGCTACTTCTCTAAACCACACAACAGAGTCTTGTTGTTGAGGCTTTTGAAAGGTTTGCAGAACAATGTCTTGTTGAAAATCAAAGCTACATTTTCCATTTTCTTCCCTTTTTTAAATTTGCAATGTTGAAAGTAAATAAAAGTGCTCTGGTGAATAACAAATTGAAAACCTAGAATAAGACGAGCATGTCAGTGCATTATCCCGAACCAAGGTACAACTCACAATATACAGGTGTTTGTCTCAACAAATATATTGTGTATTTAGCAGCACCTTCAGTTTTAGCAGCTTGGATAGGAAGTCATTGCTCTGCAGAATCTCACACAGACTGAGATGAGTCATGCATGCTTTTATTCTTTGCAGGTTATGGTGGCATCGTTAAAAAGAAAAGTGGGCCACGGTTCATCAAAAGGCCAAATAAGACAGCCAAGAGTTGCTACTGGGTAAGTTTTTAAAGTGTGTCTGTGTGTTTGTATCCTTTAATAAGTGTCTAATTTAACTGGAATTTATAACCCCAGTGACTCAACTGTCAGTCTTTGACACACTTAATTTTGCATGTCATGCTGGATATACAGTACGTCTAGATTAATATCAGCACTGCAGCACATGAAGTGAGCGGCAGGTTAATTGTGGTACAGACAGAAACGACAGAAAGTACTTGGCAGCTTCCCCTGTGCCTCTGTATTCGTTTTACAGTCCAGTTGTGCACATGTGGGCAGTTGTTGCCCCAGCATTCCTGTAGTCTGTGGGTTATGCCACAGTTTAGAAGTTGTATGTAAAATAAATAATGGTTTGAAACTCAGTCCCAATTCCTACCATGATGAAAAAAAGGTATGTCATTATTTATGAATTCTTTGTTTAGTCTTTGTTTTTAGACACTGGTGCAGTAAACTATAGTTTTCAGTAATACATGTGCAAATAAGTAGAAGAAAATGTGCCAAATTTTCATCCTCAATTTTTCAATATAAGACAAGTTACACTGTGTCTTGTGGACTGTGTGTTTGATCCATTTTACAAAAATGTAACAGCCATAATGAGTCACAACTATAGCAGCAACAACGCTGCAGTAAAATCAGTGGATGCAGCCTGTACTTCACTATTCTGTCCACTTGGTGGCAGTGTTCAACTGCAGATGTACAGTAGAAGACAGTATAAGATAATTTACTCAATTACTTGCTTGTATGTAAACAGTATAAAAATCCCCGATGAGTCATTGGATAAGGTGCATTTCTATAAACTGATTTGTTCTTCTAATTTTAATGTATTATTTTGGCGTTTAAGGACCCTTGGTTAAATGATAAAATAGAGGTAAAGGTTTATTGTCTGCTTTCACAAGAATTTAAAAGATTTTCCAATTTATATTTAAGGTTTTACAGATGGAAAGTTTTTACAGATGTAGTAATTTGGTTTTATTGCCACACAGTCTTTTGTTTGACTCCTACTGACGTCCTGTACGCTGAGATAATTGGTTCGTTACAGTCTAACTGAGGTCCCTAGGTGTTACATGTGACACATATCTCATAAATTCCTGGGACTGTCCTTTGGGAAATTTGATACAGTCTACAATACCACTGCTTTGCATAGCAACGAAGTCAAATAGACGTCAGCTCCACTTCATAGTAGAGAAATAACTGTTGCAGATTATTCTGCGCAACAGTTTGCGTCACTATTCCAGCTTCAGATTGTTTGTCTTTTAACTTGACTCCACAGGTTTCAAGAGTCATTTTACTGCCGTTGGCACAGTGTAACATTTCATTGTACCAATAGAGAAGTGCTCTTAAAATATTCACACTGGGTGAAATGCAATACGTTCGCTGCCTACCGCGTCTTTCACGGGCAATACAAAGCACTTCTCTTTTTTTAGAAAATGCTGTCTCATTTGTGCACTTCCCTTTGAACAGCGGCGTATAAAAGATTTTCTGGTAGCAGTCACACCATTTTCTATTCCAGGAAGAGGTGATTTCTTTTCACTGTTTATCATTTTCTCCACACAGTGACAGGTAGGTGTTGCAGTTATGTGTTTAGTCGTGTATTTGAATAAAAATGCATTGTGTTTTAACTAGGGCTGTCAATCGATTAAAATATTTAGTGACGATTAATCACAAATTCAATTTTTCTGTTGGAAATGTACCTTAAAGGGAGATTTTTCATATATTTAATACTCTTATCAACATGGGAGTGGGCAAATATGCTGCTTTAAGCAAATGTATGTTTATATTAATTATTGGAAATCAATTAACCACACAAAACAATGATACATTTTGTCCAGAAACCCTCACAGGTACTGCATTTACCATAAAAATATGCTCAAATCATAACATGGCAAACTGCAGCCCAACAGGCAACAACAGCTGTCAGTGAGTCAGTGTGCTGACTTGACTAGAGACAGACAGAGGATAAATGATGACATGATATACTGTGATAGAGGATTTTATCATTGCCCACTACAATTTCAAGTTCTTTATTTATCATATGCACTACAATTACAGAGAAGCAGTCGTTTGTATTGAAAATCTTAAGTCTCAGGCTGAAGTAAGGGATAATGTACAGCGAGCCGGTCATTGTTGCAAAATAAACCCTGACATGGCGATACAGGGGTCCACCCTTCCCTGACGGGGTTTATTTTGCAACAATGACCAGCTCGTTGTACATTATCTCACTTATTACATGGCTACTTACTTAAGAGATCAATAATTTGACACAAAAATGGTCCTCAGGCGTCCGACATCAGAACTGCGTCCAAAGCAGCGGCCTGCTGTTAAGAAATACAGGACTGTAGAGCGCCATGATTGACCAATCACAATCGAGTATTCAACAAAGCTGTGTAATAATGCTAAATAAATATGTATGAAAAGAAAAAGATCATGCAAGTAAATACAGAATGAGAAACTAAACAATATGGTCATAGCATAGTCATAACTCACAGTAACGGATGGTTAATGGAGATGATGCTGCTGCTTCTGATTACAATGGAGTTAATGACATTGCTGACAGTGAGGATAATGTTCAAGAGATCTTTTCAGAAGGCTAAAATTAAAAAGATTAGATAGCTAGTAGGTAAATATTTTATATACGGCACATAGACACTTTGGCTCCATTTGATTTCACCTTGTTTTAGTGCTGTTTGTGATAATAGGTCTGCTTACAGCTGCTGATATGAGAGCAACTTGGCCGGTCTGTATACATAATTGATCTGTTGTAACATCGAGTCTATTGTGCTGAGCAGCATAGATGGTTGTTTACAGGGAGTGTGTGTCTTTTCCTTGGATGAAATACTCTGGAAGCTCTAAACTACTGCATGAGGAAGCAGCCGCTGCATTGAAATTCACTGGAAGCTGCAGCCAGTCGATGCTACAGTATTGGTTTCCACAGAAAAACAGAGTGTAATCTGCAGGTACTTCCTCTTTTCCTCTGTGTCTGTGCAGAGCTTATCTCATTTTCCTGTTGGAAGGAGTTTTTCCTCTTGTGGTAGATAGAGATAATGTGAAACTAATAACTGCTATTTAACCTTCTCACTGATTAACATCTCCTCAGTCTACTGGAGGTCTTTTGTAAACGTCTCCTTATCTCATTTTCACATTAGAGAGGACTTCTCTCTCTTTAGCTGGATGAAGATATGTTGCACATTTTTCGTAATTAGATTTACGATCCATAGAAGCTCAGTTATTTGAGTGCCGGGGTGTCCAGTTGTGGGAAAAAATGTTCAGGAGGAGAGTTGTGTTGCCATAGCGAGGAGAGGGAGGAATCCCAGAACTCCCCAGGGTCGCTCTGCAGAGGTGTGTGCGTGTTTGTGCGTGTGTGTGAGGAGAGGTGAGAAGTGTCTCATTATTGCAAGACGTTGTAGGAGAGGATTTATTAGTTTGCTCTCCCCTGCTGCCTGGGTTCACACACACTTGAAAACACACACACACACACACACAAATATGAGTACGGTAATATATTAGGGAAAGACACAGCATGGCCAAGGCAGGTGCTGAAATGAATTTGGCACGTAGCAAAGACAGATTGAACTGGTGCGCTGAGCACCTGGTAGGATACGTGTGTGTGTGTGTGTGTGTGTGTGTGTGTGAATGTGTGTGTGTTTGTGTGTTGGCCTAGATGTTCAGCTCCAGAGTAACAAAGACAGCAATAGCATGATCAATAGGAGAAAGAGTGGGAGGAGGCTGTAAACAATACTTTTTATAGACTTGAGTAAAAGACAGGAAATTAATATCTGATATAATATCTATCTAAATCAGTCAAACATCCTTGATGATATTAACAGCAGCTGTCTGTGGATATATTGTCCTCGCTATGTAACTCCACCTGTATATACCATTTATTCTTTTTAATACTGTTATACAAAAAAGTTTAATCAATATATCATTAGTATGCAATTTATAGATAAGCTCTTATTCATCAGAATATAACACGTCAATCCTTTGTACCTTAACTACAACCTGTATATAAGTATATGCCTACTACGTACTGTACATACACCACATATATCATTGTTTGTATATATTGGCTTAATCAGCACTTCACTAGTTTGCATTCTGGTTAGATGCAAAGCTGCATTTCCTTGTACTTGTACTATGTGCAACGACAATAAAGTTGAATCTAATCTAATGTGCACAGACAAATGCTCCTCCATGTGAATCCCTCAGAACATTTTGGGACTCAAATGTGACTGACGGTGAGCAACCGATTTAACCATGTTTTATAAAAAGCAGCATCAACTGATTTTTGGTCCCGTGGGGACTTTGGAACAAGCTGTAAACACAACCACTGACGTATTACCACCTTATAAAGTTGCAATGGTGAACCTGTTGGCAAGCAGTTTACATATCCAGCTGATAGGGAGCAACATTAGCATTCATTTGGAGTCATGTCTCTGGCTACCTACATTAAGTCCAATGTTCGGTCCCTTTAGCTCTGTTTTTGGTCTCCAACAACTCCTGAGGGAAGTATCTGGCTCTTCAGCTGTTAAGTGCTCCACTATGTTCACTAGTTGCTGACGCCATGTCTATAGAGGAGGCGTATGAATGAGCAGAACGTTAGCAGAGCGGCAGCTTCGGTCCTCCTTCAGAATGTGTTCAGGCGTTACCGCAGCCTGTGTAGAGAGCTGTATTCATTAAAATAGGAGCGTAGTTCTTCCGCCAGACATGCTTGAGACGGACAACTAAAAAACACATCTGTAACTTTGTCTGTCTGCTGTTTTGGAACAATATCTTCATTATTTTAGTCTGACATCCCCTCACATTCAGTAAGAGGTAATTCGAAGCCCAAACACTACATACCCTACATACACCAGACCTTAACCAGCAGAGAACCTTAAAGAATCCTGAATATAAGTGGAATCTGTATGATGGCCCAGATTCGCCGAGCCGCTGCAAGAAAAATAATCAATAATTTACACCTCATTTTGTCCTCGCATGGAGAGATGTTACTTCTTTCTCCTTAGGGTTTCTAGCAGGTCAGAGGAATCATCTGAGCTCTCTGCCTCTAATCTGCTTGTCTGCTCTTTCTCTGTGTGTTTTCTTCATCTTCTGCTTGTATCGTTTGATCTCTGTGATCTCAGTGAACACACATCCTCCCTGGGTTTTCATCGAGACCGTTTTGTTTGTGTGTGTTGTTGCGGCTGCAGAAGTGGAGTTTGCAGGTCAGACATAAGCCACAAAAAAATGTCATCATGTCACCCTCATCTCTCTTTTCCATGCCCACCCATCGTCTGTTTTATATATGCTCTTGTTTAGAGCACATCTCTTGCTTTTATTTATCATCCATCACTCCCCAGCACTCTGCTGCTTGTACGTTTGTTCATCTCTCATCTTTTTCTAGAATTCTCTTTCATGCATTGCTTCATGTCCTCTCTCTTACCCCTCTTGCTTGTCTACATCTTGCTCTCCCTCTCCTTTGCATCTCTTCCCGCTTCCATCCGCCTCTTCTCCCTCCTTCCACATTAGCACTTCAGATGAACAGTGATGAGTCTCGGCAGTCATTTCATGGTCTGATTAAAGAACTGTGATGGGGGAGAAGTGATGCAGAGAGGGGCGGTGGGGGGGAATCGAGACAGGAGAGAACAATAACAGAGAAAGTTGAAACAAAGAACAAAGAAAAAAGGGGATTAAAAAGGGAACCAGCAAGAAACAGAGAGCGTACAAAGGGCATGTTTGCTGTTGTTTGTGCAAGAGCACGATGTGAAAATCAACCAGCCGAGCCGCAGTGCAGACTGCGAAGCAGAGGCAACATCCCTGTCACTGCAACATGAACACTTCCTCATGATGACTATATCAACACTCTTTCAACTCACTGAGTTAGTGGAAGTTTGTCTAAAAGGTCAACATCAGTTTGTGTATAATGTATTCATGCTGTTGTTCATGCAGTATGCATGAGGTAGTGTTGTCCTTCTCAGTCGGCAATGTTATGATTTAAATGGTTCATATCGCGGTGTCGTTTCATGCAGAATTTATCCACAGTATCTGTAAATCACACTGAGCAGCTGCATTCCTCCACCACTAAATGTTGATACCCTGTCTGCAGTATCACTTGATGCCACGTCACTGATGTTGTTATGGCACCTCAAACCCTCTTAGGGAGGAGGTCATAGTTGGTAGTTAGGCTTACAAAGTGCGTGCATTTGACATGAGAGATGACTTTTCGCATCCTGTTTCCTGTCAGAGTCGGTTTCTTTTAACCATGATGACCACAGTCTTTCCGTATCCTTAAAGGGCCCGTGTGAAATGCATTATAATCTTAATAAGTATGTTTTCTTTAGGGTATAATCATGTAAAATTAACAGTTTTCGTTACCTTGGAATGAGCCGTTTATATCTACATAGGGAGCGGCTCCTCTCTTCACGGAGCCGGCTGCGATGTTTCTACAGTAGCCCAGAATGGACAAACCACTGTTAACTTTTCCTGTTTGGGCCGGAGTCTTTATCGTTACTCGCTCCAGAGCGTTACTCCACTCAGCCGCTGGTAAACAAGACACAGGAAACCTCTGTTGGTCTTGAGGAGCTGCAGCATTTATTTCTGCACAAACTGCAACTTCCACTGAACATTCACTTGATATATTCTCAGAGCTAAACTAACTCTGTCTTCTGCTCTACTAGCTCACTTGTTCGCTCACACACATTCGCCGCCGCTCTCTCTCTCTCTCGTGCTTCACCACTCACTTCCAACGTACACACACTCTACTATTCTCCAAATGATACGCTCTTACAACAACTGGCTCTAGAGAGAGCCATTTGCGTTTTCACGTCGGCCACCCTAGTTCTCCTACACGCTTGGCATACGGGAGAGGTTGCAATCTGCAACCTCGCCGCTAGATGCCACCAAATGTTACATACTGTCCCTTTAACCAAAACTTTTTGTTGCTTAAACCTGAATGAACCTTAACCATAGCAGTAGAAAATCAAAATAAGTCATTTATATCTTTAGTATATGAGCAATGAAAAACCACCTATTTTATTTTTAAGTTTGGAGGACATGTTGGTTTAATTTGCATCAGTATCTTTGACTATAAGTGTGATTAAAACATGACTGAAGGCAGAGACAGGTCTACTCCGTCCTAACAATTAGTAATATATGTATTAGATAATTAGACGGCATGTTGTTTTTAATTTGAAGGGTTTCCAGGCTGAACGGGGGCAGTTGTAGAACATGCTGGATAGACTACATCTCCCAGCAAGTATTTTTGGGGAATCCCCATGAGTAGCCGGGGGATGTTGCCGAGTGTGTTTAAGCTGCTCTGCTCTCTCTTGTTGCCACTGTGACTCTGATCAAGATAAGCATCTCGGAAAAGGATAGAAGGATTGTTATCAGTATTTTTTCTCTTAAAGATGAACTGAAAATCAGGCAAGGGATTACATGAACTTGTCTTATGCCAAGTTTTCAAAGTTAGCAGGATGAATAGCAAGACTATTGATCTTGTTGCATCGATTAATAATTAAATTCAATTATTAATATCTAAGAATCTAAGAACCGCACTATAATGAATTCCACTTCTGTCAGATCTCTTTTGCAGATGGGAGCAAAGACTGTATGATTTGTAGAGCTTGACCAACCAGTTCTGTGTATTTCTGCGTATGTTTTATGCTTTTGGCACACGTGGAGCAGCATGTGTGAACGCCTGCAGGCATGTGACGTTTGGACAATCCCAAACCAACACGGTAAACTTTCTGGCCACATTAAAAGCCAACACATCTGACTGATAGCCCCGCTGACAGCCATGGAAACCTTGCGATATGTGATGCCACATTGTGAACCATCTGGTATGATGTGATGTGATGGCACATTATGACAAGCTGTCTTTTTAGATTTACCGTTTTTCTCGTGATCAGAGGACGGGGCTGGCAGTGTGTCCTTCTTCTGTGATGTCTGCTATTGACCCAGACCTTTTCTCAGCTGTCACGGTTAAAGGCTTTTTGAAATTTCATTTGAGACCGCAGTCATCATATGTCATACAGAAGTATGGAAAGCTAAAATTAGTGTTCCATCTTTTGTGGTCTTTCCTGCTTCAACAATTACACATCATTAAAATATGCAATGTACAAGTACAGCTTAAAAATATTTCTGAGGATTTGGGGAGATGTTTGTACTCACAGAATTACACATATTTGGGTTTTGAAATGAACATGTGATATCACAGAAAGCTTAATTTCACATAGTGTGATGATTCAGTCTCTCCTCTTTAATAGCAATTCATAAGACAAGCTGATTTTAATATTATAATGGTTGCATTCTGGTGCAAAACACATCATGTCAGCTCTCAACCTATTGCCATGGCATGTAATGTTTGCAACCCAGATAGTAGTAATACAAGTTTGTTCCACTGTGTATCAATCGGCTTGACTTTTTGCCAAACCAACTGGTTTGACTGCCAAAGCTGTGATTTAGTATCACGGTATAAAGATTTGCGATTAGTGTAAAAAAACAAACAAAAAAAACAGTAAATATTATTATTCATTTCTGCATGAATTGGATCCTGTTCAGGATACATGGTGTTAATGGATACATGGTGTTATAGTGTTCGAGGGTGGAGTATAACACTGAGACCAGTAAGACATTTAGAGCAGAGTGGTACATAAAATCTCACAAGTACAGTATCTTGCTATAGCAACATATATATAGTAATAGACTACTGCATATTACAGTAAAATGAGTACAGCAGCATTTCTACCACGACCTGTAGGAGGAGTATAGCATGTGGGTTAACTAGCTGTAGCACATGTAGCCTAAAGCAAAAATCAATTGGTATTCATTGCTTCATTGTTTGTTTTATTGATAGTATATTGACTTTGAGTACATCTAAAGAAGGTTGTTATGGGAAGCAAGCATGCTGAGTGTGAGTGATGACAGTAGAAAGAAAAAGAATGACACAAGGAAAACATTAATGGATTGATGGACGTGAAGGAACGTGAGTTTGGAAAGAGATAAGAGCAGCAGAAGGAATGCAGAGTCTGAAGAGAGACGAAAGGGAAACAGAACAGAGAAAACAAGGAGAAGATAAGAGGTAGACAAAGAGAGAGAACAGACGAACGACAGAGACAGATAAACCAAGCAGTACCTTTTTATCTAATTTATTAATGGCTGAGCCATTTGGCCTGTGATTGTGAGTGACGGGGCCCATTAGTGCAGGTGACACTCATCAGGCCTCACTTCCAAATCAGTTCTCTGTTCAGATGGAAACAGGAACGAATGATACGGTCAGGACGATATGGTCACGCGTGTGGGGTCTGCACTGCGGCTGCCTTTCTCAAATAGATTAGCATGGTGTTGGCAGATCCTGAAAAAAACATTAAATTGTGTTAACTGAAGATCTAAAATGCAGTTAAACATTGCATTTTAATAGTTAATTTCGAGAATTAAAAAAACAACAACTTGTGATCACATGAAAAAACAGTAGCTGTGCAGTTATGCAGCTGTGTGGAAAATATCATCGATCACAATGCTGCAGAAGTCTCTAAAATACCCTTGAGTAAAGCAGCCAGTCAACCCAATACTGTGGAGTTGCAAAATCATTCCAACTCTGTTGAAGCAGAGTAATCAATGGATGGTATCAATAAGGAAAAACAGCAAGGCATCCTGGTGGAAATGGGACACGGTGCATGTAGCTGCAACCATTGTTGTGTTTCCTTGTTAATTCCGCTTAGTGCTTCACACTGTCAGCTACCACTAAATGCCGTTAAAATATATATTTAAAGCAGTATCTGGCACTCGTTGCTGTTTCTATTGTCTCCGTTATACATCAAAATTCCCAGAGGATTGGAAATGCGTCCAACAATAGTCTGATTGGGAAGGAAGGGAATTACATGTTGTTCATTTGGAAGAGCACAAGCATTGCAGCCTCTCAGCTTTTTGGCACCAATGTGTGTGGCTTAGTTGTTTAATTAAAGTTTTGAAAGACTTTCATACAAACACACACACACAGACTGGAATAGAGACAAGGCCCAGCAGAGTCCCGCCAATGACAGTCAAGGACACACCGCCACCAAGCAGACATGATTATCCTGTAACTATCCGGCTATAAGGAAGGACTGCTAATGAACAGAGGCATCACTCGTTCACCCCGAGACCCTCTCTCTCTCTCTCTCTCTCTCTCTCTCTCTCTCTCTCTCTCTCTCTCTCTCTCTCTCGTTCTCTCTCTCTTTCTCTCTCTCCATCACACATACGAATTGCCTTTCTCCCAGATCTCACTGACTAGCAATGACTTTAAACCGTATACATAACTGGCTCTCACTCAGGGCTGTTGTACTGTCCAATTCCCCAGTTTAATGTTTATGCATGTAACTACTGTACATTTACATTAACACATTCCCTCAACCTTCTTACAGCATTTTTTTTTTTTTTGCATTAATACTCTCGTACTTCCTGTGTTGTGTCGACCACCCCATCTTTCCACTTCCCTCTTCCTCTCATTTTAGTGGGGCAGCTAAGCTGAAATATTCATAACAATTGTGCATTTTGCGATAAAAGTGACATATTTGGGACAGATTTTATGTTAAAAGCTTTTAACCTGAGAAAAACATGAAAACCAGATAAAATGAGCAAGGTCACTTCAGGGTCAAACTTCACTCCCTTGCCTTCATGACACAATGACAACCAATACACCATTAGAACCGCAAGATCTTCAGCTTTCCATTGGTATCTTTTCATTAGCAGTAAAATTGGCAGAGATATCTCTAGATAAAGTTCAGGATTGAACAGATTTCACGATCAACAGATGGATTTATTGACCATTTAGTGACCATGCTCATTCTATTTGGTTTTCACGTTTTTCTCAGGTTAAAAGCTTTTAAAAAAGTACCCTTAAAAAATAAAGAGGTAAAAAAAACATGTCTGTGATCTTCTGACATCTGATCTAATCAGCTTGAACACACTTTGGAAATCATCAAGAGTCATAAAATCAGTTTTCTGCAACATCTAGAAATATTTAGCGCCTATTTAGCGACCCTTTTTATAAATGGCTGCAACATATAAACCTATATCTGTGCTAAATGTGTTGCTTTTATTGCAAAATGCACAACTGTTCAGCTTAACTGCCCCGCTATTTCACCCTCATCATCTCTAAACTCCAGATTACAGAGCATCATCACACACAGAAACAAGTCTCTGATTTTCATCGGCATTTGATCACCTCAGCCAGTCGTGTGTGTGTCCCAGGGATGATTCTTCTATGTTATGCAGAACAGACTTGCAATGTTTAACAAGTTACAAACTCCACAAAAGGTGTTTGAAATCGTTTCATAGCAACATTCGTATACTGCTGATATGAGAATTTTACATTACGTTACATTTTGAGCTTGAGGCAGTGTTGTGAGATGAATTAGCATTTGGAAGAAGACAGCTGCAGTGGATGTGACATGCCAGGCTGGAGTCTGAGAGGAAGCTGAGGAAGGTGGTTTCATGGTAGTTATTTCTGCCGTTTCTATTGAACTAGTTATTCTGTAACTTTACATGACTTTTATTCTGACTTTGAGCAGGCTTTGAGTCTCTATATCCCTATGTGAGTGTGTCCAGACCGTCTGGTAGTGGACAAAGGTCACCTTCTGCCAGGAGCATCTGCTTGTTGCTGGGACAGAAAGTGTCTGAGTGTGCTTGAAAGAAATTAATGAGACTAACCACCCAGGAAGAATGACGGCATCAGTTGTTTCAGCAATTGCCTAAAAATTACGTTCAAGTGACAAAACCGGAGGAATAATGACGGGAACAAAGAAGGAAGCCAGGTGACGTTGTTACAGAGTGACTAAGTCGGGGAGGAGGCAACAAAACATCTTCTAATTGACATGAACAAGCACGACCACAATCATTTCCTAACCGTAACACCGTGTTTACTATTGCTACCATCTCAGTGTGTGCGTGGGTGATCTCTTCTGGCTCTTCCTTTTTTGATGACACCCCTCTTAACACTTTGCTTTGCCATCACTTTTAGCTGTTAATTTCCACACAACTTCTCTTTCTGCCTGGTGCCTCTTTCATCATTCTTAGCACGATAGAACAGAGAGCAGAACAGACAACATGCCGACTTGCTCAGCCGTTAAGTGTCCTTTCTGCAAATAATGTAGAAGTAAGTGTGTCAGTGCTCTGCAGAACACAGTAAATTGAAGATGTAGACATGGATCTGCAGAGATATTTCTTCATGCACTTGTATATATAACATCAAAACACATGTGTGTCAATGCTCATCAGTGGATGTACACTCAAAAACACACATTTGTCATCATCAAAGCTGAAATGAGAGATTGTACTGTATTCACAACCCGGTCTCACAGGAAAGTGTATAAATAGCAGGACATGAGGACGCATTCTAGCCTTTTTGTGTGTCATTTGTACGCCACGCAACGGTAACGTCTGCAGTTAGGTTGAGGCAACAAAACCACGGTTGGGCTTAAATTGAGTGCGTAAACTAAGTAAAATACATACGGAAACAATGTAACATAAATGGAAAACGTATCACAAGTGTGTCTGAAAAACGTGACAAACATCATTAACATAACTTACAAAAGAAAACGCTGGTTTTGAACAATGGTCTCCTGGTTAAAAGTTGTGTTTTTGTTGGACACACGAGCGGCCTTTTTTCCTTTTTTTATTCTACATCACTAGCTCTGAGCGTGGCATATTTGGACAGATGCGTTTACGTTGGACTCAGTACAGACTACGTGGCGTACAAATGACACGCCAAAAGCAAGAAAGGCATTCGTATTGCACAAACGGGCTGGTATTTAACAACGTAACTGCATGGCGAAACGACAATATTTAATGTATTAAGAAGCAATTCCATTGAAATGTAAGGCTGCACAATTAATTTAAATTTTATCATCATCGCATTATGGCCTACTGAGATTTTGAAATCGCAGAAGGCGCAATATTTGTTAAAGGCGAAATGTGTGTCCTGGCCTACACATCATATTCTACAGACTTAAGAAAACATCTTTGTTTGGTACAGATCCTTGCAAAAATCACACCATAATCATTTTAATGTGTTTAAATGAGAATAATGATGTAAAAATTATCATTCCCTCCAATGTCGCAAATTATATCACAATTGCAATATCAGTCAAAATAATCGCAATTCGATATTTTTTCAAAATCATGCAGCCCTACTAAAAAATGACCCTTAATAACCTTCTCAGTCACAACAGTTGCACAGACTGCACTGTGTCAGACTGATTCAACTATCTGACTCTTTCATGTATCATTTAGATTCAGTGTGACCAACAGGATACAGTCTCTGTCATTTAGTCTGACTTTGGGATCCAGCAGTCTCTTTTTCTCTTTCCTTTACTTCGTTGCTTTACTTTACTGCTGGCCTTGTAAGAGCTGCAGACAGGAAATTGGACTGCTTCTAGGTCTTTGTGGTAGTTGGAAACAAAGCGTCACCCCTGTGGCCTCCGTGTGCCCTGATTCTTATTAAATAAAATACTTAACTCTCTTACTTTCTGTCTCCCCTCCCTCCTTAATTTGCTGTCACTCTCCTTTCGTCTGTCCTGTTATCTCCCTTGACCACCAGTGCTGGAGGTCTGGGCAAAGCTCTGCTGTCCGTCTGTCTGTCTTGTTATGCATAATTAGTGTCCAGACCCTGTCTTCCTCTTTTCAAAGTGGATAAACTAAATTGCTTGCAACAGCACTGTTGCCCCCAACCTTTCTCTCTCTCTCTTTCTGCCCCGCAATCTGAGCCAGCGTTTTCTAATGTTGCTCAAGGCCAGTGTGTAAACCTCTTCACTCCTCCTCACTACCCCCTGCTACCATCCCTCTTTCCATTTTCTTACTTTACTCTCTTTCTACTCTGCTGCTCATGTTTTATTTGGGCCTTGCCTGATTTAATCATTGATTTTCTCCACTAGCTCTTTAGATCCTCTCATTCCCTTCCTCTCTTTGCAGTTTTTTTGTTTCTTTGATCTCCATTTTCTCCTTTGTTTTTCTCACTAGCTTTCAGTTCAAGTCAACACATCTTTTTTTTCTCCAGCATCTCTTCCCTCTCTGTTTCTCTCTGTTTTTCTCTCTTTTACTCCCTCATTCTCCCTCCGTTCTATTAATTAGGTCGCTGATTGTCCTGTGATGTGCAGACTGAATAGAAAAGCTGTCACAAGGGGTCATTTCTGGATCACTGCCTCCACCTTCTCCCCTTTTCTCTCCCTCTTCCTCCTCTTTCATAAACAGCACAGATATGCACACGCACACTCCCACTCATAGTGGGAGTTATGGCATTGCACCACACTGACTGTTGATTCACCAAACTGACTGGAAATTACCTCAAAGGGCTACAAACCTGAACCTGAAACTTAAAATTAAGAGAAAATAGAGGTTTAACATAAGTTTTAGCTCCAGTATCATCACATTTTTTATTTGTAATTGTTTGCGTTGTGATATTTCAGTCCGGTCGCATGAAAATGCGTATGAATGACATATCAATGCGCAAGGCAAAAGTGTGCAATTGACAACACTGTTCTTGCAATTGGTGTGTCATTTGTACGCCATGTAGTCTGATGCAATGTAAAGCTAGTGATGTGGAAAACAAAGTGAGAAAGACTGCTCATGGCAGGCGGAAGGGGAGGTGGACGGGTCCAACAAACACAGGCAGTTCACCAGAGACCTAACGAAGTTGTTTTGTTACCTAAACATAACTGCATTATCACATTACCATAGTTTTGTTGAGTGGCGTACAAATGACACCTGAGAAACGGCACACAAATGACACGCAAAAAGGCTAAAATGTGTACTCATGACATGCGGGATGTCACTGTAATGTTGTGCTATTTATACACCTTCCTGTGAGATCAATTTGGATAATTTGTTACACCACTATTAATGATGAAAGTGACTTAAAGGAGCAGTGTGTAGGATTTGTCGGCATCACCGTTGAGGTTGCAGATTGCAACCAACTGAAACTTCTCCTGTGTGCCAAGCGTGTAGGAGAACTACTGTGGCCAACGCGAAAACGCCCTATCTAGAGCCAGTGTTTGGTTCGTCCATTCTGGGCTACTGTAGCTCCCTATGTAGATATGAACGGCTCATTCTAAGCTAACAAAAACATGACGTTTCTTATTATCATGTGATTATGCACTAAAGAAAACATACTTGTTAATATTCCATTTCAGCCAATAGATCCCCTAAATGCTACACACTGTTCCTTTAACATCATTCTAGCGCTCACTTGTTCTAGCTGTGAGGACACTGAACAGTGCATGTAGCAAGTTTACAAGGCAATTTCACACATAAATGTTGCCTCCGCCTCAGGGTTACAGTGCAGCCATAAAGGAAGTTTAACGCTTGCACAAACCGTTTCAACAGGTACAAATCGTATTCTCCACAGTGTCATAACAATGTGACACACAAAAAAACACACAGCTGGCTCAAATCCTTTTTTCCAAGTAAACGAGAACTGTGAGTGAAAGAAAGGAGTCGTCTTGGTGCCAACGTCCTGTGTCGGCACCCAGGTGACTTCAAACCACAACACTGCTGCTCCGCTTGTTGTGCTAATGGAATAATACCACAAAATAAAACATTGTGGTTAAAATGAAAAGACTCATTACATGTTGAACACGGTATCGCCCGTGTCCTGTTGTGTATTGGTTCCAATGCTGCATATTCTGTTAAGCTACTAAAGTGCTTGCGCTTTTCTACAATGTGCCTGTTGCTGGCACTTTACAACAGCTGTGAAGTACGACAAACATGTGAAAATGGCAGCACTTTTCATGCAGGATTTAATGAATTCATGCGTCCATTTAGGAGAAAAGACTAAAAGCCTGTTTGGGAACAGTAGAGGCTTTGAATGCCTCGTCCACTGTGTGGGTGATTTGTTTGCATCTCTTTGCAAAGTGCATTTATATTCCAAAGACCTTGGTCAATAACTCTTTTCATGGTTCAGTGTTTTCCCTCCTGTCTGTCAGGCTAATTAGCAGCCATTGTCTAGTTGCATTGTTTCGGTTCAGCTCACACCAAGTACCCCTTTCTGTAACCTTTTAATAGAGGAAATGAAAACCTCCATTAAACTCCAAACATCCTACTGAAGCTCTGTTGCACTTCTTCTTCATCTGCTCTGAGCTGCAAATACACCGGGGATTTATATAATGGTTAAAGTTTTGTAGAAAAACTTTGAGTGTGCCTCTCTCTCCCCTTCCTGTCTCAGTTTTTAATCAGACCTCACTTCCTCATTGATCCCTCTGTCACTTGCTGTCCCAGGGGTCTGGTAGTGATTTGATAGATGGATAGATGGATGGATGGCCAGGTGGTGTATTGATCATCAGGGTTTGATCTGCTGTCAGTCAGATGCTAGCCGGGCCTGCTCAGCATACTGACGCAGGAGATTCTGTGTGTTGGGTACGTCTCTTTTCACCAAGCTAAGCATTGGCTAATATCGGCCTACATGGATGAAACTCCAATTGTGAGGCATGTTCACTGACTCATTACTGACTCATTATTAGTTTGCAAATAATCCATTTGTTATCTATACTCGCATGCCAATTTGAAATAACACTAAACGTTGATCTGATATGCAGCCAAGGGTCTTAACCTAAAGGGTAACTTTGGTATTTTTCAACCGGTGCCCTATTTCTCCCTGTTTTTGTGTCTAACTGACTAATGGGGTCAACTATTTCTGAAATTGGTCCAGTATTTAGGGATAACGCTGTAACCAGCCGCCGCGAAACAAAGACAATCAGAGCCTGTCATGGCAAAAACAAGCACTTCTAATGGACGTAAACAACAGTGCCAGCTTGCCCCAATAGCACCACATTGCAGCCCGAGATCGGCTGCCGTCTACAGCTCTCTCCCTCAATGCTGGACCAATTTCAGAAATTATTATCCCTATTAGTCAGTTAGACACAAAAAATAGGTCCCACATTGAAAAATACCAAAGTTGCCCTTTAATGTCCTCTATCTGTTACCCAACAGCTGGTATAAACGTGAACTTGTAAGTCAAAACTCCACAAAAGAATTTAATTAAAAAGAAAAAGAGACAAGAAAACAAAGAGAAAGTTACAGACAGACAGGGTTTTGTACTCGTGATGGCTGGGAAAATATGTGTTTCCACCGCAGGGCTTGATTACACTCATTTGCAGTGTCGCTGCATACAGTATCTCACAATACACATACCATACCTAAAGTGCATACCATGGAGTCTAAATCGTATTGTATACTGGATACTTGTCTGTCATTCTTAACTGTGTCAGAGTACATTGTGTCCTTGCATAAAGAGATGTATTCTCACCATGTGAACCGTAATCAATACCTCCACAACTGTGTGTGAGTTTTCCCTGCAGGCAGCGCTAACCCAGTAGCCTGGTTTCACTCATATTACAGCAGCCATACAGTCACCAACAGATAGACCGGGTCCTGCTGTGGCTCATTCTTTACATATTTGACCTGCAGGATTATTTCAAAATATTCTGTGTTACTGGATACGTTACTGCTTATATTTCACTTTAACTACAGTTCTGTGAAAGCCGATCAAACCTTGTTGTTTTGACTATTGCTCATATTTCAAAGACAATATATTTTGTTCTTACTAGATCTGCAGTAACAGGAAATAATGTTGCATAGGTGAAATACTGTTCTACTCTTGCTTGCGACTACGTGTTGTACTGTCTACACACAATGGTGTATATTGTGGCACGGATTAAGCGCAGCAATAAATCAGAGGAAGTTGATACAAAAACACTGTTCAAACTTTTTTGTTTGACAGTATTTATTCATATCCTCTTGTATATGTACGATTGTGTGAACGTGTGTGTTATATCTCTCTGTGTGTTTGTCTATACAGGGTGTGTGTACAGTCTGTGTGAATTGCCTCCTGTAGTGAAACTAAATTGAAATGTCATATTGTATAGCTGTATTTCTGCTCTGTCATTCTCTTCATTTGACTTTTATATTCCCCGCTTCACTTCATGTGTCTTTTTCCTCTTGTAAAATTCATCTTCTGCATTTTCAATCACACGTACTGAGACTCATTTATTCATGGTCTCACTTTTTCTGTCGAGCCCGGCGAACTCAAGATAGCAGCAGAAATGATATTGCAGATTTCAGGCTTCTCAATCTCTCGCTCGCTCACCGACTTGCTCGCTCACACTCCATCTGATCCCCCTCCTCTCAACGCCTACATTGTCATTATAGTGAATTTCACAAAGTTGTGCAGTTAGTGCTTGCATGTTGTCGGATCTTCGGCTCTGGAACAGATGTCACCTTTAAATATACTCCTCCAAACGCCAACCCTGTATAATGAAAGAGTTTAATTACAGCATCTAAAGTGTGACATTTCAAATTATGTGTGACTATCAATTATGCCAGAGATTATACATCATTTAAGATATCAAATCTGTGAATGCGGCCCGGTCCAGTAGTCTAGATCAGTAGATCAGTCCATGCCATGAGGGGTTATGGAAATTGTCAGGGGCAGGAGCACCAAAGAAATTCAGAAGCCTGAAGAATCACCTGCAACATATAATACTGAATACCCGAGGCTAGTGGGACTGAAGGTCCAGACACACCAAAATGACATCAGAGACCTAGCCATGATGAAGGCTGCCTGTTGCTTCAACTCACGTCAACCGTGTCTTGGCCAAAAAGTTGCACTCAAACACACCACAAAGATTACAACCGACGGACAACTACAATGCAAGTTCTGCGCAAGTTCTGTGAGATGAAATAACTCTCCACACATAAATGAAAAGAAGCGGCGTTTGCCGATCATTTTCACACCACTGTCACTCACCACTTAGCTTCATATCCGTGTGTTGGAATGATCAGATGAGATGAAGATGAAAAATAAGTAGAGCCTTCTGTGTTTTTGATTTTGAATTTACTCGTTGGCTTGCCTTCTTCACTTCTGTTTCTCTTCTCGTGCACTGATTCGTTTAAGCTGAACTGCTAATCAGAGTGATTTCTCTCACCAACGGGGCGTCACCGCCAATTCAACATGCTGAATCGGCCGAAAAAAACCTACGACACAGGCATACTAGAGCCGATGGTGCGGGACACACTGCAAAAACTAGAGCTGACAGACGTTCACCGACGGCCCCAAACTGGTGTGTCAGGGCCTTAATATGAAAGGCTAGCGTACATTCAGTTTGTTTTACTGATAAGAGAAAAAACACGAGAGCCTGTTAATAATTAATACATTTATTGGGTCTTATTTATAGTATCTAACATATGTTTTCAATAACACATGCATAAAACAAAGTTGTGATTCCTATTCAAGATAATATAAGGTGATGCGGAAATGACAGTAAAAATGGTCCGGGACGTTCATTTACGCACAGACTCATTCTTCGATAAGGATAAGGCCTATTGTTAATTGGGTCGCGATGGTTTATCATTTTTAAAAAGTGAGTTTCATTCGGCCCAGATGAGCAGTTGGTTGGTAGTATCCCTGCCTTGTTTCTTTCTTGTAAGCTTCTTCTGCTCTCCTTTCCTCTCTTCTTACTCTACGGGGCCTCTTCCTCACTCTCTATCCATCTCTAACCCCACCCTCTTCCTCTCTGTCATTCGTCTTGCTGCATTGCGAACCCCAGCAGCTGCTTGAGAATCCCCCACAGATCTGTTTCAGCTGCAACACGCACATTTGTTAGGTTTTTTTTTTTTATTATTACACTTAAGGGTGTGTGTTTGCTTTAGCCCTACATGTGTCCATTCACCTATGAGGAGTATAATACAGATTACTCAACCACCACCTCTACCTTCATCAATTTAATACTACACCTCCCTTCACTCCTTTATACACCATTATAGAAAGTAATGTAATAATGTCTTCTCCTCTCTGAATGGCATTAAAATAACTGTGTTAACACTTTGTGAAAGCACGTAGTGAAAACCAGGCTCTTGGTCCATAACTATGTGTCGCTGTCTGAATGAGGCAGGTAGACATGAATAGAATTGTAAATGGCTTCTTTGAAAAGGGGGGGAAGGGGCCAGCCCTTTAACAAATTGAACATAAACAAATAACCACAGGCCATTGGCTGAGCCACTGCCAACATCTTTTAAATGTGAAGGAGAAAGAGGACAGGACAGAGGGAGAGAGAGAGAAAGGAGACCGTAAGAAGGGTGCATTCCTTTCCACATAATCAGGTTTTATTTGGCTCCCTCCGCTTGGATCATATCTCTCTCCTCCTCTTCATCTTTCTCACCACCTCTCTCTCTCTTCCTCTCATCACTCCCATCGGTGTAAGAGTACTCACATCAAGCATCAGGACTAAGCATGCAGAGTGTGAGTCATGAAATTAACACTAACACTGAAAATGTGTCAACAGGCGGAAGAGAGAGTGAGAGAGAGACAAAGATAGCAGGAAGGTTACAAGTTCACTGACATTTCCTTGTAATTTTGGCAGGATTGAGTTTTGGCTTGGCTGCCATCAGATCCAGTTACTGGAACAAGACATGAAACCTGAGCTAACACCATACAAACAAGCTTGGAAACCGATATCTATACACCCAGAATATATGAGCTTTTATCACCATTATAATGACAATGTAGGTTAATATGATTTATAAATTACTCTGTCTATAAACAGCCAGAAGGTGAAAATAAATTCACAAAAACAGCATAAAAACATACATCATCCTTCTCTTTGTATTTCAAGTGGCACAGAGACCGAAGGGGATTTGTTGTGATGGCAGTAAGAGTGTGTGAGTTATGTCTCCGCAGCATGAAGAACAGGTCCGTCAAATATAAGTAGGACAGCAGCAGCAATATGGGGGGCAGTGATGTTCTCAGGTGACAATATTAAGAGAGAGCGGATCATAACAGTGTAGAAATATAGCAAATATATCTGAGATATTATTCTCAGTGAAATATAATCTTGTTTGTGATCAGTTCTTAAAAAAATTATAATAGATTCAGACTAACTATATGGTCCATGACATTCCCACTCCAGAAAAAAAGACAAAATACTTACCTCATACCATTTGTAGCTACTCGCCAAGTAATTTTTATGCTACTTGCCTCAACTCTTCTTTCAAAGTTAAGGGCTTACTGTTCAAGGGAAACATTCATAAACATGCATGTGTATATCACAGATATATATTGACAGGAATTTGATTAATAATACGAATTCATTAGCCAATTCTAGACCAAGTATAAGGAGCACAAGTAGTAGGGGCGGGAATCACCAGAGGCCCAACCATACAATATTATCACAGTACTTAAGTCACGATACCATCTAATTGCGATTTTAAACATTTTGCAATGTGCTGAGTAATAAGATACAGTTTTCACTCTGTTCATCTCAAACTTTCCATTCACATATCTTGAGGTCAGAGGTCAAGGGAATCCTTCGAAAATGGCCATGCCACTTTTTCCTTGCCAAAATTTTGCGTAAATTTAGGAGTGGTATTTAGCGTTCTTCCTGACAAGCTAGTATGACATGGTTGGTACCAATGGATTCCTTAGGTTTTCTAGTTTCCTATGATATCATCACTCTAGCTTTAAGACTGAGCCCGTTTGGCCGTCGGATTGTTAAGAGGTTAACCGTTTATATAATAAAAGATTGATAATTGACATCCATTTAGCAAAACAATATTGCGATACTATGCTATATCGATTCCTCCCCAACCCTAACAAGTGCATGTGAGGTTTAGAGTTGCTACGAGTAATCTGTTAATAGAAATGAAACTTCAACCTCCCCCTGTATTGCTTTGTGCAGCACAACTGAAACCAGGTCATCTTGTTGTCTTTGTGGGAAATGTATAGCTTCACACGGACGCAGACATACTGGTCGTTAAAACATGCTGATGGTGTTATAATCTAAAACTCGGGCTCAATCTGCCATCAGTGCACAGCACTCTGCCTGCCCTCATATCATGGTAATGTCCACATGGTCCTCATTTCAGTTGTGGTCCATGAGGGTGAAAAGTTGGTTGGAATCATATTAGAGCCAGTAAACTCCGGCCACTGTAACAGTAACAGTAAAACACGGGATAATAATCACATTACTTGAGCTCTAATTAGAAGTAGCCTGGGCTTTTCTATTCTGTCTTTCAGGCTGAGTTTTCAAGCTAGAGGGAAGATACTGGCATCATATGAAACTAGAAAACCTCAGGAATCCATTGATGCCAATATGCTAGCTTGTCGGGAAGATCACCAAATAACGGTGGAAAAACTGGAATGGCGATTTTCAAAGGGGTTCCTTGACCTCTGACCCCCACCACTAAACCTCTAAAAAAGAGGGCGGAATAGTTAACCAGAGTTTTACCTAACAGAACCAATATGTCCTCTTGTTCTCGATTGAGAAGTAACTGGATTGTAGTGAGTGTAGTTTATGTCAGAGAGGGGGGATACAGTTTATATAATGATATGAGACTTATATGTGGTTATTATAATACTGTTTAGGGCTGCAACTAAAGATTATTTCCATTGTCGATTAATCTGTCGGTTATTATTGTCGTGATTGATCAGTTAATTGTTGATAAAATGCCAGAAAATAGTAAAAAATTAAGCCCAAATTGGCATATTCAAATGCTTAATTCAATGCACTCCAAAAATAAAACAAAGAGATTCAGTTTAATAACATAGAAGACTAAGATAACCAAGAAATAATCACATTGGAGAGACTTGATCTAGAGTATTTTTGGCATTTTTGCTTAAAAATTATTTATTTAATTAATTCATTATTGAAATAGTCGCTGATTCATTTTTTAATTGATTAATTAAACTGCAATGCTACAGCTTAATTGGTGTCTTCTCCTGTTTTTAAAGGACACATTGCAGATACAAGTGATTTTCTGAACTCATTTGAGAGTTTTAGCCGAGCGAAGTGAACAAACAAATACCATCTCTAAAGCCCCTTTTCTCTTTCCCATTGTGACCAACCAGTAAGCGTCTTTTCTTTTTGACCCATCCTGTGGAATCTGCTGCATCACTGAAGACAAACTGTTTCAGTTTAAAGTGACAACAATCACCTCCCTGCCCCCCGTCTCCACGGCCCACACAGGCAGCACCGGCCTCTTCCACAGCACAGACACACACACACACACACTGTGTGAGGCAGGCAGGGCTTCATATGCAAATATAGCCTGAGTGGGAGGCAGCCGAGAGCAGAGTGTGCAGCAATGTGAGGACTCTCACAAGCCCCGCCCACAGAAGCCAGTTGCTAAGCAACCGTTGCATGGAGGGAGGGGGGTGGGGGGGGGGGGGGGGGGGGGGGTGAGGAGGAGGGGCCATGAATTCAACAACTGTTGCCTGATCTGAGCTCTCACTGTGTGAATGCGAGTCAGCCGGCGAACCAGTCAGCGAGAGAGGCAAAGTGTGTGAGTGTGTGAGGTGCAGAGTCTGTGCTTGTGTTGGTGTGTGTGTGAGTGTGTGTGTGTATGTGTTACAGAGAGAGAGAGATTGTGTCAGTGTAGGAGAAGCCAGGCAGCCGGTGCAGTGTTTTAAAGTGAACGATACATCCTGCTCGGCTCCTCTGCCTCTCTTTGGACTATACCACTAACAGGGACTCACCCTTTGGACTATCCCGACTATCCCTTCCCTCTTGGAAGGGAACACCTGTGTGTGTGTGTTGTGTGGTGTGTGTGTGAGCCAAGACAACGGACTTAGCCCTGGTGAATCAGTGGATGACTTCAGTGGATGAGGGTTTTGCTGGTTGGAAGAGGGGGACTGCTGACCATGGACTCCCCTCACTAGTAAACGGGGTAAGCAACCAGACTGCACCCAACCAGCTGGAATAATGGGGCTGATGGGAGATCACTTGACAGAATGGGAACAAAACAGAAAAGAGACCCGTGTGGGTTTACTGAAAGAAACAAAGGCGAAAACATGAAGGAAGCGGAGATAGTTTATATGTGAAGGGGTAGAGTTAAAGACTGGCGAGGGGGGGCAGCTCAGCAGCGGTGCAGAGTCCATTGTCCCCCAGTTTGTGTTTGAATGTGTGTTGCATGTAGTTGACCCTGCCTCACAGCTTCCCTGTCTCTCTGTCTCGCTCAGCTGTCGGTGTCTGTGTCATCACCTCTCTCCTCCTCTCTTCATCTCATTCCTGTCTGCTCTCTTCTTCTATGTCTGTCTCACAGTCACTGGTAGCTCTGTTGCAGTTCAACATCTCTTTTTGATGGTAATGGGATTAATTGGAAACCAGGGTGGCTGCAAGGAGAGGCAATGACAGAGTGTGAATGAGATGTGAAGAAAAAGTGTGAAGGGGACGGGACAGATGTAGCACGTCCAGGTCCGGATAGATCGGAAAAGATAGAGGTGGTGAAATGTAAAAAGGGACTGAGGAGAATGATATTTGGCACATAAATAGTATAGGCTGTTATGATTCATTCTGTCATGTGTGTTTAAAACATATAAGTGTAATTCAAGTTATTCCGGGTCTGTTTATTCAGGCTATAGTTGAGTGAAAAAGGGGAAGTTTATACCATAACAATCATGTTTTGAACCAACCACACTGCAAATGTAGGTGCACTGTAGACATAATACACACATAACAGGGCTTAGGAATGGTTTAATTGTATTTAAAGACATTTAATTAACTATTAGAACATTTTAGATGAAATCATTTCACAGTAAACAATTCAAAAACTGTCAGTGTCAACATTTAAAAAATAGGTTTTACTGTAATTTAGATCATCTAGATCTAAAAAAGAAAATCTGAATACAAAGTGCTGTTGACTGATACCTGTACTGTACTTTCTGTACCTTGTAATATCCATTCATTACTCCAAAAATAGAAAGGCAAGGTGAGTTTCACTTGTATTGTGGGGATTTCAATAGCAACACATGACGTCAGACTCTAGTCGTTTTGAATGCTCCTGGTCTGTGACTGGACATTACGTAATGAGATTTACTCGTCCTCAGCCGAGCAGGAAACTCTCTGTTCATTGTCCCGAGCAACAACAACAACAACAAAAAGAGACTTTTGTCTCTCTCATAAATCATTATGTTTATGGTTATATAGTTACAGTTTTTCACAACAATTTGATTTTGTTTCCTTCAACAATTATTGACACTGAGCCAAGTGCACTGTGAGTACACCAGGACTAGAATAACTAGATTAACATGCGGTGCTGAGCTGTTCTGGATGAATGGAGGCTAATCTGCAGGAGTTAAAGCAGTCGCTCCTCTCTATGATTTCTCTCATTCTGTCTAATACACCGATACTGAGAGAGAAGAAAAGAATAAAACAAGTAGGCAAAACAAATATCTTTAACACAAATACTTTCCCACGTTCTCAGAGTTAATGCACTGCTGTTTTTAAGTATTGTCTCTGGACTTGTTATGCTTGTTTTCCTTTTAGAAATCAGTTATTGTCAGCACAGAATACAAAATTTGAATCACAAACGTCACATGCAACGGCTGAAAATAAGCCGGGTCGTGACCACCTGCTGAGGGTCCGCCACTAGCACCGCACTGAAATGCCCCCATTCAGCTGCCGACAGCAAGAGGGCCGACAAACAAGACAAAGCACTTTGTTAAAGACAGACCTTCTTTTCTTTTCACTGGACATGAGTTTGATGACACAGAGAGGACAAACAACACGCTAAGACACAACACTCTTTGGCTGTGAGACGATGGATTTGAGCTATGAAAGAGATTGAGAGTTCTTGAGTGTTTGTGAGTCAGGGTGCTTTTCCTTGAAGTTGAATCTAACTTCCCTAATAATACTAGTGATAATGATAATTCAAGGGAAGCATGACTGAACCTTCCCAAATGCTGAATCAGTGGACTGTAGACTTAAAACCATTAGTCAATTATCAAACAAAAATGTCAAATTCTCAGGTTCCAGCTTCTGAAATGTGACTATTTTCTGCTTTTATTTGTTTTATATCATTGTAGATTAATGATATAAATGGTTTTAGTCTGTTGGTTGGACAAAACAAGAAATCTAAAGATGTCACCTTTGGTTCTGGGAAATTGCGAGGGACATTTCCTGAACTACATTAATCATTAGTTACAGCACCAGTAGGCTGGAATATTACGCTGTCTGTCGTAGGCTAAAAACAAAGCACACTCATGACTTTGGTATGACTTCTGTGGGTGAATGCCGACTTCCTTGTTTTGATGTGAAACAGTAGCGGGTTTTGTTTAAACATACATACATAACACTTAAGAGTTCAGAACAGGTGGCTGGTACGCAGAGAACAAATGGACTAATAAACCCACCAACACCTGCCTACTTGGTGTGACAGCTTCTCTTAACTACACTTCAATATGTTTCTGTGATGCTGTTTGGCATCGGCCACATTTGGGCTTTTATAACACACGCCCACACAAACAAAGATTGAGCTTCCTTTTTACGATCTATTTTCTCCCTGAAGGGTTGGCAACAGGTGCTCAGGGATAAGAAAGTACGACACAGCTCTTTGATTTAACTTTTGGACCAGGTTGAGCCTATTTCTGATGTCACACATTCCCACACTGACTATGTTTACATGCACACACTATGCTGTTTTTTGCTCTTATTCCGAAAAAGACAATATTCCTACTAAGCTGTTTACCTGGCTAATGAAAATGAATATTCACGTTTACATGCAACTGTGCATACTCCGATTAACGTAACCGGTTTCGTTCCTTCAACCACTTTCTTGAAAAGGTCGGCGTTGTGATATTTGCGCCTATTCAAAAACCTGTTGATATCGAAGTCTTCATAGTGTTTAAAACTAGGTGTGTTTCTCCTTCCGACCAGAAATGTGGCTTTTCTTTTTGGGCATGCATCTCTGCAAACTGTCGGCTAGTTGGTTTGTGTACAACGCCCAGAGCTGGCAGTAACAGGCAAGAGGCCATAAGTCACAAACTGCAGTAAAAAAGAAACAATTGAGACGCATATTCCGAATGCGCTGTATACTTGTCCAAAGAATACTCCTAAAACCAGAATAATATCAGCATATCCCACATGTCTTAATTGGAAAATGCTCCATTAGGAATAAGGCCTGATTTATAATATCCAAAAGGAATATGCTGTTAACATGACCCCTATCGAATTCTGAATATTATCGAATTCTGAATATTATCATATTCGGTATAATGGTTTAATATTAGTGTGCATTTAAACCTAGTCACTGACGTGTACAGTAGATACATTAGAGCATTGATTGAATGTTGTGCAGTCAGCATGATACAACAATAGCTTCGCCTGCAGCTTTGTGTTCTACAAGTAACAGAGATAAATCATCTTGTCATGTGTCTCCAGATTTTTTCTTAGTAATTAAATGCACTTCACTCATTGACTCACGCCCACACACACACACACGTAATGCAATAGAACAGTTTAATAACTCGCAATCAAGGGATGTATTTCAAGTTTTCCTTGTTTAACGGGCTGTATACTGTATATACAGGAACACACCCAAGCACGCACGGAAACGTTTTAAATTGGAACATGTAAGGATCTTTACTGACAGCACTCTTTTGTTAACCGCTAACCTCAACTGTCAACATGAACTGGTTTAACCGTTTAACCTTTTTTTTATAAATACCCCCTTGATGAAGTCAGGATTAGCCAAAATAAACTCACTTTTCAAGGACGTATTCTTTTTATTCAGTAGATTCAGACATACAACAAAACACAGGCACTCGTGTTGTTTCACCTGTTGGTGTTCCTTGCGTGCATCTAACTGGGTTTCATTGAGAAAACCTCCACACAGCCTCCAGTGTGCTGCTCCAGTCCCTCCCTACATTGTCCTTTGTCCAGCGCAGCATTCCTGGTAATCCAAGCAGCTACCTGTTTAAACTCAGGTGGAAATAAATCTGTGTGCGTGTAATGCTTTTAATAGTGTGTAGTTGTGTGTGTCACGCTGCTCTAAAAGCCCCAGTGTTGATGTTTTTAGTGTTGACAGTTTTGACTTTAAGATGAACGAGCACGGAGGAAGAGAGGGTTTATTTCACTAAAGGGAGTCTGAGGTGTTTTTGTGCAGTATTTCAGTTGGACGTGTGTCTCATTTTCTGTAGTTTCCCACAGTGTTGACTTCACAAAATGTTCATGAAATATGACTCATTACTTCCCCTTTGTGTAATGTGTGAGTGTGTGCATGTGTAGGAAGAGTATTGCTTACCATAGGAGCTGAATAATGCAGACACGCAGGCAGAAACATGCACGACACACAAACAGAGATGGTTTATGCTCCCCTGTCGTGCTATTTTGAAAAAGTGCTATTGAAGCAATTAAAATAGGTGTTATATAATGACCATCACTCAACAACTGAAGACTTTTTAAAGATAATATGTGTATATTAGGGTTTACAACTAACTATTGTTTTCATTATAGATTCATCTGTTGATTATTTTCTTGATTAATTGCTTATTTGCAGACCCGGCAGCCGACATAAATCTGTGAGCGGGCATTTGATTTCCATGAGTTGGGCTTATGTAAACATAATAGGCTGCGCAGCCACGTGAGTGTTGATCAGGCCGATTATACATATCTATACATAGCATATGTACATTGTGCTAAATCTTTTCACTGATCTAGAAACAACACAGGTGAAGTCATTGACTGAATATTTTGAGCAGATCAGTGGAAATGCAGCCTAGGAAATGGAGCATAGCTATATGTTCTTGGGCGCTGCAAAGATGTGGACAGGCTGTTATGTTACGAGGAGTAGCCTATCTCACATTCAAGCTTCAGATTTGCTTACATTTAAATTTTTGGGGCTACACTCAAGACTATCAGGGTTAAGCAATGCCCATCCATGCCGCTGGGACTGCTTATTTGTCTACGAAATGTCCGAAAATAGTGAAAATGTCAATCGCAGTTTCCCAGAGCCCCACCTGGCATCTTCAAAAAACAAAAACATTCAATCTAATATCAAATATGACAGAGATAAGAAGCAAATCCCCACCTTTGAGAAGATGGAACAAGCAAATGTTTGGCGTTTATGCTTGAAAAATAACTCAAATAACTGACTTATCAAGTAATCAACTAATCGTTTCAGCTGTTTCGTTCACATCTGTGAATTAGAATATCCTTTTACGGTTCTGTAAAGCCTCTTATGCCCTTCTGTCCCACAGCTTCTTGTTACCCGCTGGTGGGATCTGAGGCTCAGAATGACAGAGGCAGCCACTGCTAACAGAGTCAAAATGCTGAATATCAAAGCAGAAGCATTAAACGATTCACTTTATAGGTGAATATTTCTGTGGTGGCAGCAGTCGAGGAGCTCGGAGCTTAGAAGAATGGGGAGAAAGAGAGTCAGAGAGGATGAAATGAACAAAGAGAGAGAGAGCCTCTGCAGAGAAACGCCTCTTATCTGTGGAGCTCGCTCTGACAAACACAAGCAGAGAGACTGCTGTTCTTTCTCTGCTGCCCTTCTCTCTCTCTCTCTTTCCTCTCTCCCCGATCCATCCTCTATATTCCCCCTTTTTCAAAGTGTCCATCACTCTTCATGCTCATCCTCCAGTCCCTTTACTGCTGACTCACTCTAAATCAAAGCTTCATCAGAGTGGATCGATCCAGTCGATGTCAGTTCTGCTCGTCCAGTCCCTCCCCACACTGCGTGGTGTAGCACTCCATCTCTGTTTTGTCCTCTCTTGTCTTTTGCACAACACTTGTTTTGTGTGATTGTACAGCAACGACATGGTTAATGTCCAACTACTTATACAACAAATAGGCAACACCTTTTTAAACCCCTATAAGCTGTATAATTCCTTTAATCCAGTTTTTCAAATGACAAAACCGCAAAAATGTTCCTTACATATTTTTAGAGGGTGGTCCTGAATAGAGATCATAGCTCATTTAAAGCCTTATAGGACTGCTATGGGGGAAAAGCTTAAAGAAGACCTATTATGCTTTTGTGCTTTTCCCCCTTTCCTTTAGTGTGTTATATAGTTTTTTGTGCAAAGTTACAAAGTCCAAAGTCCACGCCAAAGGGAGTTACTCTCCCCCACAGAAACACTGCTCCTGAACTGCCTGAAACGCTTTGATTGAAGTCCTGTCTTTTCTTCTTTAACGTGGTGATGTCACCAAGTAACATTTTTGCATAACGGCTAATTTGACACGCCCTCAAACAAAGCTAGTTAGAGCGGAGCTGGAGCGGAGTCCAAAGAGTTTTGTTTGGTTGGACTTTTCGAGAAGGGGACAGATTCTCTTGATTCTTGTGTCTTTTATTGATATTAATGGTATTATCTGCTGTATTCTTTGTTTGCTAAAACTCAAAACTAGTTAAATATAAAAAATAAGTGAAACTAAATTAGACACAAGTGAGAATGTCACTCTGCTGGCAGCATTTTCAGCTGAGAAAATAAGATATTCAGGTTGTACTGCTCTTGCCCAGCCATGTCCTGTCAAGTTCAACGCCATCTTCTCCTTCTATTTAACATTTACATCAATGGGGCCATGAAATGCATCGTCATCCACATAATTCTCCGCCTTGCCAGAAGGGGCGGATTAATGATTTGTTCAGCACTAAACTGGTATTGACTATCAGCACTCAGCATAGACTAAAGGGGCTGTGGGGAGTCTATCTTTTTAATGACGGCTGCAACAAATGTTGTTGTCCAACCTGATAAAGACTTAAAGCCTTTGATGACTTTGAGATTGAACACTAACCTCAAATTAATTGGCCTTTTCAGTGAGTAATTAGCTCATGTCACTCACTGTGTGTGTGTGTGTGTGTGTGTGTGTGTGTGTGTGTGTGTGTGTGTGTGTGTGTGTGTATGTGTGCATGTAGGCTTTCACTATATAGAAGAGTTACCGCACTGTATGTAATTATATGCCAAGTATATATGTTAAAATACTTGGCCAGTAAAGTTGACTCTGGTTCTAATTGTTAAAAAGAGATGTCAGAGTGAAAACCATGAAGAGAAACATACAGAATGAACTTGTGCATTTTCTTTCACATTTTCAGAAGATGCATATTCATTTACTTTTCTACGATCGTCCCATAGACTGTATATAAGAAGTGGACGTAGTCACCGTGACGTCACCCATTGGTTTGTGGCAGTTTGGAGGTGGAGCTAAGTACAACCGAACGTTGAATAAGACATTTTTTGGCAACCAAATTATTACAATTAACTTTCATTAACTGGAAACACACGGAGGTTGCCAACTGGATAGTCCTCCAAATTAAAACGACAAAATTCGCCCATTCCCTCTAGAACAACACATTTTACATTCAGTTTGCTACGAATAATGAGTCATTTTCACTTGACTTCCTGAGAATAACCTGCTGTCTGTGCCTCTGTGATACGTACTGTATGTCCATGAGGTATTTGCATCGCTTATTTGGATGGTTTCATGATTTGACTACAGGTCACGTCAGAGGAAATAAGATTGCAAGTGATTATATGAGCAGGAGCACTTCAGTGTGTCTCTGAATGCACGTTTGCCTCCCACTCACCTGTTGTGTTCCAACTCCTTCTCTTACACAAACACACACACACAAATACTGTACGGTGGCCTCCTTAGCGACTAGTACTGTAGCAGTAATTGCAATACAATAACACCATTTGCATCTCACAATTTCTAATACTGTAGTCTTCCACAGTGTTGCTCAACGACTGCAGCATGACAAATACATTACTCAACATTTTGCGCTTCAGGACTGTCAACATGGTGTGATTGGTTGTCGTCATCCATATTGCATAATCTCCCATCCATGCACTGCTGAAAAACTACTGTCAAGATCAACTGAAAGTTAATCAGGAGGTCAAAGTATGACTTAAGGTGAGGCGTGTGTGTTGCACGGATAGCAGGGCTCGCTGTTGTTGTTGTTTTTAAGTTAGTTGCAGTTGTCTCTGGTCTTTTCGCTGCCGTCTCTCTTTTATTTCTCTCAACTTGACATGTGGTGATCTCATGAGACGTGTCCCTGCTCTTTATTTTCTGTCCCTCTATCCCCTTTCTTCTCACTTCTTTCATTTCTATGCAGCTGCAGTGGATGTAAATCATTTATATTTCCCCCCTAAGAGCCTGGCTGTGTTAGAGCCTCTTCTTTACTCCGTATCATACATACTGTATCTATTTATACTGCACAACTGTTGCACAACACCTGTACCTGGAAAAACCTGCGCTATGTCTCTTTGTGTCTAATACTGAAGCTGTCTGACTTGTATTGTCCCAGAGAAAGTTTACACATGACATGTAATAAATCTGTCTCATTTGAGAAGCTCATATTTAAACGCTGCACCTGGACAGAGAGATCATTCACACATACATGCACGGCTAGTCGTCGTTGTTAACATACAATCACACATTGTATACAAATTCACATAATTTTCCTAAAATAACACAACACACCCTCAAATGGACCACAAACACACACCAAAGGTCTGTTCACTCAACCTGAATTTCTCATCTCAGAAAAAAGGAGTTTTTCTTTTGTCTTCTTCATCTCTCCATCGTCTTCTTCTCTCACCTGGGAGAGCGGGAAGAAAAGCAGGAAAAATGGGATGTCTGTATTTTAACTAGGTCAGACCCTGCAGCAACAGACTCACAGACAGATTAGAAATCTTTTTTCCTATTTTATTTAAAAAATGTGATGAAAACCTGTCCAACATTAGGCATGGTGTGCAGCAGAGTAATGCTATAAAGCCTGCTCTGTCCTTCCCTCCATGTCTTTATAATCCTTGTCGATCAAAGCACGATAAAGTGTAAAATCTCTTTCAGTTAATACAGTTCTGTTCTGCATTTGGACCCGTGAGAAGTCGCCATCTCTTATATCTAACTATTACGCAAGGAATCTCTGTCTGTCTCAGAAAATAATCTTTTTCCCCTGGATTTTGTGGGTCCAGACAAATCTATCTATATAAGTCACGCCCATTTGCATCTCTTGATTTTCCGCCAACCTGAATTTTGTCCAAATCAGATTTTTTGCTACTCGCTCTTCGTATATCTCGAGAATCGTTAATCCAGTCATCTTTACACTTGGCGGGTGCAAGCAGCAGTTCTTGACAATGCTGCAAGCAGAACTTCTGGGTGCCAAGCAGTCGGCCCATTCCGGACCGGCACTGCACTAGTTTGGTATACATTTTGACTGTAAGACATTTAACTGAATTGAGCCTAGTTTCATTGCATTTTTTAAAATGCTATTGATATGTGAAAATACCGTCCTGCAAAACAAATACACTATAGTATAAAACAGATGTTGGTATAATACATTAGGTGTACTACCAAACACTGAAAGACACTCATACAGTAGATTCATTCACCTGATGAAACCTGCTGATAAATCACCGATAACAGAGCTGACTTGGCCCCAAAAAGACATTTAATGGTGATAAAAGTCCTCCTTAGACCAAAGGGTGATGTGAAGGCGCGTCAGGCTTCAGGCAGAGCCGCTGCAGTTAAAAGCACAGCAGATCTCGGCGTCCTCGGTTCAAAGCCACTGGCAGGTTGGACGCTGTTCGGCAGACCAGCTGTGTTTGCGCTCCGGGGGAATCAAGCAACTCCAAACCCTCTGTAGGCTCATGTTTTGGCAGTTCTAGCCCTCGGGCT
Source organism: Sebastes fasciatus (assembly GCF_043250625.1). Taxonomy (NCBI): domain Eukaryota; kingdom Metazoa; phylum Chordata; class Actinopteri; order Perciformes; family Sebastidae; genus Sebastes; species Sebastes fasciatus. The sequence continues at coordinate 33,037,981 of NC_133797.1, forward strand.
GATCTGGAGCCGGCAGGTACAGAGAGAGAGGCATACTGTATAAACACACACAGATCCTCCCTCCATCATCACTTTTTCACTATTCTCATCAGAGTAACTCAGAGTGACGGGCAGAGTGCAAAGTAGGATGTTACTGTCCGTCAGCGTCTTTGCCTGAAACAACAGCTGTCAGAAAAGCTTTAATTGACAGCCTAAGTGATGCCACATGTGCTTCTGTTCTCCCAAAGATGCTACATGACTGACTGACTGACTTACAGGAAAATAAAGTTCTTTAAATATTTTTGAAATGACAATTAAATACAACTTCTTCTCATCGGTGTTGTAGTCAAGACCACCTAAACCGAGACCAAGTCATGACCAAGATTTGAGGGCTTGAGACCAAGTCAGGACAAAGACCAGACTAGTTGGAGCTGCCTGTTCCTTCACCTCACACTGTGTCTTTTTTTCTGCTGCAGGGAAATAAGGAGGCCGGTCTAAGGAATGCTAACGAGATCTTTATCCTGGGTTGTATTCTCCAGACCCCATGGTGGCTCTTTGTGACAGCACAAAGCCTCAGTTTATGAGTTCAATGGGTACTTTTTAATTTAGTTGTACACAGGCATGCAGGTTTGTGTGCGTGTGCGTGTGCGTGTGTGTGTGTGTGTGTGTGTGTGTGTGTGTGTGTTTGGTTGGGTATGGGATAGGAATGTAAACAAATATGAATATATTATTCGGATATGAAAGATGATTGGCTCTAAACAGACGCGATTGTTGCAGTAATATTCGTGATTTACAAACTATCTCAAAATGCACGCAAAATGGCCAATAGAGCTTTTTGGATTTGTGTTCAATTGCTTTCTAATTCTTTTCATAGACACTTCAAACCAACTTTATTTTCATCTGGATCTGCATGCACAACCTCCCTTTTTTAATTAAGCAGTATGGCCAATAAGCTATTATGGCCCGTTTGTTTATTTTATGAGACACTTCAGACCAACTTTGCATTCCTCTTGACTTCCTCCCATTATATAAACAACATCCAGCTTTTAGAGAAAAATCAAGCAACATGTAATGCAATTTTGACTCATATTTTCCCACTTTTAAAAGCTTTATTTCCACTATTCATTCCCACCCAGACCATTAAAAGTTTCACAAGTCAAGTTATACTTACTTTTATTCTTTTTTTGAAGGTACACAATTACGTTGTCTAAATTGATGATAACAAGCACATACTAACTGAAATTTATCAGAAAATCAGATGTGAAATATTTTGAGGGAATATCATTTGATGATTACGGTTTTTGTATTTACATCACACTTATAAATACACTCATAAAAATAGAAATATTCATTTTTTTTCTTTAGAATTTCACTTGAAAATACTCAGTATTTTTCATTTGTCAAGTATTTAATTCACACAGGAGTATACAAAAATAAGCTTTACCATGTGGTTATTTCATAAAGACTATTTATTTTTTGAACTACCAGAAATCATGCTATAGCGTGATATATATAAATCATTATCAAGATATGAAATTACCTATATTGGGATAGTAGATTTTGGCCATATTGCCCAGCCCTAATTTAGGTACATGTAATTTTGCATATTGTGTTATACATACATACAATCTAGACGTTTTCTAACAACGTTTTGGTGTAGGCTCTGCTCGCTTCTAGTGTAAATCTGACTACATACAGTATATTCTTGTGACATATACATCCAGACAGGAGCTTTGCGTTACACCCCTAGTATGGGATTGAAAATTCGGTGTTCAGCCAAGATTTGTACATCAGTGGAGCTTAAAGGATGAAAAGTCGAGGTTGTGTGTGTGAGAGAGACAGAGAGCAGTCTGAAACCTTTATTAGTCTGTAATGTTGTCTAATACCCACCTGACTGCTACGTTGTTATCTCCCTGCCTCTCATATCTTTCTTTACACTCTCGTCTAATCTCGCCCTCTTACTGCACTGCTAATTCCTTTTCATTCCTTCTTTGTTCCTTATGCCCTCTTTTTCTTCTCCTCGCTTGTTAGCTGTATTCTTCTCTGCTCTACTTATTCTTCCTCCCCACCTCCATCCGTACCGCCATACAGTACATGCCTATTTCACTCCCTCTCCACCTTTCTGTTACCCAACATGTTACTCAGCCTGCTCTCTCTCCTCTGTGATTACCTCTTCGCCTGCCCTCCTCCTTCACGCTGCACTGTGTTTCAGCTGCTCAGTCATGCTGAGATAAGTCCTTGTTCTCTGTTGCATTAGACGGGATTTGAGCAGTCGAAGAGTGAAACTAGATGGAGCGGGACCTGTGACCTTCGACCCGTTGCTCTTTCACCTTTTCTAGCTCTCCAGACCCCCTATGTGAGCTTAAGACCAGTCCCACAGTGAAGGAATTTACTAAATGGGAAATCCAACCAAACACAGAATCCACAAGTGTTAATACTCACAGCAACCATGATTTGTGAGACTTCCATTGTCTAAAGATTATACATTTCCAAGATATTTGGATGTATATCAGAGGGATATGAACATTTCTCCACCATTTGACATGTTGATGGTATGATAGAAGTTCTGGAACCGTTTTGATTGGGTTAGCTGAATTGTTATATATATATATATCATTTTTCATTTGAGCTGCGACAAAATTGATTAGTTTTGAATAATTAAATTAATCACCAACTATTTAGATAATCGATTAATCGGTTTGAGTGTTTTTTTTAAGAGAAAAACAGTCAAAATTCTCTCATTCCCGCTTCTTAAATGTGAATATCTTCTGGCTTCTTAACTCCTCCATGACAGTAAACTGAATATCTTTGAGTTGTGGACAAAACAATACATTTGATGACCACACTGATCAACATTTTCCCCCATTTTCTGACATTTATAGACCAAAAAACAAATCGATTAATCAAGAAAATAATCAACAGATTAATTAACAATGAAAATAATCGTTAGTTGCAGCCCTAATTGTCGTTATGATTTTTTTTACTCTGTATTTCTTTTTGCAATTTGTTGAATATGCACCATAACAAGTCATGCTACATTATTCATGTTTGCACATAACCATGGATATACAGACAATAACTATATTACTTTTGATTAGTTTATGAAAACATCTTAACATGATAGTCATGAGGCAGGATTTGATCTTATAAGGAGCGTCTTTTCTAAATGAAGTGGATTTATTGCTTGCAATAGAAAATAATGGTAACGTAAATGATGCTATCAGTGGAAAGAGTCAATTGTGGTTATAATATTTTCACTAAGAAGGATTTTAATAACATCACCGTGATTGTAATAACAGCTACATTTACTCAAACTCTGCTTCGGTTTGTTTGTAAATGTGTGTGTAAACTTCCTCTCTATCTCTTCCTTTCTCCCCATCATTCTCCAGGGCGGTGAGGAAGAGCGGAAGTGTACGGTCATCATGTGCACGCGAGCCTATCCTGACCTCGTCCCTGAGTGCCAGCTGTTCCCGGGAGAGTTTGAGGAGGAGGTGGCAGACGAGGGCAGGGAGAGGGAGTCAGACAGAGACAGCGCAGTGGAAAGCACCCAAGGGTCAGACACCTCGGACGGGCCGATCAGACCTGGAGACAAAGAAGACGCACTGGGGGATCTCTTTTTCCCTGGGGAGAAGTAAGCTTTGTTTCATCTTTGTTTTTTTACTTCTGCTTTACTGTCTCTACTTACGTCCACCTTCGATGATGCTCCTTGTTCCAGTGCTGCATTCAGTGGAGACTTTCATTCATGGGGACAAATGTCTGTTTCTATTCAGCTTGATGGTCCTCGATGCTGTTTTCTCAATCAGACTCTCTAAAATTCTCTATCAGACTAAAATATAAAAAAGTTATTTTCAATTAAAGGCCAAAGTCCGATAGCCACGGCAGCATGTTTCCTCTCGTCACTACTTTTCTGTATTACGTGTCAGTCTACAAGTTATATTTTGGGGAAAATGTATCCTCTAATGGGCTCAAATAACTACTTTTGTAATCATGTTTCATCAATAATTTCAGATCAGAATGTGAAACAAATTCTACCATCACTTATGGCTTTGTTTTAATTCAACCTAAATGAAGATAATGAATGCTGAGTGTAAGTAAGTATAACATCCCCTCGTTTTTCCTCAGGTGTGGTCAGACCAGCGTCTCAGTGACCTCTGACTTATCGACACGTTCCTCCGCGTCTCTGAACGAGGAGCAGTTTGAGGACTACGGAGAAGGGGAGGAACCGGACTACAATCCCAGCAGCCCCTGTCCGGACGACGAGACTCGAACCAACGGGTACTCCGACCTCGGCTCATCCGTTCCCTCTAGGTAAGAGAGAGTTACAGAGAGAAACACTGAACCTCAACGTTGTTTACCTTGTGCTGTGTTCACACTACGAGCGACGCAGCAACCGGTGACATGAAGCTACAAACTGACGCCTACAAATAAAGTTGAGCTGGTCTCAACTTTTTTCAGCGCTCCAATGACACGTTGAAGTATCAACTAATTATATATTTTGGTTTCAGCATGTTCTGTTCTGTTCTGCCAGTTCCCATTGTTATTTAATGACATAACTATGTCTAGGAGCGCTCGCGCAACACTTCAACAGTGTGACTCGGCAACAATGTAGCTGGCCAAATTTTGTTGATTTTGTCACTCGTAGTGTGAACGTAGATTTAGCCACCGAAATATTTATGAAGCCGCCCAAAAACACCACCATGACATTTCAGGATTTTCCACAGTGTTCTATAGCGGAGATGTGACGACCACCTCTGTTTACATCATAAAAAAATAATACTTCTTAAAAATAAAACATTAATATTCTGCAAACAAGAGCAGAGGCGCTTTTTAACACAGTAAATTCTATATATTAAATGGGTGCGGATATTGTTGTCACGACCACAATAAAAGTCAAACATTTGGATATTAAAACACGCATGTTAAGTCTCTCCCCAACATCCTCCAAAGAAACATAAGTTTTATCAAATTCTCAAAACTCTCAACGTCTTTTTACCCAAGTTAATACAGTAATGGGAACTCTGCTTATTAAACTAAACTTAGCTAATTGCGTAGCTACGTGGATGATGACAGATGATTACGTCATGTACTGATGACCTGCTTCAGTTCAAAATCATTATGACTTTAAGTTTATTTGCATTCATGCTCACAGTTACTTACTTATTCATGCACACATGCTCCCATGCATACTCATTTACAAATACAACCATAACACTTACATACAACCTTGCATACATTTTAAAACAACACTAATGTTTTGTTCCTTTCAGTTCTGTGTTGTACAACCTGACTGCTCTAGGCAGTGCTGCTGCTTTCAACCTGTTTGTTCTGCGCTGGACGTGTGTGAGATTGTTGTTTTGGGCGTAACAGGGAGTGATGTGGAGAAAGTACAGACAGGTAGTTTCTGCAGAACTAGCCTTAATTAGCCTACGAATTTATATAATTATCATTCAGCTTTCTTGATGAATCATAGCATGTCTTCCAGGCACAGTAGCAAATGTTTGGTGGCCCAGAACCCAATGTGCTTTATAATTATACATTATAATAATAATTATACATTTCAGTTGTGTCTAGGCGTCTTTGTTGTTTCTCAAAGGTTATGAAAAGACATTGACCAGTTTCTGTAGCTCCAACTCAGTTAAATATTACGGACTGCAGAATCATTACCTGACTCGTATTACTCTGAGTTTTGACTGTAGAAGTGTAGCTTATGAGTTCTTGCCCTTAAGGCTACATTAATATTCATCAAAGGCCTGTGTTTAATGGGATTAAGTCTCCCGGCTGATAGAGTGGCAATACTGCTGCATGCTCCTTCCGCGCATACCAAGCAGACAAAACTCACCAAATGGAGTTGGCATGGGGATTTAAATTCAAAATGAGGCTCGGATTTACAAGAAGTCTTAGACAACTCAGCATGGGAAAGAAGTTTGAACGACTACAGTACAAAGTGGGTTTAAGGTTCGCTGGTATAGTGCCTCCTAAACCAAATATTAAGAGCTTTGGAGGTCGAGATTGTGAGAACTCTGCTGTGTTGACTTTCAAAGTACAAACGGTGAGCTGGGAGAAAATAATCTGATTTATGGGAGTTATTGGAAACTATTACAAAATCAGGGAGTGTATCTTCAGGTACATGTCATGCATCATGGCCTCTCCTTATTTTGGCAACTGTTTTGGTAATGAGGTCATTGTTTTGCTGTCTGCACCTTCCCAACACACTGTAACACAGGGTAGGCAACCTTTGGCACATGGTAGCTTAACCAACGGCACACTAGCAATAAGTACAAGAGAGTTTTTTGGAAATGTTGAAGTGCCCTCTCATCCAAATGCCAAATTACCTCTTTCACAGCCACTGGCAGTTGCACCTATGATAATAATGCACTTTGTGATAGTCTGTAGATTATGTAGCCTATAGATAAGATATATTTGAATAAAATACAGTTGTACCAACAGAATACAGTAGAGCACAGAAGCCGTTTCCAAGCTGCGAGGCAGACAAGTGCTCACATCTGCCTGTCTATTCACATGAGTAAGCGGTCCTTAATGTGGCCCAGGACACATTTGCGTACACACTGCTAAAAGAATGTGGCCATGTGTGGCCCAGACCACCTCTGAATGCGGTCTGAGCGATCTGATCTCAATGCGTCCTCAATGCGCCTTGTGTGCGTTCACACCTGTACATAGAGCTGTCCACTTGTGATCCGATCACTACAGGACGCACGTTGAGACCACGTCTGAACAGGCTCTTATTTACTGTCATTTGATTGATTATTTTTCCCGGTCCGGTTAATGATTTAACTCAGATGTGGATGTTTTTCATATGGACTGCAGCCTTCTTGTATAGTGCTCTCATATAGAATTACAATGTCCTGATTATGGGAGAAACATGTGTTGAACGTTGCCTACATGGATGGAATCAAATTACAGGTCCGTTGGAGATTTAAATTTTGATGTGGTGTCATAATTAAATTACAAAAACAACCTTATATGATGATATGGCACACTGATTAACAAGAAGATTTAACAATGGCACTTCATACCAAAAAGGTTGCCGACCCCTGCTGTAACACAACTTAGTGGAGACTGCAAGGTGAAATATTCACCCCAAAGTGTCTCAGAAAATGTGGATCATCTCATAGTCAGAATTATTTTTTCTTTCTCTCCTTCTCAATCTTTGACATGTCTTTCTCTTTCAGTTTAAATTTTTAATGCCGTTATACGTAAAGTGGGTAGCCAGATAAATTTTTTAGGTGTCTTGGCACCGGCTACATTGTTTTATATCAGCCTCACTTCTCTACACACTCAAATGGTGTCTCAAATGGTCATATAAAAACTGTGTATGTCTCTGTGTATGTTTACAGTGCGGGCCAGACTCCTCGTAAGGTGCGTCAGCATTACAACGGCGATCTGATGGATGTCTACTGTTCTCAGTGCAGCAAAAAGGTCAACCTGCTGAATGACCTGGAGGTTCGCCTCAAAAACCTCAAGTCTAACAGGTAGGACACACACACACACACACACACACACACACACACACGCAAACCAGTATGACACAAAATCTTCACCCACCAAATGCCAGTTGTTAGTACAACTTCAATAAGGAGTGACTTTGTGAGCTATTTCTACACAGGCTTTAGCCTTTTCCCGCTGACCAACACTCTTCTTATTCTGACTGTAAGCCAGTCAAGTCAAATCAAATCATCAGCATGTATTCGCTGACTGCTGTTTTTCCTGACACTTTTATCCAAATTAAACCTCCGCATGGTGAAATATACTGCAGCAGAAAACACGACTTAAATAACAAAATTGAAAACAGGTAGGGTGACCTGTGTCTGTGGGAAATCAGCGTTAATTATCCCAGCAGGTATTTTTTAACCATGGTACTTTAAAAGAACAAATGTCAGCTATTAAAAGTATTGTGCAGGACAGTATAATTTAATAAGAGTATGTTTAAAGTGTTCCTCCTCCTGTTTCATGCATGTACTAACACTAACTGATTGTTATGTAAGGCCTGCAGTGATGTGCTTACCTCATCAACCATTGTAATAGGGAATCTATTATTGGAAACATAATCCGAGGTGACCATTAATAGATCTGCTGGCTACCTGCAAACACAAGTGCACGCAAGAACACACATGTGGAGTTATTTGAGGACATATAATGTTGTAAAATACGTTTTTTTTTAATATAGTGTGATCTGTGAAGTCACTTTTTCTTTGTTACTTGGACTCAACTGCTGACTCTGCAGGATTTCTCCCCAGAGAGAAACTATATTTCAACATGTCTCTCCTTAATCAGACCTATGCTTTCCTCTCATGAATAATGAAGTAGAGACGGGCAGAAAGAAAGAGTTAGCGGAAAGAGTAAGAGAGAATGGAGAAATTACTTTAAATGGAGTGAGCTCATAGAATAGGACGGTGGTGGGAATGGATTTCGATGAATATGAAACAGCCTAAAAAATGAAAAATACGGCATATAGATCAGTCCAAAGAATGAATGATTTTAGGCGAGACTAAATGGATTCAGAATGGACACAAAAAAGGGAGCTTTTGTCACACAGTATTTAAAGGATCACTTATGCGTGTCAAGCTCCTTCACACACAATTAGTTCATTTAAATTGGCCACAGTGAAGCATGGGTAATAAACTCATGAAATTACTGGGTGGGGTTTGGTTCATGAAGAAGACATAAGTGCAATCACGCAAACCAAAGTTCATGTAAAACACAACATTTTTGCTCTCATTGACAAATATGGTGCTATTGGTAATGTATTCATGTGAAATATTATTTGTCTAGTGCAGTTTATCTCACTGTGCATTCACTTTTGAGAACATCTGTGCATTTAAAGGGATAGTTCAGGTGTTTGGAAGTGGGGTTGTATGAGGTACTTATCTATAGTAGGTGTATTAGCTACAGTAGATGACGGTCGGCACGCCCCCTGCTTGGAGAACCAGACAAGACCACCGACACTGCAGCAAAGCAATACAGTGCTGTGGATGGGGACGGCAGAAAAACATATTTTAGCCACCTAAAAGAAAGGCACACCAAAAAGAATCAATATCTGGTTATGTGTACGCTATATTAAGAATATTTTCACCGCTTTACTTTGCCGTCTGACAGCCCTTTCCTTCTCCTTTCCGACGGCAAACTGATATTCTCTCCTCAAACCCAGCAGCAAAGCCTCAAAAACAGTATACTGTAGATATGTTTCACTTTCAGTTCAGTTCGCCGTTGGAAAATATAAATATTATAAATATAGCGTACACTAAAACGGATATACATTTTTTCCGGTGAGCCTTTTTTTTAGGTGGCTTTAATGTGTTTTTGCTTTGCTTCGGCGTCGGTGCTCCTGTCTGTTTCTCGATGCTGGGGGCGTGCCGACTGTCATCTACTGTAAGTAATACACCTACTATGGATAAGTACCTCGTACAACACCGCTTTAAAACACCCAAACTATCCCTTTAACTTGTGGGAGGAAGCAACGGTGCCAGGGTGAAAGTTTTGCAGCATGCTGTTAAAAAATGTACTGCTCATAACTGTAACGATAACACAAAGTGAAAAAGAAAGTTAAACATTTGAATTGATATATTTTGTACATAAGAGCACCAGTAAATCGATCACATGCACTTTCACACAAAAAAAATCAAATAATAAAAGAGTGCATTGAAAGTTCAGAGATGAAAGATAAATACTGCTAGCAGTAATTCTCCTCTGCAATTTAGCCTCTTAGACTTCTTCAAAGAGGGCATTTAGGTTAAGTGAAACATTAGCTGCAGGGGAATCGTTTTGTCACTCAGGATTATAAACTCTGCTGAGAGGATCCTCCTGGACGATCAGCCTCTGAGACACCCGTGTCAGTTATTTCTCGGTAAAGCCTCTTGATATTGTACCACTCTGTTACCACAAAGTGACATTTTTGGATAAGATGCATCTCTTTTGAGCTTGAGTTTTATATCATTCGTGTGGCCCTACAGTATGTTTGCCCGTTTTTGTTAATCCGATGTGAAACCCAGCACAGACAGACTGAAAGAGTCTTTGGGCTTTTGTCCCCCCGAGACAGTTGCTGAGCTGACAGAAACCCCCGCTCACTGAACCAAGAGTTAAATGGTGTTATCATTGACATGTCCTTCAGTGTTTCTGTCTCTCTCTCTCTCTCTTTCCTGCACATCTGTCACACTGAATAACTAAAATCTTAATTGCCATCAGCACTTAGTTCCACTGCATTGTTGAGCTGTGAGTCTAGACATATCCATAGCAATTGAGTGTAATAAAAACGTCTGTTGTTTTGTTTTTCCCTCTGTAGCCCCAACAGGAAAATCTCCAGCACTGCTTTTGGAAGGTAAGAGACTGTATGTATGTATGTGTGTGTGTGTGTCTACATGGAAGGTCACTCACTTGTACTCTGTGTGTTTATGCATTATACAGCCTGTTCCGCACGTGTTTGCTCTATTTGTTGACATAGGCACACACACAGTAAGATTCGTTATCACTGACCTGCCCGACCATTGTGCTCTAACAGCCAGTTAATTAGTAACTGGTTATTCAGAGAAAATGCATGACATTTGGATGGAAATTAATCTGATCTGAAACCAGTAGCGTGCTGGAAAATCTTTGGTAACACGTCATTTTACAGGTCTGCAAATTTCATGGTAATTAGGTGATAATTAGCAAGTAACCTATTTGAAATTTCTTTGGAATTACTGCCAAATTACCCCAATATTTACCTCAAAATGTATAAAAAATTACTTTCTTATAAACATTATTTCAATAATTATATTCCGCTATTTCCAAATAGCTGGTAATTTATTTAATACATTTCCAGGAAAAGAATACAAAGTTAATTGATATGCTTTATTTCCATGTCTCCTGGTAAATAGATAATAATTAGCAAATAACTCCTTGAAATTTCTTAAAAAACTCCCTGAATCATTACATCAGCTACCAGGTTACATCTGTGTAGACAATAAGTCACACAATGTTGAGATTTGTGCCTGATCAGAAGTGTCTTCTATTAGTTTTGGTTATCCACCTCCGATGAAGAGCAGCGCACAGCCGCTTCTCAAGCCTGAGGGCCCTATTTTAACCATTATATGCTATTTTAGCATCCATCCATCCATCCATCTGCAACCGCTTATCCCGTTAGGGGTCGCGGGGGGGCTGGAGCCGATCCCAGCCGACATTGGGCGAAGGCAGGGTACACCCTGGACAGGTCGCCAGTCCATCGCAGGGCTGACACATAGAGACAGACAACCATTCACGCTCACACTCACGGGCAATTTAGAGTCCACAATTAACCTAACCTGCATGTCTTTGGACTGTGGGAGGAAACCGGAGTACCCGGAGAAAACCCACGCTAACACGGGGAGAACATGCAAACTCCACACAGAAGGGTCCCAAGCCGGATTCGAACCTACAACCCTCTAGCTGTGAGGCGCCAGTGCTAACCACTGCACCACCGTGCAGCCCCTATTTTAGCATATAATTATTAAATAATGTTTATAATAAAGTAATTTTTGATCAATTTTTAGGTGAATATTGGGGTAATTTGGCAGTAATTCCAAAGAAAATTCAAATAGGTTACTTGCTAATTATCACCTAATTACCATGAAATTTGCGGACGTGCAAGTGTTACCAAATGTTTTATTTTTGTTCCGAAGTTGAGAAAAAAAAACTTCAGCTATACGTGGATGTATCCCCTCTTCATGGTCTGTACTGAGAGAAATGTTTTGTCGCTCGGCTTTTGTCCTATTTCCACCCACAGTAACTGAGTTATAGCGACAGAGTGAAAACGGCCTGTCAGACCTGATCTATGTATTCAATTTAAGGTTTGGCTCACTCCCCTCGTTCCCTCTACTGTCCTCTCTGTCTGCTTTGATTACTTCTTTCACTTTATTGCTCTTTTCATCTGTTCTTCTGTTCTTTCTGTTTCTTTCCTCTCCTCTCCATATTGCTAATCTCAGTAATGGATCAGAAGCTTGCTGTTGTCAAGTTATTTCCATCAGAGGAAAAAGAGGGCATATGTAGTCACATCACAGCATGAATGTCACACTTGATTGTGTGTGTGACACAATCAGATATACGCACACATGTGTGGGTGTCTGTTCAGGCATCTACAACAAGGTGTCTATATATATGTGTGTGTGTGTGTGTGTGTGTGTGTGTGTGTGTGTGAGTACTCATTGAAATTCAGTTTGCACCAGCTTCTCTGCTTGGCACCGTCCTTATAGTCCGATGCCATTAATGCAATCTTGCAGTAGGATCACTGCAGAGCAGAGCACACTTCTTTTCACTCCCTCACACACACACATATCAGCTGGTCCTCACCTGGATCTATTCCGGGCACATTCTTATAGTTTGTGTTGTCTCTGTGTGTTTGAGCAGGCAGCTGCTTCATAACAGCAACTTGAGCAGCAGCAACGGCAGCACGGAAGACCTTTTCCGAGACAGCATCGACTCCTGTGACATCGACATCAATGAGAAGGTATCATTGTGTTTGTGTCCTTTTGTGTGTGTGTTTTTGTCCATGTTGATCTGTGTCAGTAGACCTTTATTTAACTAATCTCTTGCAGGAAGTAACCCTTCCTGTTTCTGCGTAATTACTGGAAGCTCATAAAAGATTAAATATATCTCACCTTCAGCATTTTATTACGCTCTTGGCACTAAAATCACAGAGTAAAGCGTTATTCCGGGTGGATGCACGGCCTCTTAAGTTGAGAATGCTAATTCACAGGATGAGCCCTGTCAGGATTCCTCTTACGTCTGCAAATTCAAGGAATAGGGTTATCATTTTCAAGCCTCTAAAAAAAACGTTGGGAGTTCTGGAAAGTGTTGTTGTTTAGTGCCAATATGATATTTCTTGTTTTGTTGAGGGATATTTCCTAATTTCCATACAGGCCAGCATTCCCTTTTCAGCACTAAATATAATTGTCACATGTAATCATGTTTATAGTGCAAATTCAGGTTTTAGTAAACGGTCTCTGTCTCTATCAGGTGAGTTCTCTGGAGAAGAAGGTGGCAGAACTCGAGCATGAGATTCTGATGAACGGTGATCTCAAGTCCAAGCTGAGGCAGGAGAACACACAACTAGTACACAGGTACAGCAAGAAAACGGGTTTCAGAAATACACATGATTTATTTTATAACAATATTCAGTTCCATATTATACAGATCATTCTGTGTAACTTCTTTCCCCATATGAGTAATTGTGCCGACAGAACTGCAACAGAAAAAGTAATACACTCAGCTCAGTTATGAATTTTGTGTGATGTGTTCATCGACTCAGGGTTAATGAGCTCGAGGAGCAGCTGAAAGACCAGGAGACGCGAGCAGAGCAAAATACGAATGAGGGGCTAAGACGACACCGAGAGTCCTACAGCAAGATGGAGAGAGACAAGAACACACAGATAGAGCTGCTGACCAGCCGGTGAGAAACACATCTAACCAGCACACATACCTGCATGTTTATATGCAAATGTATGAATTCATTAAAGTTTATAATCTGATGCTGAGATACAGGTTAGATTATTATATTTTTTTATGTACAAAACTGAACATTGTGTGGCTCTTAGATTGACGTGCCTGCCTACAGAATGTAAAACTAAATGCTAAACAGAGCTCACAGATTCCTCCTGGGGTTAGTCAGCATATACTGTGGACGTTTGCTTAAACCGGTGCCTCGGCTCCCTAAGAGACACACTCAGCTTATTATATAAAAGTAAACTGACGTGCAGGTTTTTGTGTTTTTAGAGCTAAGCAGGTGGAGGAGGAGAACAGTGAGATGAGTCTGAACATGAGTCGACTCAAATCACAGACAGAGAAACTGGATGAGGTAAGTCATATTTACTGTTTGTTTTCTTTCATCTTGTTTGTTTTTTCTTTATTCTGTCCTTATTTTTCCATTTAAAAGGGAACTCCTTTGATTTTACGCATCAAAGTTTGTTTAGAGGTATTGGGGATTACTTCTGCATATGTGAAAAAAGTTGTATAAAGCCTTTTGTGGCTCCAGAGGGAGCTAATCTCCAACCGAACTGTCGGCAGTAGAGTTGTATTGTGGGTAATGTAGGCACCAGGTTTTGACAAGGAAAAAAATGTGTGCAATAAAAAAGACAGATCTCTCATTCTGCTGCATCAGTTTTAATCCTTTTTTTGTATCTGTCCATTGTGGGTCTATCACTTTTATAGGAGTGCATGCTAAATTACCCTAAAGTACCCTTTTAACACATCCAGCTGATGCTCTTATCTGTTTCTCTCTCACATTCAAAGGTCAACACAGTCCTACTGTCCCTTTCAAAAATGTCAGTTTCCTTAATTGTCAAATAATGTGTGCACACATACGAAGATAATGAGGAACTGTGATATTCACAAGATGAGGTGTGCCACTGGGTGCTGCTGAAACACACCTCTATTTTAAGACAGTATAAATAACACCAAAGATCTTGCTCTGGAAATAACAATGTGTGACCTAAGGTGTCACAGAAAATGATAAACTTAAAGGCAGAATAAAAAAAAAAAACATGTATAGACTCGTACAAAATATAATACCTCTCAATCATCACTTGTGACCCTTAAAAGTGTGTGGCGGCAACTTTGAATGTTGTGTTTACAAACCGCAACCGACAAATCCTACTCATTCTGCCTCTAACTGTATATGGAAATACTTTTTTTATGAATAAATGCGCACTGAAAACCTTTGACACCAAAGACATTTGTTGTTTAATATTACATTTACAAAAGTGTCTATCTTTGTAGATATGTGTGTATGACTTTGAGGGTTTTCAAATTTTGAATGATCACTGTAAATAGGAATGCCTGTCTCATAAGAGAGTGTGTGTGTGCTTCAAACTGTAACTGTATGTGTGTCCGTCCTCAGGAGAAGCAAAGGATGACAGACAAGCTGGAGGACACCAGTTTGCGCCTGAAGGACGAGATGGACCTCTACAGGAAAATGATGGACAAACTGAGACAGAACAGATACCAGTTCCAGAAAGAAAAAGAGGCCATGCAGGAGGTGGGGGGAGACTATTTTATGCAATCAGACACATGCACAGAGTGGGTTGTTTGTTGTGCTGCTCACTCTGTTTCCTCTCTTTCTCTTTCTCACTGCAATTATGCCGCCTCGTACACCTACACCTACAAAACACTGCACTGGCATTATATAACACTGTTTCTCTGTCCTCTCTGTGTATAGCTCATAGAGGACCTGCGTCGAGAGCTGGAGCATTTGCAGCTCTTCAAGCTGGAGGCAGAGAGGCCCGGCCGCAGTCGCAGCTCTTCCTCTGGGCTGGCAGACTTCAACAGCAGGACCAGGGAGGTGGAGCTGGAGCACGAGGTCAAGAGGCTCAAGCAGGTACGGATGGAAGACTCTGTTCAAACGTCTTTGTTGTGCACGGTCAGCTCAGCTCAGTGAGTGCTGTAGCCACTGAGTGTGCTTTAAGATGAGGAGATAATCATAAAACGCTTTCACATTGATTTTAGAGAATGGGAAGCAAAATGGCGCCTGTTGCACAACTTTGGTTTGGATGCTGAAGAGTACTAGATGTAAAGATGAGATGCAAATTCTCAAAGCACGCTACATAATTACACCCTCACAGATTGAATGCTGCCTATTGTGTACTTGATTTCTTACAGTATACTCATCATGGTTGTTTTTTTAAAGCGGCAGCAGAAGCATCTTGGCTGACCACTTCTTTTTATTTATTTAAATCATTGAACGAATTATTATAGTTTTCCTATCCTTGGTTTCCAAAATGTGCCTGAAATTGACAAATTTTTGATGGACAGGTTGATTTCATTTATCAGAATCAGAAATACTTTATTGATCCTGTAAATTGGGATGTTATAGTTGTTCTTATACAGTATAAAAGCATAAAGAAATATAAGAATAAAGGAGTATGTAACATGTAAATGGTGTACATAATATATAGTAGATATAGAGAAATATAAATAAATAATGAAAATAAGAATAAGAAATTACAAATATGTACAAATATGTGCATCAAACACATACACTATATAACCACTGTGTAAATAAAAGTAATAAAAAATGATGAGCAATGGGATCTATTAAGTATGGTAAATATAAATGCAAGAATAGTTTAAATAATAATTAAGAATATATAAATAAACAGTATAAATTCTATATTAATGACAGTGTATTGCACAGTTTAATTTTTGTACAATGAATTGTACAGTTTAATCAGTATTGCATAGAATAATACAAAAGGAATTATGGGGTATCATAAGCTTTTTAAAAATATTTTCACCATTTAACATGACTGAGCACCATACTACTTACTCTTAAGCCTCTGACTCTCTGTCAGTCCTTTCAGGTGTTTGCAACTTTTGTAATCACATTGGCTCCTCTCATTCCCTTAAAATCCCCTTCAACAGCAGCACCGTCCTCAACATGTTGTACTGATAGTTTGGTTATGCAGCTTAAGCCAGTTTCATATTTAATTCTGGCTGCAGAGTACATGTGTTCTTTATATTTTTCTCTGTTCTTTCGTTCCTGTATTCCCAGACACGGTGACATTTGCCTCTATTATCTGCCTGCTAGACTTAAATGTCATGTTACTGTTTCCAGTCCTGCAGAGTGTGCAGACCTGGTGTAAAGTAAACATTAGAGACCAGGGAGCAGAGGAGAGTGTTTTTCAGATCTCTCTGATAAGACGTGTAGATGTTAGCGCTCCTTAAAGTTGTATAGGAGCCTGTGTCTGACTCATTGTCGTGATGATATACATTAGAAGTGATGCAACCAAGTTCCTAAGCCAACAGTAAAGGCAATACAGGAGGCATAAGTTACTAAAACCATCAAGCCTTGAAGCAACTCTGTAAATGGTGCATAGCCAGTCAGTTAGAAGTGCTGATTTGTACAGTGTGTGTATCTTATCAGAGACTAAGATGATAAAGTCTATGTCCCCCTGTAGCCTCAGACCAAAAGTGTCACACTATGTGCAGGCGAGCAATTATTCCAGCTTCAATCTGCAGATAGTTCTTTTTTTTATTTATTTCTCTCTCAATATATCAACATCTTATCCTGAGCTACATCCTGCAGTTTTAGATTTAGAACAATTTGATTGTCTGTGGTTGCGAAAAATGATCTAATTTGAGAGACACTGCCCTGTGACATCCATAGCTCACTATCTTACAGTATGCTTGCCTGTGCACTTCTGTAAATGTCTGTATGTGTGTGTCCAGCGATTTGTGCCCCAGGACTTTCTCCCAACTGAATTCCAGCACCTGGTGTTGTCTGGGGCTCGGCTCCGTCCTGGTCTGATGGTAAAATTGCTTCCGTGACCTCCCGATTAACCACTAATCACAATGGAGTAGTGTGAACGCCCAAGCTGAATTGGGGTCAGTGCTGCAACAACCCTCGCTAATGGTTAAGGATAGAACGAGGGGAAAAGCAAACTGACCTCTTGTCAGCACTCAGAGGCAACTTAATCATGGAGCTTTTCATAACACACCAGACAAAGCAGGGCAGCAGTTTGTTCTGTAACACGCATATAACCCATGTTACGTCCTGTAGGTGTTGCCAAAATAGATTGCTGTGTTTGCTGCTGGCTGAAGTACATGAAGTGCAGAGTTTTGTCGTATGGGTTGAGTGAGGCTTGAGTAGCGGACATTTTTTCATAACAAGCATTATCGCCGCTGATACACTTGTGTGGTCCAGACACTTATCTCGTTCTCTATCTACCTCCCGCCCTGATTCTGTGTTTATAGGAGAACCAGAAGCTGAGGGAGCAGAACGATGAGCTCAACGGTCAGATCCTCAGCCTCAGTCTGTACGAAGCCAAGACCCTGTTCGCCACACAGACCAAGGCCCAGTCTCTAGCTGCTGAGATAGAAAACGCCTCCAGAGACCAGGTAAAACAAACATGATACAGACTATACATGCATATTATCGACATTGTTGACTGTTAAATGTTCTTCTATGGATTTCATCTGAACAATATTATAGGTGCTTTACATACAGTAGTTAGAGCGCAACTGTATTTCTAGGACAAATCACAGCATGACCGTGTTCTAGATATTGCATTATTGTAGATTTGAATCTATTATGCATAATATGGAGGTCATTTCTCACACACAGACACTGAACAACACCATGCAAATAAGCTATGCTATAACTAATCACTATGAAATCTGTATCTACAGCAGCATAAGAGCAGAAATAAGTAGTGGATTGATCGATTAATAGAAAATGAATTGGCAACTATTTTGATAATCGATATATTATTTTATTTTTTTTAAGTAAAAATGCCAAATATGTTCTGGCTCCACCTTCCTGTAATGTGAGGTTTTGCTGCTTTTCTTTGTTTTATATATTTAAAAACTTTTTTTTTTGTGTATATATATATCACGATATAGCATATTTTCTGGTAATTCAATAAATAAATATCTATATGAAATAACCACATTTTAAAGCCTATTTTGTATACTCCTGAGTTCTCATTTAATTAAGACCTTTAGTGCAAAATAAACATAACAGCTTCAAGGGAAATTATAGAGAAAATGTAAATAAATATATCCATATATACACATTTGTTAATCGCTTTGAACTGAGTGGTAATGTAAAGTGTGATGTAAAAACAAAACCGCAATCTTCAAATATCCCACATCAAATTTTCGGAGAAATTTGAATTGGTATGTGCTTGTTATTATAAATTTAGACAACATAATTGTGTATCTCGTTACATGATTTCATCACAATATGATTCCATTGAAAGACGTTAAATTATCATATGGAATTATCGCCCAGCCCTGATTATTGCAGGTGTACCCATAAATAATGATTTGCATGCAGTCAACAGTAGTCCCAGAGGAAAACTAAGAAACTTTTGTGTTATAATACTTGTTGATAAACTGAAATGAAAATGTGTTTGACGTACGTCTCTCTCTCTCTCCCCAGTTAATGGAAGCCCTGAAGGAGCAGGAAGAAATCAACATCCGTCTGCGACAGTACATGGACAAAATCATCCTGTCCATCCTGGACCACAACCCCTCCATCCTGGAGATCAAGGTCGACTAGCAGCGACTCAACTGGGATGAGAATCATTCTCGGGAATCTCGGGAGAATGAGGATCATTCCAGTTGTTTGATCGGAGCCTGCGAACCAGAGTCAGGAACCTGTACAGGAGAGCAGAGAGATCCAGGGTCAGTCTTAGAAACTGGAACATATAAATAAAGAAGCATCGCCCCCTGCTGTTTGTGGCAGGAAAATGACTTCCAGAATTGGGCTCTGCGCTGAACTAAAGGGAGTTTTCCCTGACTGCAGGTCATACTACTGTGACTCTTCAACTTGATCCACCCTGCTCTGTTTTTATTCGCTGTGAACTTTAGTCACAGCTTTGATCTCATGTGACAAAACAGGTGATTTCTTCCCAGGAATATTCTGCGCTCAACATGCTTTGAGGATTGACAGTCGCTCGATAAAGTACACTGGACATAAAAACTGGAACAATGTAACCTGACGTGGATTCTACTGTATCCTGGTGTAATATTAGCTGAGTTATCCACAGACGTTTTAGTAAAATACAGCGAGACAGACGAACAAGAAAGCAGAAAGCAGAGCTGCCTGATCTGTAAACTGCCCATCTTTTCCCCTCCGTCATGTACTGTAGGTGTTCTCTGAAGAATGCATGTTGACGACTTATTTGGACAGGCACGTTTTTAAGAGAGGATCGAGAAAAGTGTCAAAAGTGGTCAGAGAAATAAAAACAATAAGAAGCAGCAGAAGATATGAAGTAAAGCATCTCTTCCCTTAAAGAAGAGGGGCGTCAGATGAAGGACCGTGTATGCAAAGCAAAGGAAGGTTTTTAGTGAAGTCGGTGATGGTAAATCGAAGGTGAATTTGTTTATTCTTGAGAACATGTCTTCCAGTAACCTTGCAAACAGCACTTGCAGTGTCAATCAGTCCAATAGTGAATCTCTTTTCACTGAGAAGTGGCCCTTAAGTTGGTTCAGATGAGTAGTAGAGTGTCACTTTAAGGAGCAGAAGCTGCAACCAAGGAGTGTCTTTAAACTGTAACCCTCATTGCTGCTATTTGCTAGCAATGCGTTGGCTTGCAAAGGTACACTGTTGCTCGCAATAGACGCAATGATGTTGCACAGAAATGTAAGGATATGAATGTACAGGGTGTGTGTTGGAGTGACTGGTAGCCATTGTAACATGGTTTACTGAATCGTCTCTATGCTCAGTGAAATCAACTCAGATATTGTACGTGAGCGCGCACAGGAGACTCACTTTTTGGGTACAAAAAACTGGATTAACAATCTCATTGAAACCTACAGGTTGCAGATTGTTTTTTAAAGCCCTCTGATACTGTAAATATCATGAATGTACAACTGGATATTTCACTTCCTGTGAAGCCAAAAAAGGCTTTTTGACTTTAAACCGCTGTAATTGGTTAAGATGCGTTGTAACAGACATGTACAGTATTCAGTACTGTAATGACGAGGGCATTGTTTGGGGTGGAGAAACAATTACAATCTGCTGTATTATGTAATTATTCTAAACTTGAGTTTTGCTTCCTTGCACAAAAAAAAAAAAACATTTTGTTTCCTTTTTGCATGGTTCACCTTTTTCTTCTGTCTGTGCCTTTTGAGGACATTTTTCAAGACGATGTTGCTAATAGATTTACATAGTTTTTTGAAGGTGCGTTCTATGTCTACGTCTGACATATTCTCTTGACTTGTAAATGTTGTAATTATATAGTGATAATTTGTATTCATGTGTCACTCACCACTCTTTTTCAGATTGATACTATGAGAACTATTTTATACTGTTTTATCAAAAAAGAACTCGTGATTGCTTTTAGGTGTCCTGTTAGAAAAGCAGTATAGCACAATGCTTTGTATGGTACGCAGGCCAGGTTTGGGAATACTTTGTTAATGTAATGCTTTTTTTTTAATGCAATGGTGTTTTGTTTGAGTTCTCCGTTTTTTTTGTTAGTCCCGATAAGTCCATTGCTTTTCAATCTGCTTTAAAATGGCTTTTTCTATGGTTGTAAACTGTCTTCCTAACTTAAACTAAATGGTGAGCATTATGAGCAATATTAACTTATTTACCAATACCTGCTGATTTGTGTTTTGTTTTGCTTCACAAATCGTTTCACTCTATAGTTGCTCATGCCATTCTAGATATTAAAAAATTAAACAAATTAAAACAGTACATTAAACTGTAAAATTTGTCACAAACCCATTTCTTGTAGCTCTTAAGTTTTGAATCATTAGGGCGATCCAATGCGATGTAGTCACTATAAACAGCAATAAAAATGGCTTTGGCAGTGATGCAGTCTCATGAAATTTCTTATTTTATATTACGTTCATTTCTTCTCATTTCCATTTATATAATCTGCCATTGTGTACATACTGTGCTGTAAATAAAAAAATTGACATTAAAATAATCCATTCTTATCCATTTTCATGACTGATTTCAGAATTTACAATCACTGTTAATTGAAAGCTGGTTACATGTGGAAGCATATGTCTATACAGACCATTTAAACATTAATGGACCCACAAGACCCCAGTCTTGTGGGTCCATTTGAAGTACCTACGTTGCATTGTTTTCCAGTTGTACTCCGGAAATGAAATCGAAGTCGAAAAAATCACAGTATTTGGCCAAAATTTCAAAAATGTTGGGCACCCTGGACTTCTAACCCCCAAAAAGCACAACTACAGTAGACCCCCATCTACCAGCCACTTGTGATCAGTCTACAATTATTATTTTATGTCCAAAGCTGTTTATTCCTTGGTCTAATTTATGAAAGAAATTAGACCTACATAGTTTTTTTTTCATATTTACATTAATTTTGTATGTTGAAAGTTGTCTCTGAAAAGTTTGCAGCTTGCGTAAAGGAAAACAGAAGCTGAAGTCTAAAATCATACAGGCCTAGCTATGATTTTGCGCAAATAAGAGCTAATACATGGATCTATCATAATGCAAATTATTTCCTTGTGGCAGTACAGGGCCCAAGAGCTAATACATGGAGCAAAGAAGTGACTTTATGCCGCAAGAGGTCACTGTTTGATCATTAACGTCCCTGAATACAAACAAACAAACAAACAGATTAATCTTTTAGGGCTACAGGAGTTGGTGTTTCATACTCAGACTATACAGACTATAGCTTTCATTTCAAACATTTTAAACTGTTTATAAAAACCTGACTTTCCGGGTGATACCTACCGACTTCGCTTCCGGTTCGTCCCATTAGTGTGGACCATCTGGCAGGTGTGCTGCGTGCCTCAGGCTACAGGACAGGTAAGAAGAGGTAGCTGGCTAAAGTTAGGAATTAGAGTTAAATTATGGGATTTATTTTACATTTAACACTTTTACTGTGAGTTTCCCTGAGCAGTAGTTTGTTGACTGGATTGTTTTCTTTTCCTGATGGTAAACACATAAAGCTAACTGACAAACAGTAACGGTTAGTCAGTAACGGTTAGACAGTAACGGTCAAACAGTAACGGTTAGTCAGTAACGGTTAGACAGTAACGGTCAAACAGTAACGGTTAGTCAGTAACGGTCAAACAGTAACGGTTAGTCAGTAACGGTCAGACAGTAACGGTTAGTCAGTAACGGTTAGAAAGTAACGGTTAATCCCAACGGTCAGTTAGCTAATGAGCTAATGTTTGCTAGCCTGTAGCAGCTAGTTAGCTACAGGCTAGCTGTCAGCTAGCTCAGAGCTAAAGTAGCTTAACTTAGTTTGTCTTCATGGTGCTGGGGATGAGTACTACTGAAAGATAAGCTATTATTATTATGATTAACTCTAATCTTAATTTACCAAACATGAAGTTTAGGGAGAAAACGTCACAGAGTGAGTTTGATTGCTTATTAACTTTAGTATCAAACAGTTGGTGCATCAAGGCAGGACCAGATAGTGAAAAAAGACTAAAGATCATATCAGTAACTTTTAGAAAAGGTTAATTTAGGGGGATTAAATAGTCATACTAGGCTTCAGGGTCAGCTTCACAATTAAGTCAATTTATCATCATAAATGTGCCAATATATCAGATGCTAATTCACTCTAAAAGTACATTTGTGTACCAGACTTAATTTTATAAATAGAGGTAGCTAAGTTGCAAAACTTGTAAAAATGTTGGACACAGTAATATACTCTCAGTATGAAGGGAAGGATATTTACTGATATCCTCAATGACCACTAGAGAATTGATACAAATGATCAATAATCCCTCAAAAATGCCACATTAAGACACCAAGACCTTGAGGAACACGATAGAAAAAGCCATGCTGGGATTTGGTATCAAAAAGTTTTGACATTTTGAGATTTCTGCAAGAATTGCATTTTTCGGCGATTAGTTGGAGAGCACTTCTGTTCTGGAAATTGCTCAGAAACCCCCTTATTGTCACTCTACCTAGGAAAGCCATCCATCCTCTGAAGGCTCTACGTCTCTAGTTTGTGGCTGTAAAGTTTCATGAGGCTGTGATTATCCTAGAGGTCACCTCAGGTCATTTTATACAGCGAGGTCAGATTTTTAAAAAAATTGTTCCAATACAATAAAATAGCTACTATGGGGACTAACATCATCACACGATACAACAATTGAGCTCATTGGAGCCACACAAGTCTCAGCTTTACAGTGATTGGCAATTTATGTAAGTCTAAGACTGTTTAGGGACCCCAGTATGCAGAAATATTCAAACACATCGTTTTTAGAATAGGCACAAATAACACATTTATACTGCATTAAAATAACTGCATGGTCTTTGCCCAAAACTGCATGTGATTATTATAAAGTGGGCATGTCTGTAAAGGAGAGACAAATGGGTACCAATAGAACCCATTTTCAGTCACATGTCTTGAGGTCAGAGGTCAAGGGACCCCTTTGAAAATGGCCATGCCAGTTTTTCCTCGTCAAAATTTAGCACAACTTTGGAGCGTTTCTTATCGTCCCTCGCGGCAAATTCCAATGGATTCCTTAGGTTTTCTAGTTTCATATGATATCTGTAACTTCACTCTAGCTCTAAAATTAAACCTACTACAGCCTCTGAAAGACAGTAAAGTCGGTTGGGATTGCCTGCAATCCTGCGGGGTTTCAGAGGGTTGATAAGATAATGACACCATAGGTTTATGTTATGGCTATCAGTTTTAATTATTTCAGTTTCGTTTCGAAGAGTTCTTTGTTCCACTGTTGCCATGGAGATGCTATGAGATTGCTGAATACTAACATTGACTCAGAATTCAAATTATTTAAACTGTTGGATGTATTCTTCCCTACTTTTTATTTTATCAACAAACCACATATTTTCTAGTGCAGTTGCTCATCTTGGAGAATTTCATGCTCATCCAATCCTTCGGAGTACTCTAACTGCAAGTCATCAAACATTCATGTCATTCATGTCTATGTAGAAAATGAAAGATGCCCCAACATTAATACTCCCGCTTTGCCACTCTATTGACAAGTTTTTCAAGGGCATATTTTGGATAAATTTGGATGTATATGTAAAGAAATTCAAATTGCACACTAGTACATTTTAATAATAATAATAATATATTAGATTTATATAGCGCTTTTTAGTGATCTCAAAGACGCTTAAAATTAAAATTATTATTTTGCAACAGATTTTAAATATAAATATGTAACTTCATATATAAATATAAAGTTACATGTACTGGTTTTATTATTTGTATATTATTTTTGACAGGTACATGAAAAATGATCAATAATGATGTGCAAAGGGGCCTAGGTCAGAGGATCACCAAAGTCATCTTCTGGTTACCATAAATGTACCAAATGTCATGACAATACATCCACTAGTTACTAAATATAATATTTTCACGAATATATAAAATAATTGATATGTACATTTTCTGTATACGTTTATTTCTGTTAGATTTTTGATTATTATCAAGTTGTTTTCTTTCATTCTTTGCACTTACATCAAACCCTCTGACTCTATATTACAGGTGACGTGATGCCTCAGAATGGTTTGAGCTATGAGGGCAGAAGAGGATGGACGCATCACAGCACCTGTAAAGCCAACGATCAGGTCCCGGGCACTGGTTTGGTTAATGGAGCCGTTGCTCACAATGGCTGGCCAGCTGCTGCCACTAGAACCAGTGAGAGCACACCAGCTGGCACACCGAATGGTACCAAACCGCAATGCATGGTTAATGGTTATATTAACCATGGGTACAAGGGCAAGAGCACGAAAGCAGCGCCCCAAAGGACACGCAGGAAACATGGGAGCACGATTTCAGATGTCACTGATGCCTCAGCAGCTGGCGGGGTCCGCAGCGCAGGCACTCCAGGTGGTGTCTCAGTGAATGGGGCCGCCAGTCTAGACACTGTTGCTCCGCCGTGTAAATCTGAACAAATGGCACCACGGCACAACCTGTCAGCAGCAGCAAAGAACAAGAGAAGGGAGAAATTCAGACGCAAGAAGAGGTGCGCCACCTACCTTTGAATAAATCATTCATTCATGCAGAGTTAGTTACTCACACCTGTCAGTTCAATCTCCCCTGTATGTAAGCTGTCACAAGGCGGGTGTAGACAATTGCATTGGTTTAAATGGAAATGTTTCTGCTCCGTCAGACAGGCGACTACAAAAATGTATTATACAGGATGTGAAAAATGCAACTCCAGAGTGTTTTTGGTGGATTTCTACTGTCTTAAGGGAACAGTGTTGCCGCACATAACCTCCTGTATAACCACAAATTGTTGTGTATACACTTCGGTTATTGTTTGGATTACGCAAACTGTTTTCAGTCTCTATGCCAAGCTAAGGTAACCAGCTGCAGCCAATGAACAGATATGACAGTGGTATCAGTCTTTTCATCTAACTCACGGCAGGAAGGCAAATAAACTACTCTTGTAAAAGCGACCACAGCGTCAGATAATCAAAAATAGTATATGTATATGGAAAAGTAAAAAGAAGTATATAGAAATTTGCCTGATTGTGGAATGTTTAAGTTAGTTTCAGACCTATCAGTCTGCCAACTTTTTATAGAAACACTGAAGTCGTCTGTCCGGAGTACCCTACACTCCCACTGTTGCCGCCACCAGAGGAGGAAGACTGGGAAAGTGAGATCCAAGAGGTCAAACTGACTGACTGGGAAAAGATGTGTTTTGGCGTCGGCCCCTACGGTAAAGAAAAAATATTTCAATATTACAATTTGCCCCTCCACAGCACTGTATTGATACCATATGCTGGTGCCTGAAATACATACACTAGTTAGTATATATACTTGTTTTTTAAGTAATATGAATGAACAATAACCTATTTTGCAGTAAGGATAATTACAGTAGTGTTGTTACCACTGCGCTCAAATGAAGGAAACTAAAAATGTGTATAGCCAATTTCAGTTTTTTTCAAGGTTTATCTCACAACAAGCCATTTCTACTCAGGTTGAGGTTGGGTTTCAAAGCTGTTCTTAGGTTTCAGGTCAGGCCATGTTTTACTGGTATTCTGTCACTCCTCCAGGTCCAGAAGATGTGCTCCATTTCTCTTTGCGGGATTTGACGCTTAAGCAAAGGGACACCGTTGACCTGCCGGTGACAGCCAATTATAGCCCAGCCGTGCACCACCAACGCCGAGTCCGATGGTCCTGCTACAGCATTCCCTCCGAGCCAGACCAGTACGCAGACGCTGACGAGTAAGCCAGACGTATGCTGTTATGTTAGAGATTTGGTAGAAATCAATGTTCATGAGTTGTGCTGTGAATCTAGTTAGCCCCTATTGGCGTTGTGCAGATTTGGGGATTCTGGATAGTACCCTATGCTTAGAATATTTGTTTAGTCAGCATCTGTCTTATTTTCCTCATCCAAAACATTAGCGGAAGTTAAATTAAATGTAAAACTTACTCTAGGTTAGCATCTATGCAAAGCTTCAAAATCAAAGGGTCAAATAGATAGTAGGGTGGAGCCTAGGTTGCTTTCAGGTTGTTTTTTTATTGTAGGTTTGGTTTTATATTTTATATTCAGATTTTATATTGCAACATATTAATTTGTTAGTGATCTTAAAGAATGATTTTAGATAAACTACCATACTTTGCTGTTGTACCGCTTCAGTGACTGTTGTTATTGAAAATGGTCATGCATTTACTGTTCTTCTATTTAATATCTTCATCATTTTGCTAGTATACCAAAAAACTGAAATAATGGGTTTTATGTAAAGGTTTTTTATGTTTTAAAATGCCTGAAATGGGAACACTGTTGTCTTAATAAGTTGCTCTTTGGAGCTATCAATTCTATTGTTTATAAATTGCACGTTCACATCAAGTACATGAAGTATTTAAATTTGGGGGCAGCCAACCAAACCCAAGAAATTATGGTTTGTTAATGTACCAACAACAAATTGTTCTCTGCCCCTTTCAGACTTTCATTTTCATTTTTCACAACCACAATAAATCAAATTTTCTTCTACCTTGTGGCCAAACCGTGCATGTTTATCTCCTCTAGTCACCGCTGTAGTCAAAGTGGAGGTTCACCTGAGTAGCAGGGCTTTCCAGGAACAGTAGGTCCTCCTCTGTTCAGATCTCTCACTTCCATTTCACTGCATAAACCAACATCATGTTGCATAGTTTAAATCATACTGGTTTCATTTTATGGAGATTTTAGAATGTGATGACAGGTTTCGGCCACTAGATGGGAGTGTTGGCGTCAGATTGTGCTTTCTCTCAGTTATTCCACACACCTTTGGGAGTTCAGTGGGTTCATTCCCAAGGACTTGGGAGACACAAGCATTTACTTGCACACTGTTCAGACCCCATTTCCCCCCGGTGTTTCGTTCAGAATGCAACTAAAGATGGCATTGTTACTAAGCTGATTAATGTCATCTAATAGTGCTAAATCATTCATGTCCACAGACGCCATGTCAATAATAGATTGAGGTCATAATCTCTGGTGAAACCTACAGTCGTGCGCTCTGATGAGACTTTGTAGTTGAATTCTAAGTAGAGCTCTGGGGTTTTTTCTTTTTCTTCAAAAGTATACAGCATCAGACCGTTCACTATCAAAGACATGAAGTAGCTTTTGATGTTCCCCAGGCATCTATGTGAATTTTATTGTTGGTGTGCTGCAAGGGGCAAATGTGACTGGAGGAGTGGTGATGATAGGGGAAGATGATGTCGCACTTTTCTGTTTGCAGACACTTACGATGGGGATTGAAAGGTCACTGAGCACTTTGTGTTTAAATCCTGTTGAAATGTTCATAGGAGAACTGTTGGTAATGGTGTCAAGGGTGAATCCTGCCTCTCGATCAGTACATGCAGGGGAAGCCTTCAGCCCATCCACCCCTGAACGGGATAAGTAGTTTACAGAATGGATGGATGGTTTATCTCTGTCTTTAGTTTCCAGGAAGCTGACCCACGCTGAATGTCATTGTTAATTTACCCTACCGATGATCATTCTTTGCAAACTTGGCATGCCCTAAAGTGAAAATCCACTCCAAAGCGGAATTCATATATGCTATTTGTTTGATCTTAGACAGTTTACTAAATAACTGTGAGCATGAAGAACTCTCTCCCTAACCCAGAAACCAGAAAACCCAAAATCGTATTTGTCATGTCATCATGAGATTAAGTCTTGTAGCTGCTTCTTTGACGGGAAGTGATACACTGTTGCTGTTTTCACATCCGTGTGACCTATTTTGTTAAGAGCAAATGCTTTTCACTCATTTAAAGTTACCCTCAACACTAAGAATCTGTTCACGAAACCCATCTGTTATTCATTGTCATAGGAGCAGCTCACATACTCTCACATTTAGCTTTGTGAGAGGCTGCCTCACATTCACAAATCTTTACTAAAACAGAATCATTTGTTTTAAAAAAGTTGTCTTTAGGGTGAATTTCCCCTTTAATGCTGCACTAGCTGTAATAGTCTTGCATTATAATTTTGTGGGGGTGGTATCAGAGTTGCATTGTTAAGAAATAGCGTGTCTCATACATGTTGTAATCCTGGTGAGTGATTAATTCCCCTATATGTCTCAATGGACCCTTTCTCCACATCCTGCGTTTGGACAAATAAGCAGACTGCTTGCCCTCCTACGTCCGCACTGCAGTTACTGTATGGGTCAAGTTCAGCTCATTGCTTGTAGTTCATGTTTTAACTGAAGTTAACTACATAACTACATTATTAGAGTATCTGTAGTAAACTGATCACCCACAATGTTTGATTGTATTGATAGCCAGATAGACTTTGATGATAATACAAGTTTCATTTCTCAGTGCTGAGATGACTTTGGGAAATCGGCTCCAGGCCTTTTTAGCACTGCATTTCTCAGATGTGAATCATCACCAGTTATTTCATCTGGTTGCAGTATGACCAGTCATTTAGCATTCAGCATCTTGATTGATCTGGCAGCATAATGGTTTGTTAGCCTGGCACAGGAAGAGACTCAGGAGGAGGCAGGAAGGAGGATTGTGGTCAGTTTAACATCCGGCAGCCAACCAAAGCAAACACATTGCGGTAGTGGATGGACATTTGTCACCATAGTTCGAAACCTGCTCTCCTAAATCGCTAATCCTTCCTGTGCTTCCACGTGGAAGCTGCAACCAAATGCTCGGCCTACTTGTAGGTACAAGTGGTAACTTCAGGTCAACTTAAATGGTAATATTGTGCAGTAGATTTTTCTTTTAATGTAAACTAATCCTACCAAGTATTGTCTGTTGTCCAAATACTATTAAAAACACCAGTGAGCCACACCTGTGCACTACAGCATGTTCCTTCAGTTCGATGAAAACAACCACTGTAGTTTATCAGGAGTCAATCCCACATGAACCATCCTGCTGATGTTAATACTCACTAGAGAACCAGATGTATATTTATCCCCCGCTTAAAATAGTCCCCAACAAAATCACTATTATTTCTTGTTAAAGCAACATTTGCTAAAAACTACAGTGCCCAGCTATTTAAGGAAATTACTGAGCCTTTTTTTTAAATTAATCTATATATTTTTGACCCTTTTTTTAAGATATACAACTTCATTTGGAACCAATGGGCATTGGGGCAGAGTGCCACAGACAGGGCCGGGGAGTCAGGAAGTATTGAGAGACCTTCTAACTAGGGATGGTGGGGTGGGGGGGGATCAATACATATTGTATCAATACAGTATTGTATTGATACACAGACATCAAGTATCAATCTTTTATTATATAAACTATTAACCTCTAAACAATCTGACGTTTGCTATTCTGTCTTTCAGAGGTTGTAGCGGGCTCAAGGAATCAGTTGGTACCAACCATGTCATGTTAGCTTGTCAGGAAGAACGATAAGTAGCGCTCCAAAGTTACGCAAAATTTTGGCGAGGAAAAACTGGCATGGCCATTTTCAAAGGGGTCCCTCTGACCTCAAGATGTGTGAATGAAAACCTGAGATGAACAGAGTGAAAACTGTATCTCTTTAGATAAAACAGATGTTGATAAACTACATAATTTGCAGTTTAAAAAAGGCAATATATCGCAATATCAAATCTTATCGCAATACTCAGTATATCGCAAAATGTTTAAGATCGCTATAAGATCGTATCGTGACTTAAGTATCGTGATAATATCATATCGTGGGTCTTCTAGTGATTCCCACCCCTAGTACTAACACATTGTTGGTTTTGGTCTTTTCATGGGATTTGTTGACAATACATGAATATAGAATATCAGTAATATATATGGATGGATGACGGATGACTGTCTGATGGCAGTTCAAACAAGTTATTAGATTTGAGCTTGGGTATCCTAAACTGTTTAAGTTTCGGTTTAGCATGTATAGGAACTAAGAAACGAAACCAAAATGTAACCAACTGCTCTACATATGGTATTTTATAATAATATGGGTCAGTCCTCCTAATCCAGAGGTCTGTATTGATGCAGGGTGCATTAGGTCACCATTGGGGGAATGACCCTCAAAACATATCCTTTGTTCCTTCACATTCTTCCATTCAAACATCAAGTAATATGTGTTGTATCAATAGGATCCTGTTCCCCTTCTTCCTCCTCCTCCTCCTCCTCCTCCTTTAAATGACCTCCTGCAGTGCATGATATATTGCACACCCAGTTCAGACAGGCGCTTAGCTGTGTTTCTCCTCTGTGACTCACCTCCAGTCATAGCTTTTTCATCTCTCCTCAGTGTGTCCGGTCTTTTCCCATGCTTCTCCAGATTGATCTTTTAACAGTACGTTGGCAAGTACAGAAAGATGCCTGTGGTTAGCTAACCACAGCCAGAGCTAACCAGTACGAAAACATAAATTGCCTGTTTTGGGGGTTAGGGGTTCTGGTAAATTGGAACAATTAACTGCAGTCCACTAGGGAAAATTGGTAAAAGATGGAAACTACAAGGCCCCTTTTTGGAAAATGTGCCTCAGGCAGGCTAGATCCATGCCAGTGTTATTTAATTTGGGATTTTTGTTTCTCACAGAAATTTGGCAGCAGTAAATTTAATGATTCCTTGGCATTTTAAATCCTCCAAACTTTCTGGAAATGGTGGGTCGTATTTCATGATTTGTTTTTAGGCTGTGAGGATGTGAACACATTGATTTCTCTGAGGTTCTGTAAAGCCAATTGTATCGCTCCCAAAGAAGACGGTTCGTGGTTTCCTGTCATTGTGACTTGACCCAGTGGGAAGACAGCCAGGGTGAAGGGATCTGGGTGACGGACCAGAGCCTGTGGAAATATCTGGCAGCCGTGACTGTAGAGGTTACGGCAGCCTGATGACCAGGCTCACTGTTTCGTAACTTTGTGATGAAACAAAAAAAAGGGTCTGCAATGCTCCCGACTGTTCTTCCAAGTAGGTTAGCTTACACACTACATCATCTGTGGGCCTTAACCCTGAGCAAGTTTATTGGTGTATATATTGTAGAACTTGGGGCGCTGTAATTAAGTTGTAACATAGTGTTTTTGGGTGGATTCTTCTGAAAGAAGCCGTCGCCACATCTGTTGAACAGAGGAAGGGCAACAGATTTTGCAGAGTCAGAGTGATTGGAATCAGAGGGCGTTTGCCCGGACTAAAATCTTCACCATATGGTGAAACTAGAGCACTGCACCAGGGCTACAAGCCTGGGTCTAGTAAATTCACTTCCTGCGTGTCACTCTAATACTATTCTATGACATTCTTGTTGTAACATGATGGTTTTTATTAGGGTACAGTTAAGGAAATACATATGCTTTAACATCTTCCTCCTGACTTGGATTAAAGCAACATATTTCAGCTATGGTCAATGACAGCCCAGTTTGTGGACACTCACAACTGTCTCTAATATAGAGAAGGTTGTACCATCCTTGAATGTTTAACATCACATTAACACAGACGTTTCAACAGTGAATTAAAAGAATAAAAGGACAATGCCGGGATCATTTTCCAGAATTATGGGTACATTTTATGCGAAAGAGTATTTAAGAATTTGTGTGTATAGTTGGTCTCCTTTTACATAGAAAGCCAGTTTGGTTGATACATCTTCTTGTTGTGGCGTTCTTTGCAACATAGGAGTAATATTTTCATTTTAAATTGACTGCCGTTCCTCTTCGAGGTCTTAGTATAGGAATCCACTGGGACTGTGATTAGTTCATAGTCCATTCAGTCTATACTTAAACTGGACTTTTTTTGAGATTGAAAGATTATTCTTGCATTATGTTTTCGTGTTGTCTGTCCGTACCATTCTTGTGGATGCGATATCTCAGGAACACCTGGAGGGAATTCCTTCAAATTTTGCACAAACGTCCACTTGGACTTAAGGATGACCTGATTAGAATTTGGTGGTCAAAGGTCACTGTGACCTCACAGAACAGGTTTTCGGCCATAGCATAGTCAAGCATTCATATGCTATATATGACAATTTTACACAAATCTTGAGGAGGATAAAATGATGAAGTGATGACATTTTGGACAGAGCCATGTAAACTGCAACTTGCCTTGTTGGCAGAGGCAAACAATCCAGATGCGGTAATTCTAGGATTTTTTTTTGCTTTCATAGTCAGTTTAATCTATTAATTTGTTTTGCCTATAATATGTCAATAAATACTGATGAATGTCCATCACAGTTCCTTTATACCCGAATTGACATTGAGCTTGTTTTGTCAGGCCAACAGTCCAAAATCCAACGATATTCATTTTGTTAGAAGAAAACCAACAAATACTCACAAGAAGAACCGGAATACCTAAAGGACAATTTGATTATCAAAATTATTACAGATTAGTTTTCTGTTGATCAACTAATCGATTAATCGCTTAAACATTACAGCTCTACAATGAACCAGTTGGTGTGCTAAAACTGTGTAATTTACATCTCAAATTTACTAATATTTGAATGTTCTGTGTTGAGTTGAACTCTATTTGATACTCCATTCCTCCAATATCCTTACCCAAAGCCTTACTTGGGGTTTTAGGAGGCGATAACGTCTTCTTTTGAGTCATTGGGTGAACACGCAGAGATTAAAGGGTTATTGGTCTCCATGCAGGCATCATTTAACGCCTGTAGTACCGTACCAGGCCCAGACAGAGGCAGTGTTTATCAGCCATGCAGCCACTGACCCTCTGGCCTGTTGGGATGCTGGGCTCGTAGCGAGCTACGCATCGGCCTGTGACGACCTGCTTGTCTGGCTGCCTACCTGTCTGCCTCCTACTTGCCTGCCTATATCTGTCTTCCTACCTGTTTGGTAGTCTCTATGACAGCCTCTCTATCTTCTTGTCAAACTACTCGCCTGGGTGTCTCAGTGCTGCCTCTCTGGACGTCTCCCGTCCACATGCATTTTTTTTTTTGCCTGTCAGTCTTGCTGCAGTAACTGCCGAGCTGTCAGTCTTTCCTCCTCTCTGGACGTCTTTTGTCATTCTGTCTGGCTGTCTGGCTACCCAGCTGAGGGATGTCTGGATAGGTGCTGGATAACAAGGACCCCGCAGACCCACCACTCACATACAAGAACAGAGACGGAAGGGAGGGAGGGTGAGAGAAATGGGAAGGAGGAGGAGGAGGAGGCTGTGACAGATGAACGGAGAGATAAATGGAGAAAAAGAAGGAGGAGAGGAATAGGGAGGGAGCGCATACAGTAAGAGAGGGTGTGGAGAGAAAGGGAAGGAATGAACACAAGTAGATGGACGTGCGTTTGAGAGGGAGACAACGGAGGGAGGATAAAGCAGACGGATAGGTGGGAAAGCAGAGCGGAGTGAGTGAAAGAAGTAGTTGCACTCCGCTGCTGTTCCTTTATTGAATTAACACGCAGACGTACTGTTAGTCTGAGGAGCAGAAGCGTGACTCTATAGGGACTTAATATGCATAA
Source organism: Sebastes fasciatus (assembly GCF_043250625.1). NCBI lineage: Eukaryota > Metazoa > Chordata > Actinopteri > Perciformes > Sebastidae > Sebastes > Sebastes fasciatus. The sequence goes on from NC_133797.1 coordinate 33,072,177, forward strand.
AAACACACTGGATCTCTCTCACACCTTTCTCATACGCATGCACACCCACACAGGCAGTCATGTAGTGTCAGATTCCTGGTTCCCTGCACACAGTTATTGTGATTAGACCTGCATCTGAATTACAGATGAGTGTAAAGTGCTGCAGTCGGAGTTACAAATTTACAACTCATTTGTATAATACATAACTCATCAGGCAACCTGGGACTATAGTGTCTCTTTCTGCATGATGCTGTGGCCAAACGCTCCGCTCCAACCCCATTTAAAATGAATATTTAGAACCTCAGTGGGCATAAAATGCAATGCTATTAGGGCTGTCAAATATTTAATTGCGATTAATCGTATGATTGTCCATAGTTAATTGCGATCAATCGCAAATTAATCACACATTTTTCATCTGCTCAAAATGTACCTTAGAGGGAGATTTGTCAAGTATTTAATACTCTTACCAACATGGGAGTGTGTATGTATATATTTATTATTGGAAATCAATTAACAACACAAAACAATGACAAATATTGTCCAGAAACCCTCACAGGTACTGCATTTAGCATAAAAATATGCTCAAATCATAACATGTCAAACTGCAGCCCAACAGCTGTCAGTGTGTCAGTGTGCTGACTTGACTATGACTTGCCCCAAACTGCATCTTATTATCATAAAGTGGGCATGTCTGTCTAGCTATAGAACCCGTTTTCATTCACATTCGCCAAAATTTAGCGCAAGTTTGGATCGTTATATAGCCTCCTTCCAGACAAGCTAGTATGACATGGTTAGTACCATGTCATCTCCACTCTAGCTTTAAAACTGAGCCCGCTACAACCTAAAAATCACAAGTTGCGTTAAAGAAATTAGTGGTGTTGAAACAAATTTGCGTTAACGCTTTATTATCGCGTTAACTTTGACAAACTTAATTGCTATGCATTAACATTAGACAAAGATATTCAGTTTACTGTCATAGAGGAGTAAAGAAACATATTCACATTTAAGAAGCCGGAATCAGAGAATTTTTTCTTTTTTTTTTATGAATTGCAAACTATTTTGATAATTAATTATTCTCTGGTTCCAGCTTCTTCAATGTGAGGATTTGCTGCTTTTCTCAATTTTATATCATTATTGAGTATCTTTATGTTTTTGACCATTGGTCTGACAGAAAATGCCATTTGAACACATAAACTTGGGCTCCTGGAAATTATGATGGCCATTTTTTACTATTTTCTGACATTTTATAGGCTAAACAAGTTATTGATTACTCAAAAAAGTAGATTAATCATTAAGGAAAGTGATTGTTAGTTGAGCTCTAATCCTGCGCAGTCCAATGTGAGATGCAGAGAACTAACTGTTCAATATACTGTACAGTACTCAGGACTCAGCAGAAGCTAAAACAGGTGGTATTCTTCATTACAAATGTCCAACTCACATATTAAGCTAAACTCCCTCTGTAGAGTGATTGCTCATAGCATTAGCCTACATGCTATTTGCTGAGCTTGTAACTCTGTGTGTGTGGAGCTGGAAAGGGAAGGGGAGGGAGGGGTGTATATCAGCCTCTCTGTGTGTCTTTGATCGGCAGGGCTGAACCCAGAATCCTCATTCTCCACATTGCTCTGCGGAGCGATAAGAGGAGTTGTTGCTAGCTAGCTCACACCTCCCACGCCCATTTCTACAATACACAAACACACACACTCGCACTCTGCACACCATACATCACCCAGGAATCTGCCCTTTTAAAGATGAATTACATTCACTTTCCTATCTCTGTCTGCCTCTCCCCTTTTCTCACTCTCTCACACACACACACACACACACACACAATCTACGAACTGAGCAGGCTAATACATGACCACGTCCGGGGATCTTCAGCTCTCCTGCCATCCATTCAGAAAAACGTAACCTTTTATCCGCCCCTCCCTCCTGTCTCGTCTGTCTCGGCCCATGTGTTGTCTTTCCATGCCTTTTGTAGCTGTGGTCAGCGGAGCCATCTTTGCAGCTGTATCCACAGCTATAACTAACTTTCCGTAGGGGAAGGCCCGTCCGACAGCCCATAACAAAGGAATGTGACCGGACTGTCACAGCTGATAGAGACATCTGCGGCCTTGTGTGTTAATTTGCACCTCAGCAGTAGCTGGCGGAGGAGTTCAGCTGTTTCCTCCATTATTACAGTAGTGGGTAATTGCCTTCTCCCTACGCTTTATCTACATTGGAAAACACTTTTTAACTCATGGTCCAAAGTCAAATCGTGGGTGGCGGCATGGGAATGTTTTTTGGCCATCTGCTGTGTTGGGATGCTGCCAGGATTCGGTGGTGACACTTTCTCCAAAAGTAAAGCTGCCATGTCATTCTGTTGGCACACAACATGTGTTTGTTTTATTAAATTTGACTCTTTTTAGGAGTCACTTCTTTCAGCATGACATATAGAGGAGTATACCAATGAGATGATTTTGATTAGGGCTGAAACAATTAGTTGATTAATCAATTAGTTGATCCACAGGAAATTAATCTGCAACTATTTTGATAATCGTTTTCAAGCAAAAATGCCATAGTCTTTATAATTATTTGCTTAATACTTTTGGGGGGGTTTGACTGTTGTTTTATATAAAACAAGGTATTTGAATATACTGAAATTGTGATGGGCATTTTCACTATTTTCTGATTGGAGCTAAAACAATTAATTGATTAGTTGATCAGCAGAAAATTAATCGCCACTTGTTTGATAAACCAAGGTGGCAGGAGTTTCTGCTTCTCTCTGTTTTATGTCACAGTATCTAGTATAAAGTAAAGCTGCAACAATGAATTGATTAGTTGTCAACTATTAATTAATCGCCAACTATTCTATTCTAATAATGGATTAATCCATTTGAGTGTTTTGTTTTTTTTAAGAAGGAAAAGTCCAAATTTTCTGAATATCTTTGAGTTGTGGACAAAACAAGACATTTGAGGACATCATCTTGGGCTTTGGGAAACACTAATTGACATTTTTCACCATTTTCTGACATTTTATAGACCAAACAACTAATCGATTAATTAAGAAAATAATCAGATTAATCGACAATGAAAATAATCGTTAGTTGCAGCCCTAATATATAGTATCTTTGGATTTGTTTAGCAAAAATATAAATGCAATAAAAACAATTTTCACAGGCATTTTAACTATTTTCAAACATTTTATAGTCCAATTGATTAATCGAGAAATAATTGCATATTAATTGATAGTGAAAATAACTGTTAGTTTCAGCCCTGTATTTAATGTCGTATGTACCAACCGATTAATCATGAAAATATCTGACAGATTAATAAGAAATGAAAATAATTGATAGTTAAGGAGAAATTGTTTCCGTTGTGTAATTTTCTCACGGGTCACAGCAGATTATCGGTTATCAATCACTGAATGTGACAGCATGTGTAATTTACAAGATTTCCCGAATGGCGTCTTCACATGATGCTTAATATACATGTCACTCATTCATTCAATTTCACTTTGGCAAAACCATCCCTTCATAATGAATGAATCACTTCCCAGCAGTACTTCACCACCATCGCATATAAAGAGTGGAGAAGATCCCCCACATACTAATTAACCTGGGCACGTTTTGTCATGATCCCTGTCAAAGACCTCTCTTAACACGATGCGTTAACGTAAAACAGAGCCGTCTGCAGTTGAAATGTTGGCAACGGCGGCGCGGGCAGAAAAGTGTGCATCTGGTGGAACGCCACCTCTGTGCTCCTGGCGGTGTAACCTGGCACCGGCTGCAGAGAGATGGCAGCTTAGCAGGCAGACAAACAGAGGGAGCGGGCACTGTATCCAGGACGAGCAAGGTCACCGGCGCAGGTTGATTGAGTGCTCGTAGGAGTGGGTGACCTCCTTTGCTTCCCCTCGGTGGCAAAACAGAGAGGAAAACGAGGGGAGGATGGAGTTAAGAGCTTGTGTCGCTGCTGTCTGTCCCACTTTTGCTCTCCTCTCTCTTTCTTTCTTTCTTTCTCCATCTCTGTCCCTGTGGTCACACTCACAGACACTGTTCCCATACACTCACATATGTACACCCTACAGTACAGTATATTTCCATACACACTCATCAGGGCAGTTAAACTCTCTGCTTCTGTTGTTTCCTACATTTCTACACTCAGTGTATATGTCGAGTGCATTTTGGTGTGCCTACACACCACATATAAACGTTTTGGACCTTGACCGTGTTCATTATATAGCATCAAAGCAACGCCCTATAATTTAGAGCCTATGTTAAGTTTATCTGTGACTTTCTCTTTGTCTCAGCCACCTTATTCATCACAGCCTGCTCCTTTTGAACAGGCCATATTATTGTACATTAGCGCAGCCATGGTTGCTGCGCAGCATTGATCACACTTAATCACAGTGACAGACGAGCAGGTTGGTGAGTCAGCGGGCGTGCACTGCACGTCCATGTGTGTCAACCACTGAAATGTAACAGGCAGGCTTAAAACCTGGCCATCATGTGCAAATGTGAAAAGCACAGCAGGGCTGATCTGTGGAGGGCAGGGAGGAAAAGGGGGAGAAAGGTGAGGATATTAATCAGGGCTGACCCCAATGCTTCGAAGTTTCGAGCATTGACCTCCAAATCAGTATTTGAATGCTTTGTTTTGTTTTAATATAAGTATTTAATGATAAACTATAAATCCCCAAATATCCCATGAAATAAGGAATAATCACACAACATTATTCATTACTCATTCAACAGTAATTATTATTAGTGCAGCACTGTCTGGGGCAATGAAATGGGGGAAGCGGAGACAGACAGACAGACAGACTGACAAAAGAACATAGACTTCTAATCAATCAGACTTCTTTTTGCAACCAGAGGAGTCGCCCCCTGCTGGCTATTAGAAAGAATGCAAGTTTAAGGCACTTCAGCACTGGCTTCACTTTTCAGACCTGGAGGTTGCCCACTGCTCTGTCTTTATTCTTCAACCCTTTGCTGTTGTTGCTGTCCTCTGTCTCTCCTCTCACAAACCTCACTCTCTCTCCAGTCTCTCTACCTTCGGGCCTTGCAACAAGCCTTTAAACTCCCACTCTCGCACTCCTTGTTGGCCTCCAATTGCAATTCAGTTGCAAATCGTTGTGTGCAGGGCTCCATCGTCTGCTGGATTTGAGGAGCTCCTTCTCCCCTACCAAGTGTCCACTAACACCTACCTTCAGGCCGGGTCGTTATGGCCACGACAGGGATGCATGCTTTGTCTGGAATCTAGCCTTCCGGATGTTTCTAACAGGTGCCCTTAGACACCCATGTATCTATGTCTGCTGAGATATGTGGCCTGGATGATGTGTGTGACCGTGTGGGTTTGTGTGCGCGTTGGCAGTGATTCCTGCATCCTCTGGGGGGTCATCAGGGGCACTCACTGTAAACAGATCTTCATGGGCATCAGCAGATCTTCTGGCTGGAGCACATGCTCTATACCATTATATCATTTTCTCCTACACAGGCACATAAACACTCCCACTCTCGCATTCACACATATTGCTTATCTGTTGACCAGAGGTTTCAGTCTCTCCCTGCGCACTCGTTGTCACACAGTCTCCCTCTACCCCTTTCCCTGACAGCAGGGCCTCTTGCTTGCTTTACCGTTTCCAGGAAGCGGGTAAAACCAGTCTTGAGTTTCCCTCCCCTCCATTCCAAGCTTCCAGGTGGAGAAAATAGACTCCGCTGTCACCCTTGTCCAAATCCGTCCCCACGTTGGAGTGGAAAACAAACAGTGGAGCTGCCTGACAGGTCCGGGAGGACGTGAGAACCTGCACGCTGTTTGAACAAAGCCCAAGAAGAGAAATGAAGGATTGTACTTCAAAGCGGCTGCAGTTCCTGTCATGTCATTCATTTGTCTTTTCGTCCACCTTCCACCTATTGCCAGACACCGGGGGCAATAAGTCCGCCGCCATGACTGAAGCTCCCTCTTACATCACAACCTCATTGTCATTCATCACTTTGAGCCACATAAGTAGTGTCTTACGCTTTCAGCTGGTACGAAAATGCCAAGCTGTCAGACGGTTTAGTTTCTTTCAGGGCGTCTACGTAATCACATGCTGCTACAATCAGTATAACTTCTCATGTTGAAAATTATTCTAAATTAAGATGTGATGATTCGTAGAAAGTGGGCAATGTTCAGTCGCTTCTTAGAAAACCGTGGTCAATCATGTGACGGCAATTGTCTATTTCCTTTTTTCCAAGTAGCACCTACTGCTGCCGGGTCCCGCCTCTAGTAGTAATCTGGGATGCTGCCAGCTGTTACAGGGATCACTTAAATTACATATGTTAGCCACAAAGTATGCAGTTTAATGGGACAAGTGTCATAATGTGACCACAAAGTCCTTTTAAAGCCGTCATTTGCTTACTTAGAGCTATTCATTTGAGGATTGATTTATTTTAGGTTGTCAAACGCACCATCTCCCCTCTTTGACTGCTACACTGACGCAACACAATTATAACCAAACCTTAAAGACGCTTTGATTAAAGCTGCAGTTTGTCACTTTGAGCAAATATGACAAAATTTAATTTATATGAAACTGTCGCTATATCCTGACAATAGTGCATGAGAGAGATAATCTGTGAAAAAAAACATGTTCCTCTGCTTCCTCCTGTGCTCCTAATGGCATTTGCAAATTTTGACTGCGCCTGAAGGAAAACAACCAATCAGAGCCGAGGAGTCTCTAAAGCAACTGTCAATCACTGCTAGCGAATCTCGTGAACTCCGATGAAACTGTCAAACTAGGCAGCGCTGAGGATTTTTTTTCACAGACTACCTGCCTCATGCACTACTGTCAGGATATAGTGACACTTTTATAAAAATAACTTTTTTATCATATTTGCTCAAAGTAACAGACGTCTGCTTTAATATAGGTTATTTCTTAATTTCAGTCAAAGAACCTTTCATACCACTCTCTCTCATCGATTTAGTGTTTTTTTTGTAAGATTGCATGTGAAGTATTTTTTGTCCGGCTTCCAGGCAAAGAAAACAACAGATTCTACGAAAGTAAACTTTTCACACAACAGCTTTCTTCCATTTTGGCAGGTCTCTCAGTGAGCAGTGTTTTGGCAGGTCTCCCTCATGTGTGTGTGATAGTTGTTTGCTGAGTTTCAGGAAGGCTCACTTTGCCAGCGGGCCTGAAACAATAGAGCACGGTTTTCTCAGCTTGTTGCTGCTCAGTGTAGGCCTTCGCCTGCAACAGCGAGAGGGAAACTCCAGACTTGCCACCTCCTGCTTCTCCTCCTCCTCCCCTTTCTTCTTCTCCTCCTCCTCCTCTTTCTCCTCCTCCTCCTCCCCCCCCCCCCCCCCCCCCCCCCCACTCTGATGACTCAGAGAAATGTGCTTGGCTCAGCTCCCGCTGCCAAAGCGCAAACCGAGGTCTGATGAAAATGGAGTGAAACTGACAGAAGATTCCTTTATAAGAATTTGGCTGGTTTGAGGCCTTAAGCTATTTCAGATGTACCGGGTTCAATAAGTGCAATAAAACACAAATATTTGTTGAAGATAGACCGAATGGGTTCATATTTCTGAACTTCATACATGTTTATGTGCTCGCGCTGTCGTGCTGGAGCCGGTTGAAGGCAGCCAGTTGCTGCCAAGCACAGTTGCAACCATCGTAGCAGCAGTTTCAAGGCTCCGAGTTCTTGAGAAATAATTGCTGATAAGACTTAACTGAGGGGATTGCTTATTTATGCGGTCTGTTTTTGATATAATGGACTTTAATTTCTGACACAGTGGTGTCTGTGTTTTCAAGTATCTATTTTCTTTTACCTTCTGTTAATACATTTTATGACTGACTATAACATAGGTATCTCGTATTGGTAAAAATAGATTTGTTAAAATCAAGCGTTGCTCTCCTTCAGCAAAAATGCTTCTGTTATTTTTCTTTATAATTAATTTATTAATGATTGCATTCCATTTTTGAAGATATTATTATCAGTCTAAGAAGGTTGACTGGACAGAAGAAGTTAATTTAGAATAATTTCGGTGTAATACTTTACTAAATACTAGAATCCAGGTGATGGTATAAGAATTGTGCAGAAACTAAATACAATAAAGAACATAATCAGCTCCAAAAAGTGTGTTATTTAATTTATATATTTCATATGACTTATTAATATCTACTGGAAACCATTTAAAAGATAGAAACTCATATATTGCACAATCCAGTACGTGGAGCAGCATTTTAAAATGATAGTTTCTTCTCCTGTAAAACGATGTTTCATTAAATTAATTCAACAAATTTGTTCTGCTTTTGAAACAAAATGATTGCAGTCTAACATTAAAAAAAATATATAATCAAATCACTCATGAAAGGAGCTCAATAATACTTAACAATATGTAAATCAAATATGGGTCCAACAGGTTAGTTAGGTACTATACTGTAGGTCTATTGCTCATTTGATTTGCTTTGGTAAAATAAATATATTTATTAATTAATTTCATTTCACTGTTAAATAAGCTTAACACTGTATATTAATAGTTTTCTTATTACAGGTACATTTGCAATTTTATTTGCAATCATTAATTTTATCCCATGGGATCCCTCATTATAAACACATTTTACACTTGTTTATATAATTAATAAAATATATTGTATCTCCTCTGTAATACAAGTCTTGTCAGAAGTTAAATAAAAAGTTGAATAAACATGTTGACGAAAGTAATTAGATTTAAATTTCAAATTATTCTAATAAACAAGACTTAAAACTGTCCTTAATTCTATTTATATAATAAACAATATAATGATAATATTAGCAAAGCAATTTCAGTTTAATGTCGATAAATTTTTTTAATAAATCACACAGACTTACTGTACGCCAGCAGGATTTGAAATGCTTTGCCGAGTGACTCACAAACGTTTTTTCTGGATGACTTCTCGTTCTTGTTGCTTCTTGTCTGACCACTTGGCTTTTTCATTCAGGTTTTATGTGTCACTGTGGCTAATCTGTAGCTCCAGAACATTACGATGGTAGCTTTGGCCTTGGCTTTTCTTAGTGAAGTATTTTTAAGGGGCTCTGGCAGCAGTTGGACTGAGTGCCATCAGTGCTGTGAAGGTATGTGTTATGTACATCTGACGCTACATAGTTTTTTTCTTGTTTGTCTTGTGTGTACTTTTGTAGTCACTATTGAGCAGTGAATGAGATGCCTTGACTCTTAATATGCTGACCACCTCGCCCTTCTCCTCGCCCATCTCCTCTTTCCCTCTCCTCTTTTGGTTTCTTCAACTTTATCTTGCTCTTCTCCTCTCCTTACTTTTCAAATGATCTTTCTCCATATCTCTCCCACTTCTAAAAGTTCCCACTTGATCTTTGTCTCTTGTATGATCTTGCAGTCTTTGTCTCCGTTTATCTTTTAATTCCGCTCCGCTTTATCATTCCTTTTCTTTCTTTATTCATCACCGTTCTCTGTTTGCCCCACACACACACACACACACACAACAATAACACCAAAAGCCCCTGATAGTTTCTGCCAGAAATATCAACTCCTTGTCACATCTCGGCTGTAAAATGTTCAACTTTGTGAATTAGAAATTTGGACAAAACCCCAAAACTATGATATTAGAATGCACTGCACACAGATGGTTAAATATGGCAATAATAGCGCAGCAGATTTTCTTGGCAGCGCATTAGGTTTTAACTGTTGGCTGTAATATATTTGGCCAGCTACGATAGCTGCTCTAAAGCTAGCATTGTTGAGGGGTCCCCCAGGGCTTCCTCATTGGCCCCGCACAGTTTCTTTTTTGGAATAGCATCTGCTTTGTTCTCAGCTCTGAAGTACCATCCCTCAGATCACATATCTAACCACTATACTGATCTTAATCGCCGGAGCCTACGGCCCTCTGATACACACAAGCAAACACACACAGAGACGCCATCGCAGAAGCTCAGTTGGTCACTCTCTTACAAAGGGCTCACACACTCGCAGTCATGCTCAGGGCTACCGGTAATCGAATGCCTTGTGCAACACTGGTGATAAATCAGTTTAAGGAAATGACCCTCTGTAAAGGAAAGAGCAAGATCCCCAAGCTACTGCGGCTGCTGTTTAAATGTGTGTACGTGAGAAGGAGAATACACTTGCTTCTTTATCTATTTACTTAGCACTCTTGAGGGTATGTAGGATTACACACAGTTGTTCCATAAGCATACCATAAGTGTATGTGTGTCTGTACATGTGTGGCAGTTACTTTCCAGTGCTCTTTTGTGTGTTTGTTCCACAGGAAATTAGTTTTGTGCAAACTGGTGTTTATGATGAACCTGATTTGGCCTCTTTGTTGTGTGTGTGTGCTTTGACTGTGTGTGTTTCACACAACGCAGCGGGCTCAGAGTTTTATACGGCCGGCCCTGTTGCTGCTAGAAATCCCTGTGCGAGTTAGAGAAGCAGAGCAGGAGAGCTACAGGGTGTCATTGTGTGTGTGCATACTGTTATATATGTATGTATGTATGTGTGGGTGGACGTGTGTGTTTGTGTGTGTGTGTGTGTGTGTGTGCATTGCCTTAGACAGAAGCAGAGCGACAGTTTGTTTGAAGCCTGCCACTGAGACTAGCATCAAACACCACCTCAACTCATTGCCCTTCAGCCTGTAATCGCACACAGTTGCACATCCCCAACACACACATGCACACACACACTTCCATTCTGTTCTCCTACTCATATTAGTATAAAAAAGACATAAAGACTAACAGAAAAAATATCAAACACAGAAGCTGCTGGTATTTTATTATCTCCTCTTCTTCAAATCCAGGCAGTCATCTGTCTTGTCCATCTGTCAGACTAACAAGAAGACATACATTTGCAAACCTTTGAAGTTAGCGTATGTCAGGTCTGGAAAAAGATTAAGACCAAAAATCTACTAGTAAACCTGCAGTATGCAGAATGTTTTTGGCATCATTGGGCAAAAAATCCATAATAACCTTTCAGCATATTGTAATTCAAGTGTTCTGAGAGAAAACTAGACTTCTGCATCTCCTCATGGCTCTGTTTTCAGGTTTTAAAAAAATCTAGTCGGTGACGGGAGACTTTGACCAATCACAGGTCATTCCAGAGAGAGAGCGTTCCTATTGGCTCTGGCTGGTGAGCGGTGCTTGGTATTTCCTCAACTGATCTCAACATGCCTGCCGGGTCACACATTTTCTTATTTTACAGCTAAACAGTACACTACAAGATGTTTCTGAAAAGATTTGAGGCTAAAAATAGGCATTTGAGTAACAGAATATTGATTCATATTTGATCAGCGCTGCCTAGATTGACCATTTGATCGGAGTTTGTGGGTGATTGACAGCTGCTCAGAGACGGCAGACTCCAGCTCAGCTCTGATTGGTTGTTTTCCTCCAGTCTGTGAAATCTTGCAGATGCCAGTAGGAGCACCGGAGGACACAGAGACACATGAGACACATTTCTTTCAGATTACCTGTCTCATGTACTACTGTCAGGATATACTGACCATTTTATAAAAATATTTTTTTTAATCATATTTGCTCCACTTCAGCTTTAAGTTCTCATTTCAGACATACACATTTCTTAATTTTAATATTAAATTAAATTATAATAATTGCCCGACTAAAACACTCCATAATCATAGTAAAACAAGTGATGACAGATTTATACATATTCAGATGATTGATAATGTTGGTTAAGGTGTGTCTTCAGTGGATCCGAAACTCATAGGCCTTGGTGCACATGACCTAGATTGCTTGATGCTGAACATCTCCAAGAGAGGAAGTAAGAAAGACTGTCTTTGGTTAAAAATATGTCAGGGAAATTCCTCTGTGACTCACACTAAGTTGGTGCCGGCGTGTTCTGAATCTGGATTGGTGTAGGCTTTGGTGAAGTCCACCACCCTCTGGTCTCTTGCTCACCATGTCTGGGTGGATGGGAGGGATGGAGAGTGGGCGTGGGGGAGATGTAGGGAGATACAGTCGGGGTGATGACACTGAGTCATCTCCTCTTCTTTATTAGTATTCTGCATCATGGCTCCTGTTCTCACCACACCCTGCCACACTGTACACTGTGCTGTAAGTCTACACAGTCCCCCTGCAGGCTTTTTGCTCTTAAATCTGGGTCAGGACCCAATTGAGAGTTAAGGGAAGATTAAAATGTGCCTCAAATATTCTGAGAAAATTGGCATGTAAAAACTTTGCTTTTCTAACAGAGCCCTAAAGCCTTCCTGTACCCCTGCTATGTAAGGATGAAATCCACTCTAGCCTGTAGATGTGTCATTTTTTCAAGCCAGGGGAGAGAGTTGCATCATTTGTACGGTACAGTACTCCAAATGATGCAACTCATGCTGCAGATAAGCAAACACAATAGTCTGAAAAATCTGTCTGCGTTCACAAGGAAAAATATGTTGAAAATATGTAAAGTCGACCACACAGTCTCTCCAAATGATTGCCAGCTTTACGCAAACAGTTCTGTGCTGCCGTTATATAGATCTCCAGTGGTACTAACTGTAGGCCTCATCTACATCACACTGTTTATTCATTCAGTTCACAGAAACATAGAAACTGTGGTGTTTTTTTCTTAGCAATGCTAGTGGTTTGGCTTCAGGGATGATGGCAACTTTGATGCATCAGTTGGTCTGCCTGTTGAAATATCTCAACAACTGCTGAATGAATGAATTGCCATGAAATTTTGTACAGACATTCGTGATTCTCTGGGTGATCACCTGACTTTTCTTTTAGCACCAGCATGAGGTTTACATTTGTGGTTTTGTGTGAAAAGTCTCAACTACTAAACTGTTACATACATTGTTATGAAATCTGGTACAGATGATTTTTTTAACATTGGGAATCCCCTGACTTTTTCATCCAGTGCCATCATCAGATAGATTTTTTTCCATGTAGGTACTATTAGACAACACTAAAACATAAACAATATGGCACAACACCATATACAGTACAAAATCAAACAGGACAAAACAGACTAGGGATGCACTGATACCGGATCGGATATCGGGCCGACACTGACTAAAATAGCTGGATCGGGTATCGGTGACAATGGAGCCGATCCAGCAGCCGATCCTGGAATCTTAATTCCTGTTTAAGTTTTTGACAATTTGTTTACATTACATAAATAAATACCAATTCTGTAAATGTATATCTATGTATTTATTTGTTAGGAAAGCAATGTTTAAGTCAGGCTTGATGTTGCCTTTCACATAAAAGAGTGATCCCAGTCACTTTCCCACAGTGAGGCATATAGCTTATTACTATTAAGACACTGGTATCGGATCGGTACTCTGTATCGGCCAATACCCAAAGCCCAGATATCACTATCGGGACTGAAAAAGTTGTATCGTGCATCCCTACAACAGACAAACAAAGAAACGCGGCTATGATCTTATAAAGATCTGGAGTCCGTCATCTCCATGGTCATATTCAAAGAGGTTCATTGGCAATAAATCCATAAATTCTTTTAACCAATTTTCAATACTAAAACAATTTGGTTTATGTATTTTCCAATTCATCGTAATGATATGTCTAACTGACAAAAAAGCCAATGCTATGATGTGGTGCATGAGCGTTGACTGTATATTTTCTTCCCTCCGATCAGATCAAAATTTCAATTTGTCCAGTACGTTGGTTTGTGACCAAATACCTGCAAAACTAAAGACATTCCCATCAGCCCCAGCTGTGCTCTGTGTTTAGGTCCAATTAGAAAATGTTAGAATGCCAACACGCTGAACTAGGATAGTGAACATGGTTAAACCTGCTCAACATCAGCATGCTAGCATTGTCGTTGTGAGTGTGTTGGCAAGCTAAAGTTGGCATTTGGCTCAAAGCGTCGCTGTGTCTTAAGTACAGCCTCACAGGGCAGCTAGCATGACACAAGAACTAGTAACATCTGGACTGTGTTAGGACACACACTCCTGGCACAATACATTTCAATCCCAGCTACGGCATTAAAGCAACATTTTCCTGAGTAAGATCTCCTGTGATTAAGTTTTTCATTTCTAATAAAGACTTGCAAAGGGTAGAGGTTAGTTGCCCCGGGCGAGACACATCATGAGGTCAAATGTACAGACATGCCATTCATGCCCATAACTTTATAACCTACTGTAGATCATGATTGTGAGACTGTGCATACACTGGGCCTTAGCCAATGTAAACATGTGTTTGGCTGTGCCGCCACAGTTCATTGAGCTCATTGAAATATCCCAAATAACTCTGAGTCACAAACTTGAAGCTTTTATAATGTGAATAAACAAATCTGCCATGGGGAAGCTTGACATTTAACATGTAGATACTTGACTTAATTGAAATGTTCTTTCATGTTAAACATAATTATATGTAGCATTTGGCCCTTATAAGAGTAGATGTATATAAGCCAGGTTTTTTTTTTTGTATATTTTCTAGACAGCCAGAGAACATGCAGAGACCGTTACCCCGCAGGAATGGATGTTGGCGGTGGAAGCTTTGTGTGTTTGAATAATAGTTAATATCTCACAGGTAGACAGTTTCCCTCAGGGATCGCTCCTGCCCCCCCAGCCCTCATCCTCGCAATATCAAAGGCAAATGTGCTGAATAATCTACTCGTTTTTTGACTGGGAGCTTGACCCCCATGCCCGGAGAGAACAATCATGCACAGGAGGAAGCTTTTCCAGGCAAATTAGCTCAACTGAACTCTTGGAGAGGTCTCCTACCTTGACTTGTTCGCTGGGAATGCACTTTAAGTTTAAAATTGAGCGGAAATTACCATTACATTAAAAAGTAAAGTTAATAAAACATGTTAAAAGAATAACATTTTCAACAGCTCACATCTGCTGGAGGATTCCTGCTCAAAAAAACGAAGGCTGTTCAGAAATCTCTGAACCGTAAAGAAGGTCAAGATGCAGACGATCATGAGATCAAAAGGCCATAAAGCTGACAGTGAACTGTCTCTTTATGAAACTATTATCACAGTCTATACATGGCACACACACTCGTGTGTGACTCAAACTCTGTGACCCGCCGAGAGATTCCTCCTATGTAGACTGCTGGTGTGAATACTGGCACGGTGCCTAGAGAAAACATGTTTTATACCGCTGTCATGATAAACGAGTTCAGGCAACATGGAGGTGATCCTGAAAAAGTAGCACATCAGTGAAGAAAGAGGAGGCCTTACCGAGAATTAGTTTTTTTCTTTAAGTAGATAGTTCCTCATTATTGTTTGTCGTCAACCAGAAAGTAAACATTTTTAGCATTATTATAGTCTTCTGACCATTAAACTTAACTTTAGTGATATTTCCAGTTCTGCTTTTTAAGATGACTGCACAACTAAACTCTGACTCCCTCAGCATGTACATCAGGACAGGCAGTGGCAGACACTAACTAAGCAGATTTACTCAAATACTGTACTTAGATGTAGTCTTGAGGTACTTGCATTTTACTGAAGTATTGCCATTTCATGCTACTTTATACTTCTCTTCATTAGTATTATATTATTTGATTGCTGCACCTCAACCAGCTACAACAGTAAAACACTGCTTATAAGTTAATGATTCAATAATAATACACTATGAAATGGCCCATTTTGCATAATACATTTTACATAAATAAATACATTTACATAATAAATAAAATATGTTTACTTCTAAGTATATTTTTCTGATATATTTATAATATATTTTATGGGTTTGCTTAATTACAATTTTGAATACAGGACTTTAACTTGTAATAGAGTATTTTATCATAGAGGTGTAAAGAAACCCGTAAATATTCACATTTAAGAAGCTGGAATCAGACAATTTCAACTTTTTCTTTCTTAAAAAATCACTCAAACAGATTAATCAATTATCAAAATAGTTGCAGATTAATTGAATAGTTGATAACTAATTGATTAATCTTTGCAGCTCTAGTTGAAACCTTATTTTTTCTGTTGAGTTCATTATTTTAATTTGCTTGCACACAGAGATCAGCTTAGGATAATACACACTATAAAAACACGAGGGAAGAAATAAATCCAGATAACACAAATTCATTTTGGCATTGCTGATTGAATATTGCCAAAGGGGAAAATAAATAAATTAAAGAAAGCTTAGCTGACCAGCCCTGTTTTTGGATAACTCTTTTGACTGAATATTTCTCAACATTGTTAAAATAAACCAATCAAATGAATACATCACCCTTGACCAGAGCATAAGCCTTTGAAAAGGCCAGCGAGGGACCGTGATGGTGTGTCATGTGGGACATAAAAAGGCATCTGAGGCCTTGTTTGAGGAAGGAAGTCATAGTACTTCAAAATAGATTTGGTTTGCTCGTACGGTTTTGGCCATGGTGAGCTGGTTCTGCCTGGAGATTGAGAGCGCCGGGGGGGAGGTTACTGAAGAAGAGAAGGAGTTTTTATTAAGAGGCAGGCTGGCTAGAGTTGATCAGGAGTTTGTGTGTGTATGTGTGTATGTGTGTGTTTTGAATGGGGCTTTTTGTTCCAACGTGACTCACCGTGTTCAAGCCACGGTTGGTGCCTGAAGGGAGAGATGGAGGGAGGGTGAATGGCACAGAAGAAACAGACTTGATGTGGTTAAGTCATTAGGAGACTGCGTGTTCGCTAGCTATGTCAAGCTTCGGCCCACTTTTCTGACGAATCAATAATCCAAATGCCCGCCTGTGAAAGAGACACACACGAAGCGTAAGATCTATCTTCTGGTTCGTCTGGCTCTGGATCAGTTTAACTGTTAGCCAACTCCTCCACAGACTGTGTTTGCTAGCATGGCTAAAAGTACCCTCGACACGACATCAGTCAAACCAGATGGTGCATGTGATTGCTCACTACTGCTTATAAATTTGTCAGCAACATTTTATGGAGTTGACGTTCGTAAACCCTTTTGTCATGGTTCTGATTACTGTGAAAACATAAATGGATTCTTAGTTGTTTCTTAGAAACCACTGTTTGCCTGTGTTTGTTTATAAGTTCTGGAGCTTTAACAAATAGACTCAGCAATTTTACCTCACGTTTTTCCCCTTACGTTTTCTTTAGTAATATCTATATGTTACGATTATGGGAAATTTTGTGCGTCCGATCGGGAGCTCTGTGAGACTGTGGAAAAATAAGCAAAAATGCTGCACAGCGTCGATCACTTGTACATACTTGTACTATATTCAGAGAGTCCAAGTGAAACTGAAACTTCTGGGTTCAGTTGCAGAAGTAAGAAGACATCATACAAAATCACATTGACATTTGTAACAACGCTAATAGCTAAAAAATCCAGCCTTGGAGCAAAGCCTTTCTCAACAGTTATGTCTTGTGGCTTGATTCATATGTTTAGATAAGCATGGTAATTTGAAAAAACAAAAAATCTAATATTGTTTATAAGGGGAGACCCCAAATAGTCAACTATTCGATGATTCGTTCGACGGAGCCTGATTCGACTGCCAACCTCACAGTCGAATCATCGCAGTGATGGGAAAATGTGATTATGAAACAAGATCATTCATAAATAACAACAACATAAGGCTACTGTTTCAAATCAAAGAATAGGCATTTATGAGTGCTAAATATATTTTGATCTCTGCTCCGTGTTAGTACTACGGACGGCGTTGCAACTACACACACACACAACAAACAGCACTGTCCATTATTCTAAATCAACAGCTAAACCATAGTAACATGTATCTCGGTCAATCATTTTAAAATATTTTTCTATCAATACATAAAGCTTAAACAGAGGGGGTTCGATAAGCAAAACATAAAATTAAATATATCAAAGAAATCACATAAACTTAAGTATTGGGGACATCAGATTACTGCATACCAATTGTTTTTTTTAATGAATGAAGTTTTACATTTAAACATTTTTAATTAATAAAAAAATAATTTAAGTTCCATGTTCTGTCATCCATTACTTTTCCTGATGTTTTAGATCCGTGGTATCATTTCGGTAACGAGATATTTAGGCAGGGTATCGCATCGAAGTCAGAACTTTGGTATCATGACAACACTCCTTCCCATGAGACCTAGGCCGTCACGGGCTAAACGTCACGACTCGACAAAAGTGGCGAGTCGATGGATGAGATGGAATGATGGAATGCCAAGCGGACAGAATACAACGAACTACTATGCGTCTGTGGTGTCCTCAGCTGTCCGTTCGGGAGTATAACCAATAATTTAGGCTCTCTATATCCATATGTTAAAATGTTATGAAACAACAACACCTGTTGCTTGCATACGTGCACACGCTCACATGCACACATCACCCGTTTTTTTCTTAGACACCCCTCCTTTGTTTCCCAGCACTCATTGTCACCCAAGTGTGAAAGAAACCTCCACTTGAGGCCCACCCATGACCGCCTCTCCAAGACGTAGTCACGCACTTGGTGTCCCCTCCACCCCTCCACTCCAGCACCGTTTGCCACGGATGTTTCAAAACCATCTGACCTGGCTGTGCTAACGGGTGGCTATTTTGGGAGAGGGATGGCAAAACCGTCTGCTACTCGCAACGGCCATCAGGGAAAAAAAAAAAGAGGGATCGCTAAGAGGGAGTGCTCGCCGAGGGAGTGGGGGGTCCTCCAGTGTGTGTGTGTGTGTGTGTGTGTGTGTGTGTGTGTGTGTGTGTGTGTGTGTGTGTGTGTGTGTGTGTTCGTGTGTGTGTGTGTGTGTGTGTGTGTGTGTGTGTGTGTGTGTGTGTGTGTGTGTGTGTGTGTGTGTGTGTGTGTGTGTGTGTGTTCGTGTTCACAGCCAACCATACCAACAGTGACCAAGTGCGGTGTTGGGGTCATGTGTCGCTGTAGGCCATAGGGATTGCTGTTGAAATTGGAGATTTCATACTCTTGCAAAACCCGCACAGACGCTGAAGTTCATTCTCTGGCAACTGCTTGTTGTCAGTTCAGCCTTTCACCCACATCGTTATCAACATCTTGCTTTTATAAAGCAAAAATAGGCTGTTTTGCTTACTGCGGATCAGAACTCTGCTCGCTTTTTGTGGTGGTATAATGTGTGTGCTGATTTGCACGAGCTTGCACATGCAGTTTGTACTTATTTGATCCCTACAATTTGCACAGTTTATGGAAATTTTTAAATAAATGTATCCCTTTAGCTCGGGGCGTTTGGCACGCAAACCACCTGCCACTTTTAACAGAAACAGCCCGTAGTGAAATATGCGTTGAGGCCTTTTGGGAAAGAGCCTGATCAACAGGTTTGGGCAATGGAACATGCCAGCGAGTGGCTCTCTATTTGCATCTGAAACATCATCTCCCTCTGTGGGACTTGACTAATGCAAGCAAGAAAACGTGTGGTGGTCAAAGGCATGCGTCATCATGCTCGACGCAAGTTGATGCACTAGTAGGCGCATGCACTAAAAGCTTCAGGATTGCTCTAAAGTGGCCTAAATCTGAGATAAATTGAATTTAAAGCAGAACTGAACATTTTCTAAGAAGTTTTCAAGATCATGATTCACGTGTAGTACTTGAAAATTAAATGTAATGCCTTCAAATGGATCTTATTCCACTCCTGCATTAGTTCATCTTACACTTGTACTGTTAGACTTTGCAGGCATGTTGTAATCATTGTGACATTTTACATTAAACACTCACACACACACACACACACACACACACTCTAGAGACAGGCCTGTAGAGTGAGTGGGCCAGTTCCTCCTACTATTTCTCTTAATGTGTCCCTTGTGCTGGAGGTGTGGAGCTGCCAGCATTGTTCACTAGCTACACTGGACGCTAACAGCTGTGTGTATTTACCGATGGTGAACACACAAGTTACTGCGGACATTTTAGCCCTGCAACCACATTTAGTTATTGTTAACAGCAGGTGTTTTGATACATAAGATATGAGGAGCTGTATTTATATTCGTAGGTGTGAGTTCATCTGGCTTTACGCCTTTGCTGTTTTATCTGCGTGTGTCTGTTCAGCGTCTGGCAGAAATGCAGCACGGATAAGGCGTGTCTGCGTGTTTGCAAATCCTAGACTGGTCCCGTTGGACTGTGTAAGCAGTTCCTCCGATGCAGCTCCAGGGTGTGGATCGCAAAAGGCTGTACGACCGGGCCTCCTGATGCAGCTCCGGGGTCAGGCTCATAGGCATTATGGATAGGCCTCGAGATGCAGCTCCAGGGTTGGGCTCATAGGCTTTATGAATGGGCCACACGATGCAGGTCGTTGGGTGGGGCGCATCACCGTCCTCGCACGTGTTTGGTGGAAGTTTGTTTTGAAATATTGGATAAGTAGGATCATGTTTTCCTCCTTTTTTTCCCTTTGGATTCATTGGATAGGTGCTTTCCCACAGTGCATGAGGATTCATAAGGTTTAATAACATTTGAGGATTGATATTAAAATCAGAGTGACACTTCTCCCTGTCACGGCGATGAGATCCTGCTTGTCTCCCATCAGCTCTCTATTTTTATTCAAACTAAGCTTCACGTGACCAAGCAGTTTGCTTTGTTCGGAGCAGTTAATAATTTGGTTGGAGGGATTTGAGAAGGAATTTTGTGGTTTGCCAAATTGTGCCTCTGGGAAAAAACACAAACAAAAACACTCACCACAGATTCTTTACACATGAATAACAGTGATATCAACACACACCAGATAAGGTACTGGAAACTGCTGCAATTAAAGAGCGTCTATTTTAAAACTTGTTAAAGTTGCAGTATTTCTGTCGTCCCTCTTTCTATGAGAAAAGTGTTTAGCTGGGAAACGGCAGCATGTAACATACCATAGAAACTCCAACACAATGACCTAGCTTATCAAACATTTGTGTGAGAGAAAGAGAGAGAAGTGTATTTTATATGCATGGAATGTCTGACTCATTACTCCTGTGTGTGTGTGTGTGTGTGTGTGTGTGTGCGTGTGTGTGTGTGTGTGTGTGTGTGTGTGCGTGTGTGTGTGTGTGTGTGTGCGTCACATCATCAGACAAGCTGAGCTTAACGAGGTTAGTTAGATCATTTACATGTTTATTCTCCCCATTGAGTTCAGGGAACTGTCTCTTTAGCTGTCACTTTGCATAGACAATTGAAGCCCAATATCTTTTTTACATAGCAGTTTAAGTCTGATAACGTGTTGTATCTGTTTGATGAGCTTCCTGGTTCTACCTCAAATATGCATGTGTGTGTGTGTGTGTGTGTGTGTGTGTGTTCTAATGTAAACGATCCTGAGTTGTTCAGTTCAGTGTTTTCGATCATTGCAGATGTTCTGAATGAAGTTAAATGAAAATATAATTTGTGTGACTATTCATTGTAAAGTAGAAACGTAACGCTGGATGTGACCCGCACTCAAGAAAATTAAAGAATCATACTTGTTGTCTTACTGTATTTATTTATTTATTAGGAGCAGGGGACAAACATTTCAGAGCAGTCATCATGCGCAGCAGGCAGCAAGAATTTACACAAATAAGCTGGTCACATGACCCATCAGGTGATGTGTTTTTCTCTTTGAAATATTCTAAAGATGATCTGGAAATATTCTCTTACTGTCAACAAATCCTATGAAAAGAATAAGGCTTCTACTAACGATTATTCTCATTGTCAATGTTGATTAGTTGTTTGATCTATAAAATGGCATAAAATGGTGAAAAAAGTGTTTCCCAAAGCCCAAGATGACGTCCTCAAATGTCTTGTTTTGTCCACAACTCAAAGATTTTCAATTTACTGTCATAGAGGAGTAAAGAAACCAGAAAATATTCACATTTAAGAAGCTGGAAACAGAGAATTTTGACTTTTTTTCCTTTAAAAAATTACTCAAACCGATTAATTGATTATTGAAATCGTTGTCGATTAATTTAATAGTTGATGATTAAATAATTAATTGTTGCAGCTCTAGAAAAGAACAAACCTAACAATTAATTGATCCGTCTATCAAGTTTTGTCTGCGTAGCCAAAGCCTGATATAGTTTATTCCTCCATATAGAGAAAACACATCAAAGTAGTTCCCAACAAATACTATTTACTCATGTTTAAGTGATGTCTGCTACTAGAAACTACAGTACCCAGCTGTACATGTCTAAAAAGTGGAACATAATCTTAATAAGAGGAGATATTTCCCATTTTGTTAAGTTAAGAATTAAAAGTTATAACATACAGTAACTCATTTTCTACACAAAAACAACAACACAGTTAATATTGTTTTGAACAGAATCTTTATTCAACTTATTGCACATCATTAGTACACATAATCCAAGAATAAAACAATTTACAAACCTCCACTTACTCCTTTAAACCTGCAGTAGGCAGAATATTTTTGGCATCATTGGGCAGAAATTCCATAATAACCTTTCAGCATATTGTAATTCAAGTGTTCTGAGAGAAAACTAGACTTCTGCACCTCATGACTCCGTTTTCACACTTTAGGAAATCTAGCCTGTGACAGGAGACTTTGGCCAATCACAGGTCATTTCAGAGAGAGAGAGCGTTCCTATTGGCTGTGCTCCGGCTGGTGGGCGTTGCTTGGTATTTCCTCAACTGGTCTCAACATGGCTGCCGGGTCACAAACTTTCTCATTTTACATCTAAACAGTACACTTCAAGATGTTTCTGAAAACATATTAGGCAGAAATAGGCATTACAGTAACAGAATATTGATTAATATTTGATCAGCGCTGCCTAGTTTCACCGTTTGGTCGGAGTTCGTGAGTGATTCACAGCCAGCTCCCAGAGACGGCAGACTCCAGCTCGGCTCTGATTTGGTTGTTTTCCTCCGGTCTGTGAAATCTTGCAGATGCCGTTAGGAGCAGCGGAGGACACAGAGGCACATGATTTTTTTTCAGATTACCTGTCTCATGCACTTCTGTCAGGATATAGTGACCGTTTTATAAAAAAAAACTTTTTTTAATCATATTTGCTCCATTTCTACCCACTGCTGCTTTACCACTGTGTATTCCACACAAAGTCATTAACTCCTGAAGGTAGCCATCACTCAAAGGGACAACCATCTATCTTTGCATGTGCCTTTACATCCCTCTAGTCATCCTTCAATTCACTCCACGATTAGCCATGGTCACATATAGGCCTGCGACTCAAAGCCTTTTTCACTTGATTTTCATGCAGCCATCAGCACTGCGCCAGACAATCGGTTCTTTTCATATCTCGACAGTGGATGAACCCAGTAAACTTGTCTTAGTGAACACTACTCTGATTTAAAATGCCCTAAGTGGCCTGTGGCTATGCTGCCTGGGGGCACTGCCTCTCAATGACGCTACGTTGTGATGCCGATAGATGGCTTTCACACACCAACACACACATCCTCAGACATTTCTGCTCAATTTGATTTCACCCGTTTGGTTACACTCTGCCAGCCGATTTCAGCTATCAACCAAATCAAAGAGGGAACAGTCTGAGAGGATGTTCAGTAGTAAACTTTTATAACCCTAATCTCCTCTACTTTTTGTCTCGCCGGCCTTCATTTCACTGATTTTCTAAAAAACACCTCGCCCTATTTGTTTTATTAGCCGTTTTAACACCTTCAGAAGGATTTTTAACTGCCTGCCTATGAAACCTACCATGCAACATAAAAATGTAAAAATATATTAGCCATATTGGGCTCCAAAACTGCAGACATTTCAGTGAAAACGTCATTACTGATGGACTATATGATGAATGTTGAGGAGACAAGAAACGATCCCTGTATGATGAGAGAAGTGCAACTTATTACACTAACATACAGATATTATCTTGTTCTTCAGTAGATGAGATAAAACATGATACAACTTCTTGGAATATTTAGCTTTGATTGCATAAATGAAATACAAACCAACCATTGAGAGACATTAGGCCCTCTAGGTGAGACATTTATAGGACGCAGCAAAAAACAATCAAAGGCCTCATTCTTCCAAAACACGCCTTAAAATGAAGTCTTTTGCACTTCCTTCCCCCCGGTTAATGTCGCTCTCCTCAGGCTAAGCAGATGCTTATTGACAACATGCCGCCACCATGTTATGGTCTCTTTGAACCACGAGACTCGGCGTGGCGAACGGGATGGAGACCTCATGACTGCCAACAGACAGGACAGGCGGGGAGGCGCAGTCTCCCCCCGTCAGTTCTCTCTGTGGGACGCTTTTGTCCGATAAGAGGTCACGCACCACACCTGATTAAAGTCATGTGCTCCTCATTGCATGACGAGCAAGTCAAGACAACAGGGATGTGTTCTGCTGTGTGTGTGTGTGTGTTTGTTGTTTGAGCTGGAGGAGAGCGAACGCATCGACATCTGTAGCTGGGTACATTTTGTGCTCATCTTCATCTGAGGAAAATATGTTTGTTGTTTCAGTTCATATCCTTCCTTGTCTTTCTTGTTCTCTCTGTGTTTGTCATGTGTGTCCAAGTGCGTTTTTCTTTGCTGTTTAGCCAAAGTTTGAAAGCATGTGCTGGGCTGAAAGAAGAGTGGTGCTGTGTCCCTGTGAGTGGGTGCGTAGGGTCTGGGTCAAAGCCTTTTAGTACTTTAAGACCTTAACTCTGCTCCGGGGGACTCTTACTCCACACCCACGCCTCGTCCTATTAAACTCTGGACCACATCTACATTCCTGAGATTAATGTAGACACAAGCTCTATAGATACCCATGCACACACATATATTACTGCTCTGAGATACATTTGTAGAGACAGCCAAAAAAAAAAGGTTCGTCAGCCCTCATGTGAGTCCTAAGCTAAATATGTCCAGATGCAGCTTCATTATAAACTACTATTCTATAATTGAAGGCCTCCAAACATGACATAAAACCTGGCGCCTACAATACCCACAATGCAACTTGACTGCTCACAGTTTGGTCCATAAACATTTATAAATAAACAACGCATTGGGCGCTTCAGCCTGTTGCAGCAATATGTCAACGTGAGCGCCATATTGGACCTGGCAAGACTGGCCTGTAACCCTATACAAGTGAACGGGGGAGCTGCCGTGTTTTCTGGATAAAACGCACAATAACGTAACATTTCTCAACCGATTTCAATGAGTCTTTATTATATGATCTAGTGCTTTTTATCCAGAAAAACGGCAGCTCCCCCATTCACTTGTATAGGATTACAGGCTAGCGTTGCCAGGTCCAATATGGTGCCCACGTTGATATAAGATCCAGGAGTCATGCGATGTCTATGTATACAGTTTGGTCGGGTGTGTAATGCTACTTGCGGCTAATGTAGCCTTAAGCAGAGATGAGGGCTGTGTCCGAAATCATTCAACCATTCATGAAACCACATAATACAAATTTATACAACTTTTTTCACATATGCTGTAGGACTCCTCAACACCTGTAAACAGACTTTGATGTGTAAAATCGATGGAGTTCCCCTTTAATCAAACGTTTTTAGTTGCCCAATACAACACCCTAACCATGCAATTTATTTATATTTACCATGACTACAATCTTCCCCTCGCCTTAAACAGTTACACAATTAAACCATACATCAACTGTACTACAGTTGCCTCTTGTGGATGTTGGAATGAAATGGTTAGAAAACGTTGGCATTGAAAGTTCCACAAAAAAAGGTTTAGTCACGTTGTTGGTGATGTTCGTAGACCCAACGACCGTGCCTTTGGGAGGTTTGTTAGCACATGATTGGATGACATTTGTCCGTGGGGTATTTTTCTCATATGAACGATGATCATGTCATTGTGCCCGGCGGTAATATAGTATGTACAATACAATTCATTCTCCGTAGGTTGTCAGGCACAAACACTGAATGTAGCCACAGAGAGCTTTTACCTCATACGTTATGTGAGCTAAGAAAAAACGCCCTTAATGCCCCGTCAGTAATTCATTTATAAAAGGAAATTCATTTGTAAGGATCATGGAATTTTTTCAACCCATAGGAAACCATGTAAGCATGTGACTGTAGTACAATATAAATCACCAAAGTTGAGTTTGCAGCGAAGACACACCAATGCACAATGAATCATTGAAGACTTTTCATCATTAACAGACAGTTCATTGGCTTACATGTGGAAGTATTTTTTTCCAGTAAAGAAAAAATCTGAAACATGGGCACTAAACCAGGAGCTTGTGGGATTTATTCCCTTCTCTAAACTTAGACTACTTGCTGCATCTCATCATCTTGAGACGGGATGTAGGTGATCTATCTGAGCCATGATGAAAAACGATGAATTTAGAAGCACATACTGACACCTGTGCAGCTGCACAATACTCCCCTCTAAACGGTATATATACAGTCACTCACTCACGCACACACAGACATTCACCTTCTGCTAAGCCCTTAATCAAAAACATGCTCGTTTTCACCCTACATGTTTACCCAGACAGATCAATCCAGCTGATCCATCAGCTCCTTGACCTTGAGCTTAACCTAACCCTGACAGATAGAGCTCCTGTACATGCTCACTTTACTGCAGGTGTGCAAATGTGGTGCGCATTTGTGTTGTTTGCATGTAGTGTATCTATATAACAGTGCATGCAGTAGGGGTGGGAAAAAAACTGATTCACCTATGTATCGTGATTTTTTTTTTTTTTTAGAAATGGATTTTTTTAATGCCAGAATTGATATATTTGCTTCATTTGCGTATCCGTGGAGGTAGAAGGAAGTTACCGCTTTTATTGTTGCAGTCAGAGTAGCGTGACGTCATATACGTTCTTTATACGTCAACCAAAACAAACAGTCGCCGGCCGGCCGTAGCAAGCAGAAACCGTCAGATACGGCAGAACAGAAGACAGCGGAGGGTTGGCGTGGATACGACCTGCACCCTCACATGTTAAATCCAAAGTGGTAAACACTACACACACAGTAAAGTATGGAAACACTTTGAGTTTCACACATTGCCAGGAAAAACAGAGCTAGACATCATGGCTAAAGCTGCATACTAACCAAGCCAGCCGTCACTCTCATCTCCGTGGTCAAATCAGCCGACGCTACAACTGTAGAGCACCCATATACTGACATTTATTTTAAATACCTTCAAACAGCGCCGATGGAGCTGACCATGGATGTATAAAGAGAACGGAGCTAATGATAAGAGCTAGCGACGGACTTGGCGAAGTTAGCGGAAGTATACACACGTGATTATGTTCGGTTTTCATAATAAGGTGTTAACAAAGGGAACTGTATATACAAAATACATATATCGAAATAAGATTGATTAGATTATATTCACCAGAAGTATAAAACATTACATGTTGCTCATAAATTAAAAAGAAAATACAACTAATTTGTGAAGGAAATGTCTTTATTTTTTGATTTTTGGGTTGCTGGGGGGGAAAAAAATAATAAAAAATGCATGACAGTGATTGATATATTTGACTTCAGGACATCTCTGAATACATACATGCTGAAAATCAAACATTTTTACTGTATCAATTTAGACAAAGTAAAAGTCCCTAGAAGTTTATGATTCAACTTTTTCCAATGGTCTTGTGTTAAAGAAGTTAACAAAAATCACAATAAATCGTAATATCAAATCGCAATACATATCGAATTGGCACCCAAGTATCGTGATAGTATTGAATCTGGAGATAGGTGTATCGTCCCAGCCCTAGCATGCAGTGGCCTTCCTCATGCATTGATTGGTCCAGTGGGGCTACACTCACTGTGAGTGGGGTATCATTATGTATGAGTATGTGGTTGAATGTGGTGGTTGTGTGCATACATTTGCATTCATCTGCATGCTTCCATACTGTATTTTTTTTCCTGTCTTCGTGTGTGTATTGGTTTATGGTTGTACACACATGCTCCACTATGTGTTCCACATATGTGTGCGCCTGTATGCATACATAGAGTGCTGTACTGTACATGTTTCAGCTATCCGCATGTGCGTTTCAGGTTTAGCATGTGTGTGTCAGGAGCATGGGTTGTAACTCACTCTGACTGCGAGCTGAGGCCCCTGGCAGGGGAGGCTGTGGGTCTGGCAGGTCTCAGCAGGGCTCTAAAGCAGCTCTGCAGCTCAGCTCGGCTCCGCTGGTGGTGGCGGGCCCGACTCCATGTGACACTGAAGAGGTATTCAAGAGAACTCCTTACTGGGAGGCCTCCGGCGGGAAAACAGGGCAGTGTCATCATCGTGTCTTATTGTTGGCAGCCACGGTATAGTGCCACAATAGGTTCAGAGCCACCGAGCTGAAAAGAAGCACGCACATTTATGCCAGTTGATTTCAGTACAGCGTTTGCCATTTTCCCCGTGATGAACGGCAGCAAGAGCACTGTTACAGTTGCCAGGTCTGCCTTAGAGAATAGGCATCAGTGTGGCACCTTTTAAATCTTAAATCAGACTCCATCACTGGCTCTTTAACAGTTTCCGAGCAGCAATACATTGGAGCATATGCAGACTGTCTTAAGGACTGGAGAGGTTCATTTACAATTTCATGTCTTAAAGGAATACTCACGCACTTTAGTCAATAAACCTGCACGGTGGTGGACTCGGGCTCTCTGAGGGGCAGGGGCAAAAAAAAATAAAAAGGGCACCAGCTGCATGCGATGGGGCATTAGCGCACAGAAAGTTTCCTAGCATCTAGTGCAGCCTGCATCCCGTCTTTTCAATTTTAAGGCCACCCTAGAGGGCAGTTTTTCTCCATTTAAGGGTACCAAAGTGAGCACTTTATAGTACTTTCACCTCACAGCAAGAAGGTCCCCGGTTCGATCCCTGGTCTGGGCAGGGCCTTTCTGCACGGAGTTTGCATGTTCTTCCGTGTTCGTGTGGGTTTCCTCCGGGTTCTCCGGTTTCCTCCCACCACCAAAACATGTATCCCCCCCAAAGGGGGTTGCATCAGTAAGGGCATCGGGCGTAAAACGTATGCCAAATCAGTTTGCGGATCAATGCTTCGGCTGTGGCGACCCCTAAGGGGAGCAGCCAAAAGACGAACAACATAGCTGGCACCTTATCAGGTTCCCCTACTGTAAAGGGAACCTTTGTGCTGTTTTACCAGGAGTTGGATGAAAAAATTGATTTAATCTCTTTTCATACAGAGATTGATATGTTTAGCCTATCGTCTGAAAGCGAGGGTTTACAGCTAGCCTACGGCCGTAAAAGATTCAGTCCAGCAACTGCACACATTGTATCCTGCACATTTTACACAAAAAAAGCAAGGCAATGTGGTTTAACTAGCAGTTGACTTACGCATAGGAGCTATTTACTCACCAATAACCACTGGGACCAGTGACTGTACAGTGTGTAGCACCTCTGAGATGAAACTGGCATCAATTTTTAAGCCAATTGAGCGTAATTCACAGAATGTTTGAGTATTTCTTAAAAATACACCTCATTACCGCACTTCCTACATTTATTTTGTCTCGACTTGTTTACCATATAATCAAAGTACCTGATTTTTTTAAGTCCTGTGTAACTGCTGCAGCAACAGCTGCGCCTGTTTTTTTCTTAAATGCTATGAAGTAGAACTGAATAGGCTTATTGTAACAACTCATAACTCATCTGGCTGCCACTGGACCTGCATATGAATCATATGGCTGTTCCTTTCACCCGCCTCAAATGTTCTTAATTCCTCGTGGGAGATGAGCAATAGTTAAAAATCCACCGTTGTATTCTCAACAAAAATTTAAAGTGATATTTTTAGATTGTTACCAAATTTTTTTCAAAATGCAATGTTCATGTTCTTCTTATTCATTTACAATCCATCTTAATCTGAAGATGCTGACGGCAAAGCTGCTGCCTCTGTGGATGGCTCAGGTGGCACGGCATATGGAGAGAAACAAAGACGAGGAGTGAATGAAATAAAGTCGAGGATATGTAAAGTGGGTGAGAAGATAAAGCTGTAGGGAGAAGGAGAAAAGACAAAGAGAGGGTAGTGGGGTGAAATGAAGGAGTGCAGAGCAAGAGAGAGGTTATGGCTTGGACTATGACCCAGATTTTAAATATGATCCCTGACAACCTGATCTGACCACGCCGCTGTGTGGTCTTCCTTTCTTTCCATTCGTTACGGATGCGTGACGACCACACGCCTCTCCTGTCGGCACTCTGTGCAGTCACTCGACAAGTCGGAGCACGTTCGCTTAATGCAACATTAAAACGACGACAAGCTCGAGGTCATAGCGTCGCGAGGTTCTCTTACGGGGTTTTCAAAAAACCCACATTGCTCCTTTCAGCGTATGCATGTGCTCATCAAACATGGATTACACCTCAGGCTCAGAGAGAGGGCCAGAAAATGTAGTTTCATGTAATTATATTATACAGTGTGTAGCTGCTTTACAACAGAGTTTACTCTTTTGCAAGTGTTATGAATAAAACCATTTTTAATACAGGCAGAGAAATTCTATGATTCAAAGAAGAAGTAGGCAGAAATGTCTCCGTGTACCAGTAAGAGAACACTGGGTGCAAGCTGAAGTCTTTGGCAGAGGTTGTTGGCAATCGTCTTTTGCTTTTGCTTGTTTGCTGGCAATGCAGGCGCCTGTTTGGTTATTTTACGGCCAAGCAGGAGCTATAACCAAGCCAATTCCTTTTAGAAGAAAAAAAAAATCAAGATTTTGGGTGTTTGGCAGGGTTAATGGGATTCTTTTTTTTAATAGGCAGTATTAATAAAATCATAATTAATCATATCAAAGAGACACCATATCACAAAAGCCTGTTGTGAAGCTGCAATTATTATTATTATTCACCAAATCAAAAGGAGGATGTCTTGGGGAGGTATTCTAGTCTTTTTAGCGTGGCAAAGTGTCGGTGTATGTTTCTTGAATATGTAACCCGCCTGCCTGGATAAACATGAGCATTACACACACACGCAAACGCCTCCTGCGCTGCCTGTTGAGATCGTTGGGAGTTAGGTGACAGATGCTGAGAATGCCTGGGCCTAAATTAAGCCCACTGCTTCATCAAAAACATCCTGCCTTCCCGCTTGGGCCGAGCTTTGCGTTGACTATACTTCTCATGCTGCGCGCAGGTAAACTAGTGGGGACAAAACACACACGCTTTGTTAAAGCTTCTCTGGAAAAAAAGACGGAAAAGTTACCTTGGTTTTAACAGTTTATTTATAGTAAAAGAATATCAGGTGATAATTACCCGGCGCTGTGTTTTCCCTGCGATAATTATACATTTTAAAAGTAATTTTCTAGTAAATTACATCATTGCTACAACCACTCCTTTTTCCGTATATTGCGAAATATACTTCAGGAAGGAACTGCAACAACACATGGGCCAATTCCTCAAACAAAGAGTACTGTATGGATTCTATGATTACATAGGGCTTAGGCTACTCTTGCATCGACACATACACATGCACACAGATAACAGATTTGAAAAGAGCAAGAAGCGGAAGTTCATATATCAATTGTATGAACTTTTCAATGACACCGGTAATTTGAAGTTGCAAAAAAAACTTTTTTATACAACGAGCTCATGAAACACTAAACTACATCAACACCATATAGTTGGACCGGCTAAAACATGAGAAAAACTTCTTAGCATCGACTCCCACAATGAGAGCTCTTTTGACACACAAGTACATTTTGATTTAACACTTGCATGCGTAAGTACAGTAAGTTATAATCGTGACCTTTACTTTTAAATGCAGCATTGTTCCACTGTGTTGCTACTGTTACTTAAAGGTACAGGTTTGAGTACTTCTTTCCATACGCTCACTGGAAAAAAAAAAGTATTTACCCTCATGTACGCACAATCGCAGTATGACCCATATGCAGTAACAGAGAGCAAAAGAATTGGGTGGGAGCAGGGGAGGCGAAGGAGGCCAGGAGGGAGGAGGAGGAGAACTCTGCACCACTCTGCTCCAGCTCCACTTCCACTGGTGACCCCATGGCTGTAAATCTGAAAGTAGAAGACCATTCCTCGCTTCTTGTTTCTCTCGTTTACTCACCAGCACTGCACATATCACTGACTGAAGAAGTGACTGTCAGTGTGTAATATGGACTCCTTATCCTTTTGGCAAGTCATAGTTAGATGTTAATCTGTTTGACAAGTGGGTTCAGAAAGTGATATCTCAATGTCTGGTTGCAGATGTTATGGACTTTTTTTTCATAGAAACTATGAAGTTAAACAGATGTGATCTGGCTAACACAACAACACGTGTCTCTGTTTGTCTTTTCGTGGTAACAGACAAGTTAATTAAGCGATCCCACCACCTTGACATTCTGATCAGTACGCAGAGCTAAAACAAGAAGTAAGCCATTTTTACTCTCGCTCATTAAGCATGCATGTCGTCTTATTTACACCCACTCCAAAGCTTGAAGTGTGACAGTTGCCAGTAATGGGAAAAAAAAAAAAAGGACAGAAGAGGTGAGAATAGAGAAGAATCTCGCTAATACACTCAACTTCCAGGAAAACTAGACTGTGACCGCTTGATTATCTTGATGCCTGAAACACAACACGTCCCTCTGAGCCTGAGCCAGGCAGATCCCACTAAGACAAGTTAATGTGGTGGTCACCAGCTTAACCTGCAGTAGGCAGAATGTTTTTGGCATCATTGGGCAAAGAATCCTTAATAACCTTTCAGCATATTGTAATTCAAGTGTTCTGAGAGAAGACTTCTGCACCTCCTCATGGCTCTGAGGCCAATCACAGGTCATTTCAGAGACCGTGGCTATTCATTCAACGGAGGCAGCTGTCAATCACTCGCTAACTCCGATCAAATGGTCAAACTAGGCAGCGCTGATCAAATATGAATCAATATTCTGTTACTATAATGCCTATTTCTTGCCTCAAATGTTTTCAGAAACATCTTGTAGTGTACTGTTTAGCTGTAAAATGAGAACGGCTGGTGGGTGGTGCTTGGTATTTCCTCAAGCGGGGTCACAAACTTTCTCATTTTACAGCTAAACAGTACACTACAAGATGTTTCTGAAAGCATTTGAGGCGAAAAATAGGCATTACAGTAACAGAATATTGATTCATATTTGATCAGCACCTTTTTATAAAAATAACTTTTTTTTAATATTTTCTCCAATTCCACCCACTTTAAAGCTAGGGTTGGTAATCTTCTTCAAGACATTTTTTTGTTATACTGTATTTGTTGACATTCTTATTACATCCTGACAGCCATCAATAAATCAAATGCTTTCACAAAAAATAATTCTGTATCTGTGGCTGTCACAGGACTGTAATAAACCCGTCCGTCCAATCATTTCTGGCAGAATGAAATGATTGGACGGCACCTGCGCATTCTCTGCCCGTGCACTCATTGCCCAACAGCGAAGTCTTCCACAAACTGCTAGCGTGACAGCTGTGAGTACTAACAAAAGCCATGTTTGTTGTTTACGTTCATAATGATATTTTTGGAGGAGTGGCTTTGAAGTGAAGCTTGAACGGACGGACTGTCGGTGTTGTTGACTTGGCAACTTTCTCTCTGGATTTAGGGACTTTTGGAGCTAGTGCTGCTAGCGACTTTCATTGGAAACGAGTTGGCAACACTGGGCTTGGTTTTTCGGTTGGATAATTTTAAAAATCTAGCATACTCTTGCTAGTTTCTCAAAATTATCAACCCTAGCTTTAAGAGGGTAGCATTTGGTTGAGGCCTGCCAGAGTTTTTCATACAGCCCCCTCTTGCTTTGACAAGCAAGAGTGGATCAGGTTGATGTTGAAATGACCCCCAAAATGACACTAAAGATGTTAGCAT
Source organism: Sebastes fasciatus (assembly GCF_043250625.1). Classification (NCBI taxonomy): domain Eukaryota; kingdom Metazoa; phylum Chordata; class Actinopteri; order Perciformes; family Sebastidae; genus Sebastes; species Sebastes fasciatus. The sequence goes on from NC_133797.1 coordinate 33,105,579, forward strand.
CTGCAGCAGTGTTACAGTGCCTTGCCAAAGTCCACCCAAATAAGTCCTTGTATAGTCAGAATAAAATACTGTTGGCTTCTAAATTTGCAGCCAACATACAAATGTGAAGTTTGCCTACCTAATTGCCTGCAACATGAGCTACGACTGTGAGGGAAAACTGCTATAAAAGCGGCCCACATTTCCAAAACTTTAACGAGTTGCTGTTTTGGTTAAGAATTGTTTTGGGGCATGGTGCGCTACCTGTCTAAATGAACTATATCAGAGCAGTCCCAGGACACTGCTGGAGTCACAGGCCTGTCTCTGTTGGGTTGGTATTATTAGATTGAGTATCATTATGTTCTATTCAGCCATAGATCCATGTCCAACAGTCCATTATTTATTCTGACAACTGTGATCTTAGATCATTGCTCCGGCTTTTGAGAAACAGCGTGAACACTGCTCTTCGTGTAAATGTTCCTATTTCGCAAACAAAGAAAGTGCCCAAAGCTACATCACAAATCTTTCTGTATGCTAATAACTGACAGCCACGAGGTGAACACTGACAGGCCGATGGCAACACCGCAGCACGTAACTGAAAACAACACGTGGGAAAATTATTTTGAAATAAAATATCAAATTGCTTATTCTCCTCAGCTCTTGCTTTATTTGGGCCCACCAAGATCTTGCAGAGATTATTTTGTCATTTTTGCAGCCAAAAATGAATAAATTTGTGGCCACTATCCTGAGAAACAGAGATGCATTTTATGACCCTTTTTTTTTTGTTATTTTGCAATAAATTGAGATAGTGTTTCAAAATGGCAAAAAAAAAAAAAAAAAGAGCAGGGAAAAAGTCACTGGTAATACAAACTGTATGTACTAACTTCCAATAAAAGTTAATAATTGGTCTTAAGATGTTTCAGCTGGTGCCTCATACATATATGCTGGGATCAAACTGAAGGATACAGTATCAGTCCAATAACGGCCCAACCCAACAGATGCGGGGCGTTGGAATGAAAATGAGCCTCGGGTGCGACAATAACTTGTTTTATTCCATGAAGCGTGTCGTGTTGGAAGACAACTGTCCCAAAAAATACACTTGTGTGTCTGAATTGTGGTTAGTTTCAGGTTAATGTTACAAATGGCTTGCTTGGATTTCAATTGGTGGAGCTTGTTGAGGTTGATGCACAGTCTGAAAGTAAGCACTGCTTGAGAAACCAACTTCAGAGGACTGAAAATCCTCTGCAATTTTAAAATGTTTAGTTGGAGGTTTGACTTTATTTTGACCCGTGCCTGTAGTGGTGGATCTGAATTAGATTATTTTATGTGAGAAAATGCAGTCGCTGGTAAAATCTGCAAGCGCCCTTCAGACAAAACTGCAAACTCGCACAAAGATTGTGAGGAATGGTTGAATTTGCGTTCATTATTCCTGGAGGTATTGTATTAAGGGTGATTATTCAAGCTTTTGACATTTTAAATAATGAAATCAAGTTGCTCAGGTTCTTTAATGGCTTTTTAGGTGCTGACTTTGTTAGCTTTGCAGACTGTATTAGAGCAGGTTAATATGGATGGGTGCAGCAGGGGATGGGGACTGCCAAAGTTGAGCTGAGTTTATCCTCCAAACTCCATCACCCCCTGACCCCATCCTCCCATACAGCCTTGGGAAAAGGGGAGTGTTTATTCTGTTATGTACATGTTCCATTATAACAAGTTGATTTATGAAACGACTGTAGCTGTTGCTACGGCTCTGCTGGCAGGATAAGGACTGTGCTTATTGCATTAATGTTAGCCTCTATCTCTCATTTGATGTTGCCTTGAGACGTTTTTTATCCTCCCCATGCTTAATAAAGCCAGAGGCTATTTGACAATGAAGCGCACAGGGAGTTTGAAATGTCACCAGACGTGAGCAAACTGAGAGAATGATGATCAGACTGTGATGCAGGTGGTCAGAATCTGAACAGACGAGCATTAGTACGACTCGCAGTGTTATAGTTCTACTTAAAGGCGTCGGTATGCTTCAAACGTACTTTGTTACAGTCGAACAGTGTTAATTAATGAGCTGTAGAGGTGCTGGTAGGTAGGGGTGTGCAATATAACGAGATTAGATTGTGAACGATTAAAATGTCTCCACGTTGTGCCTTTACAGAGAGATCATTAGTATCTTACTACAGTGCACATTCTATCAGTAGCAGCAGCACCTTTGCTAGGGGTGTAAGAAAATATTGACAATATTAAGTATCACGATATTATGTTGTGTCATACTGATTTTCCATTAAAGAGGACCTATTATGCTCATTTTCAGGGGCATACTTGTATTTTTGGTTCCTACCAGAACATGTTTACATGCTTTTAATGTTAAAAAAAACGTTACTTTTCTCACACATTAGCCCACTAGCCCAGTCTGCTCTGATTGGTCAGCTGGCCTACTATTATGATTGGTCAACAGAACCAAACTCTTCAGACTCCGCTCCAGCTCCGCTCTAACTAGCTTTGTTTGAGGGCATGCCAAATTAGCCGCTAGTCAGGTATTATCAAAATGTGTTACTTGGTGACATCACCACGTTAGGAAAGAAAAGGCAGGACTTTAAGCAAGGCATTGCAGGCAGTTGAGGAGCAGCGTTTCTGTGAGGGAGAGTAACTCCCTTTGGCCTGGACTTTGGGCTTTGTAACTTTGCAGAAAAAAATATATAACACACTAAAGGAAAGGGAAAAAGCACAAATGCATAATAGGTCCCCTTTAATAGTTTACATGCAAAGATGAACTCAGTCAATACTTTATTTAATTTGCAAAGATATGCTCCATCCCTCTCAAAGTAGTGCTATGAACTTTTTTTGCTCAGATTTTATGCATATGGCAGTGTGTTCTTTAAACTATGACAGTTTTCCTATTTAGATTTATATATATATCTATTGGTAACTCGTGTATCATGATACGTATCATATCGCCAGATTCTTGCCAATACACAGCACTATAAAACTCACTATCTCTACTTTAAGCAGCCAGAGTCAGAGATGAGCGAGGATTATAGATCGAACACCCCAAGACATTGCAATCGTTTAGGTTCTCCACGCATGGAGCGGAGGAGAGACGGGTGAAGTGAAGATAACGTTGTCGGTACCGGTTACAAACAGGCTCAGTCCTGAACGACACGCTAACATGCTGACGGATTCTGTGTTTTTAGCTCAGTTAAACCAGAGAATATACGGTTAAAGCAGATCGGTGATGCTGTTTTGCTGTCATTGTTCTCCATGAAGTTTGCTGGAATTGATGAGCCCCGGTGCGTTTTATGTGGAGTGAGCACATCAGCGCCGGACTCCATTTTAAAAAAATAGCCTTTGAAATGCTGCATTGTTTGTCAGCAACCAGTCATATGGTAACTCAGGAGGCAAATTGTCCTTGTGTGCTGCTTTAATTAATTTGGCATGCGGTTAATACACGTCATAATTTTGTTTTAATGAAAACTCAACTCCTGACATTTGCTCCTGGTATTCTTCACTGCTGTTTTAGAAGAAGTAAATAACGGGAGTAACAGGCGAACCAGCTTTATAAGTGACTTATTTTCTTTTTAAAGAAGTGCTGTGCGATGGATCTAATTTATGCCGACATGAAGAGTGGTTCTTGTGGATTTCGAAACTGATAAATATTTGGAAAAGTAACCCATAAATATAGAATAAATAAAGAAACTTTTTTAAAAAGTGTTATATTTGAGAACGGAATTTGCTGTGGTATTTTTTTAAATTGTAGGGCTATATTTTTTTAATTAGGGAAATTAGTTTGGTTGTAGGCTACTGTTCAGTAACTTGCAAAGTAGTCTTAAAAACCAACATGAAAAAGAATTGTGATCAGATCGTGGATCGTGATCCCGCCTGAAAAAAATCATGATATGATATTTTTGCCATATCGCCCACCCCTACTGGTAGGTGGACTTTGTGACCTTTGGGCAGAGCCAGGCTAGCTGTTTCCCCTCGTTTCCAGTCTTTATGCTAAGCTAAGCTAACAGGCTGCTTGCAGTAGCTTCTTATTTACCATATATAGACGTGAGAGACATCACGTTCGGCATTAAAGTGAACCAAAATGTCATGTTAAGCATGAACAAACCATTTATAGGAAAGTCAACATCAAAAGTGTTGACATTACATGATGATGGGAGTTATTTCTCGCCATCAATCTTACATAAAAAAATAGGTTTCTGCATAGTTATACTGTATGTCATACATATTGTTTACATTCACACATCCACACTGCCCAAAATAACCCACCCTGTATGCCGAGGAGATGAGTCAAGACAAAAACAGCCAAGTATAACAAGAAAACATAAGAGGCATAAAGGAAGGAAAATAAAACACTGTCAACCCAAATAAGAGTCATTAAAGTGTATCTCAATATTTGGGATGCGGATGTAAAAGAGATTTCCAAAACTGTTGGTTTTGGAGTCAGACGGGCGCTTCTGCCCAAGAAATGAGAGGGCAGTTCCAAGAAGGCCCATTACAGGGCTTAAGGTCGACGCGGTCCTGTCACATTGTGGCTCCCATCACTCTGATGCAAACATAAAACAGCTCTTCGTTCAACACTTAACACACACAGAGGCAATTTATTTGTGTCCACATCCGTTGCAAAGGTTACAGTTACAGAAAAGCAGTGCAGATGCTGATATTTCACAGACCCAGCTGCACATGTGCTCTGCAGAGCAACAATACTTGCATACAACACTATAGAGCACGAAGGGTATAAAAACACATGCACACTTACACACAAGCTCCCTTTCTTCTGAAAACCAACTGTGGCAGCATCACGCGGTCCCGTGACTGGTGATTTTTGCCAACACGAAGACCAAAAAAAAAAAGCAGCAATTGATGTTTTCCAAGCGGCTTGAATAACTTCCATTGACAGCTTTTGATAGAAGCGGAAAACCTCTTTTCTGTAATGGAAGGTTTTGGGGGGGAAGATGGGTTTTCCCTTTTTGAAATATCCTCAGAGAGCCAAGCTTGGCACAGAGGCCCGCTGGACGGGAGGATGTCGGCTCGAGCCAGACAATGGGACTTCAAGTGAGCCACAGCGAGGAGAAGAAAAGATCACAGCAACCATGAGGCTCTGTCGTGCCCCTGATTAGCTGAAAACGTACTTCACTCCCTGGTTAGCTCCAAACGTTACATAGAAGTTTGGGTAAACAGCAGATTAACTCCACTGCTGTCTCTTTTTTATTTTAAAGACACGCCATAAGCCTACCACAGCTCACCATTTGGATCACAAAAGAGCTGTGAAGGAGGTGGGTGCGGGGAAGTAAAATGGCCACCCTCCCATTATCACTACTGAGGAGGTTGAGCAGATACTCACAACACTCACCGCCGCAGGTTTGTTTGGTGAGTTTTGGCAGCGGAACTGCTTCCTTGGCAAATGATCTTACTGCCAAAACAAACAGCCGCTATTCCTCACCCCTTATACACATACATGAACACACAGGTCTCACTTGCTGACTCCGCACAATGGCATGACTGTATCTGCAGCATCAAACAGACATCTGCCAATCGCCCTGCAGAGCTCATTGTTACTCAATACCGGTGCACACAAACGCTGAGCCGAGTTCAGCCTCCAACGAGTTTTGCAATGCAGAGAGAAAGTGCCGATGAGGTCTGCCAACATGCGTCGTTGACCCCAAATAGCCAGAAAACAACTGGAAACCGACGTGCCCCCGTCTGTGGTTGGCAGGGGACAGAGGAGAAGAGAAGAGGAGGAATGACTTTTCAAAATATTTAGGCTGAACTCAAACTCAGGCAGTGGTGCACCTCTCGACTGTTTCTCCTCATACAAGAGCGAATAGTTTCACACAATACAAACATCAACACTCTGCCTATGTATATGCAAACATAATCACAAAGACAAACAGTGGAAGATGAGGCCCGGCTGCCGACTGAAATGAACGCAGGCGGTTCAAAAAAAAAAAAAAAGTTCAATACCTGCGAGCAGTTTGACAATCCATATGAAAAGCAAACAGTGAGAAGAGAAGGTCGAGAGGTAGAGAGTTAATGTGTCTGGCTGTGTGAGTGTGCGACTGAGTATACTCGGTGTGTACACAGTGGCTGACCCCCGAGTCGAAAGATCTCATTTTGATATATGTGCGAGAGACGGAGACACACCTTCTACACCTATAGGTGAAGCTTGGGTGTCTTATGTGCTGTTTATTTTGACCTTTCAGTCTACCTACTTACCTACCGCCTCAACATACTGCAGTGCGCAGAGCAGCCTTATTATTTTATTTGCTTACTATTACAGCATGCTACTGCCTTCTCAAAAGGATAAACAGGATTTTGTTTCCTCCAGAGTTTTATTTATTGACGCTGGAATCACATCAAATTCAGTTTACACCCTCCCAAAACTTCTTAATAACCACCAGCTGGTGTCAATCTAGCTACTAAACTGGGTTGCACCATTAAAAATTAAGAAATATCTTTGCAAGTAAAGACTTTAGTGATGTGCAAATCGGTTCCTATAGGAAATATTTGATGAAAATCAGAAGAAAACTCTTTAGCATTCCAAAAAATAACAGTTTAAGGAGGCCAAAGGGTATATTAAACTTAACTGCTAGTCATCGATTTGTTTTATTTCTCTACGTATGCAAACATGGAGAGACACGTGTAGTTCATGCAGATTAAAATTATTGGAATATCAGATTAAGCTAACCTAGCTGGTTATTTATGGTATGTCTACAGCTGTATACTCCGGTTGCGTAACAGCTCGCCTTTTATTCACGCTATATGCATATTTTTATGCGTCTATAAGTCTATTTTCTTCTGTTTTTCGCACGTAATTTAAGTCATTCTGTGTTGGGCTCTGAGTGCTGCTAAACGCGGTTGACCTACACTCAATACTGTGCCTGAACGCATCCTGTGTAGACTGCTGCTCACAGCGTAAGTCTAATGTTATTGGCTTAACATTTTGCAATTATTAGGGCTGTTAATCGATTAACATATTTAATCGTGATTAATTGCATGATTAATCGCGATTAATCACACATTTTTTTATCTGTTCAAAATGTACCTTAAAGGGAGATTTGTCAAGTATTTAATACTCTTATCAACATGTGAGTGGGCAAATATGCTGCTTGTGTAATGTATGTATATGTTTATTATTGGAAATCAATTAACAACGCAAAAGAATGCCAATTCTTCCTGAAAAGCTGGGATGATATGGTACCAATGGATTCCTTAGGTTTTTATTTTCATATGATACCAGTATCTTTCCTCTAGCTTTAAAACTGAGCTCGCTACAATCTCCGAAAGATCGATGGCATTAATGCGTTTTAAAAAATAGTGGCGTTAAAACGAATTTGCGTGAGCGCGTTATTATCTAGTTAACTTTGACAGCCCTAGTACTTATATATTGTAGGAAATGGAAATTTCAAATCTTCCCAGTTTACATAGTTTTTAAATGGCACTTTATCAAGTATCAGGACCATATTCATTCTAAAAGGGTAATATATTAGCAAACTAAGGTTAGCTTTGTTAATTCCGTTAGCTATGCAACAGTTACACCTGGCAGTTATTGAGTGTAATTAATCTCTACGCAAGAACTAGTCTGTGTGGTGCAACCCGTTTTAACTTAGTGATTCATAAATCTCTACTCAGTAAACACTTAAAGGCAACATATCATGCTCATTTCCAGATTCATACTTGTATTTTGGGTTTCTACTAGAACATGTTTAAATGCTTTAATGTTCAAAAAACACATTATTTTCCTCGTACATGTCTGTCTGAATATACCTGTCTGAAAACGCCCTATTTAAGCGCCTGTCTCTTTAAGACCCCCTCCCGAAAAAGCCCAGTCTGCTCTGATTGGCTTGCGAGAACAATATGGTGCACCTTAGCAAAGGTAGTTCTCAAGCCGTGGGCGGTATATTCTAATGAGTCTGCATGTGACATAGGAAGAGGAGCCAAATCTGAACGGCTTGTTGAATCACGGATCTAGGCAGCCCAAAAAAACTGACTGGGTTGTCTTATTTCCCAGTTTGTGGGTTGATACGCTCTCCAGATACCCAACTGTATGAGCATAAGCACGGAAAAAGTGGGTTTCTCATGATATGTCCCCTTTAAGATTTAACATAACTACGCTAAGTTAGTGATTACAAAGAAATAGTGCAACCAGCCACAACAGATCCACAAAGGCAGTGGACCGCAGCAACATTCATTTGGCTAAAGGTATTAATAAGATAGTGGGGGATTACCATTGCAGATATATGATGGCTGATTACCCTCCTCTCTATTTGCTCTAGTCATACCAAAGCCCGCTCTCACAAGCTGATTGGCTAAAAGCAGGTCAGGAGGGTTCATTCTCATTTTTTAAAGCGGGGTGCTGGAGGGATCGACACAGGGAAGGTCTGCTCCAGTTTTTCCTGCCTTCTCGCCTTTGTCTGCAGTGTTTGCTCTGGATTTGAGTGGTTCTTCTGGTGTTGGAGCTGCTGTCAGCCCACACCCTAATGGCAACCTCTGTTAGAGAGCGATCTGGGACTGTGCCGCCACTGGTAAGGGGGGGCCTAAACCAGTCCTTTGGGTGTGCCCCGTTCACCTGTTGAGTCATGCCACCATGGTGTACTCATCATCTTTTTTTTGCTGCACATGCAGATATTAAAAAAAACAACCAAATAATCTTGTGACAGGTGTATAGGACTCATATAAAGTAGACCTAGGCGTGTGCGTTTACAGTCAGAAGCTCTCTGCTGACTCCTTCCCCCCTCCGCCACTGAGCGATGGGTTAACGCTTAATTCACCACCACTAACACGCGAGGTCATCTGCAGGGTCAGCTGCCGAGTCCCGAGCACATAAAGAGGAGCCGCGGTGCATGTCGTGCCCGTAACCCTTTTGCGCGTTTACATTCTCTGTCTTGTCATCACTCAATACAACTTAGTCATCCGCGGGCTCGCTGCTGTGTCACATTTATCACTGTAAAGATGGATTTACGCAGCCATGAAAGAGCTGTTTTGTAAGCCGAGCCACAGAGAAGAAAAGAAGCTACTGGACTTAAAATGTCACCCTCTGTTCGCCGTGTACTCCAGATACATATTCATAAAGCCATTTTCAGACCTTTTGAAAAGTTCCCTTTGATTACATATTTTGACAGTGTTGCCTAATTCGGAGAAAGAGCAGAGAGAGGCCTGCACTGACTTGCTGTAATGTAAAGCCCAAATATAAGCAGACAGGGACTGAGGTGAAACTCCTATTTCAAAATGCCTCAATATTTACACGCGATAATACTTATCTTTCTTGATTAAAAGCGGGACCTGAGCCAAGCTGGCCTCCCACACTTTCTAGAAACTATAGTAGCTACTCCACTTGGCCGATGATTTGACATATTCTCCAACACCCAGAGTGACACAGGAGGGCTATTATAGCCTCTGCTGAAATTCAAATGGCTTTGTCAGATAATGATGCCGTATTTTCAACATGCTCCCGTCAGTCACACTGGCTGGCTGTGGAAAGCCATACTGAGACATTTGGGGGGAGAAGTCGTGCGAATCAAACCTACTGGAGTGGATTCAGCTTTGATAAAAAAGAGTTTAAAAACTCATCTAATGTCAGTTCGTGCCTCATGATGTCCCCAAACTGAAGGGGATCCGGCTTTGATGAAAGAATTTATAATAAAAAAAACATCCCGTGTGAATTTGACCCCCGGCTCACCCTGATCCCCATCTTCTCTCTGTTCTCATTTGGCCAAAAAGCGAGGCCGATTGGCGTTGGTGCCTGAGGGAGTGATGGCGGCTGGGCGGCGGCTGAGTAGCAGCCATGGGGGAAGCACACTGTCGGTCCTGTGATAGCCGTATGAGATTCCACATGCTCTGATGAGTAATTCCTCCCTCCCTCCTCCATCACCATGTGGTTCGTGGCCCTGAGTCATCGTCCACACTTTCCCTCGCTCCCTCTCCCCTCTTCTGTCTCTCTCTTTCCCTCCATGTGGAGAGGATTCTTCCTTCCTTCGGCAGCGGCCGTCCCACTGGGAAACTCAGCAGAATAGCCTCCCTCCGATGACTCACTCCACAACACCCGCTCTCCAGCCACGACAGCCCGCCTCACCACACCCGGGCCTGGATCCCAGTCCTCCACAGCCTGCTCCTGCCTCCTCTCTCTATCTGTGTGTCTGCTTGTATCACAGCCTGTCTTTTGCCTGGTTGCCATTTTCTATATCTCTCTGTGCTGCCGCTGTCTCGTCAAGATGTCTCACTGTTTACCTGTCTTTATGCGCCCATCTGCCCGCCTGTATTTCTACCAGCCTGTACTGTATATCTTGATACTCTCTGAGTTTAGTTAGTCTGCCTTCGCTGCTTGCCAGCCTGTCATCTACCTGCCTATCAGTCTCTGTCTTTCAGTCCGTCCCTTGACACTTGATTGCAAAGTCAAAATACCGAAGGGCACGTAGCGCTGACTCCCCCGTCTGCATGTTAAACTACGAAGACTTGGGCAGAAATACAATGACAGAGCAATTCATAAGCCAAAGGGAAACATTGGTATTGTTAGTATGTTGCTCATTGAGCCTGTGCAGTTCCCAGATAGAGTTGTTTCCAACATTGTGCTAATCTGCATCAGCAAACGTGTTGGGAAACTTACGACGAAGGTTACTGTTGGATTTCAGCAGCTCCTGTGAGACTGCATCCTTCCATTCACGTGTTCTGCAATTCAATAAGACTTCTACAGTTGTTTGAACTGTGGTTAAACTCTCTAAATATGGACAATACATACAGCATACATTGACTTGGCCCAGCAGTGCGACAGGTTGTTGATGTGAATCCCTACACAGATTCTATACATGTTGCACGAGGAGATTTGTTGACCATTGCAAGAGCAATAAGGATTTTTAGGGGCATTATGACTGGGTTAATAAAACACAGCTGCCCCTAAAAGTCCCTCACTTTTCTTGCTGCCTTTTTCTCTCTCCCTCCGTCCCTCGCTAGTTTAATGTTTCTATGTCTCATTCCAGACTTTTGAGATCAAACTACAACATTTGCTGGCTCCTCGAAGTGCGATTGGGTGCATAACTTTGGTATCTGTTAAATCGTGGCTGAAGAAACGCAACAACCTGGAGTGACTGCAGCGTCTGAGGTTTGACCTTTTATAAGCCGGGTCATATATTTCACAAAAGGCGAGCACGCTTCCCAGTATTTATGAATTGTATATTTATAATGGCAGAGTTTTATTGGGATTTGCAGTGACGTTTTTAAAGGGGGTTGAATGAGTTCAGAGCAGAATTTCCGAGAAGGAGCGCGCTCCATGTGTTCATTAGAAGTTCAGCTTTCACAGAAAAGGTAAACACAATCTGAAGCTTTTACCTCAGCAGAGTTTTCTATATGATGCTCACAATAACATGCGCGTAGTTGCGGCCAATTTGAGAACTGAAGTGAACCCAGTGACCCAGAGCGGAAAACAACCTGTAGGAAAAGTCTATTTAAAGTCTAACAACCCTGCTAACGAACGGTGTGAGGAGAGAATATGGGACAGCCGCGGTGGAAAATAAGAAAGATGTAAGCAACGCTGTGCAGCAAGTGGCGAGATGAGTCCGATTGGGCCTTTTAAACAATGTGAAATGCCACTGAGAGAGGCTTGGCAGGCGGTAGCAGCCAACACTGTTTAATATCACAACTTTAATCAGCACACTTGGTGACTATCCCAGAGCTCCCCGTAGCCATGCTGCTTATTCAAACCAGGCTCATTCCACCAAGCCTCCCTTACTAGGCCCTCCGCTCTCATACTCGCACTGGCTCGTACTCTCCTGCAGCATATATGGAGAGCTTTTGGCTGGAGTGCTTTTATCTGCTTTCTGTGATGTGTCATTGCGCTTTAGTGGGCTACGTTGGAGGGAATCAGTGATGATAGTTGAGCTCATCTCGTCCTATCTTTGATGCATTTTCATCTATTCTCCATATTTGATTTTAGGTTTATTTTATGATCTGATAACAAGGATGTTAAGAGTGAAATAAAACGTTAATTAGCAGTAGGATATCGCCTACAATCACAAAGAATTTAAGTAGAACTTTTTGACAAAGTGTCAACTTTCCTCGCAACTACTTACAGACGTAACGAGTAATAGCAGGCTTGTACAAACAAACGACCTGCCACTGATCTGTTATACACAACCTACAAATAACTTATGATCGAGCATTAACTTTTTTATAAATAAAACTGACACAAAGATTAATGTAACCACTTCCCACCTACTGCGATGCCAGGGAGTTCATTTACAGGACTGTTTTAGGTTGCGTTTTAATAATCACGGAGGTCTCGTGTTTTTAAAATAAAAATCGCCACGCTTCAGCGAATGTCTTACCTATGTGTCACTTGCAGCATGGAGATGTCACCATGGCCCTCCACTCTATTAATTACATAAAGCATCTAGTGTCAGGATGCTAAATTCATTAGTGAGGTATGTACGGCATGCTAGGGTCAGGACAGATATAGAAGCGGGCCTCCAAAACAACTTCTTCCCCACTTGACACACTTGTTCGACATAATAGAGTATATGGCACTTTGGGATTTTTTTATTGGACTACATTACTTTTATAATTACAATTATACAAGGAGGCCACTTTGCTTGTAACGCAATTCATTTTTATCATTTGTGCTCTTTGTTGATTGATTAATTTAATAAATGAACTGATTTTTGCCTTTAAATTTAATTTAATCTAATTTCTAATATATTTTTGATTGGACGAAAAAAAAAAAAAACGTGGATAAGATAAATAAGATTTATTTTTAAAAATTAATTCATCAAAAGCTTTACCGCAGAATGAGGCCAGCTGAGAAATGCAGGGCTGCTTTTTTTCTTAGAGAAGTGGCATGTGAAAGTTGTTCATCATTGTAAGCATCAGACAGAAACACCCTCTGCTCTGGTTTTCTGTGACTATCTTGAGAAGCATGCTTCTCTTTCACAAGACTTTAAAGTTCAAGTTTGAGTAATCAAAGGTTTTAGCCGATTATTAAGCAATGACATTCACTGTTTGACCCCCTGAGCTATTAAATAATTTGACATATCTTTACATTTCCTTGGGTTAAGTACCTGCAGCTGTTTGCATAGGCCTACATAAATAAAGTGTAATATTCATATAAATTGCGGTCTATAGTGGGTCATATTAGTGACTTTATGATGACCGTATTTTGTCTCGATAGTATCGCCATAATATTCCGCCAAAAAATATTATAGACCGTATTATGCACCAGTGGTATTAAATGGTATGTTTACTGACCTTATCCAGCTTTACAGTGAGACTTTATCTCCTGAGATATCACTGGGCTTCTTTAGAAAGCCTATTTATATTCTCCGTTAAGACTTCCCATCTGTTCCCTATTTCTTCTCTTAATGTGTAGCAGAAGTGTAGGCTATTTCCAATAACTTGGTGGTCACATGAGCCAGAAACTGGGACTTTGTAGGCCAGTTGAACGAAATGAGGACTCACCTTGCCCGCAAAGACCCAGCCTCTGACACACACCATCATCATCATCATCATCATCAGGACTCAGTCAGTGAAGTGTGGAGGAAAACTACACAGGTTTACCTATGGATATTCTGGAAATGTCTTTTTTTTTTTTTTTTTAAACCATTTGACATCCACATTTTCTATGTGGCACAAATCTGCTCCCATCGTCAGTGTTTAATCAGGATTTCAATCAATTCTGTCTCTTAGTGATACAATTAACACTTGAAATGATAAAGGCACTTGCAAATGACATGGTAGTACAAATTGTAAACCGTACTTTGGTGTTTCATTTTTACCTCTTTACTTAAGATTTCATTAAATTTATTTTTTACAAAATGAACCAAAAGTCTGACAAAGAGGATAATGCAAATAGGGTTCAAACCTGTGATATCTCGCTGATACATACCCATAGAAGAAGCAGGTGATGATGCTGCTGCTGCCTGGTTGTTGTTACCTGTGCATGTGTCAGCAGCATCCTGCAGCCATATGGACTTCTTCGCGTAAAAAGCGCCGACTGACTGTCTGGCTGTCTGGTTGGTTGTCTGGCTGCTTCGGAGGAGATCGAGAAATTCGAACTTCAGATCGAGAACTTCGAACTTCGAGCGTCCATCCACCCACCGAGTCCTGCTCCAGCTCCATCTGATCACTTGGTGTTGCATGCATCCCAGATTGAGCACGATTATCCTTTTAAGGGTGGAGGGGGAACGAATTGTCTTTTGGAAGAAGAAGTCGGACAGTCCCCCTCAGGACAGGCCTATCTTTTCCCCTATGTCCAAGGGGGGAAAACATGCAGACGCAACAGTGTCTCGCCTTGTACCAGTCTCCCCCATCCCTCCCTCCTTTAAAAAAAAAAAAAAAAAAACCTTTCCCACAGAGAGATCCCAGTGCGCACCCAGCACCCAACCAGTCACCCAATATCCATTCTGGAAAGAGACAGCCTGGAGAGAGAGAGAGTCTGCTGTTGCTACTGCCATGCATGCTGCAGCCCTCGATATCTTATGAGCAGGATATTCCCAAACAGCTGGAAGGAAGGAGCTGATATATGGTGCTGCCGCCCTCGTGTTGGGGCCCTCCCCAAAATGGACCGGTGCTAAGTGGTAACCTGGTTATTTTCAGCGCGTCACTGGCTCGTCTCCAATTATAGGTTTTCCGTCGTGGAGGGGCAGCAGCAGTAGCAGCAATGTGGACCCCAGTATTTCCAATTATTCTAGTAAAAGAGGACTTTAAAAAACGGTCACTACTGTACACTGAGTAATGTCCGAGCATGTGTGTGTTTGCCTGTAAACTGCACACATTCCTGCGGTGTCCAACATGCGCCACTACTCATCCAGGAGCTTCGGTGCAGGACGCGCTCTGCTGCGGCTCCGGAGCGCCTCGTCTGCGGCTCTCTCTCTCTCTTTCTCTCTCTCTCTCTCTCTCTCTCTCGAGGTGTTCCCCTTCTTTTATCAATGCTGTTCAGGAGGCTATATACATCCCAGGTTCATCACACCTCTCATGTTACCTCCCTGAAACCAGCAACATGTTAGTGTGCCGCGACCCCTGCTGGCAGCAACGCGCCACGACACGACACTTCATCATCACCATCACATGCATGTGTCAAATACAACGTTTCATTGTTTTATTTAGATCACTGAGGGTCATCACGTGCAGCTGCACATCAGGGGGGAACAGCTGGATCACTTTAGACAAATCTATCTCTCAATCTATTTATTTTCTATCTCCTTGTGTTGTGTTATGTTGGTGCTCCATGACTTAACTTAATTGTTCTACTCTATATTCATTCATATTCTTTATGCCATTTTGCATTAAATCTATTCTGTCCTATTCTTCTATTTTACAGCAGTATTCGGTTCTGTTTTATTCTATTTTTTTCTGATGTTTTGCTTTATTTTCAATACTATTCTTGCATTTTCATTATATTCTTATCTACTACAAAGTGCTGAACACACGATGAACAAAATGTAGAATGTTTTTCATAATTTGTATTTATTTATTTATTTTTATTGTTATTTTGTATTATTCCTTGTATTTTATTTATTTTATATTATCTTAAATACCCACCTTTTATTGCTTTCTTATTCAATGAACTTTTATCTTGGTTGTTTTTGTGTGCATTAGTCTCTAAATCCATTTTAACATTCTACATTTTGTCAATCGTGTGTTCAGCACTTTGCATTGCATTTGACTTGTTTGAAAGGTGCTATATAAATAAAGTTTGATTGATTGATATCACAGTAGATAAGAATAATTCTGTTTTTCTTTGTATTCTATTTTTATTCTATTGTTCTACTCTATATTCATTCATATTCTTTATGCCATTTTGCATTAAATCTATTCTGTCCTATTCTATTTTACAGCAGTATTCGGTTCTGTTTTATTCTATTTTTTGCTGATGTTTTGCTTTATTTTCAATACTATTCTTGCATTTTACAACGTTTTATTGTTTTATTTAGATCACCGAGTGTGATCACGTGCAGCTGCATATCAGGGGGGAACAGCTGGATCACTTTAGACAAATTTAATCAGTGGATTCATTCCAAATCTATTTCTATTTCTATTTCTATCTCCTTGTGTTGTGTTATGTTAGTGCTCCATGACTTAACTTAATTGTTCTACTCTATATTCATTCATATTCTTTATGCCATTTTGCATTAAATCTATTCTGTCCTATTCTTCTATTTTACAGCAGTATTCGGTTCTGTTTTATTCTATTTTTTGCTGATGTTTTGCTTTATTTTCAATACTATTCTTGCATTTTTCATTATATTCTACTGTGATATCAATAAGTCAATAAATCAATCAATCAAACTTTATTTATATAGCACCTTTCAAACAAGTCAAATGCAATGCAAAGTGCTGTACACACGATTGACAAAATGTAGAATGTTAATAAATGGATTTAGAGACTAATGCACACAAAAACAACCAAGATAAAAGTTCATTGAATAAGAAAGCAATAAAAGATGGGTATTTAAGATAATAAAAGATTTAAAAATAAAAAAAATTATGAAACTACACAAAATAAGCAGATTGTATTAAAAAAATTAAATATTAATAAAAGTAAATAGAATAAAAGAGATAATGATCAGCAATAAAATAAATGTTGATTAAACTAAACTATATGATGTTCTATATGATGACGTTCTAGTCCATTGTGATATTTTGTCTTATTTTCTATTTTACTGTGGTATCTATTTTCTATCGTATTCTGCTTTGTTGTATTATATTTTTATTCTATTGTTCTACTCTATATTCATTCATATTCTTTATGCCATTTTGCATTAAATCTGTTCTGTCCTATTCTTCCATTTACATCAGTATTTGGTTCTGTTTTATTCTATTTTCTTCTGATGTTTTGCTTTATTTTTTGTTCTTGTATTTTTCATTATATTCTTATCTACTGTGTTATGATATATTCTATTCTATTTTGATATTTTGTTTTATTTTCCATTTTACTGTGATATCTTGCTTTATTTTCTATTGTATTCTGCTTTGTTTTATTCAATTGTTATACTCTATATTCATTCATATTCTTTATACCATTTTGCATTTAATCTATTCTTTCCTATTCCATTTTATAGCAGTATTCGGTTCTGTTTTATTCTATTTTTTTTCTCTGATGTTTTGCTTTATTTTGTATTCTATTCTTGCATTGTTCATTATATTCTTATCTACTGTGTTATATGTTCTATTCTATTGTGATATTTTGTTTATTTTCCATTTTACTGTGATATCTTGCTTTATTTTCTATCGTATTCTGTTTTGTTGTATTCTATTTTTATTCTATTCTACTCTATATACATTCATATTCTTTATGCCATTTTGCATTTAATCTATTCTTTCATATTCTTCCATTTTAGTTCTATTTTATTCTATTTGTTCTGATGTTTTGCTTTATTTTCTATTCTATTCTTGCATTTTTCATTTAATTCTCATCTACTATGATATGTCACCTTCTATACCTGTTCTGTCGTATTCTATTTTTATTCTATAGTGTTTCTACTCTGGAGGTCATGCTCCACTTTTAGTGCTCGTGGTGACGCTCCATATGGCTTCAGTCAGCTGCTTCATGTAGACAAGACGCGCACAGTAACACCGGAAATGGGGTGATTTTCTTATCAAAATAAAATAAAACACCTGATGCTTTGCCCTCATTCATCTGAATAGCTACTGTAACTTTTTTACATGGTGTTTTTTGGCATCATACTCTTTCTTCCATGCACATTTCTATTCGCTTGGGAACTTTCTGTTACTAAAATCTGATAAATTATAAGGCATATTTGTAAGGGTTTGACCGGAAGTGTTTGATTAAAGGCTATAACTTGATGCCAAATAGCAATGTCCGACTTTGTAGGCTACCTGACAGGAACAAGCCCGGCTTCTTCTCCTAAACAACATATTTCATTACTCTACAAACAGCTGGACGGATGTTCATCATCATCTTCATCATCTCATTGACATCTGACAGCCTGCGGTGAGTTAATAAATGTCCTTTTGATCTCTGTGTACAACACAAACTGTCGGCTCGTTCCTCATTTTCCTTTTTGTGGTTGTTGCTCTGCAGATTCTGATCTCACAAGACTAAAGGTTAGATCACGTGAAGCCAGTTCAGTCATTCAGTTCTGGACCAAGTTTATTGATACTGAAATGACGTCAGCATGACGTGTCGACCAGTCGAGACAGAGATGGAGAGGAATCATGTATATAAATAGGCCTCCATCACACATTATTTAAGTAAAATAAGCAACAAGTCTTGCATTTTTTTTTTCTTTACTCAGAGTTCTGTCATGCAAAAAAAAGCAGCCAGAATAACTTCAGTTCAGTGTTTATTTTTAAAAGCAAATTTGTAAGTAAACTCCTAATCTGCAGAGTACCTGCCAAGTAAATGCAGTGGAGTAATAAAAAGTACAATATTTGCCTTTGAAATGTAATAGAGAAGTACCAGATAGCATAAATGAGAAACACTAAAGTAAAATAACTTAGAGCAGCAGTGGGTAGAATTAGAGAAAATATGCTTTTAATAAAAGTTATTTTTATAAAGCGGTCACTATCCTGACAGTAGTGCATGAGACAGGTAATCTGAAAAATAATCATTTGTCTCTGTGTCCTCCGGTGCTCCTAATGGCATCTGCAAGATTTCACAGACCGGAGGAAAACAACCAATCAGAGCTGAGCTTGAGCCTAACGTCTCTGAGCAACTGTCAATCACTTACTAACTCCGGTCAAACTAGGAAGCGCTGATCAAATACGAATCTATATTCTGTTACTGTAATGCCTATTTCTCGACTCAAATGTTTACAGAAACATCTTGTAGTGTACTGTTTAGCTGTAAAATGAGAAAGTTTGCTCCGGCTGGTGGGCAGTGCTTGGTATTTCCTCAACTGATCTCAACATGGCTGCCGGGTCACAAACTTTTTACAGCTAATCCGTACACTAAAACATGATTCCCATATCAATCCCATTTAGAGTCAAATAGACCATAAAGCAGGGTATGCTTTAGGGCGTGGCTACCTTTCTCCCTCTCTGAAATGACCTGTGATTGGTCAACGTCTCCCGTCATGGGAGCCTGAAAACAGAGCCATGAGGAGGTGCAGAAGTCTAGTTTTCTCTCAGAACACTTGAGTTACAAAATGCTGAAAGGTTATTATGGATTTTTTGCCCAATGATGCCAAAATCATTCTGCCTACTGCAGGTTTAAGTACTATACTTGAGTAAATGTATTTAATAAATAAAACTCAAGGCAACTATAAAATGACTAAACTCTCAGAAGAGTTGTTTTCCTGAATGTCATCACAGAAAGAGAAAGTATAAAGATTGCTTTTTGATCAGAAGTTTCAGTCCTCCCAGTGAGTTTCTGCAGTATTTTTGACAATCTTCTCAGATGGAGCTCCTCAGGATCACATGTTCTGTTCATGTCTGTAGATGTGTAACCGTGATTGCTATTTTGGAGAACATCAGTGTGCCCACACAATGCTCTCTCCTCACTGCTCTCCTCTCTCTGTAGTGCAGTGGGGCCAATAAGCGGCGGATGCAGCTGGCGCCCGGCTGCGGGCGGCCCTCTCAATGGTCTCTCCCACCATGAAAGCGTTGGTGGATGCTGTGTGGATGGTGTGGAGCATCGGGGCCTCTGTTTATGACTACATCCACACCAACGCCATGGAGGAGCGCATCCACGCCCTGGAGGATGTCATCACCATCCACCAGTGTGTGATTGGACTCCTGTCTGCAGGCGTGTTGGCGCTCTTCTCCTACATCCTCTTCAAGAAGATCTGAAGATGTGTCCTCAACACGGGAAAGAGGAGATGGTGTGGGACCGAACACATACATGGGCGTCAAGTAACTTATTAACTTTTTTTAACATCGATCTGTTTTGGAGAAGACACATTGAGGTTCATGTCCTCCCTCAGTGATGTGATTGTGGAGGAGGTCAGCATGTGGAGCTACAGCTGTTTTTTAACGGCCTGTATAGATAGTTTTTTTACTGATGATAGATTTAATGTGCCAATATCTTTACATTTTTATTTAAATGTAATGGCTTTACCACTAAAATGATTCACTGTCCCCAACCAAACCAGTATTCTTTACAGGCCTGACAAAGCATTTAGAGCATCAAGTTTTGCAGGCTGAAGCTGTTGACTAAAATAGGTCCTTAACCCATTTCAATATTTTCTCTGGTTTGCTCTGATACAAAAACACAGTGTGTCCACACAGACACTTCATTATATCAGCAGTAAACTGGCCGACTTGCAATTTTTTAAATAGCCCAAGTAGCTCAATATATCAGCAAACCAGTATATGTCTGCCAGCCCTGTCAGAGACCCCAACACACACTGTAGTAGGATTTAAAACTCCATTTACATAGAGGAGACTTCAGCTGATAAGTGTGTGTCTGGAAGTTTCACCAATTTTCTAAAGGGATCATTATTGAAAATGATAATTCGCCATAACTTCTGCCTTAAAGCACATTATTTTTACTCTCTTGGTGTTTTGTTGTTTTCATGTTTGCATTAATTTCATCAAAGCCCGACAGAGATAACAGGAGAAGCTAAGTCCCCTGAAACTAGTGTCCGAGTACCGAGGTACTTCAATATCTTCAAGGTCATTTCTATAAATTTATAACACGGCTTTGTTGAATACTCAGTTCTGATTGGTCAATCATGGCATTCTACGGTCTGTTATTTCTTCATAGCAGACCGTTGCTATGTATAAAAGACCGTTGCTATGGGCACAGTTCTGATGTCGGACTCTGGAGGATGATTTTGGTGTCAAATTATTGATTTCTTAAGTAAGTCGCCATGTAATAAGCAAGATAATGTACAGCTAGTGTGTCATTGTTGTGAAATAATCCCTTCAATGACCGGCTCACTGTACATTATCCCATACGTATTTAATGGATATCATACTCCCCAAAAACTGGCGACATGGTTCTCATATGAACATCTCTTTGAGGAAATAAAGGAGACCATTAAGTGCGTTTGTTTACATCGTCCATGCCCGTGAAAGAAAACATCCTAAAATCCCATGTGATACAATGTTATAGGTGTATTATCTATATTATTAACTTCACGATCCATTTATGTAATGCTTTTTAAATGAAAGTCTTGTTATACCTCATAGCTGTTACATTACTGTATGTGCCGCTGCTGGCACACATGACAAATTTGAAGTGTCCTTAAAAACTGTAAATATATTTAGATGTTTATGGACAGTTTTTTTAAGCTGCTCATAGATGTGCATCTAGCTCATAGTACTACTGCTGCTTAATATTTATTGTTTTGTTTTTTAAAGGAGGCATTTTGTATCATGAAAAGCGGGAACTAGAACGATATGATTTAAGGCCCTGACACTGGATCAATGTGTGAAATGAGAATTTTAGAGGATGTTTTTGTCACCGTAACTTAAATTAACTTCACTAACCTACCAAGAGAACTGTTTAAAGAAAGTGGTGGGTCAATTGAAAACTATTGCAGTGTGAATCCGCTGTGTGTTTATCTGTGTACAGTTGTTATGTCGCTGTCTCAGAGGGATCACAACAGAGAAACACCCCAGAATGAAAGACTGTTTTAATATCATCATAACTGCATCAAAAGCTTGTCTTCACAAAATGACAAATAAATGAATTCAATGAAAATGGACATCTTTACGATACTACCGTGTTACCGACGTCAATCTGGTGTCAAATGCAGCGCAAACTGCCGTAAATGAAAATGGAAAGTTGTAAATTAAAGCTGCAAACATCAGAGGCAGCTCAATCAAGAACATCTCCCCCCCAATGCTTGAAGGCAATTAAACAACAAATGGATGGGCACAGCTCCAATCTCCTACAGGACCAAGAGGAACACTTGCTCCGAAATGTGCGCTGCTGCTTCTTCAGCTGCTGAATTTACTACGCTACCTGAACCTTTCAGGGCAACTCATAAGTGTCCGGTCTGAATCAGAGTATACTTGGACGTGAACCTCTCCACGGTCTCCCCTTCCAGGAACTTCATGGCTCTCCAGTGGATCTTGCCGCAGTTCTCTGGCTGTCCGAGGGATCCCAGCTCCTCCTGGATGTACCGCAGCCACAGATCTTCAGGGAAATAAAAACAACAGAAAACATTTGAAGGATTAAAATGGTAGACGTGTGCAAGGAAGATTAAATAATCTGACATCTGGTTTCTTCAACTCCCCCATATCCCAACTGAAAGCTTAGCTGACTAGTAGTTTGTGTGGGGTCCAGCCACAGATCAATTTTCAGATAACTATTTTGGCATTGACACATTTTTTTTGGTGCGGTTGTTTTGTTTGATAGAAACTTGGAATTCAGTCCTCGATACTTGACTAACAGGATATTGTGAATAAATATTTTTAACTAATGCTACTTTTCCTTTTTTCTCTTATTCCTTTAAAAAGGCATTTAAAGTCTGCTCACCGTCATCTGAGGTACCGAACTCCTGCAGGGCCCTCTCATAGTAGTCTCTCAGGTTGTTCATCTTTGGAGTCTCCTGGAAGAACAAACAACAGTTATTACGGCTCAGGATCGTCTCGGCTTATACAAATAGATATCAAAGTCCACCATCTGTCCCCACAATTTCTTCTTTTTAGGAAAGGTTAAATCTTCTAAAAACAGCTGTAACAAAGTTCAAACACCACCTAAAACCTAAAGAGGTGCAGTTTACGTGACATACAGTACAGTAGTTGCCATACATACTTGTTCCTTCTCGATCTCAATCATTTTGGTGAAAAAGGCCTTGGACAAGGGACGGTTTTCCTGTAAACTACAGAAAACAAATTTTTCCTGGCTTAAAATCGACAGCTTTGTCACAAGATACACTTCTAGGGAGTTTATTTAATATTTGCGACAGATTAAATTAGCGTTCCTTTTGTGTTATTTATCATTTAAATCAACGACAACATGAGCAGACAAAGTGATTTGTTTTTACCTTGTGAAGGTCTTCCTAGCCTTCTTGTAGCCTCCGGTGGAGCACGACCAATCAAGGTAGCTCTCTTTCATCTCCATGGCAACAGCCGCTACTGCAGACAGCAGACCTCTCTGGGAACAAGCAAGAGAACAAACTGTCTCGTTTCGGAGGCCAAAACACTGTGCAGACGTGAGCCGCTGTTCATAATAGATTATAGTTTCCTGATTTCAGTTTATGTGTGTATACTTTACATTACTGACCAGAAGAGTAACATGACTCCTGCATCATTCTAACTAATAAGAACTGTCTATCCAAACCAAGTGTAAACTATAACACAAAGGCATGTCATTATGTGCTACATGTTTACAAGCAGCAGCTCTTCCTGTCAGTTGACATTGAAGTCATTGCATTGACCGTGCAGTAGTTTGAATCTGAATGTGGTGGATTCAGGTGAACTACCTTGAAGACAGCTTCCGTCTCCTCAGGACTCTGGTTGGCCACGCTCCACTGGACCTGCAGCTGCCAGAGTGGTAGACTCTCCTGTTGAGACAGGACAGAAAGGATTTAGCTATCAGCTGGTTTCCAATCAGTGTCGTGCTCAGTGGGGAGTCCACTTGCTTCCTGTAGCATTGAGCAGTAACTTTTTCAGTCCCTATAGCGACACCTGGGCTTTGGGTATCGGCCGATACCGAATACCGATCCGATACCAGTGTTTAATTAATAAGCTGTATGCCTCACTGTGTGGACGTGACTGGGATCATTATTTTATGTGTAAGGCAACATCAGGCTTGACTTAAACATCGCTTTCCTAACTTTGTAAAACAAAATGTCCATAGACATTTCATTTGAGACACGGTGGTCGCATTCCAGATCGCATACTTTTTCTTTTTACTTTTAGTACGTACTGCAGCTGCCCGTACATTCTTCGTACTGTTGCATGCAGTATGCACACAATTGTGACATACTTCGTCATAACATTGTGCCTTGAACTTTGACTCTCTTGCTCATACAGTATATCCGCTGCGCAGAGGATTGTGGGTCAGAATAGACAGAAAAGCTTGCTGGCTTGCATACTGCAAAATGCGACCGGATGTAGTAGGACATCCTGGTATTTTTTGGCATACAGCATTTGACATACTATGTATTGGGACATACTGAATCTTTTTCTGGCAAACTAAATAGTATGATAGTATGGGTATTGAAACGCACATAAAATAACCGTAGAACTTGTTGGCGTAGCAAGCATGAAATACCTCCAGACATGTTTGTTGTTGGCTCCCTCAGGTATGCGGTCTAACGCCGTGCTGCTGACACATGACGTAGTACGCGGACGTGGAATTTAATTGAATAGATCAGTCCCACTGTCACCGATGCCCTATCCAGTTATTTGAGTCAGTATCGGCTCGATATCGGCGCAACCCTAGCGGTTGGTGTTGTCAATGTCGTACAATATCTCCATCCCCTTTTAGTCTTAGAGCGAACATACCAAGCTTAAATCAGACCCATGCTTATAGATTTAGCTACCTTGTTTTCCCATGATATGCAGACTCTTTAAAAATGAGTAATAAGTCAGTATCCTTGTGTAGCATCTGAGTGACAAATCACCTAGCTCTGCTCTCAGCTAGTTTCCCTCAGTGCATAAGTATAAAACATCATCTGGATTAACAGGGTACTCACACGTTTTCTTCATTAATTTATCTCTATACTTCTGTGCCGTGCAGTTATGGAAACATTTCATTGTTCGACATACCCTGAGGGTTTACACTATTTCCCAACACTTACGGAGTGTTTATCTTGAGACAAAGGGAGCTGCCTAATGAGCAGCGTGTAGTAATCCTCCTCACACAGCTACGTCTCAGGGCCACAGGCTTGTGAAACCTCCACCACAACCAGCTATTCTGCTCATTACTGTAAAGGCTGAGTCAAAGTATCTGTATTCATAGACATACAGCATTATATATTACTGTGAGATGTACTGTGTGATGATGTGAAGGGAGTCAATGTGACACAAAATCAAGGAAAAATGTGTGGCTTTTTAGTAAAGCCACACATTTCTAAGGATTAGTTCACTATCCATCCAAAGCTTATAATTCTACTAAGAGTATAGGGTTAAACAGTAATCCTGCCCATTTACCTGTCATGTTAAATTAAGATGAAGTGTCATTCTGACCTCAAATAATAAATAATTACACAGACTATTAATCTCTTTGTTCTCATGTTGCGTTTGCAACGGAAGGTTGCTCAAGTGCCTGAAGCTTTCCTCACATGTAGAAGGGGGCGGAGGAAGCCATTTGAGGAACTTTAATATAATGAAATAGAGACTAATTGGGCCAAGGAGATGGCCCACTTATACAGCAGTGCTGGTGGCTAATGTGTGTGCGCGTGGGTCCAAGTGTCTCCATCCTCCAAGGAGAACAATTATACTGCTACAGCAGGAGGACAACTGATGAGGTGTATGTGCTCAGTGTAAGCAGACAGTTGATGTGATTGAGAACAAATTATGTAGGGTCAAAGTGCGTGTGTGTGTGTGCGAGAGTGTTCTTCGTACCTTAGGACTGATGTGTGTGAGAGCCTCCTGGAATAGCCGGCCCATGTCTCCACTCCCCAGCTGCATTAGCGTCCGCAGACTCAGGCTCCACACTGACACTGATTGGCTGTAGCGCTGCGTGGCTGCCATGGCAACGCTGGCCGCTCCCTCGGCGTCTCCGGATGAGAGCAGCACCTGCAACTTTATTTGAAAAAAATCAAAGAGAGAGTTAAATCAATATCAGATTCCCTCCTGTTTCCATCTCATCGTTTTAACTTATTATTATTTCAGCTCCGTCTCTGCAGGTATATAAATACATAATATAGGATTTAATAATTGAATACCCCCAAAGTGCTACAAGGCAAAAACAACACCAGGTTCCTCTATCTTCAGGTGCCATCACGCTCACTTTGTTGACTTTGGTTCTGATCATATTTGTGTTACATTTTTATATCTGACTTGTTTAGGTTCACGCTGCCAAGCCACTGACTCACTCAACAGAGTTTTGGCAACATGCGGTTTTGGCAGCGAGAGGCTGTTCTGTGTTATTTTATGGACTTTTTTAATCCCTTAATTAGATGGTAAACAATAGAGAGCGACATGAAATGTGGGGCTGGCATGCATAAATAGGTCCTTGACTAGACTCAAAATATGAGCCTTAACCCACAAGGCCACCAAGACGTCATCTTTTCTTTCGCAATTTCTTCTAATCCACTGTCTGGGATCTTGGGAAACAGCAGTCTGGTTATGCTAGGATTTCCAAGAACGAGTAAGTACCGACTATCAGCTTCAGATGTAAATATTGTTCTCCACTTGACAATCAAACCTTGTGTTTTGAGTCCAGCACAGTTAAACTAATGTAGGAAACATGCTGTGTGTGAACAGACATTTGACGAGTCATTATTCAAATGAAGGGAGGCTGAACTATAAAATGCTATGATTACATTTACACATTTAATGAAGCAGTTATCTTACCCAGTTCTTATAATAATCCTCCTTCAGCAGTGAGAAGTCGTGGGCGCGCTGCAACACTCCAAGCAGCCTCTCCTGCCTCTGTGACACAAACACATAAACGCACGTCAGGATTCACCCCTCAAAACATCCACCTCCAAAAACACTGATGCCGCTGATATTTCTTCAGTGTAAACTCACTCACCTTTTCCTTTAACTCTTGGACGTTTGTCTTTCTCTTCAGCCTCTCCAAGCAGAAGGCCGCATAGCAAGTCCACATGGGCTCTAGAGCGCAGAGCACAAATATGGTTTGTTATATATATATATACACATCAAGTTGGCAGGGAATATGAAAGCGGTGCATTAATGCAGGGCACCCGAAGACTTTAAAAAGCCAAATTTAAGACGTAGGCTAAATGGATCTGATTTTTTGACAAACAAATTTTTAAAAACCAAACTTACTTCAAATTCAACAATGTAAACAACATTGACAGTGTGCAAAATAAACTATGGGAACTGAATAAGTAAAATAAAGTAATTCTGGTTTGGTAACCTTAAAGAAAATTACCCTTTCATATTGTAAAACTAAATCTCTTCTTATTCTAAAGCACATGCAATGAGAAGAAATGTGTCACCGCATAGTGATAAAACCTCAACTGTTATTAATAATAATTTAATCATTTTAATACTTTAGGTAATTTTCATAATAAATACAAAACCACAGGTCCCTGTAGTAATGTGTTGATCATAATTATTTATTACAAAGCTTTGTTGAACTCTCGATTCTGATTGGTCAATCATGGTGTTCTACGGTCTGTTATTTCTTCAAAACAGACCGTTGCTATGGGCGCAGTTCTGATGTCAGACTCTGGAGGACCATTTTTGTGTCAAATTGATTTCTTAAGTAAGTAGCTGTGTAATAAGCCGCATCGCCCTGTCTGGGTTTATTTCACAACAATGATCTGCTCGCTGTACTCATTAAACTTCAGTCTCAACAAGGGAAAAAACAGTCCATTTTCCATGTCTATCTCCCTGTGTATGTATGAGCACCTACCGGTGTTGAGGCTCTTGACCCCCTCCTCGTAGACCTGGCAGCAGCGCTCCTCTCTGCGGGTGATATCCGAGGCCCGGCCTTTGGCGGTCTGCAGCTCCTCCCCGGCCCCCGGAGCCTCCAGCTCCCTCTTAGCCATGAAATCCCACGTCAAGCTGTCCTCTGTGTAGTTAGCCTGTAAGCTGCAACACAAGGGTAGAGGAGGAGTAGGAACATTCACACTTACTGATGAAGTTCTGTTTAAGAATGCAGAGTGTGGTTGAGTGGAGCTGGTGTCTTACTCTTGCAGGATGAAGTCCTGGAGGTCTTTGGTGAAGTCAAAGATAGCCGCTATGTTCAGAAGTGAGACGACAAACGTCGCCTCTGTTGGAGAAAAAGATCAATGATATAAAGGGAAATTCTGTTAATAGTTTGACATTTTGGGAGGATCACTTATTTGCTTTTTTTGCAGTGAGTTACTCTTATGTCTGTATCATGAATACGACACTACAGCCAGCAGCCGGTTAGCTTAGCTTAGCATAAAGAGTAGACGCGTGTCCAAAAAGTACAAAATCTGCCTTCCAGCACGTCTTTAGCTCGCATTTATTTAATCTGCACAAAAAACAATGTGTAAAAACAATGGTTTGTGGATTCACGAGGGGTTATGTGGGATATCTTTGCCAAAAAAAGACTTAATTGACAAAATAGGCCAACCTTCTGCAATGCATCAGTTTTCTTACTCAAAATATTAACTAAATTCTTGTTTAAATGAGGAAATAAAATGTAACACTTTGATATTTTTTTATTTTTATGTCTTATGTTTTTGAACAAAATTGGAAATAAACTTTAAAAAGCCTACCTTTGATTTTCCCTGTAGCATCTCTGTACACAACCTCAGCCAGTTTGCCACTCAGGATCTCTGGAGAAAACTCATATTCACCCTGGAAGGAGTGAAGAGCAGAGTATTAAGGCACTGAATACAAAATTAGAGCATGTGTGTGTTTCGGATTTTATTTTTTTTTGTTTTCTTTCCCCACTGTGTTTGTGTTCAATTTGTGACACACTCACCAGGTCCATCTCAGCTTTCTCCAGCTCTTCCTTCTGCTTCCTCAGTTTCTCACAATGCAGCAGCTCCATACGGAAGTACTAACACACAAGTTGTTGGAAACTATTAGAAAAGAATATTTGACATAATCTTACAACAGTAGGAACATTTAGCTTATTTTACCTCCTGGAAGACTTTCTTGTTGTTGGGATGGAAGCGCAGAGCCCTCAGAAACAGGTGTCTGGCACTTTCAGAGGAATTTCTATCCTCCAGCTCACTCTTGGCTGCCATGATCCACAGGGCTTAAAGATGGAGAACTACAAAGTCACTACTAATTACAGTTAATCTTGACTTTGTTACAACAGATTGAAAAGCACAATCTTCTGTACCTGGTTTGTCGGGGTGTATCGCGAGCAAGGCTGAGAACACCTTGCTGATTTGGCCTTTGGTGGCCTGATGAGAGAAACCCAGAGGGAGATCATTATTAGCACGAGAAGACGTTGTGTTTTGTCTCTGATGTACTTAAAGCAAATGATAAAATCATTACGTACCCATTTCTTACAGAAAGCAACATGTGAGAGCCACAGCTGCACATCATCCTGTGGGGGAGAGAAGACATGCAAAATGATATCTCATTACATGTTTAGATTTTAAAGGAAATGGTGAGGGGAAAACATCATGAATAACATAAGAACTGAACTCTAATCATTTTCAAAGAGTCTTAGTTTGATTGAAAACAAATCATCCCGAAGCAATTTGATAATTTCTTTTAGCAGATCAATGCACCTCATTTGGCACGATACATAATCTGTGCAATGATTTCATTGATACACTCCAAAAGTACAATATAAACACTTTGTATACAGTACCTTCCACTTATTTGTTGCTCTTCTGAAGACACTGTTTATTCTATGGATGACGGGGTACTCAATCTCCTCTCTTTTGAACTGGTAATGGATGTGCTGCAAAAGCAAAGTTAGGCACCGTCAAATTATCATCTAAAAGTATACTGTTTGACACTCTCTCCATTTGTTTTGCATGCATGTTAAAAAAAGTTCACCACTAGAATATATAAAAAAAATGTGTGTACAATCAAATGACTCCAATCCAAAATGAATATTAACATGACATAAAGCAAAACACATGCCACTTACCGCTCTTCTCTTCTTGATCAGCTCTAAAACGTTGATTTCATACTGTAATTAAACAAAAAAATAGTGTTTTAAACATATCACTCATAGCTTTTATTTATTTAAAAGACATATGGGTAACATGATTAAGGCACATTACCTGAATGTATGCAATGAAGTCCTCTTTGTTTACGATCAACCTGTGGAGCTTGTATTCCAGAGCTGTTGCTCTCTTGATTATGGATCTGAAAAAGTGAAAAATAAACAGCTTATATATATATATATATACACATACATACACATATATTTATACACACACACACACATATACACACACACAAATACATATATATATATATATATATACATACATACATATATACATACATACACATATACTTGTGAGGTGTATTTTAGGATTTATTTCTCTTTTTAAATCCATTAATATTTCCTCTGTAGCAGTGAGATCACCGAGAGAGTAATAAGATGACAAAATAGATGTTCTAGTCAGGTTTCTCTCTATTATGTCTCATGTCTCCATATTACTGATAGTTGACCACAACAAAAAAACATTTATCAGCTGGGTGGCAACAAAATCTTGTCAAAAGGGTGTCCTTTGTATAGTGATGTGTTTTTTCTACTGAATGAACACATCTGGAAACCCTGGATCCTGGATCATACTTGTATCTCTGTGTTCCTGACCCTCTGTTCCTGTTCCTGTCATCTCTCTAAGCACAAACACACACCCAAACAACACATACCCTTCCACACACTTCACCTCCCTGACCTCCGACCCTTCACAACATTTATTTTTATTTAAATGTATTTATTTTAATTCTTTGAATTGTTTAACTATGTGTCCTCCCTTTTTCTCTGAATTCGATTGAAATTATAGTTTAAGATGAAGTCTTGTTTTTTGTGTGAATATTTGTGTTAAAAAAAAGAGACAGCTGTAAAATGAAAATACAGTAGAAAAGAATGTGATGATTGTATAAGTTGCTGAAACTGCAATAAAAACTTAGTTAAAAAAAAAAAAGGGTGTCCTTTGTATAGTGATGTGTTTTTACTACTGAATGAACACTTCTGTAAACGCTCCTCTGTAAATCATGTGTTCTTCTTACTTGACTTCTTTCTTGGTGAACAGTCCAACTCTCTCCAGCTGCTCTAACTCAGGGATCCTCTCCTCGATCCGGTGCTGAACGACCTCCGCCATCCTGACGACGCAGCCGTTGTTGTGTTATTATGTATTAATGTCAACTTTATGTAGAAATACCATCAGACTGTCTCAGCAATGAGGCTGATTTTCTCCTCACACATGTGTGTGGAAGCAAAGCGGAAGTTGTGATTGGCCGCTTTTCCGGCTCCCTCTTTAAATAGGTCCGTCAGGAAACACCATCAAGTCTGGCAAAACAGATTCAAACCAGCTAATCTACTGATCACTGACACACTATCCTCACTGATTTAAATGACATGAAATAACAAATATATTAGTCAAATACTTTAAAATGAATAAAAAAATTGTTGATTGGGAAATTCTAATTGAGATTAATTCAATTCAATTCAAACTTTATTGCAGACTCAAGGTCCAGATAAGAAAAAAGAAAAAACAACAACAATACATTACATATAAGACATTACAATACAGGGAGAACTATAAAAAGTCATGATTAAAAGATATTAAAAATATTAATATTAATATAAATATATAGATAGATAGATAGATAGATAGATAGATAGATAGAGATAGATAGATAGATAGATAGATAGATAGATAGATAGATAGATAGATAGATAGATAGATAGAGATAGATAGATAGATAGATAGATAGATAGATAGATAGATAGATAGATAGATAGACTTTATTGATCCCAAATTAGGAAATTATTGTGTTACAGCAGCAGGTTATCCAAGCAATGCACAGGAATAGTACATAAAATGTACACGTCAACATTACAGAAATATATCCATAGAATACAAAATATAAAGAATATTGGAATACACTATAAATAAACCTGACTACTACAACTAGCATTAACACAAATCTAAATTAAAAACATAGAATAACCCACT
This sequence comes from Sebastes fasciatus, assembly GCF_043250625.1. Classification (NCBI taxonomy): domain Eukaryota; kingdom Metazoa; phylum Chordata; class Actinopteri; order Perciformes; family Sebastidae; genus Sebastes; species Sebastes fasciatus. The sequence continues at coordinate 33,137,165 of NC_133797.1, forward strand.
ATATGCATTAGCATGTGTGCATTAACATACTATATACATTAGCAAACGTGTGCAAGATACTACAGTATATACATTAGCAAAGTGTGCAATTCAATTCAAACTTTATTGCAGACTCAAGGTCCAGATAAGAAAAAAAAGAAAAAACAACAACAATACATTATAATACATTACAATACAGGAAGTACTATAGATATATATACATACATCAATGCGTTACATATAAAGAACTATACCAGGGCCTCCACAGCTGTGATTGGTACCGTGAAGTGCTAAATCTGATGTTAGACAACCGCAAGATGATGTCATTCTCAGAGTGATTATGCCGGCATATAAATTTGTACATGAGATTTCTTAATATAGTTTGAAAAGTATTTATGCCTGCATACACAAACATTTCACTTGCACTGGAACATCTTGTTCTTTTTAGTAATATTCTCATTGCATCATTATTAACAACTCTGTTAACCCCTCATACAATTTAGAAAATGAATTCTAAATTTTTCATTAAGCTGAATCACAGTTAAAGGAAAATTAAGATGTTCCTAAACAGACATACATCTTAAGAACCTGAGGACAAATTATTCCCCTTGACGTTATTAATTGCCGTCTTGTTATCAACAAAATTAACATTTAAATATTATGTTTTCAATCACCATGCAGCCGACTATACTGTACTGATGTACGTACAGTTTACTCATTTATGCTGCTGTAATGTTCAGTTTCATTAAGAATATTTCTGATTGTATAAAATACAAATGGGATATATAATGTAATATAATATAATATAATATAATATAGTCAAGTCAATTTTATTCGTATAGCCCAAAATAATCATAAATCACAAATTTGCCTCAGGGGGATTTACAATCTGTAGAGGATACGACACCCTCTGTCTTTTACAGTACAACCCTCTCATCGGATAAGGAAAAAAAACTCCCAAAAAAAACTTTTAAAAGGGAAAAAAGAAAAAAATTATAACAATTATATTATATTATATTGTATTATATTATATTATATTATATGATATTATATTATAATTTATTGTTATATAAATAATTTCATTATATGATATTATATTATAATTTATTGTTATATAAATATTTTCATTATATTACATTATATTATATTATATTGTATTATATTATATTATATTATATTATATTATATTATATTATATTATATTATATTATATTATATTATATTTTTATATAAATAATTTCATTATATTATATTATATTTATATATTGCATTCGCTTTACCGCACCGTTGTGACGAAAAGAGAGCTGAGCCGGAAGGCAAAGCTCTCGATCTACCGTTCAATCTTCGTTCCTACTCTCACCTATGGTCATGAGGGTTGGGTCATGACCGAAAGAACGAGGTCGCGGGTGCAAGCGGCCGAAATGGGTTTCCTCAGGAGGGTGGCTGGCGTCTCCCTTAGAGATAGGGTAAGAAGCTCAGTCATCCGTGAGGGACTCGGAGTAGAGTCCTTGCTCCTTTGCGTCGAAAGGAGCCAGTTGAGGTGGTTCGGGCATCTAGCACGGATGCCTCCTGGGCGCCTCCCTTGGGAGGTGTTCCAGGCACGACCAGCTGGGAGGAGACCACGGGGAAGACCCAGGACTAGATGGAGAGATTATATCTCTACTCTGGCCTGGGAACGCCTCGGGATCCCCCAGTCAGAGCTGGTTAATGTGGCCCGGGAAAGGGAAGTTTGGGGTCCCCTGCTGGAGCTGTTGCCCCCGCGACCCGATCCCGGATAAGCGGTTGAAGATGGATGGATGGATGGATATATTATATTATATTGTATTATTTTATATTATATTATATTATATTATAATAAAATTATCTGGCTTATATGCCATATAATAATACCAACCCGAGACTCAAAATAATTACTTTCACCTCTGGACTATTTATTGTAGATGGATTTATTGAAGATTATTTAGTTCCATGTATTTCTTTCCCATGAAATAAATACATTTAACAACATACAGTCACATAGAGATAGATATTTATGGGATACATAATGTACTGCAAACTGTAAAGTCTCTTATGAATAATGAGATATATGTTTTAACACCAGGGTCATCTATATTATATTATAATTTATAGTTATATAAATTATTTCATTATATTGTATTATATTATATTAAAATGATATTTAAATTATATTATATGATATGATATGAAATTATCATATCATATAATATAATGAAATTATCTGGCGTTTATGCCATATAATAATACCAACCCGAGACTTAAAATAATTACTTTCAGCTCTTGACTGTTTATTATAGATGGATTTATTAGAGACTATTTAGTTCCATGTATTTCTTTGCCATGAAATAAATCCATATCCTAGAGGATATGGATTATGGAGTACATGATGTACTGCAAACTGTAAAGCCTCCTATGAATAATAAGACATGTAATAGTCGTCTTGTCTTGATGATGAAAAATTCTGATAAAAAAAATAGATTTCCCGCAAAAATCGCAGAAAGCGAGAGCGGGTTGTGTGTCACCTCCGGAGCTCAGCAGCCAATCAGAGCGCCGCATTCTCTCAGCTCGTCTCCTATTGGCTGACAGCTGACTCCTGCTCTGTTGTTCAGTACAAAAAAACTGAAGAGGAAAAACCAACACCAACAATAAATTACCAATCATTTTATCCAACAAATACTACAACCAGCTCGGTATTTGAAGACATCTGAATGCGGAGAAACCTCAGGTGTTCGGAGGTCACATTGTTTGGGTGTTTTTCTAGTTAAAACCATGTTAGCATTGCGAGCTAACTAGCGTCTCTTTCGCCTCCTCTTCATCTTCATGTTTCAGTCTGCCAGCAGGCTTCTGCTGCAGGCAGCGAGGACAACCAGTTAATGCCATCGGCCAGGGTGGGTTACCTTTATTTACACACTATATATAACACATTTTTTTTGTTAATAATAGTCTAAATACACGAATTGATCCGACGCTGAAATATAAAAGCAAACTGACATGTTAGCATTGAGCTTTTTAGCTGAGCTAGCTCGACTGCTAACTGCTACTGGCTAACATGTTGTATTTTCATTTGTTGTTTTAATTATTATTAATGTGTTTTGTTATCACTGGCAGAACTCAGGTGCTATTATGAGTGGGGCTAGTTGTAAAGCTAACGGAGCTGTGTACCCGGCCTCATCAGCCATGATGAACTCTGTGAAGAAGCCGAAGATGGAGCAGATCCAGGCCGACCATGAGCTGTTCCTGCAGGCCTTTGAAAGTGAGACATCCCTCCCCAGTCACTTTGTCAGGCAAACTTTACTGTTTTATTTGGTTAACACGAGAGAGGACGTTTTCTATGTATTCAATATGTGTTTAGCTACGCAGCTTAACTTTACTGTCACTTATTTTGTTTTCAATAACTAGCTTTTGGCTGACAGGCCTCTCTTAGTTATAACTAGACGAATCTGACTCACTGTTATTTAGGAATCAGACTGCAATCAATAAAACACATGGATTGTTTATTATATCAGTTTTTTTCTTTAGTTGCTGCCTAATCAGCCACCACCTGTTAACACCCCTTCTTTTGGCATGTGTTAGCAATAATATGGATTAATTTCTCTGAGCTATTGACTGACAGCAGACTGATGGAGGGGTCTGTCAGAAAAAGCAGGAGCACTTAGTTTATCTGTTATATGTGGGTTGTTATAACTAGACGAATCTGATGCTAACTGTTATTTAGGTGTCAGACTGGAATCAATAAAAACACGTGGATTGTTTAATATATCAGTTTTGCTTTAGTTGCTGGGGGATTTGCCTAATCAGCCACCACCTGTTAACACCCCTTCTTTTGGCATGTGTTAGCAATAATATGGATTCATTTCTGAAGATGCTGACATACTGAGATATTGACTGACAGCAGACTGAAGGAGGGGTCTGTCAGAGAATAACTAGACGAATCAAAGTTATCACCTTTTTTTCTTTTTCCAGAACCAACTCAGATATACAGATTCCTCCGCACAAGGAATTTAATTTTCTATGTATTCAATACGTGTTTAGCTACCTGCTTAACTTTACTGTTACTTATTTTGTTTTCAATAACTAGCTTTTGGCTGACAGGCCTCCCTAGTTTATCTGTTATGTGGGTTGTTATATCTAGATGAATCTGATGCTCACTGTTATTTAGGTAAATCAGACTGTAATCAACAAAAACACATGGATTGTTTAATATCAGTTTTCCTTTAGTTGGTGGGTGCTTTGCCTAATCAGCCACCACCTGTTAACACCCCTTCTTTTGGCATGATATGGTATGAGTAATGCAACTTTTCTGTTTGTTTTTTTGTAACACTAGAGGAACTTTTCTATGCATTCAATAAGCGTTTAGCTACCAGCTTAACTTTACTGTTACTTATTTTGTTTTCAATAACTAGCTTTTGGCTGACAGGCCTCCCTAGTTTATCTGTGATAGATAGATAGATAGATAGATAGATAGTAACTTCATTGATCCCGAGGGAAATTCAAGTTCCCAGCATCACAGTTCCATAGTGCAAAACATGTTAGTAAATAGGCAATAAAAAAAATGTAGTAGTGCAAAGTACAAAAAATATACCAGATATAAAAATACAAGGAGATGAAGAAAACGGTTAAACACCCCTTCTTTTGGCATGTGTTAGCAATAATATGGGTTCATTTCTCAAGATGCTGACATACTGAGATATTGACTGACAGCAGACTGAAGGAGGGGTCTGTCAGAGAATAACTAGACACGCAAAAATTGTATCTCATTACATGTTTAGATTTGAAAGGAAATGGTGAGGGGAAAACATCATGAATAACTGAACTCTAATCATTTTCAAAGAGTCATGGTTTGATTGAAAACAATGTTTTTTTTTTGGTAACGGGAGAGGAACTTTTCTATGCATTCAATACACATGTTTAGCTACCAGCTTAACTTTACTGTTACTTATTTTGTTTTCAATAACTAGCTTTTGGCTGACAGGCGTCCCTTAGTTAAAACTAGACAAATCTGATGTTAACTGTTATTTAGGTGTCAGACTGGAATCAATGAAAACACATGGATTGTTAAATATATCAGTTTTTTCTTTAGTTGATGGGTGTTTTGCCTAATCAGCCACCACCTGTTAACACCCCTACTTTTGGCATGTGTTAGCAATAATATGGATTAATTTCTCTGACATATTGACTGACAGCAGACTGATGGAGGGGTCTGTCTCAGGCCCTCCCTAGTTTATCTGTGATAGATAGATAGATAGATCGATGGTAACTTTATTGATCCCGAGGGAAATTCAGGTTTCCAGCATCACAGTTCCATAGAGCAAAACATGTTAGTAAAAAGGCAGTGAAAAAAGTTAGTAGTACAAAGTACAAAAAAAAATGTACCAGATATAAAAATATAAGGAGATGAAGAAAACTGTTGAACACCCCTTCTTTTGGCATGTGTTAGCAATAATATGGATTAATTTCTCAAGATGCTGACAAACTGAGATATTGACTGACAGCAGACTGATGGAGGGGTCTGTCAGAGAATAACTACACGAATCTGATGCTAACTGTTATTTAGGTATCTCAGACTGGAATTAATAAAAATCACATGGATTGTTTCATATATCAGTTTTCCTTTAGTTGCTGGGTGTTTTGCCTAATCAGCCACCACCTGTTAACACCCCTTCTTTTGGCATGTGTTAACAATAATATTGGATTAATTTTTCAAGATGCTGACATATTGTGATTTTGACTGATGGAGGGGTTTGTCTCAGAAAGAAGAAGCTCTCTGTAAAACCGCCCCTTTTTTGTATGTCTGCTCATGTTTCAGATTTCAGTGGGCTCCTGGTTGAACCTTGCAAAGTAATCCTGAAAACAGTGATGTGATATCACAATAACACCTTTTTTCTGTTTCCAGAACCAACTCAGATATACAGATTCCTCCGCACAAGGAATTTGATTGCAGTAAGTCATGCTATATTTTCTTGTGAGTCATTGTATTGATTGGCCAGCCCACTTTAAAATGAGTGATTTAATTCATTCTTTCTTTCCTTTTCAGCCCATATTTTTGCACAGGACGCTCACCTTCATGTCTCACAGAAATGGCCGAACAAATGCCAAAAGGTATGAAATCTGATGTGTTTTCAGTTATGATATATGAATAGAGTTCTTTTTTTAATAATGCATCAACAGAGTTTGAAAAGATGAAAACATTCCTATCTGATATGTTTATAATCTTATTTAAAGCATTAATTAATTAATACTGAATTAATAATACTTGAACCTGTGGGACTTGTAATCCCTCCTCCCAGGAAAACGTTCAAAGTGGACGACATGTTGCAGACAGTCGAGAGGATGAAAGAAGAGCAGGATTCTCTAAGGTAACACAGAGTTGTCAACGATATTGACTTAAATCTATTACCATTAATATTCATAGTTGAAGGAGTAGTTGATATGACCCAATCTCACCAGTGCATTGTTTTCTGTTGGTTCTTCAGTTTATCTTCACATCTACAGTTAACCTTCACTGGGTTCTTCCATAAGGATGGTAAGCAGATTTTACGTAGTAGTATATTTGTTTAACGGGAAATACTCACAATTATTATTATTATAATGTTATGTGTTCTGCATTTAAACACCATATTCTGGGATTGGACCTTACTCTGGTGTTGGGAAACCTGGGTATAACCCGGAGTGCTCCGATAAAAAATGGGATATTGTGGTATGACAACACCTTAGTCAGGTTTTCTGATCATTCTCTGTTGGTATAGAATACAGTGGCTCAGATGGGGAGCGGTCAAGAACAGGGTTGGAAAATATATATTTTTTGTAATCTAACAGCCACTCATTAGATTACCATTGTTCTTTGATGTGGCAAGTGAAGCAAATCTAGCAGTCATTTGCATATTTCACCACCATTCGGTTGGTGGTTGGGGCTAATTTCCATCCCTGGTCAAGACACAACTGCACACAGATGATCAGAAACCTGGATACAGTTAGGATTATGTATACAGCTTTCTCATGTTTCATGTAAACATCCTGTCTAAGATCAAAACCAGAATAAAACTCAAAACTAGGATACTAGTGCACATGTAGACATTGTCAGCACTATGTTGCCATGAAACCACTCAACTAAATTCAACAACTGCTAGCATGCTGAAGATTTGTGTTGAAGCAAGGGGTTTGCCAAAAAAAAATATTTAAAACACACAGTGATACTAGTGACAGAAGGAGTGGACGCTTTTCCTCAGGAGCAACATAAACAACGTACCAGTATGGCATCAGCCTTATATACAGATAGCAATGAAAATCACGTGTGCTTCACTTTAATGTAATCTGGGATTTTGTTGTGTATCACAAATGGACTAAAGGATTAACACTGAACTTTTGTTACCATGCAGAAAAGCCATCTCAGAATTCAGAAAATGAACAAAATTCCGTGTCCTTAGAGGTGCTACTTGTCAAAGTCTGCCATAAAAAACGCAAGGTAAAGTCAAACACTATGGAGACAGTCTCTTACTTTAACAGAACATCATTTCATTTTACTATTACTAGCGATCGTGTTTTGTTAAATTACGTTTGGTTATTTTTCTTTCAGGATGTCAGCTGCCCGATAAAGCAAGTGCCTACAGGTAAAAAGCAGGTGCCTTTGAATCCTGACAGTAACCAAACCAAGCATGGCTCCTACCCATCCTTACTGGTCTCCAGCAACGAGTTTGAGCCCAGCAACAGCCACATGGTCAAGTCCTACTCGCTCCTGTTCAGGGTGTCACGCACAGGGAGGAGAGATACTAATGGTCTGGTCAACGGAGAGGCCAACGAGAACATTGGTAGGAAATCCACGCTCTGTAATACAGATACAGTTTGCATCAGGATGACTGATTTCAACAGTTCATGTTGTTATGAGATCAGCACAGGGAGACTATGACAGCTCAGAATTGGGCCACAGCAAGCTGCTGGTTGCAAGGAGCTTTCTCTGGGCACATCATCTGAATAATAATGTGAGATGTCACTGAAATAGTTGCAGGTTGGATATGAAATTTCTCACTCTATTTTTGTATTTTCATTTTGTTTTATGCCAAGATGTAATAGATACTCCTAGTAGAAAGAAGAGAAGTTCATCCCATAGAGACGAGGGAGAGACCACAGAGACCTTTGTTGCACAGATGACTGTCTTTGATAAGAATAGGTAAGGTTTTCATTGACGTTTTCACATCACTTTTTTGCCGTTCTTTTGACTACCTTAAAATCACTCTTGATTTGTTCTCTGCAGGAGATTGCAGCTGCTGGATGGGGAGTACGAGGTGTCGATGCAAGGGATGGAGGACAGCCCTGTCAGCAAGAAGCGAGCTACGTGGGAAACCATTCTGGATGGAAAGGTAAGGGGGGGGGGCTTGTATGGCGGTCATAGTTTCAAGAATTGCTGTCCTCTTCATATCACCACATCCGACCATAACTCTGTATGACCGTTCCACAGAGACTGCCACCATTTGAGACATTTTCTCAGGGACCCACATTGCAGTTCATGCTGCGTTGGACAGGTGATGCTAGCGGAAAATCCACTGCCCCCGTGGCAAAACCTCTTGCCACACGCAACTCCGACAGCTCCAGCCCCATGGAGACTAGAACCAGCAATCACCGAGCTGCCCTCATGAGTAAGTACAAAAACACCACGGGGTAGTTTGAACTTTTTTTAATATGAGGCTGATTTAGAAATATGCTGTGATGTTGAGGATTTCTATCAATATTTTTAGTTTGGAAACATCAATTACATTTAATCCTATGTTACATTTAAGAGCAGGAAATATCAATGAATGATGGGAGGGGCACATAAATGGTTAATTCATCTTCTGCTTTCATGAAAAGTGTTGTAAAAGGCTTCATAAATGACACCAATCTGAATATAATTTCTTTATTTCATGCCAGATTCTCTGATTAAAGCTGAATGGTTCATGGTTTTGGATTTTTCCCCCACTGTGATATTGGTGTGGGATGGTCTATTTGTAACTGAATCTGGCAAAAGGCACTCTGTGAGCCATAGCTCTCGAGTCCTTTTGCTCTTCACTCCATGAATGTTCTGGCAACTTATCATGTGAATCTTTTGAATAAGGCCCTGAGTCATGTTTCTGTAGAAGTCATGAAGTATGTGTGAATATCAAGCAAAATGTTTGCCTACTGCATGAGTCATTACCCAACATCGTGTCATTTTTAACTCTGTTCAGGCTGTGTGAAAATAGGCAGCAGAATTATAGATGTTATATCTAATTAATGAAGAAATTTATACGGTGGTACATTTTAAAGTGTCTACATGGTTGCTTAGGCAAGTGAGAAGTGGGGTCGAGGCTCCCTTCAGCACTCATGATGCATGATGGTCATTAATTAAGCCACAGAGAAACATTTATCCAACTGCAAAATGAGTTTTGAAATCCCTCGCTGATGCAACCCAGGAGAAATCTGTAAACACTCTTACTACATTTCAACTGTTGTGGCAGTAAGGAGCCGAATATTACACAAGCATTGCTATTCTACCTGTAAAGGCCCAGACACACCAAACCGACATCAAAGAACCAGCGGCGACGAAGGCCAACTGTTGCGTTACCTCACATCGCCTTTGTCTTGCCCAAAAAGTTGCACTCGAACACACCGCAAAGACGACAGCCAGCGACCGACTAGCACGTACGTTCTGCGTGAGAGGAAATAGCTCTCCACACCAGCAGGTCGCGGTAGTCTGTATTCATCATTCAAAAAGGGAAACCTGAAGACTAGGAATCGTGAGATGAGGTGAAGATGAAAAAAGAGAAAAGCCTTCTGTGTTTTTCCTCTTGACTTTACTCGTTGGCTTGCTTTCCTCACTTCCGTTTCTTTTCTCGTGCCCTGATTCGTTTAAGCAGAAGTGATTTCTCTCACCGACGGACTCCGCCGCCGAATCGGCCGAAAAAACTCTGGCGCGGGTAGACTAGAGCCGACGATGCGGGACACACCGCAAAAACTAGACCGACAGACGCTCACTGACGGCCCGGAATTGACAATCGGCCTGGTGTGTCAGGGCCTTAATGGTCCATCATCTTTTGAACGGAACCATAATAGAACATTTACACAACAGAGACCTGTCGGGTTTGAATGCCATAAAGCCTTTACTTCAACAGGTAGATGAAGCCAGGTATGTTGCATGTTCCATGTCTGAAAGGAGCTTTAGCAACAGTGATATGTGTGCTTGTCATCTTGATGTTATGGGTGAAACGATACAGTTTCTACTTTTTTTTTGTTTTTTGTCAAATGCATGTTGAATGTTTCAAGTCAAATTGGTGATTCTCCAAGCAATAACCTCTCCATCTGTTCCCGTCAGCAGTGAAAGAGTCAGTGAGCACAGACATTCAGACGAGGAAAGAGCAGGTCCTGTGTGAGCCGCGGCAGAAGCTACGTATATTTTATCAGGTACAACACAGTGAGAAACACAAACTGGGCTTGGGACACTGATTTACAAGAATATCTTTTGGTGAGGTTGCTGAAAAGCAAAATGTCTATGTTGTCTGTTTTTTTCAGACATTTTAAAACATGTTTAGAATTACTGTCACATTTTGATACTGTAGAAAAAAAATTACTGGTTTGTAATAGTTCATCGAGACTCGGTCCTGAGGGTTTCGTGTACCAAAATGTGACAGTGACTCTGATGTTCTGTGATGCTAGAATAGAATCATCCATTTACATCTGCTGGAGGTTTAGATCCTCTCTGGTTTACCTTGATACTAATGTGATCTGTCCATGTTCAGTTCTTGTACAACAATAACACACGGCAGCAAACAGAGGCAAGAGATGATCTTCACTGTCCCTGGTGTACCCTGAATTGCAGCAAACTCTACAGCCTGCTCAAACACCTCAAACTCTCCCACTCTCGCTTCATCTTCAACTATGTGGTGAGTATGTTTGGTTGGGCTAGTTGCGTCTTTGCAAGACACCACCTGATTTCAAGCAATGGTTAAGTATACAAATGTAAAATAGCCAAATATGCTGTACTGTGCATATTTTGTGTGCATTTTTTCATTGGAGCTTTAGTCTCCATTGAGAGTATGTGATAGAGATGCTCCGATGCCATTTTTCTCCTAAATGATACCACTACCTGAACTTGCGTATCGGCCTGATATCGAGTACCGATCCGATACCACTGCGTTTAAAACCAAAAATATATACTATTATTATTTTTTTAACAGCTGTATACTACTAACCCTGTATTGATGTGATATGCTTGCTGCCTGGCTCAGGTTAAACCCTTTGTAAAACATGAACAAATGCATACATTTACAACACATCAATTTCGGACTCAGCGATCGTTTTTTCCAGAACTGATGATAGAAGTGTGAGCCATCTTGCTTCTTTCTCATCTCTGAAAGTTGCACACGCAGTACCAATCGGGTAGGATGAACGCATCGGGTAGTGGATGACACGTGTTGTTGGTCCTGTGTAGCATAAATGACCTGAAACAGGATATGATAACATAATATTGGATCAGTGCATAGACTCGCTGATATTTGATCCAGCACTTCAGGATGTATCGGAAGCATTTCCGATACTGGTATTGGTATCCTAACAACTCTAGTATGTAAAGCTATATCTCAATCCAGAACACGGTAACAAACATTGACAGCTTGGTAGATGAATGTTAAAAGCAGGAGGCCGCTGTGTCTTGGTTAGTTTACTCTGAAGCAATTCTTTGATGATCTCTGGAGAGCAACTCTGTGTCAGACAGACGTCACCGCACACTGAGGGACAGTAATCTGTGTTTACACGGCTTTGCTAGTTCGGTGAACTGAGAGGAATAAATTAAATGAAAGACAAATAAAGCAGCTCTTATATGTTTTGTAACTTTTGTAGAGTTGAATCAAACTGATGCTGAAGCTTAGTCAGTCTGTAGCGACACAGACAATACATATATTGTCTGAATAAAGTAACTTGTAGCTTTCAGGACTTTTGGGGGAACCCTGCGATGTGGACGTGTTTTTGTCACCCAGTGCAAAAAGAAAAATGTTAAAGGTGCTCTATACGATATCCAGAGATTAATATAGTAGCAAACAACTAGTCTGTGTAAAGATATAGAGGAGTAATGTCTACCTGAGCAGAGAATGAAGTCGCTCTCCCTCTGTGTGTGTTGTAATCTGAGCTCCTCCGTGCTTTGTTTATATATATTGCCGGCCGTGGGTGCTATTAGTGCATGTGAGCGTGCCCCACTGAATAGCTCACGGCCGCCGCTCTGCACTGCTCTCAACTTTTGAGGTGTTGCAGTGCATATCATCTGTCAAACCACAAAGGGCACCCAGTATTTAACAAGGGGGTTTAAGAAAGCTACTCTACCTCCTTTTTTAATTGCAGCTAGCTGCTTCTGTTTCTCTAGGGAACCCTCTGTTTCTCTGTCTGAACAGGCACTTTAATCATAAAGCATTAATGTACCTTCCGCTTTGAGAAATCGCACTTCTAACCTTGACAGCTAGTGCCAGGTTCTCCTTAGTCACAATATGCATCGGGCCAGTTTCCTGTCGAATTTCACTGATGCCTTTTTCTTTCTTTTAAATCTGCAGCCTCACCCCAAAGGAGCAAGGATAGACGTGTCCATCAATGAGTGCTATGACGGCTCGTACGTTGGTAACCCTCAGGACATCCACAGCCAACCCGGCTTCGCTTTCAGCCGCAACGGCCCAGTTAAGAGGACTGCTGTAACTCACATACTGGTCTGCAGGTAAACTTGGGACCTCCGTTCAAAAGCAGTGTTTGTATTCAAAGTAAAAGCATGTCAGACATTTCAATGATTTAGAATTTAATTTGATTTCCATTCAGTCTGGTTTAGTGATGAGTTAGTAATCAGTTGAATTAACTCCAATGAATTGTTCATGAGCAGTGAGCTGGATTAAAACAGATTTAGAAGGTGACCCTAAATAGATGAGCTCTTTTCAGTCTGCAGGTTTCTCATACTGGTGTGGTATTTGAAAGCATGGATCAAGATGTTAAGTCCTGATAAAGGTGCACTAGCACACAGGCAATCTCTATCCTTCTGCCTCCGATCTGATACTTCTTTAAATGTAGATTAGAAATGTGTCCAACACACTGAATTAACGGTGGTGGCCTACTTAATCTGGCACACGAAAGTAGTGTTATTTAATTGTGAAATGAAGAAACCAGTATTGAGGTTATCAGTATGTGTACTATCTAATAGATAAGATTTTGAAATATTTAAAATTCCAGAGTTCATAGTGTACATGCAGGATTTTCTTTTTCTCTCCCCCTGCCACAAGGCCCAAGAGGACCAAACCGAGTCTGTCAGAGTTCCTGGAGACTGAGGACGGAGAGTTGGAGCAGCAGAGGACCTATGTCAGCGGACACAACCGCCTCTACTTCCACAGTGACAGCTGCATGCCCCTGCGGCCCCAGGAGATGGAAGAGGACAGTGAGGACGAGAGAGATCCAGAGTGGCTCAGAGAGAAGACTGCCACGGTGAGAAGCCATTACTCGTTGCGTCGGTTTGTGTCTGGCTTCACTGTTGAATTAAGTTGTCACACCATTTATGGAGACGCCCTTAAAGGTCCATTTCTCAAGTTACTCCAAACATAGAATCTCTCCTTGGCTGGGTTTTTACACCTCTGTATTATTTATTATTACTTTTATCTTTTAAAATAATTACATTTGACAGAGCCCCTCTGGGGTCACATGGTACGGAAAAAAAGCTTGATGTGGAAATCCATGCTAACAGATTTGTAATCGGTGTAATCATTAGGTTTCGTCCATCTGGACTTCAGGCTCCTGCACAGTGAACTGTACTTCCAGATAGAGTTTGTCCTGAATAACATCTGCTCGGGGGGCATGTTAGGACTGCCTCAGTCACATTGTGTCCTTTCTACAGGAGAACAGTAGTTCCACAGTGTGCTATAATTTCTCTATAAAATTGTATATTTATGGCACTGAGTAAATTTATTATGAACGTACTTTACTTTGTGGCATTTTATCTGCTGTTGTATCACTTTAATATTTCTAAAGGGAACTTATAATGAGTCTGTGGTACTGAATAGTACCTTTTTATTGTGACCGTACTGTACTTTTGGGCATTTTTATCTACTATGGTATCAATTTAATACGTTACAGTGATATTGCTACAGGGAGTTGTATCCGATCATGCAGTGTAGTGAGTCAAGTTTATAGTGACCGTATTATTCCCAAATCTTACATTTTGTTTTCAATGGTGTATATATTGCTTTAGGAGTCTCTATTTGGCACACAGAATCCATGCTTAATATTTATTTATTCATTAATTTACGTAGGCCTGGCCTACTCATTAATTTATGTGTTTAATAATAATAAAGGTTGATGTCATGGACTTTACCTGTTCTCAGTGGTGGAAGAAGAAGCCAGATCCTTTATTTACGTTAACGTAGCAATAATATAATATATATTCTTAAAAGAAAATACCCCATTAGCAGTAAACGTTTTATTTAAGTAAACGTATGTAAGTATAAGTGAGTATTTCCCAGTGAAAAGGAATATTTGAGCGATGTACAGTTAAGAAAGTAATTTAAATCCAATCCTTTGCATTTGATTGGACCTCTAAAAAGTAGGCAGGCTTATGATGTCAGGAGACACGGAGCTACGAGGACAGGCGTCTCACACACACACACACCTTCCTTGTCGCTTAAAGTTGCAGCTTGATTGATGGATGAATGTCGTGATATTATCGGTTGAAACTGGTTGGTACTAGCTTACGTAAGCACACGTCATTTTATTTTACAGGAAGAAAAGTTGATTGGGTTTTTGACAATTATATAAAATTAATTGTTTTGTAATTTTTTTGCATATATTGTTAAATAGGTGCACGATATGATGTGATCTAAAAGGGTTAAAAAGGCATTTTTCATTTTATCTCCACTTAATATTCTGTGCCCATGTATTGTGAAACCGAGGGGCACTGTTTTTTTTCCTACCATGTGATCCAGCAAGAATCCAGTATTGAAATCTAAGGAAACACTGTGTAGTAACCTTGACTGAGGCCAGGAAACTATCACAATCGGACTCTTACAATGATTTAAATAGAATAAAAGTGGCTGTGTGTGAGTGTTTCTGAGGTGCCCAGAGAATAAAATGTTAACAGGAGGGGAAAATGAAGCTTTGGAGTACTGATTTTGGTGTCGGATTACCATGGCAACAAAGAGTCAAAGCATTTGGGTCAGCCCTGCTCCCCATAAATAACTTAATAGTGCTCAGAGCAAAAACTATTGCCAACACAGAACACTTCTTCAGCTTGCTCTCACACTCGAACACAACATTTGTACCACTTCAGTATTGATTTCCTGAATCTGCTAACGTCCCTTGCCGTAGTCTCTCTCAATATTACAGTAACTTCACTATCAGGGCCGACAGAAAATACCTAAAATTAATTAATCATTAAAATGGTTCCATTGCTATATATTGCTATGTATCATAATTTGTCTTTTTCTTTTCTTTTCTTTTTTACCTACAGCAACTGGATGAGTTCACAGATGTCAATGAGGGAGAGAAGGAAGTGATGAAGCTGTGGAACCTGCATGTCATGAAGTACGGGTACGTGGGATGTGATGAAGCTGAGATTTAACCAATATAATGGTTCAAACAGGAAGATTTGACTACAGTTTGAAAACAAATCCAGAGCACTTAGACGTTGGAGCAACGTATGTAACTAAACTGAGGGCTGGGCATCGTTACTCCAATATAACCCAGTACCAAGTAGTATCGAAACTTTTCAATCAAACGATACCTGCAATCTCTCCTTTTTGTGCTCTGATCTAGAAAAAAATACCATTATATGATTTTACTCTCAGCCAATCATCACAGTAGTTCTACAAGTTTTAACATGGGGGTGAACCAGAGGGTGGGCGTTACGCTTCTGAGACCCCAACACCGCGGGTTGTGGGTCAGCATTACCAGCTGTAACCGCTGTATGAGCGCTACGCAGTGAGGCGGCGATTAGCCAGTGGGACACACACAGCTTCCATTTACATGATGGGTGTTGAATGAAGTATTGGTATGGATATCGGTTTAAGGGTGTTGGTACTAGCCAGCCCTAAGTTGTACCATATTGTAGTTACAGCTTCTCTTATCCCATCAATCTATTGAAACACTAGAAACTAACCTCTTCTATCCTCCGTTTTCCCCGTTTCCCTGTCAGTTTCATAGCCGACAACCAGATGAATCAGGCCATCATGCTTTTCGCAGAGAAAACTGGCGCTCACATCATCCGCCGCAACCTCTGCCGCAACTTCCTCCTGCATCTAGTCAGCATGCACGACTTCAACCTGGTGAGCACGGCCACCATCGACCGCGCAATGGCCCGTCTGCGACAGATCCGAGAGGAGCTTCCGGACGTCGAGGAGGAGCAGGACCAGACTCTGGTACCGGCAGGAGCCTGCAACGGCAACGTCGTCACCTCCGCCGGAGGGAAACAGGGCAAGAGGACAAAAAGCGCACTAACGGAATGATGAAGGATGGATGGAACAACAACAACGATTGTCGTGTTTTTTTGTTTTTGTTTTTCTTCTTCAATGAACATTACCGACCCCTTTGGTGCTTAGATAGGTGGGAGAACTGGTCAGCGGAGGATGTGACCTGAAGCAGACCAGTATACAAGGTAAACAAGTTTTTGGAACTTGAGAACTGAACCAAATATGAACAATATAAAAGTGAATCACCCACAGTTACACAATCCAGGAATTTGAGGACTGGATGATGTATGTTGAACCTACTTAATGTGCATTTTGTAGGAGCCGCTGAAGTATCTGTTTGGGTGAGAGAGTGAACAAACGACTGCCTTCGGTATGTCCGTGTTAGAGACAACTGTATCGAGACTACAGTTCAGACTGTACTGGTAACATTTGTCACTCTTGATTATTTGTACACATACACAATAACCTTGTTGAGAACTTATCCTTTTAGCTGATTATTTTAGCACTTGGTGTTTGTATTTAGAAAGCTTACCTTGAAATTGTCTTTTTTTTTTATTATTATTATTATTCATGCTGCGCCAAATGTTAAATGCAGTGTTTCCACTGTCATCAGTGGAGAAACTCTAGTGGGTTTTATTTCACTGTTGTGAATGACATTTAATTTGAAGGGTCTTACCGTTACAGTAAAAAAAAATCCAGACTATAGGCATCGATGTCTAGAGTATATAAAGCTTGTGTTAGGACCCCCAAATGGATTGTGGGCTTTGCTGGTAGGTTGCCATGACAATAGTGATATATACTGTAAGCTTTGGATCCTGGACAAGAGCATAAATTCAGATTTGGGTCCATGCTGAAACTCCTACTTCATCACCCCTAAGCCTTTCTTGGCCTGCGTTGATAACGGCTCAAGGACAGCCAGGGAAATCAACTCTTCAGAATATTTTATTTACTGAAACCACCAGCAGCACATCACCCCGTGTATCATGCTGAGTGCTTAGCATTCAAGATATAGAAGTTTCTGTTCACCTGTAGTTTCTTTTCACTTTGAGGTTCGAACATGTTGCAATCACACTGTTAACCGTGTTTCTTCAACATGGGTTGTGACTATCGACAGAAAAGTGTTTACATCGTGATCACATCGAATGTTTAGCTCTTCTGAATCCAACAATTAACAGATTGCCGTTCTCTCAAAGCAATATGCTGTTTATTAGATGGTTGGTTTTCAGCTCCAAGTCAGTTTTTCTGGTGCAGTTTTATGCCAAAGGGGAATATTTTTCATCCGTCTCTCTTTAGTTCTGTATATTATTTAGCATCTTTTCTTTTGTTCATTCCACAACAAGTTATTTTTAAAAGCAGCAGTAGTTGTGTTTTTTGTAGTGTGCACTTAAATTGGCTATCACTCACTGTTTCATCAGACTTCCCTTGTCGACAACCAAATTAACAATATATTTTTTTCCTCCCTCCACTATTCGTGGAAGGTTTCTGTATTCATCTGGAAAAAAGGGAGACATATTCACCGTTATTGTCAAAACACCCTGTGAAAAATTGTGAACTGTACACTCTGGCTAGGGGGACTTTTATATTTAAAGAAATAAAATACATTTGACCTTATTCATGGCTGTAATTTTTCAGCGCTTTTGGACACGAACATCATTACACTCTCTCTCCATCACGGTCTCTACTTAGCAATTCCACTCATCTAATAACCCAGTCTGAATAATACCATTCCCTCCAGGCTAAAACCGCGGCTTTTAAATTATATATAAACAATTCATTCAGCATAAATTGAGATATTTCACATGTAGATGTTTTTCAGTAGCAGCTGTTTCTTCTTAAAGAAATGGTCAGCTGCATTTGTATTATACGTCTCTTCGGGGAAACGAAATGCAGAGCAGCAAAACCGTTTTGCTTTTCTTAACTTGATAGTCACTTACTCACTTTTTCTGGAGCTTTTCACCATGTCACACTGTCCTCATCACCAGGTTGTGTTTGATCGAACAGTCGTACTCGAGAACAGGCGTGCAAGTGAACAAGACTATTTTATTTCAACTGTTTTCAAGGTAAAAAATGAACACAAAATGAATTTCATAAACAATGTTGCTGAGTTTTCATGCAGTGCATCACGGCTTAGGTCCAGTCCTAATGAGCTTTCAAGTTCAGCTCTGTTTTTATAATGAATGTTCACTGAATATGAATTACATGCTAAATGAAACTTTGCACGTCTCCAGTGAATACGAAGAGAAAAAAGGATTAAGCAGAGTGCAGACCTTGCAAATTTCCCAGATGCATCAAGCGTCTTCAGAAAGAAGTCTCTGCAGACTCCAGTCTGCCTTCCATCTAACGGGAAGAAATACTCCAAAGTCTTCTGCCTCTTAGAGTCTCCTTTTATTTCTTTATTTTAAAAACGGGTTAATAATGAAGCTCCTCTGAGAGTCTGCGTCAGGAAATCTTTTCTCTCTCCTCAGTCTTCTTGCTGGTACCAAAACATTTGAGATATAATAAGAGAGTTGGTATAATTCTAGCCAAAACCCTCAGACAGCATTTCTCCCTTCAGGTGACTATAGGTTGACGACTTCTCGACACCGTTGGTGCTGTGATAAAACACGCTGGGGTTGTCCTCCAAGGTAGGCTAATGAAGAGGTCAAAGGCTGTGCTCCATCTTCCACAGTTTGCCTATGAAGCACACATTGAGGTGGGTCACACAGGTAAAAGCTGATACCAGTCAAGGTAGTGAACGCTTCAGACCATACATTTCAATTTCCTGTGCTATAAGCTGTGTTCTTTCAGGGCAGATATTCGGTTCGTTTTTAATATTGGAGAACAGGATGTCATCTTGGCCTCAGCTGGATCTCAATGTGTCTCTGGTCGATAGGAAGGACCTGTGGACAGTCGAGAACATGTTTACCATTTACACCCTTTTGTGTACTTTTCAAGGGACGCACTCTTTCAATATAGAGCATTTCAGACATAACAGCAAGGTCTTTTCTTTTAGTTAGGACAACAAAACGGTTATATCAGCATTTATATTGTAGCCTAAATATTTGTTTTAGTATCTTTCTCATATTTTTATTGTAATATTTCTATTCTATATTTCTATTCTTGTCTTTTGCATTACTTTGCCTGTATTTTTTTCCCTCTTAACTTGTTTATTGTATGAATTGAATGTTGAATAACCTACTTGGCAAAAAATCATGTAATAAACCAGTAAAATAAACAATCAAGAAATATACAAAAAAAAGCTGGTGAGAAAACAGCAAGTCCCACTCTGCACTTCATTCTGGGAGATTAAAAAAAAGTGTTGAGTCATGATTTTAGAGGAAAATATGTACTCCACGACCATTAATGTTATTGTTTAATACCAGATACAGATAGCTTAATTTATCCCCGAAGGGCAATTCAGTTTCTGCAGTCCACCGAGACATATACACATTCATACTGCATAATCATCAATGACAGAGGGAACACAGTAGGTGGCATATGGGGAGGTGCAAGATCAATAAAAGTACAAGAATAAAAATATTTGCAATAAATACAAGAATAAAAACAAGACGAGATAAAAGAATAAAGGAATAAAGTGCCAAGAGTATTGCACATTGCAAATTACATTCCAGGAATGTACCTAATTGCAAACACGGACAACCTTTATATGGTTAGTGCAAAATAACTTTACATTCAAAGCAAATAAAACATTTTTGTTTACCATCAGCATTTACTAAAAACGTTTAGGCCTGTGTGATGTGTAGCTTTAACGACTTGTTCATATCTGAATCAGTTCGGTTCACTTGTTAAACTGTACAAAAGCATCCGTGTGGTTTGTCTCTACATATACGATCTTTGGCTACATCCCAATCTTCTGGCGCACGTTTAAAACGTCACTCCAGAGCAGTTAGTTGTGACGTTTTTTGATTCAACCACACCCGTTAAAGTGAACAGAAGTTTTGTTTATTATATATTTGTAGCGTTTTACTTCATGTTTATACTGTAATGAATTTACAGCAAAATATGTTACTGCTGCGGGCATCTCCACCAGAAAAAAAACAGGAGCAGAGGAAGACTTTTTGCACAAAAAACACTAAAATTGCACCAATTTTCTTACATGCATGCAAGAGTAAAGGGAGCAGTGATGAGAGGCTGGGTCAGAGGCTGCAGGAATCAGTCAAACCTCCTCCTCCTCCTCTTCATCACACTGAAGATGTGCAACTAGTGGAAAGTCAGGAGTCAACAGAGTCTCACCTGACAGAGTTAAAGAAGAGGTCCTCCTGCAGAGGACAGCTGTCTCTCTCAGCGCTGCACATCTGTCTGCAGGAAATCCAAACATCCAACCCAGCATTTCCAGTCCAAACTGTGTTCAGCATTTTGCAGAAGAAAGCGAGGCTGCAGGAAGATTTTGGCTCCACAGGTGAGATATGAGCAACAGTCTGTTGTTATTCTGCATTCAGTCCATTAAAGCTGCAGTAGGTAGAATTGGAGCAAATATGATTAAAAAGAAAGTTATTTTTATAAAATGGTCACTATATCCAGACAGTAGTACATGAGATATGTAATCTGAAAAAAACAGAGGGAGAGGAATCATGTAAATAAATAGGCCTCCATCACACATTATTTAAGTAAAACAAGCACAAGTCTTGCATTTATTTATTTTTTTACTCAAAGTGCTGTCAGCAAAAAAAAGTATCCAGAGTAACTTCAGTTCGGTGTTTATTTCATAAGCAAATTTGTAAGTAAAGTCCTAATCTGCAGAGTAACTGTACCTGCCAAGTAAATGCAGTGGAGTAATAAAAAGTACAATATTTGCCTCTGAAATGTAATAGAGAAGTAACAAATAGCATAAATGAGAAACACTAAGTAACTTAACTTAAAGCAGCACTGGGTAGAATTGGAGCAAATATGATTTTAATAAATGTTATTTTTATAAAACGGTCACTATCTTGACAGTAGTGCATGAGACAGGTAATCTGAAAAAAAAAATGTGCCTCTGGTGTCCTCCGGTGCTCCTAATGGCATCTGCAAGATTTCACAGACCGGAGGAAAACAACCAATCAGAGCCGAGCTGGAGCCTGCCGTCTCTGAGCAGCTGTCAATCACTCGCGAGCTCCGATCAAACGGTCAAACTAGGCAGCGCTGATCAATATTAATCAATATTCTGTGAGAAATGAGAACGTTTGTGACCTGGCAACCATGTTGAGATCAGTTGAGGAAATACTAAGCACCGCCCTCCAGCCGGAACAAACTTTCTCATTTTACAGCTAAACAGTCCACTACAAGATGTTTCTGAAAACATTTGAGGCGAGAAATAGGCATTACAGTAACAGGATATTGATTCATATTCAATCAGTGCTGCCTAGTTTGACCATTTGATCGGAGTTTGCGAGTGATTGACAGCTGCCTCCGTTGAATGAACAGCCAATAGGAACGCTCTCTCTCTGAAATGATCTGTGATTGGCCAAAAACTCCCGTCACATGCCATTTTTTTTTAAAAGCCTGAAAACAGCCATGAGGAGGTGCAGAAGTCTAGTTTTCTCTCAGAGCAGTTGAATTACAATATGCTGAAAGGTCATTATGGAATTTTTGCCCAATGATGCCAAAAATATTCTGCCTACGGCAGGTTTAATTTATTCATTCATTAAGTCATTAAGCAGGGTTAATGCTATATGCAGCCATCCAACTGAACCCTTGCTGCCATGTCCAGTTATGCCTCTCTCTCCTTTTCCAAAGCAGAAAACCTCAGCTCCCCACAGAACCACATAAAAGAGAAGAGAAAGCGGGGAAATGAAAGCTCTGAGAAGGTGCCCAAACGTCTGAGGTCTAATCCTCTCACTGCAGAGGGTGCCGTTGGTATGGATCACTGTCACGTGTCATCAGCACAGGATGTCCAGGAAAGTCCTGTCCTGATGGTCAAGAAGCAGCGCAAAGCAAACAAGCTGAGTCGTACTCACAGACTGAGGCAGCAAAGTGGGAGCCCAGCAGGCCTGGTGGTGAACCACTGTGAGCTGCACTCTGGATTGATTAATCAAACCGAATCTCACAGCCAGTCACTCAAAACCTCTGACGTCCTCCAAGGAGGTAAACGTGTCGTATGATGATAAAGTTATGACATGTTTTAAATAGCAGGAAACTAACTTTTTTCCCTCTTTCTTTTATCTAGATTCTGAGGATGTTCTCTGGACAGACAAATACAGTCCTCAGCATTCAAGTGAAGTCGTTGGCAACTCTGCCTCTGTGAATAAATTGCAAAGGTTAGTTATATATAATCAGCTCCCTCACCCTTTCACTGATATATTGGACTTGAAATCAGTGGGAGCTAGAGCTGCAACGATTATCAACTATTAAATTAATTGCCAACTATTTTGATAACCGATTAATCAGTTTGAGTCATTTTTTAAGAAGAAAATGTCTCTGATTCCAGCTTCTTAAATGTGAATATTTTCTGGTTTATTTCCTCCTCTATGACAGTAAACTGAATATCTTTGAGTTGTTGACAAAACAAGACATTTGAGGATGCTTTGGGAAACACTGATTGACATTTTCACCATTTTCTGATATTTTATAGACCAAATAACTAATTGATTAATCAGGAAAATAATCAACAAATTCATCGACAATGAAAATAATCGTTAGTCGATGCCTAGTCTGAGCATAATCTTTTATTTCTGTGTTTTTCTGGAATTCAGTTGGTTGAAAAAATGGAAAATAAGAGCTGACTGTGACGAGAGGAGAAAAATGGAAGAGAGGAAACGAGAGGAAAAAAGCAATGGTATGAGCTGGCATTTGCCACACTTAACATTTGCTCTTGTATCTCCGCTTAGGGTCAACATTTTAATGTGGTTTCTAATGAGCCGTGACCAAAAATGTCTCACAAGCCAGCTCATTTTTCAGTATCCATCCACATGACTCACAGAATTGTCCATGTGCGGGGATTTTTGGTTGGAAAAGTCACGACTGTCCTCCTCCTGTGCAGACTCGTGGGACTGTGGAGACTTTCAGGGTGAGACTGGGGCTGAGGACGACAGAGAGGAGCCGCTGTGTAACACCATGCTGATCACAGGACCTCCGGGTGTGGGCAAGACCGCCTCGGTGTACGCCTGCGCTCAGGAGCTCGGCTTCAAGGTTGGATTCAAACAGGACCAATATCTTTGTATACATACTGCCAAAAGCTGATAATCTGAATCCATATTCATATCTTTAAATACACACTGTAGCTCATTGAAATGATGTCTCTTGACTCTTTGGCCTCAGAGAAGATGAAGAATTTAAAATACATTGTGTGGCCATTTGGCAGTAATCACAAAAATCAACAGTTTATTTATGATACTGCTGATTCTAAATGAAAGCGAGTCAAATTTGAAATTGATGGTCAAAATGAATTACTTGGTATTTTGTGGCCCTTACCAGCAGTAGAGGATGAAGTACCTGAAAGCCACACTTGAGTAAAGGTAGAGATATCTAACTAGAAAATGACTTTAGTAGAAGTTAAAGTCACCTATTAGAATATTACTGGAGTAAAAGTCTTAAAGTGTCTGATATTTTCTTGTGTATCAGAAGTAATTTTCTGATATTAAATGTACTGAAGTATTGAAAGTAAAAGTACAAGTAACTCTTATACACTTCCTCCACAGCTTAAAGGATTTAAAGAACAAAATCCTATTTTTCCTTCCCTTGTAGTCGCAGGTAGCATGATCTGCCGACTGCCTGGACTTGAGCAGAAATCAAAACTTAACTACGGCTTTGAGAGCACTTTGTTTGCCCATCATGTGAATGATGTAACTTGCAAGCTAGGACCGCTGATTCGCCAAAGTACAGATACTTCCAAAAAATACATAAGTGCTGTAATGAACTATTATTACTTTGTTACATTACACCACTGCTTACCAGAGTAATTTATGGAACTAGACTCTGCTTTCACAGCAAAGAATCATCTCCACATCACACTTGTATAAAATGAATTATCTTTTAATTTTCCTTTTCCTTTGCTGTCAAAGGTATTTGAGGTGAACTGCTCCTCGCAGCGCAGCGGCCGCCATGTTCTGTCCCAGCTGAAGGAAGCTACCCAGTCCCACCTAGTGGAGATGTCGGGGAAGGACCCACTGAAACCAACTTACTTCAACAACTACAACACCAACAGCTGCACTCCTAAATCTGAGACTTTACCTGGTACGACATAGATAGATGATGATGACACGGTGCTCATTGAAATCCAAATAATCATGCAAAATCTCGTGCTTCCTTACTTTGAAAAGCTTTCAACAGAGATTGTTTTGTAAGAAAGTTAAACACCTTATGGTGTCAGGTTTGTGTGATGTTTAAATGTATATCTGTAGATAGTAATGGCCTTAACGTCGTATTGATATTGACACATTTTACAGGCATTTGTATTAATTTCTTTCACAGGAAAAACAGTGCGTCCTAAAAATGCCTCAAAAAAGAGAGCAGCACAGAAGTTTGGCCACTCCAGTCACAAAGGAAAAACAAATCCAGCCACGGTCACTTTGGCCAACTACTTTAAGATGAAATCCAAAGCAGATCACTTACACTTCGGCGGTTTATCACCATCTGAAAAACCAGACAGCGAGAAATCATGCAACCCATCACCAGGCTCTGATCAAACGGTGCCGCGGAACAAAAAGACAGCCACATCACTCATTCTGTTTGAAGAGGTAAACCATCTGGCAAACCCCACACTGTAAGCCATATAATTTAACGGTTATGAGAACACACATTTTTGGGTTTGATCCCTTTTGCGACTGTCTGCTCCCACAGGTTGATGTCATATTTGATGATGATGTTGGTTTCCTCGCAGCCATCAAGGCTTTCATGACGACCACTAAAAGACCAGTCGTACTCACCACCGATGGTAAATGCACACAGTGTAATTTTAGAATAGAATAGATTTAAGGATGAGCTTTGATGCAAAAATGAATGTCTTCCTCAGATCCTTCATTCAGAGAGAGATTCAACTGCAGCTTGGAGGAGATCGTTTTCAAAACCCCGTCAGCGGTAAGTCCGATTTTTATGTTTACACTCTTGTACAACAACTTTGTTTGTTCGTACTTTGTTTTCCTGAAGTAGCTCACACTTCTCTTGTATGTTTGTCTTGTATGTCAATAAACTATTCAAAGTTTCCCACACATGCAAAATCACTAGAGCAAATAAGATAAGAGATAAGACAAGATAAGATGATCCTTTATTAGTCCCACAGCGGGGAAATCTGCAGTGTTACAGCAGCAAAGGGGACAACAACAACAAGAGGCATCAGTAGAAAAACAAGATATCATAAATTATTAACAGTAATTAAGAAAACAGTAAAGTAAAATATAAGTAAGTACAGTATAATAAGTAAACAATAAAAAAGCAGAAAACAGTAGTAAACAGACTGAATGGTTGAGTTCACATTTGCACATATGAAACATGGATAGCACAGAATATTAATATTGCAGTTTAGTATACATTGATATTGCACATGAGTGAATGAATGAATGCATGCATGTTTTTGGTATGTGCAGTCCTGCTGGGAGCAATGTTGAAATATGAGAAAAAATGACCCAGTTTGTCATAAACTCACTCCATCTCTTCCAAGGTGAACGTCTGTAGTTACCTGCAGCTGGTGGGTCTGGCTGAGAATGAGCGACTGGAGTTGGACGATGTCGGCAGCCTCCTCAGACTGTCCAGAGGTGACGTCAGGCGCTGCCTGCTGCAGCTGCAGCTCTGGGTGCACAGCGGTGGAGGACGGGCATCTCAGGCTGGAGGCTCGCCTAAGGAGTCTGCTCGTGTACAACGTAAGTCGCTCTAAATAAATCTCAATCAAGCCCCCTTATAAACGACTCAGTCAGTGGCTTCCTTTAAATCTAAACCTAAAACGTACTTCTTATGCACTACTTTCCCTGATTTCAATTGATTCTAGTTTTTATTGTATTTATATTTACTATTTTACTTTATATGTTGCTCTTTAGTACTTTTATTTTGTTCTTGCTGTGTTTTTTGTTTTTATGTGAAGCACTTTGTGACTTAGTTTTGATAAGTGCTATATAAATACATTTATTATTGTATTATTATTATTATAGACAAGTATTTTGTTACCAGAAACAACAGATTTGCAGGATTTTTTTTATTTCCGTATGTAGACTCGAGTGTTACTGAAAGAGGAGATGATGTAGACTCCCAGCTTCCTCATTGCAACCGAGGCTGCACTGCTAGCATGCTGGGTCTCCACCCTGTGAACCGACACCAACTGTTAAACCTTCTAAAGGCAAGTATTGATATCTTAACCTGGTGCATATGAAAAAATAACTTATTTTCTAGTTTCTTAAAACAACTGTTGATTAGTTGTTTTTAGAAACCAGAAAATATTTACATTTCAGAAGCTGGAATCAGAGAATTTTGACTCTTTGGTGATTCATTTAATAGTTGATAACTATTTGATTAATTGTTGCAGCTCTGTTTCATTTGTCAATACTTTCTTAAATTCTTCAGTGTCCGTTCTGGTCTGAATTGGACATGAACAACCTCCTGAGGCTGCTAGCTGAGAGCTGGAGAGGAGGTGTTCCTCTTCTGTACTCCAACCTGGAGCTTCTTCTACCCGTCGGGGCCAAGGGGACTTGTTCTGGGCTGCAGAGGGAGCTGGTACCCTCTGACACTGATCTTCACATCCAGCAGCTGGATGGATACGTCAGTGGAAAGGCATCGGCCACCAACAGCAAATCTGTTAGGAGTATCTCCAGGCTTAGCAGAAGGAAATGTATCACAGCAATCTCTGACGCCACATCATCTTCCAGTTTGACACAAAATCCTCAAAGAAAATCAAAGAGGGCCCCTAGTTCAAGAGACAAGACTGAAGACGCAGCCAAAGCGGAGACCGACTGTTTGAATGCCTTGACCGACTTCTTCGACCTCATGTCGTTCCTTGATTCCACAATGCCAGCTGCTGCAGCGCCGCTTGTCTCAGGCTCATGCCGACCTGAAGCGTTTGTCTGGACGGGAGCTGAGATAAAGGATGGCTTGTTGGATGAGTTGAGCGAGGACGAGGAGGTGAGCAGGATTCAGAGCCAGGAGAGACTGTTGGATATTCAGGCTGCTGTTGAGGGCTTGGGGTGTCACAGGTGCTGTTGCCGAGTGTCTGAGACGTGGACTGAAGCCCAGAAATACAGACAGGAGCTGGGAGACACAAGGAGGGAGAGGCTGACACTACCTGCCTCTTCTAAAAGACAGAGCCTCAGCTTTTGTTCTCAACCTCTGTGTGCACCAAGGTGAGTCTATTCTCTATCTCAACTCTGCCTGGGATTTCAGTCTGTTAAATGACTTGTGTCTACAAAGCACAAAACAACTGTTTTTCGTCGCTCCAGTGTTTCCAAAAGGAGGTATGATCTAAGCAGGAGGGTGCTTGGCAGTAAATCCTTCAGCCTGCTGGGGAACAGACGAGCTGTGAGTGTCGACTACATGCCGGTCCTCCGCTGCATCTGTCGCTTTCAGAGGGCGCAGGAACAGAAAGAGGAGCCAGTCAGGTGAGTCAGACACAATACAGATTTAAATTCACTTTCATTTCAGGACGCCAACTGTCATCAGTACAAACAGTGAGTCATTTAAAATGAAGGCACTGTTATTAATAAATTAAATCTAGTTTAACTCCATTATAATAAACCCGGTCTCATCAGAGCAGTCAGTGTAACAGTGAAAGACAGATGATGGTTGTTTTTGTTGGATCCAACTAATGTTATCAGCCTTGTCTTCCATTTGAGTCACTCTTGGATGAAATGGATTTGCAGACAAAATTCAAATGATTTATTCTTGTATATTAGGTGCCTGAACTACCTCAGCAGCAAACACCTGGGCCTCTCAAAGTCAACTATTCACCTCCTGGCAGAAGATTTCTCATAGAGAACCTCATAAACTACCTCACCTTACTCCACTCAGTATTTATTTGACTGTTCATTCATTTTACCTGAATACTATCTCCACCTAAATACTGTAAATGAATTGAATGCAGTCGAGATGACAAATCGTGTTTTATTTACATGTAAGTGTAACCATGAAAAGTAAATAAAAACATATTTTTGTAAATGATGATCATTTTTAAAGAATGTAAAGCACTTTGATTGTTCAGGTACTGATGTGGGTTGCTGGTGAGATCATTGCAGTGTTTTTCATTGTTGTAAAAAAGTTAAGCAAAAGTTATTGCATAACCCAGAAAACATTTTAATACAAACCAACAGGAGTGAAAAACCTCAGACGGTAGGAAGATGGCAGTCAGCATTTACCGTGCAAGTGTCAAAACCGAACATGTAACAGTAAGAATATTCAGTACTTAATATTTATCATTAGCAACCACCAAACCTGTTCAAGAGGTAAATGTTTGGTAAAAGTCCGACAGGGCTCAGAGTGCCACCCAGGAGGTTTGTTTTGGTGGATGCGGTGCACGGTTCGGTCATGAGATCAGTCCATGTGTCGGCTAACTGGAAGATTCACTGAGCAGCTCGTAAAAAGCCACAGCCTGAAGCAGAGCGTCACAGAGTTCCTCTCCTCCTCTTCTGCTGCCCATCTGAAAAGAATTCCTGTGCTTCACCAGCAGCTCCGGGGGGAAGTTTATCCTGGGAAGCTTCTGTGTCACCGACTCCGTCATCAGCTGTCGCACTGTCGGCGCTCCGCTGGTCCGCGACTCGCCCACCATGAGTCCAAAGTGACGTCCCACAGCAGGTCGCATCATGTTCAAAACTCTGCAAAGGAAGGAAGAAATGAAGGAGGGAAAAGTCATTTCATGAACCGTCACCGACCTCGAACAGTTGCCACAAAAAAAAATAACACGAAATGCAGAGCACATTTCAAAATAAATGTCATGTAAGTGTTTCCCACCTTGGAGGAATGTTGGCATCAGCTGGTGTGTTTCTTGGCTCAAGCAGAGAGAACAGCATGGCCTCCACGGTCCTCATGTGGGCCATGATGGGGAACAGAGCCGTATTCTGGACTGAGATGGAGGATTTCTCTATTATGTAAAAGTCAGCTGAGGGGAGGAGTGTCACAACTGTGGAGACCTAATAGCAGAGAAGAAAGATTTCAAATTGTGAAGGTGTATATGGACTTAAAACAAATGAATTCAATTAGTCACTGTGTAAAATGTCAATAATTACATGGACTCTGGTATTTATACTCACATCAGTCAAGTAAGCAGAAGCCATGTATGTTCCCCTCAAGAAATTTGGACAATCCAGCTGTTGCCAATCCAGCACCATCATCCCACGGTCCACATGAGCCCAGGCGATTTTATTAGTCCCACATACTAGTGACACAATGGTACTGGCATCCTGAGTAAGCAAATACAGAATCATGAAAGGTGGTCACAGTGAATCATCCTGCTTTCTACTTTAACATTTAGTTTGACAACTGAAATGAGGTGAACAGGGGATCTATCGCAGGGAATTCAAAGTTCAGTGTCAGTTATCCATCAGGAGAGCCCTCTACACTCCACTGATTTTACATGTCAAAGTCAATTTATCAATTACAGGGAGTACGACACAGCATGGGAAAGCAGTTGTATAATATCTTCTGTGGTTCATGGAGAGCTTTGTCAAGAAAATTAAACCTGCAGTAGGCAGAATGTTTTTGGCATCGTTGGGGAGAAAAATCCATAATAACATTTCAGCATATTGTAATTCAAGTGCTCTGAGAGAAAACTAGACTTCTGCACTTCTTCATGGCTCTGTTTTCAGGCTTTAAAAAAAATCTAGCCTGTGACGGGAGACTTTGGCCAATCACAGGTCTTTTCAGAGAGAGAGCGTTCCTATTTGCTGTTCAGCCAGCGGAGGCAGCTGTCAATCACTCGCAAACTCCGATCAAACGGTCAAACTAGGCAGCGCTGATCAAATATGAATCAATATCCTGTTACTGTAATGCCTATTTCTCTCCTCAAATGTTTTCAGAAACATCTTGTAGTGTACTGTTTAGCTGTAAAATGAGAAGGTTTGTGAAATCCTCCAGATGCCATTAGGAGCACCGGAGGACACAGAGGCATATGATTTTTTTTTTTTTAGATCACCTGTCTCATGCACTACTGTCAGGATATAGTGACCGTTTTATAAAAATACCTTTTTTCAAATCATATTTGCTCCAATTCTACTCACTGCTGCTTTAACTCAAATGACATTAGTTGAATAATTTTGGCATATTCTTAACACAAATCCTGCATTACAAACAGGAGGTGTAGAGTTTTAAAGGCATGGTTGCTTTCCAGGTAAGGAGGGTTTAACAAAAGCTACTATCAATTGTAGGAAATCCAGGATCCAGCAACTAATATACTAGGGACTACAGGTCAGGATATATCTGCGTCTGCGGCATTGATTTTAACAGGTTTTTTTTTCTGTATCTCACAACTTTATAGAAGTGCAATACTAAATTGTAAGAGTACCCCTTTCAGTATCTCAGGCAGACCAAAACCACCAGTCAGCCTTGTATAACCTAAATGTAACAGGAGCGCACCAGCAAACACAGAGACTTAAACCCGAGTCCCAAAGAAAGTCTCTGCTTGGCCACCCCCCAGTTAAGTTCATGTTTACAACTCTGGCAGGTGTGTGAAAACGCACAAGGACCTCACCTCCAACCAGGACCTGTCAACCTCTGGCCTGATAAACTTGGCCAACTGAATCCTCACTTTCTTCTCCTTCTTAACCGGGTTGAGGATGGAGTTGAACACGGTGACAGCACTTTTGTGCTTCAGCAGCGGTACATTGACAACACTCTCCAGAGTTTTAAAAGGTCCATTTTTAGTCCTGTACTCCACAAGGTTTTGAGACTTGCGGCCTCTGAGGAGCTTGACACCGGCCAGCTCTGACTGCTCGGCGGTGTTGAGCAGCTGCAGGATGGCGTCTCGTTGCTCGGAGGTGTAGCAGGCATCCAGGGATCTGTTGTCCTCATTGCAGGGCTCAGATGTGGAGGAGATGGTGGCGTTCAGGGTCTCGAAGCCTGCCACGGGAACCCGGCTCCGCCAGCAACATGTGCACTGGAGATACCGCGGCTCCAGTTCAGGGAGGCAGCCGTGCTGAGGGCGACGGAATAAGCCAGACTGTCCTGCATGCTGACCTGCAGAAGACACACAACATGGAGGTGACTTGTCAAATCAGCCTGTTTGGATAGCATAAAATCTACTACAAGTTGGACTCCTAAACACTAAGTAGAGAGCCATTGTGTCAGTTAATTTAATGTGAACTTGTCAAATAGACATCAAGGCAAGGCAGCTTTATCTGTAGAGCACATTTCAGCAACAGGGCAATTCAAAGTGCTTTACATAAACATTCAAGAACATTGCGACAAAGTGCAAAAGAACATTAAGAAATAATTAAAACAGTTATAAAAACATTAAAGATTAGAAAATAAAAAATAAAAGCTAGAATAAAAGCTATAGGATAGAAGCTAAGAATAGAGTATAACACACAAGAGTAAAAGCTCTAGTGCAGTATAAGATCATTATCTGGTTTAATAAAAGGCAGCAGCAGCAAACAGGAAAGTTTTAAGCTTTGATTTAAAAGAGTTGGAGTTGATCCAGCAGGTTTCTGGGAGCTTGTTCCAGATATTTGATGCATAAAAACTAAACCCTTCTTCTGCATGTTTCGTTCTGACTCTGGGGACACTAAGCAGACCTGATCCAGATGACCCGAGAGGTCTGGATGGTTCATAACATAGCAGAAGATCAGAAATGTATTTTGGCCCTAAACCATTTAGTGCTTTGTAAACCAGCAGGAGTATTTTGAAATCAATTCTCTTGAGAGACAGTGAGCCAGTGTAGAGACCTCAGAACTGGACTGATATGATCCACCTTCTTGGTCTTAGTGAGGACTCTGAGAGAGAAAGGGAGGCAGTGTAGAGACCTCAGAACTGGACTGATGTGAGCCACTTTCTTGGTCTTAGTGAGGACTCTGAGAGAGAAAGGGAGGCAGTGTAGAGACCTCAGAACTGGACTGATATGATCCACCTTCTTGGTCTTAGTGAGGACTCTGAGAGAGAAAGGGAGGCAGTGTAGAGACCTCAGAACTGGACTGATGTGAGCCACTTTCTTGGTCTTAGTGAGGACTCTGAGAGAGAAAGGGAGGCAGTGTAGAGACCTCAGAACTGGACTGATATGATCCTCTTTCTTGGTCTTAGTGAGGACTCTAGCAGCAGCAGCTTTCTGAATCAGCTGCAGCTGTCTGATCCATTCTTTAGGAAGACCAGTAAAGACATCATTACAGTAGTCAAGTCGGCTGAAGATAAATGCATGGACTAGTTTTTCCAAATCCTGCTGAGACATCAGTCCTCTAATTCTTCTTGCTGTGTCCTTCAGGTGACAGAAGTCTGTCTTTGTAATTGTCTTTAATATGGCTGTTAAAGCTCAGCTCAGAGTCCATGACTACACCAACAGCAGACATGAGACTCAAAGGCTGTGTGTCTAAAACAAATACTAACACAACCTGTAAGAGTTAAAGTTAGCAATGAAAACCAGCTGAGTTGAGTTAGCTTAGCATTGCTAGCCGGCGAATTTAAATGAATGTAAACAAGTAAAGGAGCAAACATGTCATTATAAACAACTTACTCCTCTGAGCGACAGACGACAGAACTCGCCTGGCGACCCACATCGTCGTTGATTAAAGTAAATAATGGTTGTTTTCTGTCTATAACATCATCACACTGTAGATCACACTGGTTCAGCAACTTCAACCTTTTGGCTTGTTGTCCGACGGTTTCCAATCAGCCGACGTAGCACCGCGACACCACTGCTCTTTGGTTCCGGCTGTGTCTGGCGGATTGCGAACCGTCGTTAAAGGTGTATGCCGCCACTTGCTGTATGGGAGTGTATGGAGCAGGGGTCTGCAACCTAGTTCAAATGTTGCTTATACAGTCATGCAACACTGAGAGGAGCCATTCTGCTGCATAATAAGTACTTTTAATACTTTAATTTTGCTGATAATACTTGCATACCTTTACTGAAGTAAGACGTTTACTTGCTATTTTGACTTAAAAAATAAATCTTAGATTTCGAGAATAAATTCTTAATATTACGAGAATAAAGTCAGAAGTTTACAAGAAAAAAAGTAATATTATGAGAATAATGTCATTATGTTTAAGAAAAAAAGTCGTATTAAATAATAAAGTATATAATATTATAGTCAGAATATTATAAAGTAATAATTTTACGTGTTATTTTATTTTTTTCACGTTAAGTTATGACTTTATCCTAGTAATATTACAACTTTTTTTCTCGTAAAGTTATGACTTTATTCTTGTAATATTACAACTTTTTATTGTTAAGTTATGACTCTATCCTAGTAATATTACAACTTTTTTTCTCGTAAAGATATGACTTTATTCTCGTAATATTACGAATTTCTTCTTGTAAAGTTATGACTTTATTCTCGTAATATTACAACTTTTTTTCTCGTAAAGTTGTGACTTTATTCTGGAAATCTCCGATTTTGTTTCCCTCAATGTGGCCCTAATACTCCGTAGTACATTGCACTTTGGCCCTCACTGCTTTAGACTTATATGCTATATACTTAGACTATAAACTGTGTTACCTTCATCACAATGCTCAAATGTTTTGCGGCTCCATACAGATTTTTTTTTTCTTTGCCTAAAATGGCTCTTTTGATAGTAAAGGTTGCTGACCCCTGGTATAGAGTCATACTGAGCTGCATTAATACATTTGTTTATTATTATTATTATCTTTTACTCCAAAACGTGTGGTTTATAGATTATAAAATATGTTGAATTGATATTGATTAAACTACCCAACCATAAAGTAGTTCAACCAGCTATAATATGAACTAGTTGCTTATACAGTAATGCAACACTGAGAGGAGCCATTAAGCTGCATAATAAGTACTATTTATACTTTAAGTTCATTTTGCTGATAATACTTGCATACCTTTACCTAAGTAAGATTTTGAAAACAGGACGTTTACTTGTAACAATTGCTATTTTGACTTAAAATATCAGAATATATAGATATAAAATACATTTATTTATATGTATTTATATCTTTGTCTGAACATTTCTTCCATTCCTGCAAACCACAGCCTCCAAAATGACCATAATTCTGAGCCAACGACTCTGTAAAACAGTTCCAATAAGCTTCATGAAGGTGGGATCTTTTTTTGCAGAGCTGTTGTATTCGACTGCATTAGTGATCAAGCACCAGGTACCAAGTTAATAACTAATGTATTTATTACCAAGGTAGCTACCTTGGTAATAAATACATTAGTTATAAACTGGCAAAGGAATGTGTCTATTAGCTTGTTTTGTAGTTTGCCTGGCCCCTTGTGGCCAGAATACATCAATGCAGCTTTAAATTTAGATATAAATACACCAGTGTTTCAGCCATTTGCGTTGACTTTATGCATTTCAGCAACAAGGAAGTGCTCAGACTCCATTATTTTGCCTTTTAACTTCCTGTCTTCACTGGAAGTATGTTGTATTATGTAGTCAGGCTATATGACCTCCGCAAAAAATGTGGAAGTGTTTTCCCAACTTTGAGAAATTTATATTAGGGTGTGAGCACTGAGCAGGAACAGCAACCAGAAGGTAAGACACAAAACAACAATAGTAAAAGGGGTGCCCCGCATAAGGTCAATACGCTGTCAGATGTCACAAATAGCTTATTGTTAATTTTAGCAATTGGTCTCTATTCATGGGTTTGTGTTTGAAAGCTCCTGCACACTGGTGTGTTCATTTAGTCTGGCTGATAAGACCTCTGCTTGGGTTAAAGTTGAATGGAGCTCTATTGGGAACCACACAAGGTCATCAAAATCTATATATTATTAAAAAAAGGTAAAGGTATAATTCTCTTGCTCTAATAAGTGGGTAAATATAAAAGAACAGGAGATTCAGGGATGTGTCAGTCAAGCAGAGTCATGTCTTGAGAAGAGGTTTAATCAGACATAATGCGTGTAACATACATGTAGGTGGACCAAAAATGTGTAGAGCCTTTAAATCTTTGCATACTTAAATAAGTAAATAATCATATAAAATGTAATTAATTAATTGAAATTCATTTAATTAAATATTCTTAAATGAAAAAACTTTATTTCAGATATTTACAGTGTAAACCTCGCCCACACAAGTCAAACCCACAATTATGAGCTACACACAAGTATATCAGTCTCTTACTGTAAGTCGCCCTGTTACACAATGACGTCGGTTTCACTTCCTTTCTCTGTTATTTCTGGACCTCTGCGTTTGTGTGCAGAACAATAAACGTAATGATGCTGTGCTGGTAAGAGGAAACGCTGGGCCACTGCTGGCCTCTGAGAAGAAATGATGTTTTCCACCTGCTACAGAGCAGAGCAGCTCTGTACTGTTCAACATGTGGAGTTAATATCTGGTAGCTCTTTTGTTGGGACTCAACTGTCAATCTGACTGAAGCAAACAACCTTCACCTATGGCCAGTCTGGACAGAAATAACAAGATCCTGCTTGATTTGGTGCGACAGCCGGGTAACAACTTGTGTGCGGACTGTGGAGTTCCTGGTGAGTATGCTGATAAAGATTCATAACCACATTATAATCATTTTGATATGATATCAACTATACATGTTTTGTCAAAGACCATCATACCTGATTTCTGTGTGAGTGTTTTCTTTGTTAAAGTTAAAAGAATGATGAACAGTAACCTGCGTCAACAGGCCACGCAATGTTGTTTGTTAACAGAACTCTCTCCAAAGTCATATTTTATAACCGTGTTTTGTAATATACTTTCACAAGGGGAAGTGGTGGCCCCTGTATGTTCTGTGGTATGACCTCATTGTTCCTCCTGTAACACTATGTC
The DNA here is from genome assembly GCF_043250625.1 of Sebastes fasciatus. NCBI lineage: Eukaryota > Metazoa > Chordata > Actinopteri > Perciformes > Sebastidae > Sebastes > Sebastes fasciatus. The sequence continues at coordinate 33,173,365 of NC_133797.1, forward strand.
GCCATCACTGAGAAGGGCAGTCTGTTTGAGAGGGAAAGACAAACAACAAATTAAATTCTTAAATTAAATTTAATTTACACACAGATTTGCTGTTATTGTGACTTTATTGTATTATGCACTGTATTTGCTGCTCACACAACTAGAGTTTGTACTGTATTTAGTTTGTTCTTACACTGTAAACATTGTGATATATATATATATATTTATTTCTTTTGTTCACAGAGCCGGACTGGGCCTCCTACACTCTTGGTATCTTTGTGTGCCTGAACTGCTCGGGGATGCATCGTAATTTGCCTGCTGTCAGCAGGATAAAATCTATACGTCTGGATCTCTGGGATGATTCACTAGTAGAGGTATATGTTTGTAGTTTGTATTCATTTCGTATGGATAGTCATATTATTCATTTATTAAATTTACATTTTTATATATTGAAAATTTGCACAGCCCACTTAAAGGACCAGTCTGTAACAATTAGGGGGATCTAATAGCAGAAATGGAATATAATATTAATAGGTATGTTTTCTTTAGTGTATAATCACCTGAAAATACAAATTGTATTTTCGTTACCTTAGAATGAGCCGTTTATATCTACCGTCCTCTTCACGGAGCCGGTCGCCATGTTCTACAGTAGCCCAGAACGGACAAACCAAACACCGGCTCTAGATAGGTACATTCACGTCTTTGCGTTTTTTCATTTTCACGTTTTTGCATCGGCTATCATAGTTCTCTTACAGGCTTGGCACACGGGAGAAATTTCTATTGGTTGCAATCTGCAACCTCACCGCTAGATGGCGCCAAATTCTACACACTGACCCTTTAATACTCGGACAAATATATACAAATATGTATATATTTTTTTAGCTTTGATTTTTTAAATAATTTTTCTTATTCTTATTCTTCCTCTTATTCTGTTTATTATTCTGTATCTATTGTATGTGCATGTGACAGATAAAACCTTTAGATTTTGAATCTTGAAACCTAATCTGTCCACCACGTTAATGCTCTATTTTATTCAAGGTCATTGTTGAAGACCTTACAAAATGGATACTGTACATGTTTTGTTATTGAGGTCTGTCTAACTTGTAACTTGTTTCTGGTTTTACTAAATCCCTCCTCCTCCTCTGCGAGACACAAATCTAAAAATATAAAACGAAGGTAATTCTTGTGAATTTTCCTAAATCTCACATCCTATATGGTTTCAGTTCATGCGGAAGACGGGAAATTCCGCAGCCAAAGCCATATATGAGAAGTGTGTCCCTGCCTTCTTCTACCGGCCACAACAGAGAGATTGCATGTGAGTGACCGTCACCACAGTCCCCATCCATTCATCTCATTAACCCAGTGGAAGTGAAAAGTGAAGTATTTCTAGTGAATGGGTGTGGAGAGGTACAGTTAGAGGAACAAACACTGAGAGTCAGGTACAGAAGTGGAGCTATTAATACAGACAATATGAATTAGACTCATTCATCAGTGACATGTTTTCTGTTATTTACTTATCTTTCAACAATAAGGAAACAGTAATGAGTTTTTTGCTTTGTTGTAGTGTTCTTAAGGATCAATGGATCCGTGCAAAGTATGAAAGAAGAGAATTCACAGGAGAAAACAACTACGTTCAGCAAACTTATTGCTCAGGTAATTATCCTGCCAAGATAAAAAATAATCTTCCAATCAGCAAAAATATTCAGAATTATGCATTTGTTTTTGTATTTTATAAGAAGTTTAGTTCATCTCTCTCATTTATTTGATGTATCTAACCCAGACCCGATTGAGTTGACACTGTGGAAGAAGGGCAAAGACAACAAGCAGTTTTTAAAGAGGATCTTCTTGCTGTCCCGGAAAGACTTCACCCTCAGATACTTTATTAAAGAGGACGTGAGTTTTGCCACATCAATATTTCATCTACAACATAATATGAGCATTAGAGTCAAATACCGTTTGTTTCTAATCTCTTGAAATCCTTCCTCAATCCTTCTCTTTGAAACCAAGTCCAAGCTTCCCAAAGCTGTCATCACCATGAAGGACCTGAATGCTGTTTTCCAGCCGGAGAAGATCTGCCACGGTCACGGTCTGCAGATCTCCTACATGCACGACAAACGCACGAGGAATCTGTTTGTTTATCACGAGAAAGGACAGGTGAGCTTGAGTGCCATTCTAGTGCTGTTTTATTTCTACTTTTAACAGATAAATGTCTTGACTGTATAGAGTCTCTTATACCTTTTGAATCTCACACCTACTGTGATGTACATGTCAAAGACTTAAGATGTCTGTAGCTCAGTGGGTAGAGTGGTCATCGTTTAACCGCAAGACACTGAACCCCAAGTTGCCCCCCGGGCGCTTCACAGCAGCCCACTGCTCCTACGGATGGGTTAAATGCAGAGGTCAAATTTCATGTATGTACCTCTATATATATGACAAAGCTAATTAAGTTTAAGGGTTTCTCTAAGCACAAAGGCAATAGATCACAATATCAACAAATACATTTGTGAGCTAGAAGAAGGGGAACCGATAATGTTGTACAAAAGCATCCTTAAAATGTACATATACTGTACTTCAAAAAAGGCAGAGAATCTCCACACTGCACGCATTGTACTTAACATACACAAATATACTGCATGCATGTGTCATGGTCGTATATATTTAGGAATAATATTGGAACAGACACTCTCCTGTGACTCTATTGCTGCTACATTGTTAAGCGGGCCAGCAAACTCAAGTTCCTGTTTCTCTCGTCATCATTGATGCAGTGTCATTGTGATCATGCATGTTCTGCTTGGTACAGTGGTTTGACAGCTAAACTTAGGAACAAACTGTTGTGCAAAACTAATTTTAACTAATTCAGAAGGGTAGGACTGCTGCCAGTAACCTACAGATCGGAGTAGGACAACAGAAGCTGCATCATATGTACAATATTAGCAGTGGGTATGATCCTCAATATTTGTGTTCTCAGATAACAATGGTTCATACTCAGCATAACTGTAATACCAGGGCCGCTGTGCATTCATGTAAAGTTTGGTTTCAGGATTGTGTTTGTTTAGTTTTTATGTTGAATGTCTTGTGCTTCTTTGTGTTTTATTTGTCTTCTGATATCTTGGGACCATGTTGGATCTTTGGATTTTTGTTTCTATATCTGATAATAAATACAGCTTTTATGTCCAGCTATCCTGCTTTGTAAAGCTCTCTCCTTTTGTATGTTACTGTCCAGACAGTGTACTTGCATGGATGTAGTTTATGTCTTCCTGACATGCTCTCCTATTATATCTGGTGCCTTATAGTTAATTGTAGCCCTGTTCAATGCTATTCGGGCAACACGCTTGGCATACCTCCAGAAGAAACATCCCACTCTTCGAGATAATGACGTGAGTAAAAAAAATTCAAAAAGATTTAGCTCGGATAGATTGTTAAAGTTCAAGTGTTAAACTGACTTTTGTGTTTCCTCTTTGCACAGTTAATACCTCAGATAACGGGACGTTGCCTGAAGGAGGGGTACATGGAGAAAACTGGCCCAACGGTTCGTAAACTACCTGAGTTTATTACAAAAGTTAATTTGATTTATTTACATTTATCTAACAAATGAATTAGATTAATTGTTTTCTCTCTCTCTCTCTCTGCCTCTATGTTCCTTTGTCTGTTTGTGTGTTTTCAGCATCGAGAGCCATTCAAGAAGAGGTGGTTCACACTGTGCTCAGTGAACAGAAAGCTTCTGTATTTTAAAAATCCACTGGTAATTAACAGATAATACTTACTACCTTGCACAACATTTCTAGGAAAATATGCAGCTATTATCCTGATATGAAACTATAGATAGTTTTTGCTGAGTGCTCTTCTTTGTGCTGTTTAGGATGCTACAGAGTTGGGTGCCGTCTTCATCGGCACAGAGAGCCACAGCTACTCTGCTTCAGAGGGCAGGGGGCGGAGCACGAGGGGAGGCCGCTGGAACTGTGGCATCACGCTGAAAACGCCGGAGAGGGAGTTTGTGTTTATGTGTGAGCAGGAGCAGGAGCAGAAGGATTGGCTGGAGGCCCTCAGAAAGGTCATCACTCAACCCATGACCCCAGAGGACTACGCTAGTAAGACACTGATGTTAACACCTGATGCAGTGCATTTGTGTGTTTATCACATGTGAACACTCACTCCTAACTCTTTCTTTCTTTTAGATGAAGCCAACATGAGAAGAGGGACATGACTGGAGGAGTTCAGTACAATAAGCATCGTGTTGGGACATAACAGACTGAAAGCCTCTTCTTCTTGTCAGTGAGGGTAAAAAAATGGAGTCAAACTCTCTCTTTTATAACTGCAATAACTGCTCGACACCTCCACTGGCAAACGATCAACTCCAACACTTTGCAGTCTGTGATTACATCTTGTGACACCTCGGAGAAGTTGATATCAGAGCTGAGACGTCGGCTGCTCATCAGAGGCTTGAATTTATTACATTGTCGTTGCCACAGCGACACCACATTAAAGAATTCTTTGCAATACTTCAGTAATACACTGGAACCAAATATTGTATTTATTAAAGATAAGGTAAGAATAAGAGGATAGGACTTGATGTATAGTTTGCAATTGTTTGTATTTTATGTTTCACTCAATTTGCACATTTTGAAAAGATTTTTTTCCACACATTGTCGTTACAGCTGTCTATATAGTTTTCATTTTAATAAAATGAATACACAACTGATACTTGCTTTTAATATTTTACCAATTCTAGAGGTATAGCCTGTACAGAAGTATATATTCCTCTTCAGTAACAAAGTACAAAAACCACAGTATACTGTAGTGATGTATCACAGATGACAGTTGAGGATGATGCCTTCACTGTCATAGCATATAGGCAGGTGTTTGTGATAGACAACTAACCAGGCCAAGCGGTCTAGATGAGCCCTTTTTAAGGCCTTTATTATTTCCGTTTATACTGTGTGCTACATGATGCAATTCTCTAAATAAATGTGTGCTTAATATAAACACTATGCAAAACTTGTGGTTTCTGCTGTTGGGTTTCTATGGCGCCTCTTGACAGGCGCTGTCTAGCTGGGGAGGAAAGTAGGAAGTCTCTCAATATTGAGAGGTCGGTCTGTATTTTAAGCAACGATAGAAAGTAACTAAGTACATTTACTCGAGTACTGTACTTAAGTACAATTTTGAGGTATTTTTGCTTTACTTGAGTATTTAAATTTCATGCTACTTACTTCTACTCCACTATTTCTGATGGAAATATTGTACTTTTGCACACTACACACTGCAGAAGACTTCGTAGCTCTGAGAATATCTAGTGAATGTACAGTGGACGTTTGTGCAGAAATAAATGCTGCAGCTCCTCCAGACCAACAGGGGTTTCCTGTGTCTTGTGAAGTGACGGGGCTCCGCAGCGAGAAACCTTATCGTCTCCGACCGGGTGCCGGTGTCTCCCTCCGACCGCGGTCGGGAGGCTGAGGCAGGAAAAGCCAACACTAGGATCAGCAGTGATTCATGGAGAGAACTTCGTCTGGTCAGCTAACATTACTGCCAAGCAGGTGAAATATAGAGTGATATTGTGGTTTTAGCTGACGTGTGTCGCCTCACTGTTTTGAGCGATGCTCGTTCATGTCTATTTAGAGCGAGCACAAGCGCGAGCCCAACGCTGACTTTCGTTGACTTAACGGCCACTGGTGTCGCTGTTAACAAGCATTTCTGATTCTTACAAACAGTCCCTTTAATAGCCTACTTGAAGTACATTCTGTTAAAGGGACTATTTGTAACTTTGTACGCGCATAAATGTAGCGGGTCGTCACACATGCGCGCTCGCATATGCGCGTTCGCGTGTAGCCGCTGTACCCTCCTCCTCTGCCTGCTCGCCTTCACTCAGACAGCTCAGCTCGCTCCACCTGTAGACGTGAACGCGCGCTCACTACACACTGCAGAAGAGTTAGTTTAGCTCTGAGAATATCTAGTGAATGCACAGGGGACGTTTGTGCAGAAATAACTGCTGCAGCTCCTCCAGACCAACAGAGGTTTTCCGTGTCTTGTGAAGTGACGGAGCTCTTCAGAGATTTACGTTGTCTTCTCGTTACCGACCGGGTGCTGGTGTCTCCTCTGCTCTCTCCGGCTGCGGGCGGAGAGAGCAGGGAGACATGCTGGAGAGCCCCGCTGCCTCAGCCTGCACTTAGGCAGGAAAAGCCAACACTAGAATCAGATCTAAATCATGTTCATGGAGAGACCTTCGTCTGGTCAGCTAACATTACTGCCAAGCAGCTGAAATATAGAGTGATATTGTGGTTTTAGCTGACTTGTGTCGCCTCACTGTTTTGAGTGATGCTCGTTCAGGTATATTGAGAGCGAGCAAGCGCGAGCCCGACGCTGACTTTCGTTGATTTCACGGCCACAGGTGTCGCTGTTAAGAAGCATTTCTGAAAGTTACATATAATCTCTTTAATATAGCTATTTTTACTTGTGAAGTTAGTGAAATCTTGGATGTAGGACTTTTATTTGTAACAGGAGATTTATACAGAAAGCTATTACTACTTTAAAAGATATGAGTACTTCTTCTGCCACTGATTTTATATCACAGTTATGTCATTATACTGTATTTCTTACTTTAAAAAAACTACAAATGCTCTCACTTCCGGGATGGGTGGGCGAGTTGTTTACGACGTGATGACGTATTGATAATATACGATCTTTGCACGCTCTCTCACAGGGGGCGTGACGGAAGATCGCCCGCTAGCGTCCGTTAATGCTCCAACTGTCAAGTTAGTGTGAAGATTAGCTGGTGAAGACAGCAGCAGCAGCAGCAGCACTATCACTATCTGAGACTTACTGAGCTTCACAGGTTGAATAAAGTAAAAACACCTCGTTAGTATACCAGATATCTACCGGTTTGTACGTCTCTCTACCGTCTGTTGTGAACCGGAGCTGACATGTTAACGTAGCCGTTAGCAGGCCGAGGAGAGCTGGCTGCTGAGTGTCCTTCATCCAGACTCAGGAGCATAGATGTTTCTCTTTACCGAGTCTGTCCACGTTGAAGAGGATGCGCAAGGACGTGAGGATACTGTTAGTGGGAGAGCGTAAGTAAAGCTGTTATTATATGTAACATTACAGTGTGTTTGGTTGGTTAGCAGTAGGGAGATGCTCTGCAGCATTACTGATGCTACCAGCTGGGCATGTTGATGTGATGACAACCAGACCTCTGTCTCATCTTTCCTCCTTTTTTCTGTCTGATTTTGTCACATGTTTTGTGTTTTAAATAGTCTGTGTGTAACTTAGTGTTACTGCTGCATATCTCCTGCTTCTGCTGTAGCTTTTTAAAACAGTTAGGTAGGTGTTTTATTTCCCTATTATACAACTAACCTCAGTCACTTCATTGTTTGTTGCACAGACTAGAAAAAAAAAGGTTGTTGTCTTTAAATTAATAATATTTTTTTTTTGCATCTCTGTGTACATATATCACTTTTTATCATGCATATACATACAACATCTTTTTTTCATTTAATTTAAAAAATGTATTAGAGGATAAACCCTGTGACACATTTAAGCTCATACATAATAATAATAATGATGTGTATTTTGCACAGGTTATTCTCTTTAAATTAATAAAATAATGAATTAATATATATGTTTTACATCTCTGTGTACATATATTACTTGTCATCATGCATATACATACTACATCTTTTTTTCATTTAATTTAAAAAATGTATTAGAGGATAAACCCCTTGAGATCTCGTTTTCAAGAGGGCACAAAACATGGAAGTTAACAAACATTTAAGCACATAAATATTAATAATGATACTAAATTATTATTATTATTATACAACTAACCTCAGTCACTTAGACTAGAAAAAGGTTGGTCTCTTTAAATTAATGTTTAGGTCCCAACCTATAGTAAGATATTGCAAGCTGACTGTTTGTTTTTACATCTCTGTGTGCATATATTACTTCTCATCATGCATATACATACTAAATCTTTTTTTTAAATTTAATTTCAAAAATATATATTAGAGGATAAACCCCTTGACACATTTAAGCACATACATATTAATAATGATACTAAATTATTAAACAAAAACATAAATTCAACAACACAACATTCAACATAGTAACATCAACAAGGACATATCCCTCCATCCATCCATCCCAAACCACACCAACATAACATTCTGATTTTGTGACATGTTTTGTGTTTTGAATAGTCTGACTTTAACTTAGTGTTACTGCTGTATATTCCCTGCATCTGCTGTAGCTTTTTAAAACAGTAGGTAGGTGTTTTATTATTGTTTTATTATTTAACCCCAGACAGACAGAGCATTTTATTTTCCATCTTTCCACCTTTGTCATTAACAGAAGTAATACAGTTAGGAATAAAGAGTGGATTTTATTGAAGGTCTGTGGCTTAGTAGTAGGACGTCATGGAGAAGGCCAGTAATTAAAAAAAAAAAGTATGAAAGCTGCAATTCATAGATTGCACCACAAAAATGGTCCTGTGATGTTGTGATGCTCATAATGGGAAATCTGTGTCCCAGACAGTCACATGGCCCAGATAGCTTGTTAAGCTCAATGAAGATCATGTTAAATTAATAAATGATGTCCCCGCAGTTAAAAGTGTATGAGTGTATGAGCAAAGATCTACCGAAGAAAAATCTGTCTCGTTTGTACTGAACTCTCACTGCTCTTCTCTCTTCCTCCTTCGACAGCCAAAGTGGGGAAGACATCTCTCATCATGTCCCTGGTCAGCGAGGAGTTCCCAAAAGTGGTATGGATAAATGATTATTACGTCAGCTATTAAATTAATAGCCAACTATTTTGATAATCGATTAATTGGTATGAGTCATTTTTTAAGAAGAAAAATTCTCTGATTCCAGCTTCTTTAATGTGAATATTATCTGTTTTCTTTACTCCTCTATCACAGTAAACTGAATATCTTTGAGTGGTGGATAAAATAAGACATTTGAGGATGTCATCTTTGGGAAACACACCATTATCTGACATTTTATAGACCTAACAACTAATCAATTAATCAACAAATAAATCAACAATGAAAAATCGTTAGTTGCAGCCATAATGATTTGACCATATTACTGAAGCCTTTTAACTGGTTGTAAACATGTCTGTGTTTAGTGATAGCCATGTTGCGTTCATCCTTAGGTTCCCTACCGAGCTGAGGAAATCACCATACCTGCAGATGTCACACCGGAGAGAGTTCCCACACACATCGTGGACTATTCCGGTACTTTAAGCACATGACTGACAGCATTAAATTGTGGTAACCGTTGTTGTGAAATCATAAATGTGAGAAAGAAGAGCACTTTCCTGTTTTTAACTGTAGTACACTTGTGTTTCTCCTACAGAGGCAGAGCAGACAGATGAGCAGTTGTTCCAGGAGATCTCCAAGGTCAGTCAGTGTATTATGTTCTCCTGTTAACATGGAGTTAAGTGCTGAGTTCAGCTATAAGCCTAATGGGCACTTGTGTTGGTCTTTCTCATAGGCAAATGTGATTTGCATTGTCTACTCTGTCAACAACAAGACGTCCATAGAAAAGGTGAGCTGTGGCTAGCATTTCCATATTTGGTTTATTTGTGTTGCAGTTGAACAGTAAAACTTGTGAGGCTGTCTGTGTGACATTCATGAATTAGAAGTTGTCTCTCAAAATGGTGATTACATTTTTATCTTTTGTTTTCCATAGGTGACGAGCCACTGGATCCCCCTCATTACCGAGAACACAGACAAGGACAGCAGGTGTGAACTTGTGTAAAAATAGTTCAGAGTTTTCTTTGTCGGCTCAGTTTTGGACGATGAAATATGGGGAGAAGAGGGTGCCAAATCTGTAGGAGCACAGCCTGCCCTGTCTCCTAAAAGTTGCATTCCCAAACTACGAAACTGCATCGTAAATTACATTTCGAGGGAAAAGTATTTTGTCGCAGATCATGTTTGTTTTTGACATATCACAAATATGTTTCTAATGATAATCCACAGAAATCTGCTCAGTGAGAAGGTCGAGGCAGTGGATGGGTCAAACAAACACAGGACTTTCACCCAGGAGACCACTCCCTGTGTCCCGTGTGAAACCAAACATCAATGTACACTTATTTTTTAACTTAGACTCGAACTTAGACATTTTAAGCCAAACCATGATGTTTTTTTACTAAACCTTACCAATTAGTTTTGTTGCGTTTTTACGTGTTTAAAACTGAGACCATAAATCTGGAGAAAATATGTTTCCCTCGAAACGTAATGGAGAATGCAGTTTGTTGTTGTATGGGAATGTATTAACGTAATTTTGCAAGAGGCCAGTCATGGAGTCTTTCTAGTGTTGTTTGAAGTGGTGACCTACAGTCACAGGGTGGAAAATGTCACACAAATGCTTCTCTGTAAGCACAGAGCTGAAGTGGAATTGCAACCTTTCACATGAGCAGATTCAGCCTTATTCTCCCTTTTGTTGTTGTGATATTCTCGCTGTGAAATGAGTCACTGCTTTTCTGAGAGGGGAAATACTAAAATACATTTATAAAACAAAACATTACCTCTGTTAAATGTAGACTTTATGTTTTTATTAGTTTTAATACAATGATCTAATGTGTGTTGTTGATGCGTCCAGGGTTCCTCTGATTCTGGTGGGGAACAAGTCGGACCTGGTGGAGCACAGCAGCATGGAGACCATACTGCCCATCATGAACCAGCACAGCGAGATAGAGACTTGTGTCGAGGTGAGAGAGAGTGAAGGCTCTGTTTATTGTTTTACTTTTGAGAAACCATGGGAACAGTAGTGTTAAGTGTTGTGAGAGTGCTGATCTGTTTTGATTTGCTTGATAAATGCTTCCATGTTCAAGTAATGTAATGCTAATGATTCAGACAACAGACATGTTGCTCAGTACACAACCCTAAAAGGGACATAAACACAAATGGAAATCAATATCTTCCACTATTGTCATTAAACAGAACATAAAGAGGGGAAGATGTTTTTTCAACAATAACAGTTGGGTGTAAACCTTTTAGGAGCCCAGAGGAACTGGACTGTTTTTAGATTAACATCCAGACATTTTTTGCTTTATTGACGGTACTTTTAAGGGTTTTATCAGTCAATTGAAGACACTTAATGTAGTTGATGTTGATGTAAAAAACATGATGATGATTTCACATGATGACAATATAGAAAAAATAGAAATGGCCCAAATTAAGAATATATTCTCGTCATTTAGAGCGGCATCTATAAGTAAAGCTTTTTATGACCTTTGCTCCTACATGTTTATGTTTATGATCCTCACTATCAACCAAACTGAACATGTGTTTCTCAGTATCAGCATGTCAATTTCTCAGTAATGTGATTTGAACTTGTTGAACTGCTGAAATGTGTAAGTCTGCAGCCTATAGATAATCACATCAATTATATAGATTTTTGTCTTAGTTTGTATACATTAACCTGAATTTACCTTTTTGTAAATAGTATTGCTATTGCTGCCCCTTTTTATACTTTCCATGATGGATGCTATGTTTTGCATATGTTTACTATACACAGTGTTTACAACGAGGAAGCCCAACAACAGACCCTTTTCACAGCAGTCATTTTGACCTAGCAGGATAAACACAGGTGTAATTAATAACATTAATTGTGGCCCTGTTCCATTTAGGTTGGCCAGGCGCCTGGTATTGTGCATGCTGGCTCACTGGCATGTGACACACTAAATAGAATGAGACCGTAATTAATTTGATCAATTACACCTGTGTTTACCGCTGCTATGACGTGTAAAAATGGCTGCTGTGAAAAGGGCTTATAGTACAAGAGGATTTGATACTTGACACCGGTCATGACCTTTACTCACGGTGTTTTTTTCAGACTGGTTAATTAAACCAGGCGTGTCGCTCAGACAGATCCTGTGTGTTAATACCTCGTCTGGCCCTGACTTAGCTCCCACACACACACGTGTACAGTACATACACACTCACACACAAAGGTAGATAAACAGAGATGGCCTGACTTTGCCAGGACACTGCATTTTCACAGGGTTGCAAAAGCGTTTTAATGCAACAAGGTTATATACAGAGTGTTATAACCAAACTCCCTTCTTTTTCTTGTGTATAGTGTTCAGCAAAGAACCTGAAGAACATCTCAGAGCTGTTCTACTACGCCCAAAAGGCAGTTCTGCACCCCACAGGTCCTCTTTACTGTCCAGAGAAAAAAGATGTAAGAGCAGAAATATACTGTGTGAACTCTGCACTACTGTTTTTGTGATGAGTGGCTGTCGACTTGTTTTTATTATGAAAAAAATCTATGAATTTACATTTGAGAGAGTTCTGTCACTGAATTTTAGCAGAAGGTGAATTATAAAATAATTCTGTTGAAGTAACGTTTGATTTCCCTTTTTTGATTCCCAGATGAAGTCACTTTGTGTCAAAGCTCTGACACGAATCTTCAAAGTGTCCGACCTGGACAATGACGGGAGTCTCAACGATAATGAGCTCAACTTCTTTCAGGTAAGTCAATTGATGGCTGCTGTAACTCACAAAGTTAACAATGGGTTTATCTAAAAGGACAATGTACATAGGAAATTGTTTGGCTCCTTTTTGACAACAATAATGTCTTTGTCTGACCGCTCACAGCGGACGTGCTTCAACGCCCCACTAGAGTCTCAGGCGTTGGAGGATGTAAAAAATGTGGTGAGGAAGAATTTGAGTGACGGAGTGTGTGACAACGGACTCACTCTGAAAGGTAGAAATGGATGGACATTGCTTCCTGTTCATGTTTACGTACACACAAATGTCTTAGTCACATCGTTCCTGACTGTGTTGTTTGGTATTTTTGTGATATTCCTCTCCAGGCTTCCTCTTCCTCCACACCCTATTCATCCAGCGAGGTCGCCATGAAACAACGTGGACAGTGCTGAGGAGGTTTGGGTACGACGATGACCTGGAGTTAAATCAGGACTACCTCTTCCCTCCGTGAGTCTCAGGCTTCATTTTTTCCACTTCCGCTTGTTGTGTTTTGTTTATTCATGCAAACAACCAACACCCTTGGTGCAACCACAACTTTGGTCCGTGTTCCAAATGCAGCACATACAGTACAGTTCCTATTGATACAGGTGACCCCTCAGGTTTCTCCTAAAACCGTGTCTCACGCTCTCATTGGCTGTTGCTCCCCAACAGACTCCCCGCCAGGTCCAGATATTTAGCGTGCTGGATATCTGGAATGTGTCTACGAGGCAACGGCGAGCCTCTCGGCTTTCGTCTTTGAAGAGTTCACACATAGTTCACCGAGCGCCGATGTGCGATTGGCAAGCCAACGCAGGTTTGCCTCTGATTTGGGGCTTTTGTCGGGGAGCTCCAAAAACTGTCGGCGAGCGGAAAATCCATGCTAAAGTTGTGTCGTGTGAACTAGGCATAAAACAAACATAAAAGTGTAGCAACATCCGTCTTTCACTTTTGCCGCCTTTGCTCAATTTGATCGAACTGTCAGTGTTGTTAAAGCCCTTGAATTAGATCTTATTAGCAAGGAAGGATTAATAGGTAGACTAAGGACTACTGAGCCACTTTTCTAAGTGAAGTGTAATATTTATCCTCTTGTTTAATCTTTTGTAGAAATGTTTTCTGTGTTTATCTTGTGTTCTGCTCATTGCCTATAGCATTTACTTTGAAATATGTCACTGTCTCTAGGTTGAAACTTCCTCCAGACTGCACCACGGAGCTCAATCACAATGCCTACCTCTTCCTCCAGAGCGTCTTTGACAAACATGACAAGGTATAATCCTGTAAACCCAGTTCTGTATTTACTTTACCCTCTGCCCTGGAGAGGCTTTTACAGAAAGCTGCTCAGTACGGAACACTGCACAAAACCAGAATACACTCCCATAGCCTGCGCTGACCACCTGCTGAGGCGCGATTTAACGTGTTGTCACTGAGGAGGGATTGACATGAGAATAAGCCGCGAGGTTAGAATGAAAGTCAAAGAGTGAAAGTGGCAGCTTGTGCCGAGATCTGCTCTCTGTCATAGTGATTAGTGTCCAACTGTGAGTCCAGCATGTTTGTTTTCTCAGATAGAAATGACAGGCAACAAACTGAGTGAAATATTTCCTGCTTTGAGCACCATTTCCCATATTTTGCTCACCATCCTGAACAGTAACCAACCTTTGTGTGTCTCAGGACCGTGACTGTGCCTTGTCACCAGATGAGACGAGGGATCTGTTTGATGTTTTTCCCTACATGCCCTGGGGTCCAGATGTCAATAACACAGTTTGCACTAATGAGGAGGGCTGGATCACCTACCAGGGATATCTCTCCCAGTGGACGTAAGTGGCGATTAGTTGCATTTAGGGTCGTACCAAATGTCTTTTTCTTTTTTTTTTACATTTAAAGCCTCTGTTGAGGTTTCCTAAGAAATCGTCTGTCGTCATATGTTATGACGTCATCACACTACAAAAAAAGAAGAGAGACTTTGCGTTACTGTGGTTATATAAATGTAATTTATGGTGCTGTTATATTGCTGCCAGGCCGCCCCGTTAATACAGATGCCGTACTTCCATTCGTGCACGGCAAGTGAGAGAAATATAAACACCTGGCAAAGTACTCAAAACCACTTCTGTGGTAGTTCATGCAGTACAATAGGTGTCTCCAGGCTTTGAGTGGTCAGAGGACTGGAAAAGCTCTGTATAAATGCAATCCATTTACCATCCAGGACCACATTTTGCCATGATGACTCACACACATACTCACAAGGTGTAAACAATACCAGCATTGCTGTCGCGTCTAATAAAAAAGCAGCGCAGCATACTGAATGTTGATTTAGAATGTCAACGTAATGAGTGAAGCTTCAACTATTCGGTACAACCCTAATAAAGTTAAAGCCAGTATGTGTTGAATTTGAACCTTTCTGACTTTTTGATACTCTGGTGGCAGTATCAAAAAGGATGCTGTGTCTTAAACATGGGGATACTGAGGTTAATTGACTGAAAAGAGTGCAAAGATGCCACCAGTTGTCTCATTTGTCAACATCAGGGCTAGCTATTAAACTTTTCTACACATAGTGGCTTTCAACTATTTTTGAAGTTGTTTCCAGGAAAACACCAATGTACAAGTATTTCCCTGTCTGAGTGTATATGTTAAAAAACACAATATCTCAGTCACATTGGTTTCTATGATTAATAAACCTCGCATTTAGTCTCTTTTGCTTTCAACATTTGTTCAGGTTAACAACGTATCTGGATGTCCAGCGATGCCTGGAGTATTTGGGTTACCTCGGTTACTCAATAATTGCTGAGCAGGAGTCCCAAGCGGCAGGAATTACAGGTGAATTACACCATCACATCTTCTTTTCTATATTCATATTAAATCATGAGTTGTAGCTCATCAGGAACATGCTTTATATGTTATTGAAGTATTTTACTGAACAGTCATGCAGTCAGTAATCACATCCGTAAATCAACACCGTCATTACACCAACATTTGGACAGCTGAAGCAGCAGTTCAATCTGAATGTTGTTGCTGACTGACTGCAGGCGTGTGTTGTGTACCGCAGCAGTCTGAACTGATCCTCTGATGCCCGTGTATGGTTTGCCCCCCCCCCCCTGCAGTGACCAGAGATAAGAAGATTGACCTGCAGAAGAAGCAGACCCAGCGTAGCGTCTTCCGCTGTAATGTCTTTGGAGATATTGGCAGCGGAAAGAGCGGCTTCCTCCAAGCCTACCTGGGTAGAAACCTCATGGTAAACAGAAAGAAACACCAGTAATGACACATTTAAAGCATACGTTGCCTTCCACCCCACAGACGTGGCAAAAAGCAGTACAGTTCATAACATATATGAAAAGTATTCCACTGAAATATTCCATGTAAGATATCAACATAGTCACAGATTACAGTTGTATACTATCACAACACACTTCTTATTCTTGCACATATGGGAAAGTATCAATAGACTGACGAACATTTTCCCATTGCTGCTTTCAAACATAGTTTACAGTCAGTTTCATGTCCTGATCTGCTTTTACATGATGTTTCTTCTCCTCTCTCCTCTCAGCGCCAAAAAACGATTAGAGAGGAACACAGATCCTACTACGCCATCAGCACAACCTATGTTTACGGCCAGGAGAAATACCTTCTTGTGAGTTTCAAAGATAGCTCTTATGCTACTTGAATCAAATGCATTTTTTTGCAATTATGACTTGTCTCTAAATACAGCTTTTCCAGTGCTAAAAACAATAATAACTAGAAAGGTGCGCTCAAAGTACAAATCTCTGCCAAGTGTGTCTGCAACAACCTTTGCTGTAATGCTTGATTAATTATGAATACAATCACAATTGGCTAACCCCCCGTCTAGACTGCAAGTGTATCAAGATGTGTTTTTCACTTGCACGTCACACGGGGTTGGTTAAGAGTAGGGAGTGAGTAGTCTGCAGTCAATCAGTGGAGGTATCAAACAGGCAATTGAAAGGTGTTCTAGGAAAGTGTGAATCACTGCAACCACGAGAGGTCCTTTAGCATGCAGCCATAAATGAGAACCCAAAATATTATGTAGTTTGGTGTAGCAGTATGCGAGATTAGCCGTGGACAGACACACCCGCGCACACAAATCTCATAATTATCACCTGGCGGAGCTAATAATAATTGTCAAATTCATCATTCATTCATGATATATTCATATTAAGTTTTAAATAATATTTGATTCTGTTCATATAAAAGACATGGTTTATATTTATATGCACCACTACTACGAGGTTGTCAACTGTGAACCATCATGTGTACTGTGAACCAGCCCAGCCTGAGGTTGGCTGTGCTTACCTGGCTGTTTATCTAAGCTTCTTATCATGTCCACCCAATGCTTTCCACTCTGCACTACTTACCTGTAACAGCACATGCAAAACCTACTGTGTTTGCTGTTAGGGTTGTAAATTAGCGAGCACCAGTCACCAGCCAAATGCTGGTAAAAATATGCAAGTGGCTGCTAGATTTGCTTCACGCACCAGCCAAAAAAAACAACGGTAAACCATTGAGTGGCTGGGAGATTTTGGAATCTACCAGCATCTACCAGAATCTGTTGCCACAAGTTTAACACACAGGCACTCCCTTTGTGCTGGCGTCCACATTGAAACACCCTTTGGCACAGTGACTCAACTAGAGCACAAATGCTGTGGCAACTATCTAACATGTGACTCTTGTTGAAACTCAGCAGCGCTCTACTAACTCTCTCGTCTCCTCTCAGCTTCATGAAGTGTTCCCTGACTTCGACTACCTGTCTGACGCTGATCTGGCTTGTGACATTGTCTGCCTGGTCTATGATGTCAGCAACCCTTGCTCCTTTGAGTACTGCGCCAAAGTCTTCAAGGTAAAACTGTGTGTGTGTGCATTATATCAAACGACAAATAACATCTTAATCACAATCATTCACGCCCTCTCTTTACCCTCCTCAGCAATACTTCATGGACAGCAAGATTCCCTGCATGATGATAGCAGCGAAGTCCGACCTGCCAGAGATCAAGCAGATGTACGGCTGCAGTCCTCTGGACTTCTGTAGGAAACACAAGATGCCGCCTCCCCAGTCCTTCACCTGTAACATCGCAGCAGCGCCCAGCAGAGACATCTACACCAAACTTACCACCATGGCCATGTACCCGTAAGTATGGAGACACTTCTAGATCTAGATGTGTTAAACTTGCACAAATGGTAACAGAGTTAACTGAGTTAAAGAATTGTATTACCAAGAAGTCATTTAAATGGATACCTGTAATGTGTATTTGGGTATGATATAATGCTGATATGATTCCATATCCACCCAGCTCCTGTTCACGTGTTTTATTACACAGCTTTTGTTGAATGCTAATAAGCTGATTAAGATTTCTTTAATCACGGCATTCTACGGTCTGTTATTCCTTTATAGCAGACCGTTGCTATGTATAACACACCGTTGCTATGGGCGCAGTTCTGGTGTCAGACTCTGGCGGACCATTTTTGAGTCAAATTATTTATTTCTTAATTATGTAGGGGGTAGCTAGTAAGCAGGATAATGTACAGCTAGCGGGTCATTGTTGTGAAATAAACCCCGACAGGACGATGCAGCACAACAATGACGGGCTTGCTGTACATTATCCCTTACTTAAGCAAGGGCATTGTCTATTCCTTAATGAAAGCAAACTACAACTGAAGTTTTACCATTCTCTGTTTATCTGTTGTTTTTTTACACACGAGACTTTCTGGGTTAAAATGTTCCAAAGTCATAGCAGGACATACAGTCCTTTACATGGCAGTATGTTAGATACACCTAGCTAAAAATAATGCAGTGTAATACAACAGTCCTACAATAAATCCTACCTTCATAATGTTCAGTTTTGGAGGATGTAGTTTGTGGTCATGAAGACACATTATTATTGCAGTTTTTTACACTGTGTTTTGCTGCATTAGTTGTAGCTCAGGAAAGCTGACATGCTCTTATTATCACATTTCTTGTTGGTAAACCTACCAGATATTGAAGAACTATGATGTTGGGATATGATGGTTAGTACAAATTGTCACTATGGAAGCCTTGTGAGGCGAGTGAGAAAAAACTAATTCTGGTGATCCATTTTCTAAATCTGATCTAAATTGTTTTCTCTTATCTTCGTTTATGACTTAAGAACAGGTGAACAAAAAGGTTTTGCCAAGATAATCTTTTTAAGTTCCTTCATTTTTTTTCATCTGTGAATATTTATTGATTTATAGTAAGCTTTTTGCAAAGTAGTTGTTGTTGTAATACCCATTTCGGCCAAAAGAGGCTGATGTGCACCACTACCCCATGTTTTGATTTCTCCATGCACTCTGAAGGCTTGTACACACTGGGGGTGTTTTTTTTTTGTGTGATTGATTAATTAATTTTCTCCAGGTAAGTTTTAATTTACATAACTTACTAACACACAATATATGTACCTTGTGTTCAAGGCCTTTACACTCAGGGGGCGTGACGATTAAACTACACGAAAATGCGAAATACTCGCCTGCGAATATTTTGCATCAAAACTATTCATACCGGCAGCGATGGGAATTTGCGACAGTTGCAACACTTTTTCAATAAAAGGTTTGAATAGATTTGTGCAGGCAGAGGCCTAAAACTATTGACCCAGAGCAGCATCTCACAGTCTGTCTGAGGTCAATTATTGTACAGCCTAAACTATTTTTGTAAGCTATTTTAGTTTCCTTTTAGCGAAATGCTCCGAGTGAATTTGCCTCTGGTAAACAGTTAACACAGTGTACATGTCTAGAGCTTTTATTGTGAAAGGTAAGAACTAAAGGAGTGGATCTGTTATGCAAATGTATGAAAATGGATCCTTTTTTTTTCTCACTTGCCTCTCGGGTCTTCCGTACATCACTCACCAGAATAACACTTTAAATTTTTGCTCCCAATAGTGTAAAAAAGGGAATTGCTGTTGCAGTCATTTCTGCAGTTGGGTTATAATTGGCAGGAGATCCTGTTATGTGTGAAACAGGAGGGATAGATGCCTTCTTTTCTTTTGCAGTCCACCTTATCTGTTAGTTTACAGTTTAAATCCGAAGCTCTACTGTGTGTAATGTCTGTGACTTTACTTCATGCCTCAGGATAAACCCGCTCCCTTTGGGGATTCTCCTACTCTCTGCGAGTGTCGGTATCCGACACGATGTACTTCAGTCTACATTAATGCACTTCACTGCCTTCTGGACATGTTGCTTTCAAGTCTGATGCCACAGTGTTTTGCTCTGTGGGTAAACGGGTTTCCCTGCCGAGCAGTAAGGATGATCTCTCCCAGAGGATCTCACTCCTGCAGTCAGTCAGGTTGCAGCGCGCTGTCAACACACAGTGCCTCTCTGCACATCACACAGTTACATAATTACACCAGACTAGCTCTTATTTAATCCACAATCTGTTCAGCAGTGTCATCATTTCTGACAGGATCACAACAATTATGAGCCACAAACTACTCCTTCCATGGTGGCGACATCTTTTAACTCTATCTTACCTTTCTTCCTCTTGTGTGTATTATATATAAACTGGGTGTTGGTGTTTGTCTTTCCCCATATCTCTCCTCAGCCACGCCCGGCTGCGCTGCATGTGCACTTGTAACCGGTGCACCTTCTGCTTGTGTCAGAACTTCCTCAACTCTGAGCTGCTGCAGACGGTCAGGGCCAAACTCTACGCTGTTGTGCTCAGAAGGTCCTTTTTTTACCTTATATCACTTTCCAGATTTGTCGGCATCGTCACCTCAAGCTTTTCTCGTTTATTTCTCCTCATTTTTTGTAGAGTTGTTGTATTTTTAGACGCAGATTTCACAGAAATTAGAATAGAATAAATAAGTCATCATGATCTCCTGCCACATTTCTCTTTTCTCCTTATTTCATGCTGTCCTTGTCCTTTTGAGTTTGTCATTTTCCATCTAAGAAACCATTCTGATATCTTTATTTTCCATCTACCTTCTTTGATATTACTTGTGAGCTTCCTGTACTACAGAAAGGATTGAAAGCATCTACTTTTCTATTTTGATCTCAGTCCCATTGTCATTCAGTTGGAGTCATCTTCCTTGTTGTTGTCTTTGCTCATATCACTGTGCCTCAGTCGTCTCATTTAACAGAGACGTCCTAGCTAATTTCTGGTCTTGTTGTTTCATGTCATAACTATAATCCTGCATGTCCCTCATCTGTTTAACTGGCTTTTTCCTCAGCACATATATCCATGTTTCAAGGCTGCATCCCTGTTCTGTCATTTAATCCATATTTTCTTTTGGTTCACTTCCTTTATTTTCACATCAACACCTCGTCTCTTTATCTCTTTACTGTCCTTCCTTTCACCTTGTCTCACCTTGTATTTATCCCTCTCTGAGCCTGCTCCTCTCTGTTTAACAGACACGTAAGCCAAGCGGACCTGAAGAGCTCGACCTTCTGGCTGAGAGCGAGCGTCGGGGCCACGGTGTTTGCAGTGCTGGGCTTCGCCATGTACAGAGTGCTGCTCAAACCACGGTGATCCTCGGGCACCAGGGTCAAATCCTCTTTACCCCATGGTACATTTATAGAGCTATGTTGACCAGTCACAACACAAGGCTTTCACACTTGCATTTAGTAAATCTATTGAAAATCTGTCATGGTTTTGTTTTGGCGGGGGAAAAAACGTACCTAGAAAACATTTTTTTTTTTTTTGCATTTTCATTCCTCTGTCATAAATATTAAGAGAAAAATATTTAATTTTGTACCAAAATTGCTAATTTGCTTAACCTGTTTGTTTGCAAGTTTTTGCAAAAGTAATATATCTATATTTATATATAAAAAATGAGGGTAAGCCACTGATGAGCCGTAGTGAGTAACATGAGTGAGTTACATATAGAGCTATTTTTTGGTTGCTTGGTGTCAGTTGTGATAGGAACTGTGATGTATGAGGTTTGCAATAACATTTATGCTTTTATTAGACAGAGCTATATGTAAATAGTGTATATAATATAGTAGACTGTACATTTGTTTGTCTTTGTCCAAAAGGGCCATGTCTGATTCATGCTCGAAACACTGAATGCAAAGGTATTATTAGCTTAACAGCCTGGTTATGAACTCGCACAAACATTAGCATTCATATTCACAATGACAGAAATGAGTTTGCCCTTCAGGGCCAAAAAATGGATGCACATTTTTTTTAATGTTTGTACATCTGAGCAGGTCAGTGTGATCAGTGGATGTGAATGTGAGGAAGGGTCGGTCGCTCGCTCTCTTTTCATGTCTTCCCATGTTGGTCACTTTATTCATCAGATGGTGTGTGTGTGTGTGTGTATGCGTGTGAGAAGATATTAAAATTGCCACTTTACAGCCGCTCTGTACATTTTGTGTTTGCATGCTTCTGAATTTCCGACCACATTCCTGTGTTTTTGCTGCACAAAAAGAATCACCACGCCAAGCTCTCCACATTGCTTTCCATCTCCCGATATTCCAGGGATTATAGTATAGTAACATTTATTGACAGGAGTGCTGAACAGAGAATAGTCGAGTCATAGTGACGTCATTTGACCCTTGTCGTGATTCCCGGTAACTTCTGATCAGAGAAGATGCAATAATGTCTCCCCAGATGTTAATTTCCATGCAACTGCGACTCCTTGACACAAGGTTCAGTCTTGATGTATTCACTCAGCCCTGCCTTTCCAAAAGTTTACAATAAATAAATATCTGTATTACATGTGGTGTGATGGAATTTCTTTTCAGTTTCCAAGAGATTTGACGATTTTGCGACCAAGTAATGGCAAGCTTTCGAGTGAACAAATCAAGGTAATTTGATTATTTTGTGTATTTCCGAACAGCTGTGAACGGCATTGAAGGATCATGTGTTACCTGTAATGAACATGATGCAGACAGTATTCTTTAATTATTGAAAAGGAAACTTTGTCAGTTATGTGTGACCATCAGAGCTTCTTTTTTTTAATCTCACCACATAACTAATTTTGACCTGCTCTGACAAGATGATGGTTATATTTAGTAAATTAAGATTGTACGGAACATTCATGTAATGATGTGAAAACAGGAGAAGACACAAGAGGGCAGCATTGCTTAAAAAGTTGATGAAACTAAATTGAGTAGCTACCATGTAATGTATATTTTAAAATGCAGTGTGAAACTGACTCAAGTCTGTTCATGTGATTAGATGAGTACACCAGCTTGAGCCAGTCTGCGAGGGGAGATGGACCAGGGTCAGATCAGGAGGAAGAAGAGATGAGTTTTCTTAGTATATAGGAAGCACTCATCAGGAGTAACTTTGAGGAAGATCATACGTGTATGGCTTAAATATACAATCATTATTTTATTGCATTATTGTCCAGCACACTACAAAGATATAATAAGATATAACCTCGACTTACAGAACCCATCTTGTTCTTAAACAAATAGGTCTTTTCTCTCCAGATGAAAACCTCTCATTTAGTAAAGTAAAATACAATTTATAAGCTCATCAAGCTGATACCTCTATAATTTAACAGAACCCATGAGTCATCATAGTGGGTTTTTGGTATTGGACTAATAATGGATTTAACCCATAAGGTGGTATTCAAAGCACATTCAATTCATACAGAATATCAAATAATGTGGGTGATTTTTAAATTGAATTCAGATACCTATTTTACCGCAGTTTGACCTTATTTATTCATTTTCTCAAAACATGTTTTACCAAACCATTTATGTCATTTTTTTTACAAGCATATTAGTCTGTAGCAGCTTTTGTTGAACCAACTGGGGAGAATATGGATGACTTCAATCATGAGGGATGTGGCTGAGAGGGTTATCTGGTTTACTCAAAGTCTTGACCTTGAATTTTCAGCTCTTCCAGACCTTTAGACCGACTCACTAACCTGCAAACTTTTTTAAAAGCACAACCCAACATTGTGCTAAATGAAGCAGTACCCTGAGCCACTCGAGAGTAAAAGGCCCCCCAACTTATCTTGGGGTTGTTAAATCCGTAGAGTCCTAAGAAACGCTGCATTTGGACGTCTGAAGCTGAATATTCTGGTGCAGTTCAGGACATTTAAAGCACCACTGGTTCTCACTAATGAGCATCTGTAATTATGTGAGACAGTTAAGACACTGTGCTGCATGAGAACTCCTATGTAACCATGAAAATGAAGTCCCTGCAGCCTACTCTGGTGATAACACTAAAGTAATCTGAAGGTTTGTGTGCGTTTGATACAAGGAGGACTTTAAGGCCTTTACTTAGAGCAGTGATTCCCAACCATGGGTACTTATTCCTCAGCGGGGAACTTCTACAGTTTCTGTTTCAAATGTTTTTCAAATCATTTTTCCAAGATAGATGCCTATATACTATACACACATATTGCGTCAGCTGTAACATCTGAATGTCACTGTTGCAATAGAGAGCGCATGAAAAGTTAGCAAGCAGAGAAGTTGAAACACTTAGTTAATGAATAAACAGCTCAAATGGTTATCTATCTAAGCAAGTGATAAATCAATCAATCAATTCAACTTTATTCCAGACACAGGGTCCAGATAAAAGACACAACATTACATATAGCCTAATAAATTACATGCAAAACCACACTAAAAGCTCATGGATTAACAAGAATATAAACAATAAATGATTGAAATAGTTAAAGTTGTGGATAAACGGTTGAAATAGCTAAAAGATAATTGGTTTGAAATAGTTAGCTGAAAGTAAGTGGTTAAAATAGTTGTCTAACAGTTGTTAATGATTGAAATGTCCAGCTTCTAACACTCCAAGTGTAGTTGCACTAATACAAATTTGACCAAAGCTTTGACAATGTTCAATTGTATGAATTAAAAAAATATTGTAACAATATATACTTTTATACAATTAACAGTGTGCAACATCCATTTTCAAATCAATACACGTGAACACATTTGTAACATCACTAATGTCGATTAAAATAGGTACTTCTGTGGTTCTGTGGGGTTTCGTCAGCTACTGGCTTAGAGAACAGTTTGTGCCTGCGAACACATCTGGCTCCTGTGAAAAGAAAGTAAAACTCCCCAGCTGTTAATGAGCTATATTCACCCACATAGCAGGTGTTTTTCTGTATATCTTGTCTCTTTTGCTCCTTTTTGCTCACACTCTCTTCCCTCATTCGCCTCCCATGTCACAGCTCTTCAACTGATGTTAACACATGACTTGTGAAAGCTGCCACATCAAAGTGTATTTTGTCCAATTAGCTGTTTTTAATGGAAAATTCCCATCGGTGCCTGTAGCTAACAAGGCAATAATTCCCTTCACTCCTCGGTAATATGAAAGATGGAATGTGATCTGTCCTAGGGAGATTGTGACATGCTTTATTTAGTAAATTTATGAATCTACTTAGTTCATTTGGGTCATTGTGGGACACAAATAATACATTTGATTTTAATTTTGCAGCGTTATTATTCATTCTCTCCAGTTGTTTAGTGCAGCTACACCCTGTTCTGTGTCCAGGAACAGTTGGAAAAAAAAACCCAGTTGTGTTAATATTGAGGATAAAAATGCAGATTCTGCAAGTTATAACTTTATGCAAATACAATATACACTGCATCTGTTATGCAAATCCCAACAGCTTAAAGGAGCAGTGGGTAGAAATGGAGCAAATATGATTTAAAAAAAGTTATTTTTGTAAAATGGTCACTATATCCTGACAGTAGTGCATGAGACAGGTAATCTGAAAAATAATCATGTGCCTCTGTGTCCTCCGGTGCTCCTAATGGCATCTGCAAGATTTCACAGACCGGAGGAAAACAACCAATCAGAGCAGAGCTGGAGCCTTGCCGTCTCTGAACAGCTGTCTCGCAAACTCCGATCAAACGGTCAAACTAGGCAGCGCTGATCAAATATGAATCAATATTCTGTTACTGTAATGTCTATTTCTCACTTCCAATGTTTCAGAAACATCTTGTAGTGTACTGTTTATCTGTAAAATGAGAAGGTTTGTGACCTGGCCACCATGTTGAGATCACTTGAGGAAATACCAAGCACCGCCCACCAGCCGAAGCACAGCCAATAGGAACGCTCTCTCTCTCTGAAATGACCTGTGATTGGTCAAAGTCTTCCGTCACAGGCTAGATCTTCTAAAGCCTGAAAACAGAGCCATGAGGAGGTGCAGAAGTCTAGTTTTAATTGTTGCCTACTGAAGCTTTAATACCTTGAAGTCCTTATATATTCTATGAATGCAGTCCCTAAAGTGTCACCCATGTACTGGCATTGTCTGCACAGAAGAAGTTTTTCAATGTTTTAACGATAATCAGTATGTGAGAGGTAAAAGTAAATATTTTGAGGCAGTAAGTCTGAATTCTAGGTGAGGCCACAATAACTTAAATTTCCATAAAACTTGTCTCCCATCCACGCATGAAAACACAGAATGTGGCCGTGGTTTGCTGATCTCTGACCGCGGCTACAGAATGGCCCCTGGGTCTTTTCTAAACAACATATCAGACTGTAACTTTAACCCAACACTGCTGTGTAGGAGTCAGGTTAAGACCCTAAGGGTTAAAAATATCGGCTGGCCATATTGTTTCCATGGCAATGCTATCACATACTGTACCTGGGGGGCGTTTCACTAGAAGGATACTGATCAACCTACACACTGCAGACCACACCGCCATCACACATCATACCCCCTCATCCACCCAGCTATTAGTGTTGTTTGATGTCTCTAGAGGTAATAGGTAGGTGTTTGTCTGAAATCATTTGGGTGATTGTGGCAGCAGAGTAGGAGGGGACGGTTTACAACCCTGAACACTCCCTCCTTTCTGAGCCTTTAAGCAATTTACGAGCAGCGGTGGAATGTGACAAAGTACATTTATTTAGAATTTGAAGTACTTGTACTCTTTCCTTGCCGCTTTCTATACTTCTACACTACAATTCAGAGGGAAATATTGTACTTTTTTTACTCCAATAATATTATTTGACAACTTTAGTTACTTAACAAATTAAGATTTTAACAGACAAAACATATGAAGAACTTGTTAAGGTTTGTATGATGTTGTTAGATGTAGAATAACCTACCCAACAGAAAATATATTGTCAATTTGCTCATTTTTAATGCAAAAATATTTTATGGTTCCACTTTACAAATGTGAAGATTTGCAGTTTTTTCGATTATTTAGTTTATTATTATTATTATTATTATTATTATTATTATTATTATTATTATTATTATCATTATCATTATCATTATTATTATTATTATTATTATTATTATTATTATTATTATTATTATTATTAATATTATTTTCTGCATTGAGTGCTTTTACTTTTAATATTTTAAGTACATTTTCTTGATTATCTTTACATATTTTTACTTGAGTAACAATTTCAATGCAGGACTTTTACTTGTAACTATTTTTACAGTGTGATATTAGTACTTTTAATTAAAGTTTATAACAGCAAACATGATAGCTTATTATAAAGTGAGAAACTCATGTCCAACATTTAAAACAAATTTAATTGAATCATCCTCTTGTGGGTGGCGTCTCTCTGACCTGTAAACTATTAACCAATGATTGATTTACCATTAGTACACTGAACCCTTGCCTATAGCCTAAACACTTTATACAGGATTCCTTATTAAAAACTGATACCTGATAGGGTTACCTTATCGAATATTAGACTGGTGTAGTAAATTACCATTACCTAAAAACATTTAAACATCATGCATAAATGACCTACAACCTGTGAGTCAGTGGCAGCCAGCTGTTCTGCCATGAGAGCAGGAGTTCCTCGAAACCTCTGAGAGGGGAGTGTCTGGTGATCCCTCCCTCTCTCTCTCCCTCTCTCTCTCTCTCTCTCTCTTTACATCCCTCTCTCTCTCTCTCTCTCTCTTTACATCCCCCTCTCTCTCGCTCTGTGTGCCTGGAGGAGACGCATGCGGCTGGAGCAGCAGAGTCTCCGCGTCTCCTGGAGCTGAACCAACCATCCCAACGCAGGCGGTCGGAGAGACGCAGACGGCAGAAAGAAAAGCAGCGTGCCAGGTATCATGACGCACCAATAAATGGGGCACTTGCTTGTGGACTTCTCTCTCTGTGTAGAGTCTGCCATGTGGCCCACGCTGTTTATGTGTCGACTTGTGCGTCATCCAGTCAGTCCGGTGGATGGTTTTGTCATCTCTTGAACTGCGTTTCATTATTGTTGGCATGATTGTTTGATGATGTCATTATTTTCTTTCAGATGGATCCTTGCTCTGCCTCTTCTGCTGCTTCGCATCTCTCAAAGTGACAAGACTCGCTCTGTAAACGCGCGTCTCCTGCTTCACTAACTTGGACCGAGTAAAAACCAGGCTCCTCTCCAGCTGCGCAAAACCTTCTGACACTGTGGGTGTCCTCTGATTTAATCTCCGTTATTAGCTTCAACCAACACAGATGTGTTGTTGACCAGATGAAACATTGCATTGTGCTGCTTAAAGGTCATGAAACATGGGGAAGATTTTTTTTGGCTGAACTGAGATGCAATTTTGCACCATAAGCATCCGTTGGAACAGGAAACACAGTTTTAATGAGAAGGTCCAAATTTAGTGCTTTTTTTTTTTACAAATCAAACCAGGCTCCTCTCCAGCTGCGCAAAAACCTCTGACACTGCGAAGGGACTTCACAGACCATAACTATTAACTAAACTATCACCAAATCAACTTTTTTCCTCTGCTGATGAAGATTTGTTTGCACCGGTCTATGTGGAAGTGCGCTTGGAATAACTGGATTTACGCACACCTTTAATTTATTATCTGACTGTCCAGAAAAAACCAAGACAGGGATGCGCAAGCGAGCATACATGCTCTGCTTTCTTGCCTTCTTCTTTCGCACATAGGAGGAACGAAATGGGATTGTAAAAACTATGTGGAGCCATTCCTGAGGATTGGGGGTGTATGGAGGAGAAGAGCAGCCCGAGGATGACGGGCGGAACCCGGGAGGCGACTGTCAACTCCTCTCCGGCGGTGGCGTCCAACGCGGAGGGAGACGAGATCGAGGTTTTGGAAAGCACCGAAGTCCTCCCAGTGGCTCCAGAGGACGTAAGTCTACACTCCACACAACACACACACACACAGGGTTACCTCATATGACCACTGGTACCTTTTCACATTTTTTTACAATTACGCATGAACTCTACCTTTCTTGGCACTGATCTGCCTTTGAGCATGCACTATCTGCCTTTAAACATGCACTATCTGCCTTTAAACATGCACTATCTGCTTTTAAACATGCACTATCTGCCTTTAAACATGCACTATCTGCCTTTAAACATGCACTATCTGCCTTTTAACATGCACTATCTGCCTTAAAACATGCACTATCTGCCTTTTAACATGCACTATCTGCCTTAAAACATGCACTATCTGCCTTTTAACATGCACTATCTGCCTTAAAACATGCACTATCTGTCTTTTAACATGCATCTGCAACCATCTTGGACTCTAACCATTGGCGCACTTTACACTATACATACACCTTTTCACAATTTTTACAATTACGCATGAACTCCACTTTCCTTGGCACTGATTTGCCTTTTAACATGCACTATCTGCCTTTTAACATGCACTATCTGCCTTTAAACATGCACTATCTGCCTTTAAGCATGCACTATCTGCAACCATCTTGGACTCTAACCACTGGCGCACTTTACACTTACTTTACACTATACATCCTATATACCACTTGCACATATGCTCACATTACATTTATTTATTGCACATACTACATTTATTTATTGATGGACTGCACACTATGTTCACCCATTCACTCTGTATCTTTTATATCTCTATTATTGTTTTTATAATTTTTGTAAACCTTTACCTCTCCTGTGTTTCACTCTGTTTGCTGATGTTGCTGCTTTGACACCTGAATTTCCCTCCAGGGATTAATAAAGGTTCATCTTATCTTATCTTATCTTATCTTATCTTATTTGATGAAGCAGAATGTCAGAGCATGAGGCTAAAATTAATTTTAGAAGGTTATTTATCTAAATGTCATTGCATGCCTGGAGTTTCACAGTGATACCAGTGTAAAATACAGAGTATTACAGAACAATGAGAGGAGCTACCGTACACAACCCACAGCACATCTTTTCTAGGAGTATATTACTATCATTTTTTCAAAGGGACACTCACACATACACACCACTCTTGCTCCATTAGCTGTCTCAAACATTCAAATAGCCTACTATAAGAAACCCCTTCCACATAATGATCCACACTTTGGTACCTTATTATCTTTTACTGTGGCTCATTGAACACAATGATCAGATAATAACAGCATGTGATTTCAACACTGCAATTAAGGCAAATGCACGCAGAGAGAGGGAAGTCCTTTTGACCGAGACTCATCATTTCCAAACAGGTGCTCCTCTCCACTCCGGCACCTGCTTCTGAGATGTTTTTCCTCTCACTCACTCACTCCTTCATTTCTTTTCTCTCTTTCCTTGTCTCAGCAATGGAAGTCTCTGTTTGACAAGGTATGTATGTGCTGCAAAGCTACAGTTGCTTAAATCGCTCACCCATGTGCATGTTTCACTCATCGTGGATCAGGGTTGTCTTAGAAGGCGCTCATCTGTGTGTGAACTGTGGGTGACCTCTGATTTAATCTCCGTTATTAGCTTGAACTAACACAGATGTGTTGACCAGATGAAGCATTGCATTGTGCTGCTTAAAGGTCATGAAACATGGGGAAGATTTTTTGGATGAACTGAGATGCAATATTGCACCATAAGCATCCGTTGGAAACAGGAAAACAGTTTTAATGAGAAGGTCCAAATTTAGTGCTTTAGTGCTACTTTTAATGACGTGATTTTTACAGATTTTGTCCATGCATCATGGCCTTGACATTATGCTTTAACACTGGCTTTATCACTAATGGAAGTGAATTAAACAAGCACTAGGAAATTTTGCACGTTGGCCCCAAGAGGTAGCTGTCAAGAAGAAATTTAACCTCACTAATCAGAAATCACATATCATGATGTTAAACACACAGCTCGCTCATGTCTGCCATCCTTGCTCATCTGTACAGCTTGAAGCATCCCAAAAGATCTAATGCTGCTGAATGCAGCTATTTAACACTCACTCACTGCTGTCTATATGTTTTTATATCACTGATTAATTCTGATTTGTCTCTTTTTGTGGGTAAACATACCCGGCACCAGAATATAATTTGGCTAAATGAGGTGAAACTACCAGGACTCAGCTGGAGGAGATGGCTCTTTCCTTCGGCCCCAGTTTGTGATTTAGGCTGATTAGACAAATGTATTTTTAGATCAAAATCTTGCCTGGTGCAGCTTTAAATCCTTTGCCTGCTGGGTAACAATCACGGCGTAACAACATGTAACCGGGCCGCGCCTTTGACAAACCAAACTCCTGCAGAGGCGAGAGCATCGGGGGAGTGGGTGTGTCGTCCGCTGACATTGACCCTGATAATGCAATTGTGGTGATACATAATCCTAGATGCATTGATCCATCAGTCACACCGATCTTGTAAGAAACACATGGGGGCATACGCGCGCACACGCACACGCACGCGCACACGCACACGCACACGCGCACGCACGCACGCACACACACACACACACACATTGATAGAGCCAAGAAACCCCAGGAGAAGAGAAACACAGACTGGCTGATCATGCATGCAGCATGTTGGACTGACAGACGGCAAACGGGCCCCCTACTATCACACACACACAAACACACACACACACTTATGCACGCACGGCCACCACTCTGTGGGGCTGTCGCAGCACCTGCCCGACCCGAGGCCCCCTACTTTCTCCGGAGGGGGAATTGGATGCGTGTGTGTGTGTGTGTGTGTTTGTGTGTGCAGGGTGTTAGCGGGGATGTTGAGGGTTGAGTCAGAGGCTCGTGTCAGGCTCGCTCTTTCAGGGGGAGACTGAGGTCCCATGGGATTACGGGAAAGGCTAGCTGGGAGGTGTGTTGTGTGTGTGTGTGTGTGTATTAGTGATGGAGCATTTTCTATGGACACGCAGTAAGTGGGCCTCTCAATCCGCCGTCTTTATGCGTGCGGCACGGCTTTGAATTTCCTCAAGTGGACGGCGGTCTAAAAAAACCCTGCAAGTTTGTCCGAATGGCGAGGTCGCTGCCCGGTCTGGCAACAACAAATGTCCTTTCACTCTTTTATTCTCCTCTCCTCCTCCTTCCTCCTCACAATGAGTTGCTCCATTTGTCAAGGGGCTGACCTCTGAGACCCTCGGCTTCTGTGAAGCGACTAAGGAAGAGAAATGATGGGCCACTAAAGACGAGGAAAAAGAAGGATTTTAAACCAGTCTGGCCAAACCGGAGAGACAAAAGACAAAGCCTGCTGCTTGAAAACA
The DNA here is from genome assembly GCF_043250625.1 of Sebastes fasciatus. Lineage (NCBI taxonomy): Eukaryota > Metazoa > Chordata > Actinopteri > Perciformes > Sebastidae > Sebastes > Sebastes fasciatus. The sequence goes on from NC_133797.1 coordinate 33,205,086, forward strand.
GAACAAGGTCTAGGAGGCTTTTATTTGTCTAATGCAAAGATACACACTACAAAGTGCCTCTGTGCATGGAAGTCCAGTGTATGTATTCAGTTTGTTTGACAGCATTATGAGAGGGCAGACATAGAATAACACATCTGCAAACATCAAGAATAACACTGTTTAGTCTGCAAGGACTGCAGTTCACACACACACGCTCACATGGCAATGGCTGGCTTACTTACTGACTTAACCATCGGGGGCAGTTGGGGTTCACTGTCTTTGCTCAAGGGCGCTTTGACATGTGGACAGGAGGTGGCAGGGATAGAACTGCCAACCCTGTAAATTAATGGACGGCCTGCTTGTCCAAGACATTTTCATTGTGGCTCTTTAAAGAGTAAAGATGGTGTTAGTCCAGGTGGCTGGGCAACGCCACTCATCCAACAAACCAACACAGACTTTGGCATGCTTCAAATGAAGTTGTTGTCGGATTCTAGACCAGCGTCTAGACATCGTCTTTCCACACCTTTCCAATGTCAAAACTTTTAGATGTGGTCAGACAACCCTTCTTTCAAGCAAACTCCGTTCTTTACCCAAACTTCCCATAATCCACAATTTGACCCTCTAGCTAGTGGCTGTAATTTATTTATTTAATAAACTGTTCGAGTGAGTGTAATACATCGGCAAAATAAGATGTCTAGAGATAAAGACAATGCTGTATCTCTTGTGTTAATCAATTCTGGCATCCCTGCCTTATCAAATGCAGAGTGCATTCATTTCTGTCTATCCCATCAGGGATGTTTACACAGCCGAGAAAAGACAGCATCATTTTCTCTCCTCTTTTTGTTTGGACTGCGACTTTCCTCCGTCTTCTTTAACGCAGTTTGGGCTGCGTACACAACCTTCCCCGTCATATAATTTTTTTCCCGGCCCCCGTGTGAACTCGGTACACACAGCTATCAGTTTCTGGGTTTCAGACCGTCGTGGGCTGGAATCAAAGTGCTGCGTCGCTCTGTTCGCTTTCCCCTTCACTCCTCTCTCCTGTCCCCGGAGAGGATTTTGTTGCTGTATAAGTGCTTTCCTCCTCTGCGTGCAGGAAGTGAGAGAGCAAACCTCAGAATGCTTTGATTCATGTTCCCCATCGCCTGAAACAAACATGAGGACTGAACACAGACAGAGACGGTCTAATGAAGCAGAGGAGATGCTGTTAGGAGGAGAGCAGCTGCACTGCCCTCTCTCTCCCTCATAATCAAAGTGTCCCAGCTTCTATCTGTCCTCTAGTCAAACACACACACCAATCTGGAAAGACTGCAGTCATGGTAGCCTGATTACGCACAATACGTGCATCATCTAAAAAGGTCTGCTTGGAGTCTCCTTCAATCATGTTGTTGTTGTTTTTTTGAGGATTTCTGGGGATTTGAGGATGGATCACAGTTCATATCCAGGATTTATCTGATAAGCCGTATTAAGCCTGTTTAGATCGCACCCCGAAATGAACCAAACACATTTGTTTTGTACTCGCTGGGAAGGTTTGTCAGATAGATTTCCTTGTGCGACTGTGGCTGGAGGAGCCAAATTAGAATCGTTTTACAAGAATTCATTGGCTGCATCCAAAATTGCATACTTTGCACTACATTCAACATACTTTTGTGTGAATAAACAGTAGTGTGTATCTTTTCGGACACACTAAGCAGTAATTTACATCGTCACTTCCTGAGAGCCTCCTCACGCAAATTGCAAAACTCTCGATGGTTAAGGATAGGCATTGACCTCAAATAGTTAAGGTTGTGAAAGGTCGTCGTGCAGCGAGTCTCTCAAGAAGTTTTGCAAGTTTTTTGCAAGTTTTCACAATTTGTGGGATACCTTTAAGACCCGACCGTCCTTGCTGGTTGGAAACACGTAACCATGGCAACCCGTGCCATCCTCATGTGACCGAACAATGATTTATGAGAATTATAAATTCTGAGCTAATTTAAAAAATATATTACGCCTAGCAAAGTGAAATCTTATACTTACACTTAAATTAAAGCGTAATTGATGTTACGGAGCTGCCTCTCAGTGTCTGTTATGAACTGTGTCGTCACTACCGCATTACATTGTGGGATATTTATGCTGCCGTAGTGTCCAGCGTTTGCATACTGTAGTATTTCACCAGAAATGTATGCAATTTGCGAACTACGGACATACTAAAAGATCTCACACACTCTTTTAGCGTACTAAATAGCATGTTAATATGGAATTTAGGACACAACCGTTGTCTTTTACCTCAGTATTTTTCATGTTCATTTGTAAAAATTGAAATGTAGAGGGGCTTCTCTGTCTTTTAGTTGCCTTATAGCACAGCGAGTGATTTTGTACAAGGTGGATTATGAAGGGCTACACCTACAGTACAGACACACTAAGTTTTTAATCCAAGGGGACTGGGAATGTCCCAATGCTTGTAAAGCCTGAGATTGGAAGTCCTCACATGTTACAGACTGGAAACCTGGCTCAACTCAAAGTAGATGAAGCATTTGTAGAGACGTGATGTATACAAACCGTTGACAGTATATCCGTGGTTTTTCAGTCCAATGGAAACATGTTTTTTACTCAGATGACTCTTCACTGCAACCTTGCAACAGATATGTGCGTCACTTGTTATGATAGAAGACTGAAAGCAGCTATCAGTGAACAGTAACATTGCTTTGTGTCCGTGTGTGTGAGAATGATCCGTAAGTGTGTCCACTGTTGCCTTTGTGTTGACAGCCTGCTCCCAATGGCATGTTGAAATGCCCCAGGCACGCGCCTCCAGGAGCTTAGCGATTAAACACTTTCACATGGCTGCATACTTTCCATGGAAGTGTTTCCCCCCTTAATTTCTTGCTTGGTGGCATAGAAAAGCCTCCTGAATGCGAGTTATGATCCTCAAAACTCCTCACTCAAACCGCACGAATAAAAGTCTTTCAGATCTTTCAGGAATGTCGTCCAGCCAGAGGGGCTTACTCTGTGTGCATACTGTTATAGTGAAACCACTGTTTTACCCATGTGGTACGTGATTTATGATCACCTCTTAGCTAAAGTAATGACAGTGAGCTGTGGTGTTAGAAAAGCCCAGCGAACGTCATTAATTAAAACAAGCACATATTCAATGGTGGGGAAGCCACCTGTTCCTGGTGGGACTCGTGTTTCCCCGAGTTTCTGTCGTGCGTTTCAATGAGCCATGAGCTATGCCTGAGAGAAAAGGAAGGTCATTATTTAAAGTTGTTTTGTCTGTCAGTGCCGTCTCGCCTCATCGTCCCGTGCACGACACAGCTGGCATCCTTCTCGGTGTCTCGCTCTTTTTGTAAGTACTCTTCAAATGAATGATCCACCACCCAGGTAACAGGCACTTAACGGATAAGGAGCCCTCAGCTGCGTTTACCGGTGCATGACTCGCCACGCCCCGTCAGTTTTACCTACATTAAAAGCAAAAAGGAGGTTTAGACAATGAGATCATAACAGTGGTCACTGCAATCACTGATAGCAACGGTAGTAGAGACTAGAGCTGCAGCTGTTGAGGTAGTATTTCTGAGTAGGTGAGGATGTTTTTATTAGTTCTAAAAAGAAAGTGCATCAGTTCAAAGACTCAGGTGAGGAAAAGATTGAAAGGAGCCTGCACACTACAAGTGTAGAATTTCAAGATATGTGAGTAGAGGTCAACTAATAGAAAAGGATATTTTACTGATCATGTGACCAAAATATTTCATGTTAATGCACGTTTTTCTGTCACTTAAAGGACCAGTGTGTAACATTTCGGGGGATTTGTTAGCAGAAATGGAATACAATATTCATTGTTTCCATTAGTGTATAATCACCTGAAACTAAGAATCATTGTGTCTTCATTAGCTTAGAATGAGCCCTTCTACATAGGGAGCGGATCCTCCTTTAGGGAGTCCGCCATGTTGCTCTGCCATGTTTCTACAGTAGCCCAGAACGGACAAACCAAACACTGGCTCTAGAGAGAGTCTTTCACGTTTTTACGTTACCTGAATTCCGTTGCTCCTAAAGTAGTGTTATTATGGTAAGGATGACCTCTGAGTGAGACAAACGGCATTACTCGGCAGCGTTACCACAGTCTTGGAAAGGGAGGAGTGAGCGGAGGGGTAATCAGTTGGTTGCAATCTGCAACCACACCACTAGATGTCGCCAAATCCTACACACTGTACCTTTAAGTAGGTTATATTTTCCTTTTCCTTTATATTGTGTAGATTCCTCTATCTTTTTCTCTTTTACATCTTTGGTGTACCGATGTACATATCAAGCTAATTGCCAATGACACATGCACAAATGGTGGAGGGTCACAGTCTGCTGACCTGTTCATCTAACTCCACAGTAGTGATTGACACCAGCTGAGTCTTGGAGATAACTCAACGACGGGGGAGATATTGAACTGTGTTTTCTCTATTCAGGATCGTAAAAGTAGTTGAAGGCAGCAAAACCACACCCCGCCCCCATGCTATTAAAAAAGCTGCTGGGGCTGTGTGGTGATGAAATAACAGACAGAGCCTCAAACATTTTCATTGAAAGATTTAATCAGAGCTCATCGTTCCCCGCTCCTCCGCCTCCTTCTTTCTCTCTCTCTCTCTCTCTCTCTCTCTCTCTCTTTCCCCTGCTCAGCTCTAAATAGATTTCCTTAATGAAAGGCACAGTTCCAGTTGGCGAAGTGTGAAAACAGTCACTGCTTTTATGCAGAGGTAAAAATAGCTGCCGCTGTGCCTGTCGATCTGTAAACGGGAGAAAAGAAGATGTGCCAGTTTACCCGTAATTGGCTACAGTGTGCAAACTCATAGCAGCGGTGGCATGAAATCGAAGTGTCTCTTTTGATAGCTGAACGGCTCAGTGATCCGGCAACCTCCATATGCTTTGTGTGTGTGTGTACATACAGTGTGTTTGTACCCACCAGACCTTAAAATGTAAATCCATTACTAGAGGTCAAGGGAGGGCAGTGGCAGCACACAACCCCCGCTGAACATGTGTGCGTGTGGTGGAGGCTGGGTAATATGCCTGCTGTCTTTTAGGACCAGTGTGAGTTGTGATGGTGCTCCTACACAAATTAGCCCTGATTTGTCTGCTTTCTGTCGCCTCTTTCATCTCCCTCTCCCGTATTACCTCTACCTCTCTTTCTCTCTGTCTCTCATCTTTTTTGTTCTGAAGTCCCTATCAGCGTTAAGTGGATGACACTGCAGATGTGAGGAGGCTTCGGTCTCCGTCTGCTCATCGATGCTTTCATCTCATCTCTTCTCATTAGCTCTGTTTAAGGTTCGCCACACGCTAGATCATCAGTTGTATAATAACTGCACAAACACTGAAGGGCTCCATGTGGAAGAAAAGCGTCAAATTAGGGTTTGATCAAGGAGCTTAGAGTGATTTTATTTAGGTTACATGTTGTCGTGAGCTCAGTCTTTGTCACTGCTGGCTGTAACCTACTTTTGTTTGGAAGAGTATCATGTTTCAGTCATTTCAGTTAGACAAACTGATGGATGCCTTATTGTTCTGGTCTTTCTTAAGCTGCACCTGTTAAAGAGGCCGGCTGAAGTTGATTCCAGGTCTTTTTGAAACCTCGGTCCTGTCCTCTGCTGCTCTCCATCTCATTTATGTGTGTGTCTGTTTTTATTATCAGACAGCTGAACACGTATCTGATTTGATTACTGCCTGTTAAGCAACAGTAATGCATGCCCTGGCACAATCAAATCACTGTTTTATGAGAACAAAGTCATCCAGCTAAAAGACAACTGTACTGTGAAATCAGCCACGTTGACATTTAAAACGAGTGTTCATAGAGAGGGTTTTAAAGTGTTTCTGCTACACAGCCCAAGACTATGCCTGAGCAAGCATACAGCATTGTTTACCAATGGCTTACTTTCACCGTCCACACATTTCTTTAGGTGTGGAGTAACACAGACGTAATGTGGCCACACAGAAGGCCACAATGGAGAAAAAGAGGTTTTCAGGTTTAGTCAGCCAAAGGTGTCAGTATGCTCAAAACAAACTTGTACAACGTTTCGTTCAACCCGACGGACGTGAAAGTGTTTAAAGATGTTCCAAACATCCAGACTTGACGGTGGGTTTAAAAGCCTGCTGCCATATAGAGAGCGGCAAACGCGGTAACCGTTGAAATAAGGGAATAACGACACACACTCCACTTTCGGACTGTCTTTCCTTGAAAGCATTCGTAGTGTTGGACACGAACAAGCATAACCTCCGGTGCTGAGAAGTGAAACCAACACGTAGGTGCCAAAAACTTCCCATTCTTCAAATGGCCACTTAAGGTTGGCTCCAAAAGGGAGTCAATCCTCATAGACACCAAGCCCATAGGAAGAGCGCCCGCTTCAGCTTCACCGGTGATCCACCTCTTTGCCCTTTTTTTGGATTTGCTGTTTGGCTTTAGGCTGTGTCGTCACTGCCAAGGCGACGGCCGGAGCCACCCACTTTAAGCTTCACAACGGCTCTTCAGAAACCTATGAATGACGTCATGGAGACTACGCCCATATTTCATACAGTCTATGGACGCGAAAAGTGTCAAAGTAGTTGTGTGAAGAATGATAAAAATCTTGAGAAAACCCGGCTTTCTTTCTCACCTCTTCGCACCTTCACTGCATGAAGTGGAAATGATTGTCTGATTGTTGGTTTTCATAAAGTTCCCTCTATTCCAAAGTCAGAAAGGTGCGAGGGTAGGGGGTCTCCAGCGCTGTTCGACCAATCCACAAGGACATTGGTGTAAGCATACTGACACCTTTATTGTGGACGTAATGCCAGAGTTTATCATTAGCTTGTTTATTTTGGGTCAAGACTACCTTTGTTCAGGGTAAGTTGAAGAACGACTAATCAACCATCGCTGTTAAACAGCTTCCAGCTTCCTGTTTCAGTCCGTCGCTCCGAGCCTCCGGGGATCAAAGACACAGTGCAGGTCCATTCATTCCCGATGGCTGAAACTGTAATACCTTCCCATAGGTTATAGTTACAGAGCCGTTGACAGAGTGACGTGCTGGCCGCGCCCCATCATCACACTGGTGTGCGTGTGGTTGTATGTGTGCACTAGTGTGTGACTTGTAGGCCTGTTGTTCTTCTGTTTTCTCGTGACGGCTCAGAGGTTCCAGGGACCTGTGGAGCACAGAATGGAAAATGTCTGTTTTTTGTCACAGAGTTTAAAGTCACTATGGGAATGTTCACCGAGTTAGAGATCCTGGGAAACACACGCACACACATATACATACATATCTTGGGACTCATTCCTATGCCGTAGGCCGCACAGGTCCGCAGTGAAGCCTAGCAGGTGCACTGCTGACACAGGTACAATAACCCTGTGTTTGCTGTGTACACCTGTGTGTGTGTGTGTGCGTGTGTTTGTGTGTGTGCATGTGTGAGCGTTCGTGTTAACTGATTTCTGCCTCTTCAGTCAAGCGCTGCCCATTAGGGAATGTTCCACAGCGAACGTATGCGACTCCGCCAACTCTTTCATTCCCCCTTTGGAGAAACAGTTTAGTCTTTACGGAGACAGATGGCGGCAACGTTGACGACCACCACAAACGAAAGCTGACAACTACCAGCGCAGATGTTTATGCCTGTGCGTGCTGGATTTTATGATGCCAGCTACACTTTCTCTGGATTTGAACTCCAAATTGTTTGCCGGCTTTCAGATCACTTTGTCTCGCTATGTGCTCAGCTGTCCGTGAAGCGCCGTTCAAACAACATCGTCTCCCTGTTTATTCCTCCTTCTCCTCCGCTCCCTGGAGAGTTTGCACTGAAGTCACGGCAGACTGCGGTGTAAACAATATGAATCGAGACACTCGTAATTCAAAAGTAATGGCGTTTCTCGCTGCTGTATATACGCCCACGCTAAACCTGTTGGTAGAACGTTTAGTTTGCAGTTCACAGACGCTGCTCTCTCTGGATTCACTCTGCGCATTTTTGAAAAACTTTTTTTGTTTAGTGGCATTTGTTTGTTTCATAAAAATCTGTGCGGTATTACCTTTTAAAGACAGGCACAACCCAGTGCTTATTCTCTCATTTGTCCTTCCTTAGCGTTGCCTTCTCTGATTTGTGTTTGCATGACAACTTTCCAGAAGCTTAAAGCTTTCCTTGCAACCAGCAAAGCACCTCACTTACGGGAATAAAAACAATTTCCACATTTGGCGAAAAGCAAGTGGGGTCCCAGTCAGCTATGGGCTTATGATAGACTGTGATAATCACAGTAACCTCTCCTCCCATAGCAGTCGTTCCCTCTGTGCAGCCCTGACGAGCACTGTCAGATTGCTCAAGTGAATCAAGTCAAAGTGGCTTCCCCCAGTCTCCGTGGTTGTCCCAGTTACAGGATCAGAGTCCCTGAAGAAAGGCAGTAAGACCGACACTGTTTACATTCACGGAATAGTCGAGTTAGTTTGAATAATCAGCTTACTAAGTAAGTAACAGGATATTTACTGGTAATCCAGGTTTAAATGCATTTATTTTGGTTTGTTTACCCAGCGAAGTTAATGCTGCAGTGATACACACCCTGATACCTGTATATATTAAAGTGGCATTATTCTCACTTTTATTAAACCAGATGGTATCATCGTGCAACAGTTCGTATGATATCTTACAAAAAATGATTCCTAATTTTTCGTGCGCTTTCCTACAAATGTAACACGTGTCAATTTCTGCTTGTTACATGCATACAGTCTTTTACAGATCGTCCGATTATCTATTGATAACATGCCGCTGATACGCCAAAATTAACTAAATGGGTTTTATTTCTGTTAAAAAAGCAAAACGACGGTGGGGGCGGTGGGTACGTAATGTAATCGGTGTGTGCCCGACCACCGTGTAACACCGGTAACACCGACTACTGCGACAAGCCTATCGAATACCATGGCAACGATCGAAGTTTCGAAGCATTCGGGTCAGTTGTAATGTACTGTATGTATGTTGTGTCACTTCTCAAACATGACCTGCTGAATTTTCCAGCACAGTGAAGCTGGGTTTCGGCCTGTTAAATAAAAGTATTCAGTTATTCTCGGATACTGTTTTGCTGTTGTCATGGCAACCTGGCCCGGCCCAGGCGGGCAGGCTCAGCAGATGCCCAAGGTGAGCGACAGTGCTTAGCTTTCACCCAGATCTCCGTTCCCGTCCTGTCCCCCGTCCGTGTCGTCTTACAGGGCATCGCTGCCAAAGCCTGCCAGCAGGGCCAAAGTGCTGAAGTGGCTAGCTGCGACAAGGAGAAAAAAACCTCACACACACAAAAAAACCCAGACCAATAGAAAATATAGCCATTCATGACCCTTTACTCCCTGGTGTAATGTCTGACTTTGTAGCAGTGTTGTTGCTGACTGCTGGTGTGTTTTTCAGAGCACATACTGCAACATGGAATTATTCAGTGTATCACAACATGGCCAGATGTCTTGTATATGATTCATTGATGAAGGCTCATTGCCAAAATAGGTAAAAAAGAAAAACACCAAAAAAATTAGGTCACAGATGGAGTTGGTCCCACTGATAATAAAATGTACTCACGTTTACTATGAAGTATGAGGGTCTGTGGCAATTCTGTGATCCCCTTCTCTGAAGTACATTCACGGCCCTAGTTATATAAAAACATAATTTTTTTTTGTTTTGATCATAAAAAGAGATTAACCTGCATGACGAAATACAGTTGTCTGTAAATAAGATTAAAAACTACTGTCATATTTTCACAATACAGAGATGTCTTTTGTGCAGAGATTAGTCTAGTGAAGAGGTAATAAATCACTGTGTTGTCACAGGCCTTTGAGCTTTAGCCCAAATATCTTGTGACACTTGCTCATTTCATGGTTGAGCAGGTGGAAAATCATGCAAGTTGGCTGTTTGGGTTTTGAAAATGAATACTGAAGGCCAGAAATCTCACCTTTGAAGTAGGGATGCTCTGATCCAACTTTTTTCTCTCCCAATACCAATTCCAATAACTCAACTTAGACTAGAGCAGCTGCCAAAAGCAAGAACTGATCTAAGACCAGAGTTCTGTCATACAAATCTGTTTATCTCGTTGCAGGAGACCCATTTTAATCATCTTTATGCCTCCGTGCTGGCAACAGCCGTGGCTGGAGGCGTTATGTTTTCGGGTTGTGCGATATCTCAGGAACGCCTGGAGGGAATTTCTTCAAATTTGGCACAAACGTCGACCTGGTGGTCAAAAGTCACTGTGACCTCACAAAACACGATTTGGCCATAACGCAAGAATTCATGATGACAATTTTACATGAATGTTTAGGCTAAACTTAGGATATTTTGGATGGACATGGATGTAAACTGCAACTTGACTGGTTGGCGGAGGCGTACAACCGCGAGGTGGTAATTCTAGTTATGTATTTTATTTATTTAACAGGGGCAATGGACTGTCCTTGAGTTAGCTGGATAGCTAACTTTCATCAGCCGTCCCTGGGCAGGAACATCCACAGAAGAGTTATGGCATCAAGTGTTAAAATTCATACAGGGGTACAGAGAATAAACAATGACGTCCAGGGATTTCTTTGGTACTAAAAAATGAGTCTTGGTGAACCGCCTAAATGTAAGAAATGTAGAGAAACCACAACTTTAAAATTACATTGTCAAAGAAACAGTATGTAATGTGGATCGGTCACATTGTGGCCTGAATAAGGTTAGTATCGGGGCTGATCCCGATATTGCCCTGTCATATTCAAAGTCAGTAATTGTTGGCATTGTGCGGTGTTCCCGCTTCCTCAGAAATGTGACGTCTTTCTGAATTAACCTTTACTACAATACACTATACATAGCTACTTCCAGATATTGTTTCGAAGATGAATGGTTGGAGACCTTTTGAAAGGTTTTGCAACTGCAATGTCTCTGCGCTGTACTTTGTTCAAAAAGTGATCAGGTCATATAAATTTAGCTCAGTTCATCTTTCTCAAAACTTGTTCAGAAACTACTATAGTTTTCTGATGCTCTGGTCAGCTTTAATGCCGCTGCACTTTGACCAGATAACTCTGCCCTGCCCCTTGGAGATCTGTTACTATCATTTTGTGCTATGGGGCCGTAAAAGCTGTGTTTATTGCACCAATTTGGAGGTTTCTCAAGACCCTCCCCACTAGCTGTTGAATTCCCACTTGCTGTACTTTAGCGGTTGCAGTACTGTCTTGAATACCAACATTAACTAGGGTGACATGTAGGATGTGGCAAGTGTTAAGAACTGTAGACGACAAGGGAGCTATCCTCCTTTTATACCAGTGCATTTGGAAGGTTTTCATTGTGGATATATCCCAAAATACTTTGCAAACCCACCAGGGAATTTGTGTTTTTATGTGGCCATCATGTCACCTCCAAATGTGTCTGTAGTGATCGAATCCCAATGTGTGTCCCGGATGTATTTTTGGTGCTGCAGTCCCACTTATATTTACAGCTGTCCGCTTGGAATCGGATTACTGCATGTTAGTGCAAAGTGTGAAAACAGGGCCAAGGAGAGCCTTTAGGCGGTCCTGTCCAGTGACAACATCATCGCCCTGACAGTGTCGCTGTGTCTATTAGAAATCTTCTCAGCGTTTCAGGAGCAAACGGGAGGGGAATTCTTATCTTTGTCGCTGGGTTTACCGCAGCCACAGTTGCAGACACAGCGGCTCATCAGGGTGCCTGTCAGGGTCTGGCACTGAGGGTGTCGCTATGATAGGAATTATCTCCTTCAGGGGAACAGCTGCCAAGGTTGTGATAACTTACAGTTGCATTACAGGTGAAGTAAGGATCCCTTTTTATTCATCACTTTTGCAGCAGAGCCTTTCCAAAAATATTTCTTTAATGTGGTATATGTAACAGTGTTTATGTGGGTATATTGTCTGTGTACTCTGTCCACTTTTTTCTGGTATCTTCTGTATAAAACAATGACGTCAGGGTCCACAGTTCATTTCATTATCTCGACTGTCACCGCAGATCTCATTATTTCGAGTCTGTACCTCAACAAGAACTGCGAGTTGTAAAGATATTGGCTGCGAGACTCCGCTCCAATTAGTCACACAGGGAAGGATGGAAGAAGTGGCAAGCACTTCCTCTGCCTCTTCAGCTGACTTTTCTTTGAAACTTTCTAAAGACCTAAGTTCATATAAACAGCTTTATGTGAACAAGACAGTAAAGCGCTTCAATAAAAGTGTTATATAATGCAGTCAAAGAGATAATGTGTTAATAAGTGAGCTTTGCAGGTGTTGGTAGGTGGATTTTGTTACCTTTGGAGAGAGCTGTTTCCAGTCTTAATGCTAAGCTAAGCTAATTGGCTGCTGGCTGTAGCTTCATATTTTTCTAAAGCTGTTTTTTCATAACTCCGGACGTTGTTTGGAGTTGGCCTTTCACACATGTAGCACACAACAGGAGATTGTCCGTGTCAGACGCATTTTCACCTACTGGAAATACTCCATTTCTCTTCTAGAGATTCAAGGTCTCGCTTATTTTTACTGCGTACCACGTGCGATTCACAGCAACAACAGACAGTGAAAATGATCTTTTGACAGTATATTGACATCATACCGGCAACATTACTACACTTTCAATATCTGTATCTGTAGAATATGTCACAGACATGAAAAAAATAAAAGCCCTCAAGCATTTTATCTGCTGACAGAATTCCTTCATTTGGCTTTTATTCTGAAATATGTGCAGGACAGTGTTGTAGAAGATGCAGTGACTTGCACAGCTCCATGAATGAATAAAGTACCGGCTTTTAATTGTGGATTATTACTATTATTTACAAATGAGCTTCTTAACCTTTTTTCTGTCTAAAATAAATAGAAATTACATTTGCAATGAAATGAAATGGCCATGATGAAAAGCAAACTCCATGTAGAAAACAAAGGACTGGCAGCAGAAACGCTGCCAGTGTAGACGCCCCCGCTGTAACATTTGAGAACAATAAGAAAATCATCTCCCTGTAAGAAGTTGAAATCATCCTCCTGATTTCATGAAGATGTGAATCCCTTGGCTGCTGCATGAAGGCGTTATATCTGCCTCGCCTCTTTAGCACCCTGAACTGCCTTTCCTGGAAGTTTTTTTTTCCCCTACTCCAGTAATACCATTTGAAAGAACTCTGCTTTCGCCTTAAAAGGAAAGGGGTGTTGGTCACAGAGAGAGCGGGGACTGTTTCTTGCTCGCTGACCTCTGAGGATTATGGGAATAGGATTAAAAGTAGAGGGTGCCCTAGTGGGGCTTTCCACCACCACCAAGCCTCAGCAGACAGCTGACCGCCTGATTGTAGTAGATTAATAAAAGCTCCTGCTTGCAGAATTTCCCCCAAAACAGTCCAGGAAGTGAAATGTCAGTGTGGTCAGAGCTCATTTGTCCCGCATACTGTTATATCCTTTTCTCTCCATAGCCTTATCCATCTGGTAGGGGAGGGGTTCTGGTTGAAGATTGACAGACAGTTTGAAGGGTCCCACCCGACCCAGATGGCAACCTTGAAAATGTTTCCGACAGTCCCCCATCCTCACCCCCAGCCTTGCTCGGCTCCCCCTTTTTTCATGCCTTTTCTTCTTGAAGAAAATAAGTCGGGGGGCCTCCCCTCGAGGCAGCCCCGGCCGCGGGTCCATTTGCCAGCTATTAGAGATCATAAATCTCTACGTTGAATGGAACCGCTGCCATCAGTGGTGCAGGGCATTGATGGTGTTATTGGGGAGGGATTGACCTCGGGGCAGGCCTGGAGCAGAAGAAGGGACTGAATGGGAGAGAAAGACAGCCCGGGGACGGCTTGTTAAACAAATGTTTCTCCCTTCTTTTTGTTCCCCTTCTTATCCTGTGAAGAGTTGCTGAATGCGTGCAGCAGTGAAGGGATGTTTGGTGGAGGGTTGGGCCTTGCTGTTAATGAGGGGTTCTCACCTCGGTGTAAATGGGAGGTTTGGGGAGAAAAGGTCACCGATCTCCATCTATGTCTCTGCGGTGACCTGCCTGTGCCCTATGCTTGGATACTCCATCACAGCTTTGTGTGCGTATGTGTGTGTTTGACAGGGCTGTCAAATGGGGTTTTGACTTTTGGATCTTTTGGCAAATATAGATCTTGTGTTTTTGTCTCAGTGAGAGTGACGTTAATAGCCACAGTGGTTTAAGCTTTCGCTTCCTGGTTGGGTGTTTGTATGTCCTGTTTGCGTGTGTTTTTGTTTGTGTGTCTTCTTCATACATGCTTCTCTCCAGTGTGAATGCTTTCACAAGCAGCGACAGGGGGTAAAGTGTTTATTTGAACACATTTGAGAGTCTGCTGAGGGCCGTTCGGCTGTCTGCTGCAATCCCCCGTGCTTCTGGAGACAGCTGGGGGGCAATACCGCTCTCTCTCTCTCTCTCTCTCATTTAGCCTGTCTCTCCCCCCTCTTTTAAACTATCAGCCTGTCTGTCTCGCTCCATCTCGCCATCAAACCATGTCCACACTAATGCAGATCTTTTTTGAAAACATATCCTTTTCTCTCTCCCTTCATCCGCTTTTTGACGTCTGGCTCTAAAATTGAGCTTTTTAAAATTCTTTCTAAATTGCTAGTGTCGCTAGAGAAATCTTAATGTATTTGTATTGCACCTTTCACAAACAGACGGTAGCTGACATAAAGAATTTCTAAAGAAACCAGCTGCACTGAAACCTCTGAATATGTCATTCAACATGGCAGAGTTGATTGTGTAGTGCAATTTAAAGGTACAGTGTGTAGGATTTGGTGGCATCTAGTGGTGTGGTTTGCAGATTGCAACCAACTGAGTACCCCTCCGCTCACTCCTCCCTTTCCAAAACCTTGATAATGGCGTTCGCCTCGCTCAGAGGCCATCATTACCATAATAACACTACTTTAGCAGCAACGGAAGTCAGGCGGTGGCTAGCGGTACCATGATTTTGCACTCTGAAGATGGTAACACACCAACCCAACATCAAAGTCTGGCGTTTTGGAGCATACTGCAACAAACAACACGCTGAGCATAAACGCCTCTGTGCATGCTCATAGCGCGCATGCCATCTACGGAGGCCCGCGCCACGGTGCCGCGCGCAAGTATAAACAAAGCGTCACTGCATCACTGCGACAGTCGCCTTTTGCATCCACGGAGCAATCTTCAGCCGACAACCAGCACTGAAGGATTCTTACAGCACCCAGAGCCTTTGTGATGAACAATCTTCCTGCTTGATATCGCAGCATCTGTCAAATAAAAGCCCTGATGATCTTATGATTGCATCTCGTCTCCTTAGAAACCTGATTTCCTCTCTGTCTGAGATAGCACTAAACCTGCAGGGGAATACGGTTTTAAACTTTAGGGACCAAGTTTATAGAGAGGAAGTAGGCTCTGTGCAATAACTGTGCAATGAAGTGTGTGTATGTGTGTGTTAACGAATGCTCAGGGTTGAGGCAGAGACCGAGAACAGGGCTGGCGAGTGGGTGTGCTGGGTAATAGATCTCAGTGGCTGTCTGTGGAGCGAGCTGCTGCGATATGGTGGGAATTAGCAGAGGTGTCGATGGGACAAAGACCGAACCTGCTGCCGGTTGATCAAGCATATTGATACGCCGTTGCCTAGAAACATTTCATTTGGATTAAGCCTCTCTCCAAGGTGGTATCAGTCCTCAGGTCTTTACGGTGTTGCGGAAGACAGTTTTCTCGAGAAGAGAGTTTGCTTAAGGGCAGATTCTTTTTAATTCAACCTTAATTAGTCAAGCCAGATAAAGAGGATGGCAGCATTATTCACAACAATGTGTGGGCTGGTAGCAGGGAAAAGAAAGGTTGCACATTTCACACCCTCAGCAGAAAGTAATATTACATAAGGTTTGCAAGGACCCGCTGAACACAAGTTACGCGGAATATCAGCTCTACAGACGCCATTCGAATTCACAAAAGCGACAAAGAAAAAGGAAGAAATAACGTAGACTCACACAGTCAAGTGGCTGCTTTGATATCACCTAAAGCTTTAAGGGAATGAGACACTCATCATTATCTTGGTTAGATTGCCTGCCATGCACAGATGAACTGAAATGATGACTCTGAGATCTATTTTTTCTGACGTCTAGCCGATCCAAGGTTTCATTTACATGATCTAAGTGCATCTTGAAGGATTAACCTTGTTAAAAACACCTTGTTCAGTTAAGATTTCCTTCAGTCTCAAGAACATTGAGAGCGCTTAATGATCAAGGTCACGTCGGGGGAAATGTACTTGTAGACAGACAGCAGTGGTTGCTAAAGGTGAAACAGCTCCTGTGGTTTGGATGTAATTACCTTTTGGATCAGTTGAAATGACTGTGATGCTGCTTCAGTCTTGGTATATATAGTCTGTGTGCTGTATCTATGTGCTTCAGGTCCAGCACTATAAGGGAATCAGGTGTCCAGGGATTTACAGTAATACCGTAGTGTCTGACACCTATCCACATATCAGGCCCCATCTGTACATGCGCATGTATCCACTGAAGACATCTTCACACCGACCAACGTTGCCTGGTTACAGGCCAGTTGGCAAGGAAACGGTGACGGCCCGTGCTAATTTGTGATGGCCTCAGACGAATGCGTGTGTGTGTGTGTGGGAGATGAATGACGGCTTCTAATCTGTCAAGCGAGACAGGTGACCCAGCGCTCCGTTGATTAGCCCAGACAGACACAGCGTCAGGCATCCCCGCAGCCCCCAAGAAACACGCCTCTGTATGATAGAAAACCAATTCAGGACTGTCTGAAATCAGTTATATTGACTGAATGAACAATTTAGGTGACTTTTGCAACCTCCAACTATTGGCAGGAACTATATGGCAATCTAACAGCAATTATTTTAAAATGTTTGTATTTATTTGTATTATATGTTTGCAATGTTTGCAATGTTGGGTAACACTTCATTTTACAGGTCCGCAAATGTCATGGTAATTAGGTGATAATTAGCAAGTAACCTATTTGGAATTACTGCCAAATTACCCCAATATTTACCTCAACATTTATCGAAAATTACTTTATTATAAACATTATTTAATAATTATATACTATAATAGCATATACTTGTTAAAAAAGGGCCCTTAGGTTTGAGAAGCGGCTGTGTGCTGCCCTTCATCAGAGGTGGAAAACCAAAACTAATAGAAGACACTTCAGCCCTACTTTTGCGTTACAGGATTGAAGTTAAAAGAAAACCAAGTTTGTTGTGCATGTAGAAAAGCATCACAGTGCAACAGTTGTCTGAAGATTGATGCCGGTCCCTGAATATGCGCATTGTGCACTCAGTTATCTGTTTTATGGTGAAGAGGACGGAGGAAAAGAATGAGAGGAGAGCAGAGAAAGAGTACATTAGACTGCATGCGAGAGAAAGCAATTACCTGTGGCAGACTACACGTCTTCCCCGTCACAGAGGACAGGAGAGCGGTGGAGAGAGGAGAGATGAGAGAATGGGAAACGATAGAAGAAGAGGGAGGAGGGTGAGGAAAAGAAATAAGAAGAGAGAGGAGATACTGGCCTGCCAGTCACTTCTCTCTGTACCTGCTGATAAGACTAATCTGAGTGAATATAGCTGCACAAGTAATGCCATGCACTTGAAATTTCAATTTTTTTGGGCCCGATAGTGGGACTTTGACTTGGTATCATTTGCAGGTCCAGATACGAGCAGCTGCTCTTCAGAGAGAGCTTTAGCCTCACTGCAGGATTTGATTCTTATTCTTCCCAGTGAGTTTTTCTCTCTCCACATATTCACATGGCTTTCCTCTCATTTTCCAAAAACATGAAATGTGCTCTAAGTTACCCATAGGTATCAGTATGAGTGTGAATCTCTGGAAGACTTCCCTGAGGTTTTATTTAACCTTTTCTAGACCCTTGAGACTAATTAAACACAACGTTTTTGATGGTGTAATAAGTTCTTGGACTTCCAGACTGCTTGGAAGAAAGGGAGACACCATACGTTTGTATACAGGATTATTTCTGAGCATCCTTTTTCAAATTGAGTACCATGACTGAAAAGATGAGAGTCTATAGCAGATGTGTGGACTTGATTCAGAAAATTAATCGCACATTTTTTATCTGTTCAAAATTTACCTTAAAGGGAGATTTGTTAAGTCTTTAAAACTCTTATCAACATGGGAGTGGACAAATATGCTGCTTTATAGAAATGTATGTATATATTTATTATTGGAAATTGATTAACAACACAAAACAATGACATATATTGTCCAGAAACCCTCACAGGTACTGCATTTAACATAAAAAATAAACTGAACAGCCCAACAGGCAACAACAGCTGTCAGTGTGTCAGTGTGCTGACTTGACTATGACTTGACCCAAACTGCATGTGATTATCATAAAGTGGGCATGTCAGTAAAGGGGAGACTCGTGGGTACCCTTAGAACCCATTTCATTCACATATCTTGAGGTCAGAGGTCAAGAGACCCCTTTGAAAATGGCCATGCCAGTTTTTCCTTTCCAAAATATAGTGCAAGCTTGGAGCGTGATTTAGCCTCTTTCCCAAAAAGCTAGTGTGACATGGTTGGTATCAATGGATTCCTTGGGTTTTTTCTAGCTTCATATGATACCTGTATCTTCACTCTAGCTTTAAAACTGAGCCCAACTTAACCTGAAAATCACAAGTTGCGTAACTGTGTTAAAGAAATTTGTTGCGCTTAAACAAATTTGCGTTAACATGTTATCGCGTCAACTTTTACTGCCCTAATTATTTAAGAACTGTGCCATGAATCAGTTTATTTCCTGAATCAACTAACGTTAATGCTCCTCATTCCCAGCAACAATTCATTCCCGAGATCCACTTTGTTTGAACCAATCTGACAGCATCCAAGCAAGTTGCAGGAGAGAAACAAGAAGAACTAACGTTACTTTACTGAGCGCCGGTTGGAAAAAATTATACCAAAGATAATTTAATTTGTGTACAAAAGATATGCAGTGTTCAACAAAAAATGTATTGCATTATGCAAAATGTACGGGTCGAAAAATTATAGACGGAGACGCAAATGGCATCACATTGGTGAAGAATGCATTATGACTTGTTTAGGACTCAAAACTCACAGTTTAGGACTTTGGACTTGTCAGTCTTGACTTTGGGCTTTAGTGCAAAGACTTGAGACTTACTTGTGACTTGCAAAACAATGAATTGGTCCCCCCTCTGGTCTATAGATACATATTACATAATCAAGTAGCTCTCCATAGTAGTACCAGCCTGTGAATGTTCTTCAACACTGTGCTAGTGTCCCAGGGGTGGAACAGTGGTCGGTAAAAGGTCAGTGATGATCCTGTTACTTTAAAGGACCTTTAACCAATGAGGGGCAATATTAAGGTTTTTATAGTGGGTGGTATAAGATAGGAAACATCTATAGAAAAAGAGAGAATCCATTACAATATCCGGTCATAAAAGCCACCTCTGTGAAGCTTATAAAGTATGTGTCAGAGAGATGCGTGGTTAAATCTGTGGTCATTTTTCTGGCTGTAGTTTGTGGTGTTTTTTTACTCTTTTGTTGTATTATAAAGAATTTCTAGTGTTTTGCCACTTCGCCTCGTTTCCCTCCCAACCTTTCTATTAAAAAATGACACAAAACAACACTTCATAATTATCACCTGCTAGTGATTAGTCCGGATCTTTTGTCTCTCTTCCTCTCCCTGCGTCTCTTCACACTTCAAAGCAGAGTGGATTCGGTCTGCTCCCTGCAATAATCATCTCCTCGCATAATAAGCCGGGGAAATAACAAGTTCAAGTGTGCAGTCTTTGCAACACTTGCCCCCTCAGTCTTTCACCAGTGAGTTCCCCCCGGGGGAGAAAACACTGCTCGTATTCAAACATGAGGAACGAGGGAAAGAAAGGAGAGTGGGTGAGAAATTGTGGAGGAGCTTGCTGTTTAATGAAAGTGGGTTATAATAGAGTGCTGTGCTGGGACAAGCGAGGTCCTCTCTCAGCTTGTTGATCTTGCTGATGTATGCTGCGTCACATTGTTGCTTAATTGACTCGGTTTGTGCCCAGCTGAAGGTTACCCTATCAAAGGCAGTAATTTCACCTGCCAGCAACTCGGCTTTATTTCTCTCCAGCAAGCTACGCTGATTTATTTCAGCATAGTCTGGGTATTTCTTTAAATACTATTAAAGCACATACTGAAGGCATCATTATGTTATGTTATTACAGAAAAGGCCCTGACCAATTTGGTGCCCTAGGCAAGATTTTAGCACTGCAGCCAATTCCACTACCAATCATTGTGTTCATACACTCACAGAATATGCACGGCTTTATGTCTTAAAGATTACGTTATGCAGATCACACAGTTTTTCACACACAGAAAAAATATGTTGTAGATTTTTCCACAAACTTGTCTTTACAACTTTCCTTAATGACTTTAAGGTGGGAGTAAATGTCGTTAACTTTAGCCATTTCTTAAATTAGCAAACGTTAGAACGCTTTTGGGGCGCCCCTATGGATGGATGGATGGATGGTGCCCCTAGAATTTGCCCTTTATCGCCGATGCCTATAGGTCTGGCTCTGTGTTATTATGTCACATACGTACGAGTATGACATTAAAGGTGGGGTCGGTAGAAACTAACAACTGTACAGTATTTTATTTATTATTTTAAAAATGATTCAACCGAAATGCCGAGCCCAGTGTTGCCAACTCTTTTCCAATGAAAGTAGCTAGCAGCACGAGCTCCAAAAGTCCCTAAATCTATCCCTTTAGGCCTCCCTCCAAAGCCACTCCCACCAAAATTATCATTATGAGCATAAACATATCATAATTAACAACAAACACGGCTATTGTTAGTACTCACAGCTGTCAAGCTAGCAGCTTGTGGAAGACTCCGGTGATGATCAATGAGTGCAGACAGGTAGCCCGTCCAATCGTTACATACGGGCCAAATGAAATGATTGGGCGGGTTTATTACAGTCCTGCGGGAGCCACAGATACCGGATTTATTTTTCTTCTTTTTTTTGTCAGAGCATTTGATTTATTGATTTATTGATTTCTGTCAGGACATAATGAGAATTTATAACAAAAAAAATTTATTGAACAGCTATCTGTAACATAATTAAAAGAAGATGACAAGTCAGCAGGATAGCCAGATCGAATATCAGCTTCCAGTCCCAAAATGTCAAATATTGATATTTTGTTGTTCCGTTGTTCTAACCTCAATTTTCTGATTTGATACATTACCAGCACTCCTCAGTACAGGCCAGCTCGGCACACTGAGCTCTCATCTATTTATAACTCCTACTCTTTTTAATAATGCTTTTTTTCTTGCTATTTTCCACTTGTTTCCTGCCGACTCCACCAATTCTCTTCCTCTGTCCTTCTCTTACTCATCGGTGTCCTCGGCCTTAGCCTCCGAGTCTAGGTGTTGTTTATAGCAGCATTAACGTCCACTGCTGTGGCATTTTGGGGGCTATTAGAAGTCTCGTTGAGGCATTAGTCATGTCTCGGAAGTGTGACGTGGGCAGAGCACTGGCTGGGCCAGCGGGGGCCGTGACATGCATGGCGAGCTGGTCTTTATGCAAGCCAGACGGCTGACCTTTTCCTGCAGAATCCTCCGCGACGGGAGAGGTGATGTCTGGGTAATTAATGGTGTGAAACCTCGACGGCTCATCACATCCCTCCCCGCTGCGTCCCGCCCCGCTCTGCTGTCTCCGGTGTCGCTGTCAAGTGACACCAGTGGGAAGTCTGACTGGGAAGAGCAGGGAGGTATTGGATCTGCCCATCTGTGTTTGTCCCTGGTGGAAATTTGTTCCCAGCTGAGATGAAGGCAAAGCTTTGATGATAATGAAATTGAAAAGAGGAATGAGAATCTGAGTGACAGACGAAAGTGTTATCCTCTGAGATTTCATGGTAAGTAGGTGATAATTAGCATAAGTAACGCATTTGATATTTCTTTGAAATTACCCCTATATATAGCTCAAAATTATTTAATAATTATATTCTGCTATTTCCCAAAGCAGGTAACAAATAGCTGGTAGTTTGTGATAGGCAATGATGTACAGAATCAGAATCTGGGGGTTAACAACTCATAGCCTTACCAGACACAGTTTATTACCTGCTTTGGGAAATAGCGGAATATAATTATTAAATAATATTGGGGTAATTTTGGATACATTTTGAGGTAAATATAGTGGTAATTTCAAAGAAATCTCAAATGTGTTACTTGCGAATTATCACCTATTTACCGTGAAATTTGCGGACATGTAAAATGAAGTGTTACCCAATTATCCTCTTGAGTTTTTAGATGTTACAGCATTCCTGCATCTTCACTTCTCCTCTTCTGAACAGTCCTGCTTTTGTCTGACTCTGAATTCTCTCTCTCTGTCAGAGAACAATGAAACAACCCACCGGCTACTGGCTGGTACCCCGTCAGCATCAGTGCCTGCCCGAGCCGGGAGCTGACAGGTCAGACACAGACTGTGCTAGAGATTAGACTTGCTCGTGTCAGATCGACCTCCGTGAGCGTGGCGCTTTATTCTTACAAACTGCACTGACCGCTGTATCGGTTTATGTGTGCATTTGTGTGTGTGTAAGGCTCCACATAACTTTCAGTTTATACAAGTTGCACTTAATAAAAAGAGTTATATGTACCTATGTACATAAGCAGGATGTTAATTAGAGGGCTAAGCATGTACACACTAAGGCAAATACATCTAAAAATATGACATAAGTATGGTTTTATTAAAAAGCCCAGTCCTCAGTTTTGTCACCTTTGCTGATTGTGGAAATCTCATCGATATTTGTCTCTTTCTGTTTCCATCCAAATGAGTATAAAATGGTTCGATCTTGGCTTATAAATGATACCAAGAAACTAAGGGCCCTTTTTTCAAGCCAACACTTAGTCCGTTTTAATCAAACTCTGGTGCAGTTCGTTTGGGAGGTTGTGAATACAGAAATCAAACTCTTGGAAGACCACCTCTGCAAGTGGTCTTGGACCGTTTCCAAGCGAACCAAAACCTATAGGCTGTCTGTGCGGGCATTTGTTTGGGATGGACACAGGTAAACGGCAGGTTAACATGAGTGGGAGAGGACTGACCTGGACGACTGCAGAAGTCTGATGTTTGCTTGACATCTGGGCCAAAGAGACCATACAGAATATGCAAAATAAAGTCCACAAAAATAGTGACGTTTATAAATTCATTCGAGATAAACTGGAGGAGAAGGGATTTGTGCACACAGTAGATCAGTGAGTCAAAGTAAAAAAACGAATGCGATGCCCTGCATAGAAGTGACAGCTCTTGAGACAAAAAACATAAATTTGCTTCTTCGTTCACGCCCCTCAGCAATTTTTTTTTTTTAATTTGGTCTGCTTTAATTTGTGCACTGTGAAACCGAACCAGACTAAATAGAAAACGAACCAAAAGTATAAATTTCACTCTGATTCGGACTAGCCAAAAGGACTATGGCTTGTGAAAGCGCCCTAAGGCAAACAATATTTATACCCCCGCGACAACGTAGTCTGTTTGCGTGTCACACTTTGGTTTCCGAAGCAGAACTCGGAAACGGTTTCACTTAGGAACTTCAAATTTGTTATGATGGTTGACAGTGTGGTCTAGTTGTGCTTTATGGGGGTTAGAAGTCCAGGGTGCCCATCATTTTTGATAATAACAAGCTAGATTGTGCTCAATAGACTAATTTCATTAGTTCCAAAAGGGCAAAACCTTTAGCCCTACTTTGCAGGGGTCAAGCAGTGAGCGGGGGTATGAACTTTGCCTTGTTTAATAAAAAACTAATTTAGTTTTCACAGTGGTGCTACATAATATTGGGGGATCAAGATTCAGGAGTTTTATTTGTCACGTACTCATACCGGATATGCAGTGAAATGCAAAGTGGCAGTGCTCACAAGATTGTGCAAAACAACATCAACTATACAAATATTTTTAAAATGTAATTAAAATTGTAGGGACAATGGCATTATTTACAGTGAGAGGGGTCTATATACAATATGGATTATGAATATCACCAAAGTCATTGGGATTTATCCTCTGGGGACAATGAATGTATGTACAAACTTTTATGTCAATCCATCAAATAGTTGTTGATTTCATATTTCCATCTGGAGCAAAGTGGTGGACTGACTGAAAAAAGACAATAGAAGTCTAGAAAGATAGAAAAAGATTTATTTTTCAGCCCACAAACTCCCTCACCAACTTGAGGATTTCCAACCATGATGTCCGCTTGCTTCGCTGTCTTGACTGTGGTCTTCTGGGTGATGTCAGCTGTCAGTCTGAGTGTTTGACTTTTCACCTCTCCATCGCTGCCCCGCCCCTCCCATTCAGCGCCTCCGCCCGCCGACAAGCTGTCGACTCTACTCAACCTGAACTAGTCTCCTAAATGAGACCAAGTCTGGGCCCCTCCGCCGGGGGGCCGACGATAAGCCACAAAACCACAGAGCTTCTCCCAGCTTACAGTGGCCAATAGCACTGATAATGTACTCTTTCAGCTGTGTCAGATAATGTGACAAAAAAGTGTGTGTTTGTGTTTGTGAGGAAGAGACAGAGATAGAGGCAAGTAATATATCACAGAGGAAAGCCCCTCTGGTGTTAAGGGCACGGTCTGGAAAGCCTGATTAACATGAGTAGGTGAGTGTGTTTCCATTGTATCTGCTATGTCGGCATGTGTGTGAGTGATGGCCGGTGAATGAGGTTGCCCCTGGTCTCGCCTGTCCTCCCTGGTGTTTTGGTGTAATTATCGGGGAGACTAACGAGCTTCTCCCACTCTAACGAGGCTGGCTTTTTATTAGAACTGCTAATTGCTCCATATCGAGGGAATACTCTGGCTTTGTGTTGAGGAAGCAACGGGAAGCAGAGTAAATGTGTACGAGGGTTGTGTGTGATTGTGTGTGTTTATGAATGTCTACAGTCTTTGCTGCTGCTCTGTTGACATACCCACAAAAATAGAAGACTGTATTTAATAAACAAGCATCTACATATATAATTGTGCATAAGTCAGTTGGCAACCTCCGGGTCTGTGAAGTGAAGCCAATGCTGAAGTGCCTTAAACCTGCATTCTTTCTAACAGCCAGCAGGGGGCGACTCCTCTGGTTGCAAAAATAAGTCTGATTGTATAGAAGTCTATGAGAAAATGATCCTACTTCTCACTTGATTTATTACCTCAGTAAACATTGTGAACATGAGTTTATGGTCTCAATCTCTAGTTTCAAGTGTTCTTCAATACAGCATGATGTTCATTTAGTAAATTATGGTCCCATTTAGAGTCAAATAGACCATAAAGCAGAGTATGCTGTAGGGCGTGGCTACCTTGTGATTGACAGGTCGCTACCACGGTGTTGTCCGGTCTGGGAGTTGTCCATGTTTTCGTCTTACATCTTTAACCATGAAAGTTAATTATAACCTTTTTGCTCGCCTGAAAATGTCTTATTCAGGTTCAGTTCTTAGCTCCATCCTCTCGCGTCACTTCTGGTTGCAAAAAAGCAAGATGGCGACGGTCAAAAAGGCTACGTCCACTTCTTATATGCAGTCTATGGTAGCCAGTTACTGGTAGCGAGCAAGCTACTTGTTGGATACCCCTGGATTACACCCTGTTGATCAGCGATTGAAGATAACTATCAATGATATAATGCCACAAAAAAAGCTTTTACTGCAGCCATCTGCTGGCTTATAAGAAGACATTTTTAAGGCTTTCATGAAATTGTTTGCTGAGCGTATAATGTACAGCGAAGACTCTGTAGGTATGGTGGAGTATTATAGAAGTCCAATTTGCTACAGCCAGGTAGAGTTGACATGTGACAGTGTGTACAGTATGTGTGTGTGTTGACTCCTCTGACTGAGCTGAGTGTATACCTGCACCTCATCGCTCTAATTGGAGAACACACATTTTTATTCATTACAGTATTAATTAAAGTCGCTAATACAGTTTTTTGTGTGTGAAATTTGAGTCATATCTGAACATGCGTTGCATTTTAAAAGGATATATCTGAGTTTTTTTAACACCAACAGCCTGCCGTCCAGCTGCAGTGGGAACCCTTATGACTAAAAAAAAAAGAAGGATAGCCATTAGGAGAGCAAGACTCTGCCAGCTCATGAAATGGGCTGTTATAATGTCAGCCACAGGTAATTAGTCTGTGTTGGCTAGTCTGCCTTCATGCAATATAACAGATTGTATGTGTAGTGCAATACACTCGACCACATCATACAGTTATAACCCTTTAAATTAGGGGCTTGCAATTGTACAGGAATGAATCGAAAGTAAAAAAAAAAAAAAAAAATTGATATCCTTGAAAAATCCTTGCTATATATAGATAACCTAATGGCTTGTTTTGTCTGTGGGTCATCAGATCGAACAGGTAGAGGCTGTTTTTTACTGCATCGTCCTTATAATAGCAACAACTCAGTGGTGCACGCTGTCTGACTCTGTGGGGGGATTGGAAGTAATTATACTGCTGGAAAGGCTGTACGCTGACTGGATTTTGCCATACCAGTTATTTAACTAGAAGAAAGGCAATAATAATATACAGAGATCCAATAATATAGTAATACATTTTTGACCTTAATACCCCAAAATGATAGTATGTTGCATAAAGTAAATATTTGAGATGAGCACAGCTTTGCAGAATCATACTTTTATGTTGACTGTGTTTTTCAGACATACAATTTAGTCACAGTAATAATGTAGGGCTGTTTTCTATGTCGTGACACATCGAGTATATACTGTATATAGTACAGATAATGTAAGCATTTGCGGAAAGGGTGTAACGATACGTTTTTACAACGATACGATACGTATGACTTTACGTGGTTGCGATATGATTCAAGGACGATATTTGGCTCATCTAGAGCGATACGATACGATTCAATGACTTGAAATTGATACAGTAACTGTTTTTTGCCATAAATTTAATTTAATTTAAATTTCGTTCAGGAGTTTTCCTTGTAAGAGAATCAGGGATAAATTAACTATGGCTATAAACAAGCAAACACAATGATTAATGGCAAATACATACACCTTTTATTTGAAAATAATAAAAAGTGCAACTTCAGGACCCGCTGCTTCAGTTCTCAAGATACAAGGCAGTGTTTATTCTGCAAACAGCAAGTGATTTATCAAGGACATCTCCCTTTTTGCAAAAGGCAAAATGTTTCCGCACGCTGGACCTCAAACGCAACTGGAAAATTTCTCGCTCGTCTGGCTCTTCCTCACCATCGACCATGCTTTGCATTGTTGTCGTCTTTCTGAGATTGGCGCTGCTGGCTCATGTCAATGACATCATACACATTGTGAGCGTGAACCAGAGTAACGTTTAACATTTTGTTATTATCAAAAGTGCTAAAATATACATTCATATAACGTTTGTCGTGCCTAAATACAAAGTGCAAATTCTTAGTATCGTTACAATCGATTATTTAACTTGCAAATCGATTTTAGATGGATATACGTCCCCCATGAAGGACAACTTGCCGAGCACCTATCCATGTAGTTGGATCGTATGAATATCAATACATCGATATAGTAGATAAATCGTTACACCTCTAATTTGCGGTGAATTTGCGTTCTTCTCTGATGCTTGTTAGTATGAAACAATGCTGCCAAAACTAAGTCTCCTGTATCTTAAAGACGGTGTTTATTTTTGGCACTTTCCCCTCCCAACCACTTACAGTACACGCTTGCACACACACTTGTACGCACAAATTACTTTCCTCAATTCACTCCTTTGTCCTCTGCCCCACTATCATTATGGCCATACAGTAACTCAAGGGCTATTGGAGCTCCTGTTGCTTAGGTTACACGTTATTGCACCCTCAGTCAGTCCCGTCACGCGTGTTGCCATGCTGATCGGTCATGCCTGCCGTACCGCCTCAGCCTGTAGGATGTTATTATCAGAAAGTATGACATTAGAAGTCTTTACTGGCAGCAGCTGTGTTGTATTTATGCAGTGTGTTTACTGCTTCAGAAACAGGTCACACATGTTACGGTGCTGAATGACTTCTTCATACCTCTTACTGTATGAACCTGTTCGGTTGTATTATTTTCCTGTGTAGAATTAGATGACTTTATATGAGATAAGACTTCAGTTTTCCTTCCCTGTCATCACATAGACGACAGTGAGGAGGGAAAGAGACTGACTGACTCACAGCAAAGGTCTTCATACCAGTTCAAAGCCAACAGTTTGTGATTACACGGTACAGTTTCCCGCAGAGCTCCCAAGGTGCATCTTGTCTGAAATGTTGATGATGTTGTTATCAAAGGGCTTTCTGCGGCATAAATTAAGTTTATCGTCAGCAATGTAGCTACTGATGTGTGTTTTTGCTCTTTCTTTTATTTCCAAAATAAGATTACTTGCAAGCACATTCTCACTTTTGAGATGTTGCACTGGACAGAGGAGAAAAGATGCTCGTGCAGATGAAAGTGAAAATGTTGTCCTATTGCCGAGTGATTATTCTGCAGCGCTTTTTCCACACACCACATGATTATCACACGCCAGCATTCACTACATCAGCTCTTTAAGGTTCAGCGTGTGCGACGTAGGTGTAAGAGGATTTGAGAGTGGCCGCCAGTTTGCTGTTAATAAACCAGGATAGGATTGAGTTACTCACTGTCTCTCTTAATTAACTCTTCTTTCACGCCTTCCTTCTTCCCTTTAGTCCACACTTACTGTTCCAGACAGCAGCTCATCAGCAGCTCAACACTCCTGAACAGTGACCCGTACCAGTGTGGGTCAAAATGTCAAAGGTCACTGAAAGTGCCAGAGGTCAGAGAGTCAGTAGTGAAGTCGATCACAAAGCCTTCCTGCTAAGCCTTTCTCTTTTTTTTTTTTTTTTTTTTAAGGGATTTGATGGGCGGGTGTAACTCAGGAAAACAAGTTAATTGCTTGTGATAAATATCCTGTAATTAGCAGATTTTGCTTCTTGTTTTGCTTCTTTCCAGTCACTTAAAGGGACTATTTGTAACTTTCAGAATTGCTGCTTAACGTCGCTGTGGCCGTGAAGTCAGCGAAAGTCAGCGTCGGGCTCGCGCTTGCTCGCTCTAAATATACCTGAACGAGCATCGCTCAAAACAGTGAGGTGACACACGTCAGCTAAAACCACGATATCACTCTATATTTCAGCTGCTTGGCAGTAATGTTAGCTGACCAGACAAAGGTCTCTCCATGAACATGATTTAGATCTGATCCTAGTGTTGGCTTTTCCTGCCTCACCCTGCCCACTGACACAGCGCGCACCAACAGAGGTTTTCCGTGTCTTGTGAAGTGACGAGGCTCCGCAGAGAGAAACGTGAACCGTGACACCGGCTATCGGTCTCTCACTGCGGGCGCAGGAGGGAGACGGTAACGTTTCTCTCTGGAGGAGCTGCAGCATTTATTTCTGCACAAACGTCCACTGTACTTTCACTAGATATTCTCAGAGCTAAACTAACTCTCCTGCAGTGTGTAGTGAGCGCTTGTTCACGTCTAGAGGTGGAGCGAGTACGCGAGAACGCGCGCTCTGTCTGAGTGAAGGCGAGCAGGCAGAGGA
This sequence comes from Sebastes fasciatus, assembly GCF_043250625.1. Taxonomy (NCBI): domain Eukaryota; kingdom Metazoa; phylum Chordata; class Actinopteri; order Perciformes; family Sebastidae; genus Sebastes; species Sebastes fasciatus. The sequence continues at coordinate 33,234,430 of NC_133797.1, forward strand.
GACGAGGCTCCGGCCATACGCCAGCACGCATATGAGAGCGCGCATGTGTCCCGACCCGGTACATTTATATGCTTACAAAGTTACAAACAGTCCCTTTAAAATGACTGCGTTGAGCCAGTTGAGATCATTGAAATGTACAACAGCAGTAACAGTAAGTTAAAGTCTCACTTTTTACAGTAAAATTACAGTTTTAATAGTCGGAATCCGCTTACTTATTTAAAAGATTTTGCGATTGCTCAGTGTGTGTCCCCCGCAGGCTATATTTAATCAAATTTTAAGTTGCTGTGAGTTTATCTTTTACTGTAGCCTTTTGTATATTTTATGTTTGCCCAGGCTTCATCATTTCTCCAGGCTCTCTGTGCAATCTTCAATAGTTGGAAAAACTCCCTGACCCTTACAAACCGCCTACCCTCTATATCTAGTTCCTTAATATTCAGCTTTATGAAAATGAGGCTGAAGACAAAAAGCCTTGTATTGTGTCCAATATTGTGTCCCCTCCCCCCCCCCAGCCCAAACCAGCTCTCCTTTATTTCCTGCTCCCCACCCCTCCCTCTGCTGTTTTTCTCCTCCGCACCGACACCAAGCCCTCTATATGAAAGCTCATTGGCTGTGAATGTTTTGTGGTATTATGTCTGCACCAGGATTTGTGTGCATGTGTGTGTGTGTTTGTGTGTTTGTGTGCTTATTTTAATCTGAGGGATTTGCATCACGCTCTCTTTGCTGTTTGCAAAACAAGCCTTATGGAGCAGAGACAATAACATGGTTATGAAAATGGAAAATGTGCTGGGATAAAAGTTTAGTCAAATTCACAATCTGGTGGATGTTCCAACACGCACAAGCTAAGCACTTACTAGTATGTAAGTACTACGTTACCCCAAATCCTCTCCTCATATTAGGGATGCTGTAACTCAATGCAGTCCCATATGTTTTTTATTTATTATTGTTATGACCTAGTAAAGCCAGTAAAAATGTGAATAAATAGACAAAATATAGATAAATAACGGCCAATACATTGAGTTATACACTCTGAATTAGTCGATTCATTGTCAGAAAATGAATTGGAAGTCATTTAAAAGGTTTCAATGGCAATAATTTACTAGTTCCAGCTTCTTACATTGTCAATATTGTCATCTATGAGAATAAATTATTGTCTGAGAATTTCTGTTCTCGGACAAAAACAAATTTACAATTGCCATTTTTCACAATTTTCCAAATATTTCATTGATTAATCGATCAACTAACGATTGTTTCCATTAGTTGCAACCCAGCTAGGGCTGCACAATTAATCTACATTTTTTAAATGTGTGTCAAAATACCATTTAAAACTAAATATTGTGGTGCTGCAGAGATGTCTTGGCCTGCACATCATACTCTAGAGACTAAAGAAAACATCTTTGTTTGGCACAGTTCCCAGCAAAATCACATCATAATCATTTTAATAGTTTTTTTTTAATGAAAAAGAGAATATAGATGTAAAAATGATCATTCCCTCTAATATCGCAAATCATATCGCAATTACAATATCAGTCAAAATAATTGCAATTAGATATTTTTTCAAAATCGTGCAGTCAGTTTGTGGTGAAGCTGGAGGATTGTTGGACGGAAACTTACTCTTGTATCATACACTGTCCTTCTCTGCATGGACCTCTGGGTGCATCAAAAGGAAATGAACACTAATTGGAGTGAAGGGATTGGGTGAACCTTGCATGAAATTGCCATCGGAGGCCCATTGTTGAGTGTGTGTTTGTGTGTGTGTGTGTGTGTGTGTGTGTGTCTCCGTCGCTCCGCCCCAGCAGCCAGCCTGTTGACTTCAGAGAGCGCTCACTCAACTATGAAGCCTGTGGTGGTGTTGCAGAAGTGGAGCGAGGGAGTGTTTGTGTGAGGAAAATAATGTACAACTGCCTGCCTCTGGGAGTGACAGGAAGAGAGATAACAGGCAAATTTATTGAGCTATTTATTTTTCTTCTGAGGGGGCCCACATGTTGGCTTTAGAGAGAGAAAGTGGAAGGAGAGGGGTCTGAATGTAGGGTGAGGGGGTGTTGTGTGTGTGGGGCGGGGCGATGAGGGTGACTGGGGTTTTAGGGGTGTGTGTGTTTGTGAGAGAAAGATGGGGGAGGTGTGTATTGAGGGTCTTGGATTGGACTGTAATCCTTTAGTCCTGGTTAGAAATAACCCTGCGCAGTCTGGGACAAACAATATGACAGGGACACTCACACATACACAACATCTTTTTTCACTCACACACTGGTGGCGAGTGGTGAGAGTGGCTTTGGCTGACGTTACTTCATCATGACAAAATGGCCTCGACAGAAACTGGATGATTTACTGCAAGAGAAGGTTGGTTCTCTCTGGAAAGTAGAGATTAGATTTTATGCATAAAGTGTGTGGGAATGAGATATTTTGGTGTTTTCATGCACGTGTAAGGGAAGTGGGATAGTAGTGGGATAGTGTTTGTGTGTTGGACTCAGCAGTGCAAGTTGAATTATATATAGGAGTTTTTGTTTGTTTGCCTTTGCAGAAACGTAATTTGTAAAAATGCTCTGTCATTGTGAGAATATCCTCCAGTTTAATAGCAATATACAAATGATTTTCTGCAACACCTCTTTCCTCCTCCTCTTCTTCTGTTGGATGCCATGTGGCAGATGGCTCACATTCAGACTGGTTGTCATAACTGAACAGCTCACTTCTGGGAAGGTTACACTTGTGATCCCAGTTTACCTTTTCTTATCCATCTGGTGGCACCTAAATAGGATGTTACTTAGGGGTGTAAGAAAATATCGAAAATATTGAGTTTATTATGTTTTGTGATACTGTATCTATTCTCAAAAACACTGTATTGATACTTAAATAATATTTTACATGCAAAGATTAACGCAGTCAATACTTTATTTCATTTGCAAAGAGATGCGCCCTCTCAGTGTTTGTGCCCTCTCAAAGTTGTGCTATGATGTTGGATGTTACAGGGACTGTGATAAATGCTAAAACAGATCCTACTGTTCTGATTGCATGAAAAAAGTATCTTTTTTTACTCAGATTTTATGCACATGGTGGAGTGTTCTTTATGCTATGACAGTTCTCCTAAAATTAGATTTTAACACAGCCCTAATGTTACTCACATTGCTGTCATACCTCCCACACCAGATGTGCACATGGAAGTAAGTTCTCACACAGTCAAGATACAATCTAGCTCAGATACCCATAACTCAATATAAACGCAAGATTTAAAGTCATAATTACATAAAATTACTTCATCTTGTTGGTTTAATTTTCCTCACCATGCATCTATCTATTTATTTTATTAATAATTTTAGATTTTATTTGACAAATCTTTATTTCCTGGTATCACTCTGCTAAAAATCATATTACGTTTGCTTATTGGGTAATTATATGTTCTAGTGCTTACTTTTGCACTGCATGGAACGGCTCTGCTCAACTCCATTCACTTTTTGGTACCAGGTCCTTTTCTCCATTCGTTTTCCACGGTGGATAGTACCCCCACTGTGTAGGCGGGAGTCTCAACGGATCGACGTAGCAATATCTGCCGTGACAACATCTTCAACTTGGCATTCGCTGAATCCTTTCAGCTGCAACCGAACAGCAGAACGTCTGCCCTTCGTCAGCTGTACGCCGTAGTTTTGCCGGCTGACATTTAAAAAAAAAATCTGGTTTGAGTGTCGGGCTGTCCTCAACTGAAGAAATTCTTACTTGGCTGACACTCATACTCATAAGATTTTGTTGACTAATCGATTATTTAATTAAATCGATCCACAAAGAATCACACAAAAGCACCACTTTAATCTTTTGTTTTCCAGAGATGTGCCCATAAGTTTCTTGGAAATAAGTCATTCAGCATGGAAAAGTATAAAAAATTACTAACTGACTAAAGAAATCTTAATCAACTGAGACCAAAACAACCGATTAGTTGACTAATCGATTAGCAAGGAGTGAATGAAAAAACTCCATATTCATGAATGGAATCTGTTAGTGTGGTGTGCTGTTTTGGCCAAATCGTTGCTCACTACACACTATAGGAACAAAACTGTTAAATTTAACATAACATGTCGTTATGTGTGGGGTCTCTCACATTTTCAACATCTGTTAAGATTTGAAAACTCTTTTAGTGTGGGCCAGCCTTAAGCTGTTGGTCGTAAAGACCTTCGTCAGATCATAAAACATGCCAAACACACAGAGAACATCTCTCATCTAGTACCCTCTGGCAATAATTGCTTTTCCTAAAAATGTCCATCATTCACAGATTTCTGTAACACAACTGTAAGTTCACAACTGTGTCTCAAATGTCATCATCATAAGGCGCATCACTTCTTGTTTTAAATTTGGACGTCACACTTGGACAAAATATTCCCCCTTATCCGTCTTCCTGTCGTGCCTTCTCTCGCTCACCCTCTGCTCCAGGAACAGGAATGATGGGGGTGTTGATGGAGGCCCTCTACTAACGTTCACCTCTTCTGAGTGACTGTGTGTGTGATCATCCAATCTGCCCACCTCCGAGAGTTAGTCCATGCCATATTTCTTCCAAACACTTAATATACCTACTATAGCATCGGCATACCTGCCACACAGAGCTATCTACCAAAGACACACAAACAAGCAAACTGCAGCCACACGAGCTAGATAAAATACATTTTGTGCCAAGTGTGAATGATTAGAACCACCAGATCTCAAAGATGACATTGAGTGGAAAGTGTACTGACAACTGTAGCTTTAACAGCAAAAAAAAACAACCTTAGCACTGTTAGGTAACACAGAGAAAAAACAACACGAAGCAGAGCCAAAACCTCTTCTCCCCGTTGCCATTTGGTCGAGCCGCCAGCCTGGCTTTACTCAGCGTCTGCCAGCACCGGCGTATGGCAAACACACACTCATGTACACGCATGCGTGTGCACGGTCACTTTTTCTAGTTCAGGGGTGTTGGAATCTGGCAGGCGGCTCATATTGTCTGAATGTCACATCTTTATGCATGAATGTGCTGTATTTACACACACACACAGGCATGGTTACACTCGCATACACACATTTTGCAAATATACAGATACAAAGACACACACAGGCACATATAGAGGAGTAGCAGCTGTCTTCTGCCTGCATCCACAAACAACCTGACATTCAAATGAAACATTCAAGTCCTGGATTGATATGTATTCCAGGCCCGTTTGTCCTCAGTTGAACAGACAAATACCGTCACACAGCTGCAGCCTTTTTTTATCTGCTTTATCCTTGTTTTAGGGGATCAAGAGCAGCTTGATTTTTAGGAATCTAGTCTGAATTACTGGCAGGCTACAGGCTATAATAAGTGTCTTTGCTCACTTCTCTCTTCAACCTCTGTTATAGCTTTTAGTTCTCTTGGATATAGTTCACAAACACAAACAAAATGTACATTTCTTTTTTATATTTGTATATTTTTCAAGTGGCAGTTTCACTCTAAATTGAAGCCCCCAAGCTATTACGTGCAAAGCAAAGAAAAGAGTGTGATGTCGGGAGTAACAAAGATGGAGAAAAGTGCAGAGCTCTTTGCACATTCAAGTGCTTAAGTGATCACTCCTCTGAAGGTCGTTTTGCATTCCCAGCTTTTTTAAATATCTTTGGTTTTTATCTGAATATCTGACGTTTTTCAGATACATTTCAATGCCTCCTCTGTTCTGGCTGTGAATACGCAGAAAAACAGCCTGTGGTTAAATGCGGCGCTCAGTGTCATTTCAAAGCGAAATCCAGAGCTGTTAAAAGTCACTGCTGCGTCTCAACAGTTGGGTCTTTTTGGAGCAATTAGGGCTCATTTATAAGATGCTCATACTGTGACTAAACCACTGCTGATGTTTTTTTTTTAGCTTTTGATGTTTGGCTCCACAGAAAATTATGCGCTGGGGGGGATATTGACCGCTCATGAACTTCTCACATGTTTATTTGAATGTGGTGCTTATTTGATATACTGTACGTGCCTGTAATCTATACAGTGGTGCAAGGATGATGTATTTTTGTTGGCCAACCCGGAAGTTAGAATAGCACGGGTCGACAAAAGCCAATGGGATTTTTCCATTGGATTTTGGATTATTGCAGAAAATAAGCTCTGTGGCAAACAAACATTTATGATACTTACACATGTTGTTCCATAAGATAATCTTTACAAATGAACACCACTTTTATGATTTTTGAAGTGTGAATGCAATCGTCACTAGTAAAAAGCTAATGTTAGGCTATAAATTAACTACACCACAGTCGCGTGAGAGTATAAACACAATAAGGCTGTAAAGGTGGACGAGTCGGCGTGATGACGTTTAGCAGTCTCATTTAGCCACTTGTTATCAACCGCCTTTTTTAAGACACGTAAAAGCTTCAAAATTCACGAGTGGGATATTTATTGACATCATAAAATCTCTTAAGCTTGTGTTAACCACAGACCTTATTTCAGGCATCTAACTAAAAGCCAATTCAAAGAACGCATTGACTTCCAGGCGAGGGAACCAGAAGTGCTAAAATACTAAATCATTTCTGTGTTTTTGGGACTCATTCCTGCACCACTCTATTGAGAGATGTCTATTCTATTCTATTACACTTCCATATTCATTTTTGCATGGTCTGTGTTCATTTGCAGTATGACCCAGAGAATTCGGGCTTCATCAGTACGGAGCGGTTCAGGGACCTGCTGGCGACCCACGGCTCCGAGCTTGACCCACACAAACTGGAAGTCCTGTTGGCCCTCGCCGACGGCAACGCCGACGGAAAGATCTGCTACCAAGACTTTGTCAACCTGGTGAGATGTTTTAACCTTTTATAGGCTTGCTGACATCAGTGTTGAGTGCAAATCAATGTTTTATTGGCATCTCTTACCACACACTGTGTCCTTACATCTATGTTTAGATTTTTATTATAATATAGATTTGTTTTGCATGCTGTGGTTTTCATGTTGAATCGGAGTCAAGTCTGTATCTGATGACTTTAGACATGACTTGACTTTAACACCAAAGACTCGTGACTTCACTTAGACTTTAGTCCTTTTGATTTGTAATTACTTGATATCCTTCACAAGCCTCAAAGCTTAAAGATTACATTATTAAAAAGCATGCATCAAATCAGATTGTTATTTCCCTGACAATGGAGGTACTTTGAATCAGTCCGTCAGCAGCTAATCATGTTTCGCAAGCAGGAGGAAAACTTAAGGTGAGGCAGTGCAGACCTGCAAAATGATACCTCAGATAATCACATTCAACTGTAAAATACTCTGCTGTGGTCAACAAAAAATGGACGGCGACACGCAAAACATTCAGCTCAGAAATTACAAATAAATGTTACCGTGACACAGAAAAAAACACACCAAGAAAGACCCACTCATTTTACATTTAAATGTTCTTTGAAAGTATTAAATACAGACTTTAACGGAGCAGTGTGTAGGATCTGGTGGTATCTAGCAGTAAGGTTGCAGATTGAAGCCTCTTCCGTGTGCCAAGCGTGTAGAAGGACTTCGGTGGCTGACGCAGAGCTGTTGTGTAGAGTGTGTGTGTACGTGGGAAATGAGGGGTGAAGCAAGAGAGAGAAAGTGGTGGCGACGGGAGCAAGTAACGTTATCGACTCGGGCCCAAGCAGGAAAAGTTAACAGTGTTTGGTTTGTCCGTTCTGGGCTACTGTAGAAACATGCCGGTGCAATATGGCGGACCCCATGGAGAGGGGAAAGGGCTCATTCTAAGGCAACGAAAACAAAACGATTCTTATTTTCAGGTGATTATACACTAAAGAAAACATACTTATTAATATTATATTACATTTCTGCCAATAGATCCCCCTAAATGTTACTCACTGGTCCTTTAAAGAGGCATTTTATTATTCCTGTAAATTCCCTACACTAACTTTTACTCAGTTTAAAAATTTAAATGGTAATGAATATGAAATGAATTGTTAAAGGGCGCATAATGACTTGTTTAAGACTTTAAACACAAAGCTTAGGATTTTGTCTTGACTTGGTTCTTGACATCATAGCCGAGAACTGAGACTTATGACTTGCAAAACAATGTTTGTTCTCTAAATACTCCGCTGTCTACTGTCTTTCTGGCACACATCCAACCTTTCTTTCCATTTTTACATCCAGCCCCAAAAGCCATATTCCATAAGATCACCTCAGCTACAAGGTAGAGAGTCCTCCTGATAGGAAACGACTCTCAGTCTGGTGATAAATTCCCCTCTTGTCGCTCACCTTGCCCCACTTTCAGTTTCACCTTCAAACTGCAGCCTGCTGCTGTTTATCCAAGGTCTCACTCAAGCATCTCCAGCTGTGCTCGCTGCCTCATAACCTTCTCATTTTCTGTTTTCCGCTGTCTTGCTGCTCTTCCGCATGGGAGGGTCGGCTGAGCTGCTGACCCGGGACAGTGTAGAGTGGTCTCGGAGTGGGAGTAGCACACATTACACAATAACTACTGGGTGGCAGTGGGGGTGTGTGTACGTCTGCAGAGACTGTAGGGAATTCATTGTTGTCTGTGAGTGTGAGTTTGTCCATCTCTCTCTTTCTCTCTCGTTCCTCAGAGCTGTTTATTGTCTGATACAGTGGGTGAGGAATGAGCTCTGTAGGAAGCTTGGAAACAAGTCAAAAGGGCTTTATGCCTCTGGTTTCCAATTGGTGCATTCATGTCATGTGACAGGCTGCGGGTCATGGCGTGCAACTGGAAGTGGGACAGAGAGGAATGGGGTGCCGGCATCTGTGTGTACGTTCACAGTTTTTTTTTTCTTAGTCGCTATTGTGTCCACCCCCTCAATGGTTTATACATTCACAGAGGCAGCCACAACAGAAGCTAAACACAGGGAGGAAGGGAGGGAAGTAGTGACACGTATTCATGATTATGGTAATATACTGTACAATGAATGAATAAGTGCTGAAACAATTCATTTTGTTAATCCTTTAACGGGCATAAATGCCAAATATTTGCGTGTTCCAGCTACTCAAATGTGAATATTTGCTGTTTTTTGTCTCTTTTATATAATTATAAATCAAATATTTTGGATTTTGAGCTGTTGGTTGGAAACATAAAGTGACATGTATTCATGATTCTGGTATTAAATAATGTGCTGAAAAGACTAGTCGATTAATCAGTTGATCAACAGAGAGCTAGTTGACGGCTGCTTTGATAATTTTTGAATTGGTGAAGTCAGTTAGTCCCGAAAATGTACTGGTTTCAGCTTCTAAAATGTGGAGATTTGCTGCTTTTCTCTTTTTAAAATTGTTGTTAATTAAATACCTTTAGGTCTTTTGTGGATTAGTCAGATAAAACAGGAATTTATTTACTTTCTTGGCGTTTTATTAGGGCTGACTCGAATGCTTCGAAGCTTCGACCGTCGTCTATTCGATCTCAAAATCAGTATTCGAATTCTTCGGGGGGGGTTTTGTTTTTGCTTTGTTTATATATAAGTATGTAATTATGATGTTTAAATTCCCAAATAGCCCATGAAATAAGGACTAATCCCACAACATTATTCATTATTCATATTCAACATTAATTATTATTAGTTATTATTCTCAGACGGATATCGCTGTTTGTTGTGTGTGAATAGTAGTGCGGCAGCAGCACTGAAATGGGGGAGATGGAGACAGAAGAACACGTCAACCTGCTGCGCCGCGTCGTGCCGCATTGCGCTGTGAAGCTTTGAATACCTACGAATATTTCTCACCGGAGCTTCGAAGCCCAAAAATTGCTATTTTATTTTATAAACCAAACTAGTAATAGAATAAATGGGGGAAAAAAACTTGATTGAGTACTAAAATGAAAGGTCAAAGGCTGTACAACCATTAAACAAACAATAATAACTGAAGTTCAGGCCCTGAAAGTGTCCACCTCTGTTTCAGGAGCTTTGACATTCAAGGCTAAATGTCAAGGATTTCTGCACATATCAACTCACGCTTCTGTGAAAAAGCTTGTACATATGATATGAATATTTCAAGGAATGTAAGGTATGTAAAGACGACATAAAGGACCTTCTAAAGGGCAGGCATTACTGGTTTCTAATATAAAGATCGAAGAGGTCAAAGCCAATATGGGAGCTTGAGAAAGAGTTATAATTCTTCCAACAATTTAATTGTCAGTGCCTAGTCTCTGTTGGTGCATCTCTCCAGCTCTTCTGCCTTTACAGAAGGAAGGAAAGTAGATGGAAAGAAAAAGGCCAGGACAGACAGAGACAAACTGTGAGGGGTTTATTTGTTGCGCCATCTCCCCTTCACACCGCAGCTCCTCCATCAGTGTGATTGTCAGTAATTGCCTGCTCACTGCTTCGTCACAGTCTGCGTTCAAATCACCGCTCACTACCTCTCTATACCTCTTCCTCCCTCCATCTTCTCTCACTCTGTACCTTCTCCCTCGATCTCTCTTCCTTCGCATCAGTGCCTTTCTCCTTCTTCTTCTTTCTTTCCATCCATCTCCTCCTCCTGTCTGACTCTCTCTCATAAAACGCACTGCGACTCTTCTTGGTAGAAGCTGGCTCAGTAATGTGTTTACACTTCCTAAAATATCTACAAACAGGTTGAACCGTTCTGTTTTCCCCCCAGTGGGATGAAATTGTGGAATGATCATGATGGATTTGTGCCGGTGCTTACAGATGCACTCGTATATATATATATATATATATATATATATATATATATGCTGTGTGTGTGCTTAATACAGTTATATTTTGCTTGAGATCCTGTTTTTCATGGTTTGGGCTTCTTAGTTCCAAGGAAGCGAAATCTTAATGCTGATGTTTTAGACACTAGTTTGCTTCCAATCGTGGCAACAGTTTGGGGATTACCCTTTACGGTTTTAACACACAAAGTACCAACGCAGAGGGCAGAAAAAGTGAACCTGGGGGCGCCCTGGTAGCCGAGGGGGTTGAGGGCAACAATGAACCGCAATGTCCCTGGTTCGAGTCTGGCTGGGGACTCTTTGTTGCATGTTGTTCCCCATCTGTCCTTGCCTTCATTCGCTGTCATCTCTCTCCTGTCAACTGTCTAACAAAGGCAGGAGATGCCAAAGAATCCTCAAAAAAAGAAGTTGGACCTGGTTCAACTTTCACCACAACATAATACAGCGTGGGGGGGCTGCACGGTGGTGCAGTGGTTAGCGCTCTCTCCTCACAGCGAGATGGTTCTGGGTTTGAACTCTGTGTTGGCATGTATTTTCTTCTTCTTTGGCTTCCTCCCACAGTCCAAAGACATGCACATTAGGTTAACTGTTGACCTTAAATTTCCCGTAGGTGTGAATGTGACCGTGAATGGTTGTCTGTCTCTGTGTGTCAGTCCTGTGATTGCCTGGCAACCTGTCCAGGGCGTACCCGCCTCTCGCCCAATATCAGCTAGTATTGGCTCCAGCACCCCAACAAACCTGCAGAGAATAAGCGGTTAGGTTAAGCACATGGATGTAGAGCTGCAACAATTAATTGATTAGTTGTAAACTATTAATACTAATACTTATCGGTTTGAGTATTCCAGATTCCAGCGTCTTAAATGTGAATGTTTTCTAGTTTCTTTACTCCTCTATGACAGCAAACTGAATATCTTTGAGTTGTGGACAAAACAAGACATTTGAGGACGTCATCTTGGGCTTTGGGAAACACTGATGGACATTTTTCACCATTTTCTGACATTTTATAGACCAAACAACTAATAATCGTTTGTTGCAGCCCTAGATGGAGGGATAATACACCGTTATCCGGCAAAGAGCCGTGTTGGCCAAATACGTCCAAGTACACATTCCTGGTAGATTGCTTTACAGAGTGAATGCCATATTTTTAATGTTTACCTGCCGATTGTTGCAGCAGACAATAAAACTATTGTAACTCATGGACCTATTACTAAAACTGGAATCCCTGGATTGTATTTCACTGTCCTACCGGTATCTGACACAACACGCCTCCATCAACGCTGCATTTTTTAATTACATTTTTTTGGTCCCTCATTTCCTCATCTTCCTCTACTTCCTTCTTCCATCTGTCCTCCTCCGTCTCCTTCTCATTCCATCTGTCTCTCCCTCTCTCTGCGTCTCGATTATGTCTCTCTCGCCTGTCCCTCTCCTCTGACTACATTTTCCATTGATCAAACAGTGAAATTGTCTCTCGCTGGCCGAACACCCATTTGTCCCCTTCACCTCTTCCCTCTCCTGTTGCCAGTGGGTAAACAGACAGAACGTCATTCTTTCTTTTGTGTCCTACAAAGAGGAGAGGAATTGCAGTCACTTCACACGAAGAATTGACTGTCTTTATGGAGCATGGCTGCCGGGGGGGAGGTCTGGGTGTGTGTGTATGTGTGTGTGTGTGTGTGCACTCTCTTTGCGGTCTAGAAGTGGCCATGGTAACCCGTAATCATTTTCCCACAGTTCTCTGTGCCTAACATAAAGGCTGAAATAATTGGCTTTTTTTCTTAAGTTTATCTCCAAACGGTGATCCATGCAGAGACACTAAAGTCTCATTAAACAGTGCCAGGAGAACCGTCAGCCAACTGTTCATTCATACAGAGATTTTTATTGATATTCTGATTTTACATCTGTCGTCTTATCGCTATTTTATTCTAACTGTGTTTTCTTTTTCAAACTCAGTCAAATTAAATGGATTGTACCTTGGTATTCACAGAGAAGTATGTCCACTATCTTCAAACGAAAATGTTCCTTATTTCTGTCAGTGTTTGTATTTGAATAAACATCAATCGCAGCTTCAATACACAGGCGACGCTTTAAAGTTCTAGCTTTAGAAGTTGTAGCTTTAGAAGTCCCTTTTTTATCATACTTTTAATGCCGATAGCCACATCACATTTATCTACAGTATTTTGCCAATCTCTGCCCTTGCTGAAAACGATATCGCTCACCCGTGTCGCCTTAAAATAACATCTGCTAGCTGACACATCTGAGCTTCCTGCAATCCTAGAGACACAAACACAGTAGTAGGGTTGAGTTATGGAGTGTGACATATACAGAGCAAGAGTAAAAGAAAGAGACTGTGGGAGTGAAGTGGGACAGGAGCCATTGCATCGTCATGGAGAACGTTATAAAAACACACAGCCAGTGTAATAAAAGGCACAAAGCTTATGGAGACAGACAGTGTTTTGTTTAGGCACAAAGTTGAGGCTGCCAAAAAGATCTGTTTCACATCAATGCAAAGAAATGCGAAATGTTTTTTGATTGTATTAACTGCTCTTAAAAGGGACGAGCTCAAACCCTTAACATCATTGACTTTCTCTTAATTGATTGATTAATTGCCGTTCTTGGGTTTATTATAAATATTAGTAGCAGTTTCATTGTTCCCCCTATAAATATGTTTAGTCTCATATTAATTCCTATAGGTGTTTCCCAAACTTTTTCCTCAGGACCCTCTTTTTAAAAATGACAAACCATGGCGACCCAATTCACAATAGGCCTCATCTATAAATATTGAGAAGAGCGAATTTGTGCATAAAAGAACGTTCCTGACTATTTTTTACTGCTATTTCCTCGAACAACCTTGAACAACCATTTCGAAGAGATACACGTTTGATAAATCACAACTTTGTTTTATGTTTGTGTTATTGAAAACCTGTTAAATACTTTATAAAAGAGACCAAATAAATGCATTTAGGTAGCGTTAACAGGATCTCGTTCTTTATATTTCATCTCATCAGTGAAACAAACAGAATGTACGCTAGCCTTTCATATTATATTCAATGTTATAAGTAGGCTAAAATTATCAGAACTGTATGAACATTCAGGCTTCCTCGCGTGGCTTCCTCGTGTGTACTGCAGATATAAAGTTAAATAAGATAAAAGACGAAGGTAGAAATTCTGCAAAATTTATGTGGCGACCCTAATAAAATCTCCTGCGACCCACCTGTGGTCCCCGACCCAGTCTTTGGGCATCACTGCTATAGTGTGTGTAATATCAAATGTAAAGATTTATTCAGTATATACATGCGTATACCTACAATATATTCTGACTTTTCTCACCCGCTTGTACTGAAAATGGCTAAAACAGGCTACCACTGTATGTGATAAAGCTTTTGATCCTTCTACATCCTAGATGGTGCCCTCAGATGAAGGTGAAATTTCATTGTATGACGAGTACGTTTTCAACCCTTGTGTTTGGAGTGAGGAATAATCGCACACGCTCTTATTATTTCTGCCTCTAAAAGTCAAGGACATGTTTCTGCCTCTCAATCAGAGTATCATACTCTATCTGAACTATAATTGACCTCTTGGTCCGGCGGAGGTCCATGAATAATTTTAACTTGAGATAAAGGAAAAACATCCCTCACATCTTCTCTGTGGACTATATTCAGTGGCTTGTGTGTGTATGTTCAATTGAAAATGTGTGCATGTGTGTGTTTTGACTGCACAGTATATGTGAGTGTGTTTGAAACTGAGAAGCCTTGAAAAATGTGACACCCGTGCTATAAAAACGATCGCACTAAATCAAAATAGATGGCAGCGCTTTTGAAATGAGAGCAGAAAAAGTCATTTTGTCAGGTTTTTTAAAATAAAACGATAGTGACTGACTGGTGGGATCTTCTCTGAATGATGAACTACTTGTGAGGTCCCCGCCCATCAAAACTGAACAGATATGTCTGAGAGGGATTGAGAGAGGGGTTTGGTGGTTGCTAGGTGATGATTCAGGCATTCTGTTGCCATGGCGAGGTGGGAGGGGTCCGTCAGCATGCTTGACTGAGGAGGATTGGTGTGTGTGTTTGTGTGTAGCCTGTACCACGAGCGTTGTACATCAAGTAGCTGTGAATATACTTAACAAAATAAAGCACCTTGAAGTGTTCACATGTTAAATAAAACAAGGTGGTCATTAATGTAAAAATATGCTGAACCACTGATAGTAAAGCTCTTATCCCTCCTCCCTCTGTCTTCCTCCTCTCTCTGCCTCCCTCTGTCTCCTCTTCCTCCCTTCCTTCCTTCTTCCTCCAGATGAGTAACAAGCGCTCCAACAGTTTCCGGAGGGCCATCTTGCAGGGGAGCAGGCAGCTAAAAGGCTGCAATCTGAGAGATGAGGCAGGCTTGGGGCTGTCTCAACGGCTGGTCCGGCACGTCGCCTACGAGACGCTGCCCCGAGAGGTCGACCGCAAGTGGTACTTTGACAGCTACACCTACTGTCCCCCACCCTGGCTCATTCTGGCTATCACCATCGCTGAGGTAAATTGTTTCGGAGCGTGAGCCCAACATGTTCTATAACCTCTGTTATTAAAGGTATGCTGCAGAGTTTTTGACCACTTGCGGCGCTATGGAGCTATGTTTTGATAACAGGCCTATACACAAACCATAAACTGGGTATGACTGTAAAGCTGAAACTCTTGTGGATCCAATGAGCCCAATTGTATTCATGTGTGATGATGTTAACCCCCATAGTAGCCATATCATTGTAGTGAGACCATTTTTGAATGACCTCATTATATAAAATGACCTGTGGTGACCTCTAGGATAATCACAGCCTCATGAAACCTTTACAGCCACAAACTACAGACCTAGAGCATTCAGAGGATGGATGGCTTTCCTAGCTAGATTGACAATAAGGGGGTTTCTGAGCAGTTTCCAGAACAGAAGTGCTCTCCGTCCAGTCGCTGCAAAATGCAATTCTTGCAGAAATCTCCAAACGTCAAAAGTTTTTGATACCAAATCACAGCATGGCTTTTTCCATGGTGTTCCTCAAGGGTCCTGGTGACTTAATGTGGTCTTTGGAGGGATTATTGATCATTTTTATCAATTCTCAAGTGGTAAAAAATTGTTAAATTTAGCACCAAATCTGTGTAACAAATGGTATCAACTCTAAAATTGCTGCAACAACTTATGAGACATAATAGAGCATGTGAATGACCATCATATACTTCTATCATAATGTTCTAAACCCTTATACACTTTCACAATGTATTTTAACTAATTAATTAATTCATGTTCATTTCTGATTTATGACTAGAACAACTTGACACAGAGCTGAGCTGCATCTCAAATTAATCTTCAGGTTCCCAGCTTTCAGATGATGTACACCACTTTTATGTGACATCTACTGTTGACCTGCTATCTCCCCCTAAAGACCCCCTGTACCCCTCTAAAAAAGACAAAAATGTGGGTCTCTTAGGGTAATGTAATTTGACTGATAACTCTTGAAAGATAAATAGAAGGATTAAGTGTTAAGTTTGTGTTCAACTTTCATTTAATTACCAGAGCAATTTGTTCTGGTTCATGATGCAGAGCACTATTTCATCATGGTGTGTATACTGATACCACTGTTTATCCATCTGTGTTCCCCCAGGTGGCCGTGTTCATGTACTATGGGTTCCAGCTGGAGCGCTTGGTCCTGCAGGTATCCAGCCCGTCCTTCCTAAAGAGCCCTTTACCTTACCACCCCCAGCTACGAGCCCAGGCCTGGAGGTACCTCAGCTACATCTTCATGCACACCGGGTGAGTTCACATCTCGCTATTTTCTAGTATTAGAAAGCCTCAATGACTTTACATGACGTGAACTCATCCACTTGAATGTGTTCACGTCAGTCGTGTGATCAGGGGATCGCGTGTGACTATCATGGGGTGG
The DNA here is from genome assembly GCF_043250625.1 of Sebastes fasciatus. NCBI lineage: Eukaryota > Metazoa > Chordata > Actinopteri > Perciformes > Sebastidae > Sebastes > Sebastes fasciatus. Next base: position 33,250,948 of record NC_133797.1, read on the forward strand.
AAATAATACACTGATAGTTGAACTCAAACTAGAGGTACTGCATATCTGCGATGCCTCCGGTGGTTTGGGTTTATGTTATTTTGAAGCATTCGGTGAGTCAGAGCTTGTTACATAACGATTTCATTAACAAAAATACTTAGTGCAATCAATTTCTAGTGAAACACACCAACTGAAAGCCATTAAATCCTTTTCAATCATGAAGGAAAGATGCACAGAAGGAAGAGGAGATGAGGGATTGTGAGTTGGATAAGTCTCGCAATTCTCAGTGAATTCACTGTATGTGAAGTGACAAAACAAATAAGCAAGTGACAAATACACCTAAAGTATCATGGTCTTAAACAAGCGATGATTATTGGATTATTGGTGTGATGTGTATATACTGCGATGTGATGAGTGCGGGGACATTTGTCTCCATAATGACTCTCTTCTACCAAAACAAACCACTAAATACTAACTTGACAGATTGAATTTAATAAAACCTGCAATTATACTTCTTCAGCATCCTCTCCTCTCCTCTCCTCTCCTCTCCTCTCCTCTCCTCTCCTCTCCTCTCCTCTCCTCTCCCACTACAAGCACCACGGACTATTTTATTTTCGGTGCAGGCCAGATCATCCAGGTTTAATTAACCTTCTGGGTAAATGTAGTCTAGAAGAACTAATAAAATGGTAATTTAATTAGGAGAACTTGGAGGTGCCGCAGAGAGACTGTAGGGATGACAGTGTGTGGTTAACAGATGAAGTAGAAGGGATGAATGGAGGGAGGAGGGATGTTGTACACAGGAACATATTGAAATGATTTAGGTCCTCAGGGGAAGTAGCTGTATAAAAGAGCCTGTGGGAATCATCCTTTGTCTACCAATGTGTCCAATTATATGTGGTAATGGTTTCTAAACAGCTTCCTGATAGTAAAATCTCATTCCTTGTGGTATTGTAGTAATAGTGAGACGCCCACCACTCTGTACACGTTCTGAGCCAAGATGGTGAGGATGCAGTAAATGAACACACTGATATGACGATGACCTTGATGATTGTAATTCTCTAAATTGCAATAGCGCATCCTTTTGTTGAATAATTTTGAGTGCATTTAGAGGGCTTCATTTCATTTAGTCTACCACATTTTGCAGATTTTTGTTTGAAAGGGTTTTTTGTGTTTAATGCACACAACTTCATAAATATGCAGGGCTGATCAAAAATCGCTTTTAATAATTCAGGGAGTATAAACATTTCATTACTGGTTCATATTGGATCCTTTGGGGGCAGAGGCACAGAAGAACATTGGTCGTTATATGCTGGCTGACTGAATCAGTTCAGCTCATTTGCTAAAGCTGATATGGAGCCGCTGGGAGAGACCTTCATTAGGAGGCACATCAAGACACACTTCTCAAAGTCTCTGTATTCAAAATCGTTAGAGCTGCAACGATTAATCGATTAAATGAATCGCCAACCCTTTCGATAATCAATTTATCAGTTTGAGTCATTTTTTATAGAGTTGTTTCAATACTGAAACCAGTATCAGGAATGTATCCGATACTACCTAAAATTTGGGGATCGGGTATCGGTAAGTACGCCAGTCTGTGCACTAATCCAATACCATAATTTATTAACCAAGAAAAAAATCTACTTGTTTAACTGGAAATTAATTCTTCTTCGCTGCTCCAAAATAGTAGCCTTCACTTGCCAGATGATCCGGGAACTCTATCACACGGCAGTCGAGCCATTTTGGCTTCATGCGCCACTGAGCAACTCTCATAGCAATGAACGGGAGCTCACCTCCAACGCTGTATCCAGTTCTCTTTATACATCAATGGTTTCTTTATTTAGTTATAATTTACTGAAGAGTGACGGAAAACATTGGTACAAGGATGGAGTGACTTTTAACAAAGGTCACGGACAGGAATAAAAGCAGGACTCTGTGTACACAATGATCCACCAGTACAGACAATACTGTGCTGTTTACCGCTCAGTACCCACTGCTTATAATCATTAACAGTGACAATGTCTTTTGGAAAGCTTTTGTGACTGATACCACTGCTATATTTCGCTTTCTTTCTCTCTCTCTCTCTCCCTCACACACATCTGCAAACCATGTAATCCTATCAACAGCTCAGTAGGACTGATCCTTCCCAATTCTCAACACTAAAACAGAGTGTAAATATTGGCCCCAAAACATCCCTCAGTAGAGCGTTATGCAGACTTTCTCTCTCACTCTGTGTCACACACCACACAAAAAACTGTGTGTCAGTAGCAGCTGTGAAAACTTCGGGAAGATTAGCTTCCCGCAAGATTAATCCATGACTTTATAAACATTTTGCAGCAAGATATTTGGTAACATTTCATTTTACAGGTCTGCAAATTTCATGGTAATTAGGTGATAATTAGCAAGTAACCTATTTGAAATTTCTTTGGAATTACTGCCAAATTACCCCAATATTTACCTCAAAATGTATCAAAAACTACTTTATTATAAACAATATTTAATAATTATATGCTAAAATAGCATATATCGCTAAAATTGGGGCTCTTAGTCTTGAGAAGCGGCTGTTCGCTGCTCTTTATCAGAGGTGGAAAACCAAAACTAATAGAAGACACTTCTGATCAGACACAAATCTCACCATTGTGCGACTTATTGTCTACACAAATGTAACCTGGTAGCTAATGTCATGATTCAGGGAGTTTTTTAAGACATTTCAAATAAGTTATTTGCTAATTATTATCTATTTATCAGCAGACATGGAAATTAAGTATATCAATTAACTTTGTATTCTTTTCCTGGAAATGTATTAAATACATTACCAGCTATTGGGAAATAGTGGAATATAATTATTAAATAATGTTAATAATAAAGACATTTTCGATACATTTTGAGGTAAATATTGGGGTAATTTGGCAGTAATTCCAAAGAAATTTCAAATAGGTTACTTGCTAATAATCACCTCATTACCATGAAATTTGCGGACCTTTAAAATGAAGAGTTACCAAAGATTTCTTTCCAGTTGCATTCGTCCTTCTTCTGTCCACCTCTGATTATCATGAAAAGAGTGGCCTACAATAATAAATGTGAGTGCAACACTATCTTTTCATCAGTTTGATGCCGCTGAGACAAAAAAAATAAGTTTCACTGAGTTCAGTGTTTAAATTGTGCAGTAAAGTTAACTAACAGTAAAAGTTCAGCTGTAGTTTGGTGAGCCAGTGAAAGATTAAAAAGCGCTTTTGTGGAGCGCCCTGAAAAGACCATGGTCATCTGGACACAATAGGACCTCTCATGGGTATCCACAGATCTGCCTGACAGTGCAGCCCATCCCTCACAGCCTCATTAGCAGTATAGAAATAGATAGCCGCTGTTATCTGGAGTGGAGTTGTCCTTGTGCATTTGGACAGGCCTCTCCCAGCTAATCAATACCCCACATTGTCTCTCTGATCACTGGAACGATCCTCTCTGTCGGCATCGTAGCTGAGGTGGCTGGGTTGTTTCAAACTAAATAGATTATCGGCCTTGTCTTGTTTTTTTCACCCTGTCTGTATTGGGGGGGATTGTGCGTGTGTGCGTGCTTGTTTATTTGTGGGAATGTTTGCATTCGTTTCTAGGATGTAGAAGCTGTTTGTTGAATGACTGCACAGACAGCATTCAGCCGTTCAGTTTGTCAAACTGTCGACTGGGGAAGAAAAAGGGAGAGCCATCTCTCTGTCTCCTGCTTTCATTACTGTCGTCTCTCTTTCAGTATTGTGAAACAGAAATGACAGCATAATTCAGACTGAGACAGAAAACAGACGAGGGGAGTGACTGAAGCGAGTGAGAGACAATGATGAAGATTATGAGAGAGAAGGATTACGCTAGCTGCTGTGACACCCCAAATGTGTCTGTGCTGCTGACTGAGGTTTGGCTGGAAGGACTTTCTAGCCATGAAGGGCACAGTGAGCGTGTGTGTGTGTGTGTGTGTGTGTGTGTGTGTGTGTGTGTGTGTGTGTGTGTGAACAAGCTATCCCGTGCTTATAGTCATCAAACTGAAACACAAGCCGTGAACGGATTTGGGTAAATTTGCAGCAGCCACACACCTCTTTTATCTTTTTGTGTGTCTGTGTGATTGTGTGTGAACACTGTTGGTGTTCATGTGTAATGTTTGAGTGCACTGGAGTGTGTTGATGATTATCTGTTGATGGCCACAAGTGCGGTTTGACGAAGGAGCAGATGTTATGTGTGAGTGTGTCCATGAGCAAGCATAATAATCTGAGGGAGCCGGCAGGTGATAATGTGTTATAATAAAAACTGCACACTCTCAGTGACTGTTCGGAGTCTTGTCATTTTAAATCAGTTTGCCACGGACATAAATATATCTGTGGCAAACTGAGTATTTGCTTAAGGATTTCCTCTATTATTGTTTTGGTTATTTGTCAAAGGATTAGTGTTTTTTATACTTGTGCCAATCATCAAGGTCACTCTTTACTTTTTCTCTATTTCTAATCAAGTCTGCACAGTCAGTGTAGCTTGAGATGTCAGTGTAGTTTGAGATGTCTTTATAGTTTGAGATGTCTTTATTTGCTGCCAGTGTGGAAAACAACTCCCATCGCAGTAACATAAACCCAGAATTAGATTTTGTCACAGTTTCTGTTTTATCATTGTATGGTGTCAGAATTGAGTGTGTATCCTGTCGATCATCTGACACCTCACCCGCGGGAGGAAATGGAAGCACGTTGCTCGTTCAAGAGTTTATTATCACATCCATGTCTTCACATTTGGAGCATTTTAATGGCAGGAGAAATAAGTTCTTTCCAAGCTGCAAGTTTGTCTAAAAATCTAGATAAGGGCATCATGGATTGAAAATGATTGGAAAAGTGTATTCGTAGACAGACGTAAAAGCCACTAGGTAAGCATTGGTGTGTTTAGTTTGTTTTGCACTAAATCTGATTCCAGCTTCTTAAATGTGAATATTTTCTGGTTTCTTTACTCCTCTATGACATAAACTGAATATCTTTGAGTTGTGGACAAAACAAGACATTTTAGGACGTCATCTTTGGCTTTAAGAAACACTGATCAACATTTTTTCACCATTTTCTGACGCCTTATAGACCAAACAATTAATCGATTAATCGAGAAAATAATCAATAGGTAAATTGACAATATAAATACTCATTAGTTGCAGCCCTATTTTGCAGCGTTAGAAGCCACAATATAAACAGTAACAGTTGCATTAAACCACTACTAAACAGCATACAAACAGCAATTTGATTTTTGTTGATACTCAATAGCTGCACACGCACATGCATGAACCAAATCCTGCCAACAGCTCAGCAACGCTGATCCTTCCCAATTCTCAAAACCAAAACAGAGTGTAAATATTTATTATGCAGACTCGCCCACTCTCAATCTCTCTCTCTCTTTCTTTTTCTCATTTAAAGTATCAAGGAATACATATATAAATGTTTCTTTTAAGCGTAGCAGGGATGATTTTCTCAAACTATAAACTCATTTTATCTTCTGTTCTGGTATCTACACATGCAGACACTTAGATTAATTGTCTGCATTGATTAACTGAAAATGAAGCAGCAACATTTGTGATAACCAATTATTCATTTCATTTGTTGAATTAAGCAAAAATGTCAATTTATTTTTTGTCCCAACTTCTCGAATTTGAAAATATGCTGCTTTTTGTGTGTTAAGTATTACTGTTTTTAACATCTTTGGAAACAAGATATTTTAAAATGTCAGCTTTGGCTCTCAGAACTAGAGTATAGGGACTATTTCTTCAGTAAAAAGACGCTCTAATGACAAACGTTCACTGCATGATCTGTGGTCTATTCAGAGTAACTGGTACTGATACTCAACTGGTATTTTTCTGTTTTATTATTAAGGTACATCAGTTCATGTTATTCACTAAATTAAATAATATTTTGTTTATTTCAGACTCATTTAGCCCTTAATGGTTAATAAGAATATTATCAGTATCAACACGAACACCAAATCACTTTGTCTCTGCTTCACTTTTCATATCATCATTACATTTATGTTATTATTGTGGCTCATTTTCTGGGGTCATGATTAAATATTGATTTAATTTTAACACGGGCTCTCTCTGACTCTATATATGTGTGTGTGTGTGTGTGTGTGTGTGTGTGTGTGTGTGTGTGTGTGTGTGTGTGTTTTACAGGATTGAACACCTGAGCCTGAACATGGCCATGCAGCTGCTGGTGGGAGTCCCTCTAGAAATGGTCCACGGAGCCCTGCGCATTGGACTGGTCTACGTGTGTGGTGTGCTGGCAGGTGGGCATGTGGTTTCACACACACACACACACACACACACACACACACACACACACACACACACACACACACACACACACACACACACGCACACGCACACACACACACACATGCAACAATTGCAATCTCATTCCTTCTCCATTCACTGCATACATTTCCCTCCTTTTCTACACACTCACTCTACACACACATGCAGAGTTTTGCCTTTCAGCTCCACCGTTGTTCCATCTGCTGGTTGTATGTTTTTCATGCATTCAACGGCCTATCAGGTTGCAGAGAGTGTGCTGGTGGTACTGGTCAATGAGAAAATGTAGCGTATGTGTGTGTCCAGGACAGATGGCCTTGTGTTTCTGTTTTCCTACCAGACGTGGTGGGATGTAGGGGGTTGTCAGTGCCCCGTCAAAGCCCCCTGTATCCCCCTACGGTCATGTACAATAGGGCACAGCAGAGAGGGTCATCTCAAATGGAGCTCAATCAGAAGAACACACACATACACACACACACAGTGATAATGGAATAGGAAGGGGGAGTGTGTGATGAAAGGATGAAGAGGGAGAAGAGACGGAGGAGGGGAGATGAATTCATAAGTGTTAATAAGCCTGAGAGGGTTTGGAGAGGGGGACCAGGATATGAGAAACATGGAGATGGGAGACGAGTGGAGGTGGGTGAGATTTAGGAGGAACCGAGCGAGCAGCTACAAATGAGAAAAAAACACAGACATGCAGCTTTGAACGAAATGTCACCGCTCCCTTCCTACTTCCCTATCAAGCTCAGGTACTGGTGCAATTTCAGTGTTCAGCTCTGTTCAGCTGAGACCGTAAGTCGGTATTTCTGTATGTGTGTGTATGTGTGTGAGATCACAAGATCTGTTTTTCTTTGCTGAATCAGTACAGACTAACAAAGTCACCCACTCCACAATGTGTTGGTTTCCTTCCCCAAAACAAACATTTTAGGCATTTAAAAAAAACCAAAAAAAATGGTTTTGGTGCTCAGGAGTGACACTTTTAGCTACGAGCATAGATTGTATATAAGAAGTGGACGTAGTCACACATGTGACGTCAACCATTGGTTTGTGGACTGCCGTTTTGAAGCCTCGAGTTCGGCATTTTGCCTGTCTTCTTTTTGGTTTTTGGCTGTCGCTATCTTGGTTATGGCTAAGTACAACCGAACGCTGAATAAGACATTTTTAGGCGACCAAAAAGGTTATAACTAACTTTCATGAACTGAAAACACACTGTGAAAGGGTTAAAGTTTTAAGACAAAAAACATGGACAACTCCCAGACCGGACAACACCATGGTAGCGACCTGTCAATCACAAGGTAGCCACGCCCTAAAGCATACCTTGCTTTATGGTCTATCTGACTCTAAATGGGACCATAATTTACTAAATGAACATCATGCTGTATTGAAGAAGACTTGAAACTAGAGATTGAGATCATAAACTCATGTTTACAATGTTTACTGAGGTAATAAATCAATTGAGAAGTAGGCTCATTTTCTCATAGACCTCTATACAATCAGACTTCTTTTTGCAACCAGAGGAGTCGCCCCCTGCTGGCTGTTAGAAAGAATGCAAGTTTAAGGCACTTCAGCATTGGCTTCACTTTACAGACCCAGAGTTTCCCACTAGCTACGAGATAGCTGGAGTGGAATTATTGGGCTACTGTTTGTGATAAGTGTTTAAAGATTTTGGGGGATGGAAACATGATTCCTTGTAGCAGTGAGTATGTGTGTGTGTGTGTGTGTTATTGAAAGAGGAGAGAGGATTGTGGGATATTAATTGCAGCCAGCGTGATTTTGTTTAATATTCATGAAAATGATGTATTAAATCTCTCTCTCCATCTCTGAGTGTCCATCTGTGTGTGTGTGTGTGTGTGTGTGTGTGTGTGTGTGTGTGTGTGTGTGTGTGTGTGTGTGTGTGTGTGTGTGTGTGTGTGTGAGAGCGCAGAGGGGTCAGTGACAAACACCCTGGGGATAGCAGCTGTGGTGGCCTGTAGTATTAACCTCGCATTGAAATGAGGAGGAAACGCGCCATAAATCACACGCACTTATGTACGCACACAGACAGATCAACACACACACACAAACACACACACACACACACACACACACACACACACACGTCTGCTGTTTTAATTAGATATCGACCACCGGAGGAAGAGGGGAGGCACGCTCTGGTTGTGTTTGGCTGTGATGTTTGGGTTTGTTATGTCTGACTGGGCTTCTTTTTTTTTTATTTTGTCAGCAGAAGGACTTTAGCCAAAGTCACAATCCTCAGAATATTCAGCATTTAGCAACAAGTGGATGGATGTGATAAGATGCTACTTGTTTATCATTGTATTTGTGGCATTTATGCATTCATGTTTTATAGGATGCAGTTTTATGTCTGATCATGACTTATTTCATTGGATAGTAAACAATGGAGAGAGATAGGAAAATTATTATTTAACGCCCAGTGAAGTTTATTCTTCAAAATGTATTGTTATCTTTTATTATTATAATTTTTGATGGTTAAGTTTATTTTTCGGCTGTAAAATAATATCCTGCCCACAGGGTTGTTAATAACCGAATTTGAGAGATCACTGACAAAAGTGTTTGCTCAAAGGAAGAATCAATATCAGCTTACTCAGTGCATCATTTTTTAAAATGATTAATTCGTTCCATACGTTCAAACATAATTCAGTGTGTGCATTTCTTACATGTGCTTTATTGTTTAATGCCATTTCAGCAGCTTGGCTTAATCCTTGAGCATTTTCGACGGGCTGCAACTAACCAATATTTTTTATTGTTGATTATTTTCCCGATTAACTGATTAGTTGTTTGGTCTATAAAATGTCAGAAAATGGTGAAAAATGTGGATCAATGTTTCCCAAAGCCCAAGATGACGTCCTCAAATGTCTTGTTTTGTCCGCAACTCAAAGATATTCAGTTTACTGTCATAGAGGAGTAAAGAAACCAGAAAATATTCACATTTAAGAGGCTGCAGAATTTTTTCTTTTAATTACTCAAATCGATTAATCGATTATCAAAACAGTTGGCGATTCATTGGAAAGGTTACAACTAATTGATTAATCGATGCAGATCTAATTTCAAATTATTTTTTCTAATCAGTTAAAGTGCAGACTTTAAATTTGCTACACAGTGACACTGCTAGATTGTGTGGAGAATCACAACAACCAATAGTGAACAGAGAGGGGCTCAGCTGGCGCACACAGGGGTCAATGAAGAGGTCAGAGGTCAAGTAATGACTCAGAGAGAGGTCGATGGCCCTCTAGGGCCAACACAAACTCTGACACTTTAATGGAAACAATGGACTTGCATGCAAACACACGAGTATTCACTTATGGACAGCAGACAAGGACGTAGACACAAAAACAACAACACAGAGTGCACAAAGAGCATACGGTGCAGCAAAGAACAAGTGTACAACAACAGAGGATCAGACATGTAGACAAGAAAGGGAAATCACACAAAGTCAAACAACTCCAGACTCAACTATCGGCTCACGACTTTGTAGATTCAGTCATCTCAACATGCAGCCGAACTGTTGACTTTTTTAATTATGAGTGCTGATGTGCGTTATTATTATTCCCCCTCGTGTTCCCGGCTCTTTCTCTGCAGTTTGGATGAACAGCCAAGATAAATGAGATGCCACTTTGGACTCTAAAAACTACAGGCCTCCTGGGGCCTGCTGAGGGACTAAGAGAGACTGTGTCCTTGTCTCTGTGTGTGTGTGTGTGTGTGTGTGTGTGTGTGTTTGTGTGTGTGCGTGTGTGTGTGTGTGTGTGTGTGTGTGTGTGTGTGTGTGTGTGTGTGTGTGTGCGCGCATGGAGCCAAACTAAAATAATGTTATCAAACCAAGGTAATTACAGGGATGGAGGTCATCCTGCCCAGACACACTTCCTAAACACAGGAACTAGAGAGGTGGAGGTGTCCCAAACCAGGTGTTTGAGTGTCTGCATGACCGTGTTTCAGTGTGTGTGTGTGTGTGTTTGAAGAGGAAGGAAGTAATGTAGGGTGCTTTCAAAGGGTGTAACCTAGGGAGTGGCAATCTTTGTGCATATTACCGCTCGCTTTTATTATGTAGGGTCATAATTCAAATTGATGCTTGATTTAATAATAATAAAATATTTCAAATTAATTAAAGCCGTTCCATAATTCTTAATATTAAAATCTATTTTTTTTTTTATTTGAGAATTAATTCAGAATCATTTTTCCTGTTAGAGAGAGGAAAACTGTGTATATGCTTCTGTGAGCAGGTGTGGGTGTGTATTTGTGTGTGTAATCATTCAGCTGCTTAGATTACTCTGCAGTGTTTAATGACCTGGTGAGTCAGATGCTGTTATTACACCACCTCACAGTGCTGCCATTATGGTTCACACACCTGAGGGGCCACATATTAGGCAAAGAAGGAGCCCCTATTTGGTTCTAAATGTCACCTGCTTTTGAAAAGTCCTTTCATTTCACATGCCACATATTCCTTTAAGCAGGGTCAGAAGCCAGCACACTGATTTGGAACACAGTTTTTGTTATCGATGAGAATTTTTTAAATAACTTCAGTGCAGTTTTGAAGGCTTATCAAACACAAAGACGCCACACGACGGTTTACAGCAAAATTAGCACAGTGCCACAAGCTGCACACTACAAGGTTATCTACCTGGTGTGGAGAATTGAGCTTATTTGATTGGCCAACAGTGCCAAATCAGGAAAAACTGTAACACAATCCTCTGGGTCTGAAAAATGAAGCCAATGCTGAAGTGCCTTAAACTTGCATTCTTTCTAATAGCCAGCAGGGGGCGACTCCTCTGGTTGCAAAAAGAAGTCTGATTGTATAGAAGTCTATGAGAAAATGAGCCTACTTCTCACTTGATTTATTACCTCAGTAAACATTGTAAACATGAGTTTATGGTCTCGCTAGTTTCAAGTCTTCTTCAATACAGCATGATGTTCATTTCGTAATTTATGGTCCCATTTAGAGTCAAATAGACCATAAAGCAGGGTACACTTTAGGGCGTGGCTGCCTTGTAATTGATAGGTCGCTACGACACCGTTCTCCAGTCTGGGAGTTGATGTGTTTTCGTCTTACAACTTTAACCCTTTCACAGAGTGTTTTCAGTTCATGAAAGTTAATTGTAACATTTTGGTTGCGTGAAATGTTTTATTCAGTGTTCGGTTGTACTTAGCTCCACCCTCTCGTGTCACTTCTGGTTGCCAAAAACCAATATGACAACGTCCAAAATGCCGAAATAGAGGCTTCAAAATGGCAGTCCACAATCCAATGGGTGACGTCACGGTGACTACGTCCACTTCTTACATACAGTTTATGATTATAGGACACATTGCAAGATGAAATAGGTTAATTCTTTCTGAAATCAACAAGGTTTATACAATATACATTCTCTCCACATCTCTTTAGTCCCTCAGGACCGTCCACTCTGTGTCCCCATTCCTCATCTAGAAACAGTGGCAAAACAGCATGCAACCTTTTTTTTTATTGCAATAGAGGTTACTGCAACGAACAACATGATGTGGTGTGTGTATTCTAACAAAACAGTTCCCAGGTAAATATGCAATCTTTTCAGTGTTTGCAGTGTTTCATTGTCCAAATACAATACTGTAAAAATGTAATATAAGAGCAAAACTCTCTAAACAAACTGACAGAATGAGGCCACTGTAAGGACGCACGCATCAAAGGAATTCACTTGTTTTTGTAGCATGTCTGGATGTGTGTATGTGTGTGTAGTATACTGCATGTGTTTTTGTTATTCTATGCACATCTGTATGGTGTGTGGCTGCATATTTTCTTATGCTTGTGTGTGTGGACTAGTGTATGTTTTCTTTCACCTCATGCTGTGCCAACTCCCATAAATAGCACCATGATTGAGATGCCGTGGCTTATCCCATCATCCCTCCTTATGGTGATTTGATATCTATGAACTCCAGAGCCCTCTCTGTACAGTTTGCCTACTGTATAGTGTAGCTTGCTCTGTGGTTGTGTGTGTGTGTTGTGTACGGGAGAGAGAGACTAAACGTAGGTGAAATTGCGCTAAATGTGGGCTGAGCATCGTCCAAACCGCACGACGGCATTAATGTACAAAGTAACAAGGTTTGGCTAAATGTGGCTTGAGCTTAGTCGGTTGATTTTACAGCTATTAGAGCGCTGATCTTAGCCAGCTGCATTTTTAGCAGAAGTCACACAGGCTTAAATATCTAAATAGGGTCCACAGCCCAGTGAGCGTGTTTATTTTGTTTACTTCTATTTTTGTTTATTTACCATAGGCTACAGCAAATACTGTACGTCCTTGCTCCAGAACTACTGCGAAGAGTGGGATTATCAACAAATACAGACAAGAGCGATGTTTCAACAAATATCCAGGACTCAGGAATAGGGCTGCCGCGGTGAGGGAATTTCCCATGCGGTGATAATGATTGGCTCAACAGTGCGATACGCGATATTATTGCAACTTTAAAAAACATTATAATAATTTAATACATGTTTATTGTTTAATGCAGAACATAGAAGGGCAATGATGCGCAGCGTTTTTCAGCTGCGCTTTGTTTGCATCTGGTTGCTATGATATGGAATATCAAGATGTCGGCACAGGTTAGAGTACTTTCTCTGGATGAAGGGGAGGCTGAAGCACGTATAGGGAGAAAGGACGGACAATTTGTTCCTAATAACTTCATATCATTGTTTTCTGTTTGAATTAGTGCTTTTTAAAAAGACAAGAAAGAAAATGTATTGGGGTTCTGTGGGACTCCAGTCAAAAGCACCCAGTTCTGCCTATACAGTTTTAATAGATTTTATTGAGTTCATATTTGCCATGGGTCCTAATTTAAAGTATCACACATTATCAAGAGGGTAAGGGCACTCTGTTAGTCATTTTGAATGATGGCGACAGACACAGATGCAGCAGACAGACTTACTCATGTTCTCTGTCTATTTTTGTTTTACACTTTATGTAAATTAACTGTAACTTTCCTAAAATAATAATAATCAGTTTTTTTCCCCTTCAGATGACATTAATTACATAACTAATAATGTTTTGAGGGTTAAACTGTTATAAAGAGCCAAATGAGATTAAAACGAACAACAAATGACAGTGGTACTGAGTTCTGTGTATATGTAAATTCTAGTACAGTTTATATGCATGCACACATTTATGTGTTATGCAAATAAAGTATATTTGTATTTGAGATAGAAAGAGAGAGAGAAGGTGGGAAGAGCGTGGGCAGTTGTGTCTCATATACTGTACGCATGTACACAGGTCAGCACCATGGAGAGAAGGAAAGGAAACGATATACTGAGAAACAAAGAGTGGATGGAGTGGATGCACAATGGAGAGAAAGAAAATAAGCAAAAGAGAGAGAATGAGGGAGTTTGTGTTAGCGCAATTTAATAGTCCAACTAAGCACATCTCTATCTCCTTTTCTTCTGTTATCCTTACACACACTGCAGCGAGAGCAAATTCCCTCTGGTGACTCTGTCTCTGAATGCCCCCACATTTAAACTTATGAATGCTTGATTGGATCTTTTGTGCACGCGATGAATTGGTACCAAGGTGCCAAAGAGAGCAATTCCCTGTTTGCGGCAGCGCAATTTGTATGAATGCATTTGTTTTACATAAAATCCCAGTGTGTGCTGGTACAGTATGAGCAAGCCTCTATTCATGAAGGCCTATTTATAAAACACCCACATTAAACAGCGAGTAGCAAAGCCGCCTTTATGCCATTCAAAATAGATGTTTTCAGTGCACAAATGCACTTGTATACAAAAAACAGTTTAAATTAGTCACTTAGTCACAGTGTCTGCCAGCATGATCCTCTAAGGGAAAAAAATATTTAGATTTCCTCCTGAATAATGAAAGCTCAGACTCAAGATTGTAGCACGAGACACATTTCAAATAAACAAATAACGTACTTTATCATTTAACATTGTGTTGCATTATAGAACATTTGCATAAAATAAATATATTCATTCATCCCCAAAATGGCCAACTGCCATGCAAAACATATCTAGTGTAGTTGAGTAAACATTCTCACCACAAGGTCTGTGAAGTAGCTGTTATTGAGCTTTCGATCATATCACATGATCTTCATCATCTAATGAAGTTTGCACGGATTAGGGATTTCTATTTTTTCTTAAATGTGGATGATACAAGAATGCTCTCTTTTGTTTATTTACCTAAGGCAATGGTTCCCAATCTGGGGGTCCCGTCCCCCACTAGGGGTCACCAAAGCTGCACATGGGGTCGCAAGGCCTAGTGTAAGATAATTTTGAAAAAAATTATTAGGGCTGTGAAAGTTAACGCGATAATAACGTGTTAACGCAAATTAGTTTTAATGCCACTCATTTCTTTAACGCATTAACGCGACTTGTGATTTTTAGGTTGTAGTCATATTAGCTTGTCACGAAGGAGCCTAAATAATGCTCCAAACTTGCACAAAATTTTTGCAAGGAAAAACTGGCATGGTCATTTTCAAGGGGTCCCTTGACCTCTGACCTCAAGATATGTGAGTGAAAAGGGATTCTTTGGGTACCCACTTGTCTTCCCTTGAATGTGATTAAAAGTAACAGGAAAACTCATCTGATGCAATATTAATAGGAAATAATCTGCTCAAAATTCATCCAAATTGCTAATTTTATACAATCTTCCTGCAGTTATCGCATTCACTAGTTACAGTTATTCTGTACTGTTATTGTTATGCATTGAATATAATGAAATATCTGTTTACTCAATGATAGAAAAGGGGTCCCCTAACCACTGACCTAAAGCATGTTCCTTCATCGCTACAGGGTCTCTGGCGGTGTCTGTCACCGATATGACGGCTCCAGTGGTCGGCTCATCTGGTGGAGTGTACGCTCTGGTCTCCGCACATTTGGCTAATGTAGTAATGGTAAGTTTTTGTGTGTGCGCACATATGTGTAGATGCTTATCACATCACTCAGTCGTCCTGTCACTACAGAGCACTACCACATCATCAAAGCAGCCTGTTTTGGGGCCCAGCAGGTGCTGCCCTATCTACAGATGCCATACATTCCTCAACGTCACCATCACGTTTTTTCTCCCCCCCCCCCCAAAGATCAGAAAGTGTGTGAGCGTGTGCATGTGAAGAAACCCCATCCCACACTGCACTCTCTGACATCTGCTCTCTATTTGGTCGAAACTCCCCATCCTGTGGGTCATCACATTAGGCAAAAGGCACTCAGGTGAACCTCTATAATGTGTAATAGGGTACTCATGATGTACCCTGCTGCCAGATCCTCCAATACATTCTTGGCGTCGGGATGGAGTTTGTCTTCCTCCTCTCAGCTGAAATCACATTATCTAACACAGTGGGAACAGATTGGGGGTCAGAGCGTCTCTGGGGCTTTCAAAATTGACGTGAATTGAGACAGAGAGGGCGAGATCTCATGTCATTTCATGTCAGCGTATGTATGTGTGTGTGTGTGTGTGCGTGTGTCTGAGGAGGACTTGACCTTCTAGCACAGTTTGTTCTGTCTTTATCATCAGAACTTGAAAATGACCTTTTGAATTACCCCCATCCTCTCTTTCTTTGTCTTTCTGTAGAATTGGTCTGGAATGAAGTGTCAGTTTAAGTTATTCCGGATGGCCATGGCTCTGGTTTGCAGTAAGTGTGAATAAAGATGCCTCACTCCCCTTTCACCTCAGTTTAAGAATTATTTTTCAACAAAAGAGTTTGTACTTTTAATCTGCTTGTCCATCACAAGAATGTAATCTCACAGCAAAGGTTCCTTATTAGAGAAATGTGATTTTGCTCCGAAGGCAGCGATATTAAACTTCCTGGCTTTGCTGCTTCAGCATATGGAGGATTTCTAACTGTGAAGACCCACCGAGCATGGCGATGCAAAGCTATTCATTTTATATGCGACACAAGCAAATCGCCTTGCAAGGCAGTGTGGGATTCTCTTCACTTGCTGTGGATACATGTCTGTGAGGAGGAAACGATCATTATTATAGTTCCTAGGATGCCTTTTTTATGTCTCTTTCCTCCAAGATTACAGATACAAACAAAAATGAAGTGCTGCTTGACACAACGTCAAGTAAATTGTTGGAAAAAGTGGTGGGTTGTTTGACAGCAAGCTACTTGCTAGCTTGTGACCTTCGATACGCCCACAACAATGAGTGAGACATGGCAGAAATAGGAGGACCTATTGTGCTATCTATTTCTTTCCTTTAGTGTGTTATATAGATTTTTGGTGCATGTAAAAGGTCTGCAAAGTTACAAATCCCAAAGTCCACACCAAAGGGAGTTACGCTCCCCCACAGAAACACTGCTCCTGAACTGCCTGAAACACCTTGATTGACATCCTGCCTTTTTCTTCCGTAACATGGTGATGTCACCAAGTAACACATTTGTAGGGACAGGAGCTCAGACAGAGTGTTTTAGACAGAGGGTGAAAAGAGGTGCTGCAGCACAGCCGGTATGAGAAAAATAATGTGTTTTTTGAACATTAAAGCATGTAAACATGTTCTAGAAAAAAAACAAAATAGAATACAGGTCCTCTTTAAATTAATTCCAAAGTTTATCTGAAGTTAAGATGAGGTTTCAGCTCAATCTAGTGAGTAGTATCTTCCTCAGTTAGAGTGTTTTTAGTACAAAATTCCCTCTTTCTTTTACTATCCCTCCTCCACAGAAACACTGTCAGTGGAAACACAAACAGGGACCTGTAAAGTCTTCTTTGTTATCGGCTCAATGGCCCAGTATAGTTGGTAACAATATAAAAGCAACTCTTATTCTTCTACCTCTTAGAAGAGATGGTTTTATTACATTTTGATAAGTACAGTAGTTGTCAGGAACTACGCACACATACCTTGCTAATATCGTGTTTTCTCTTTCTCCCTCTGTCTTGCTCACAGTGAGTGTGGAGTTTGGTCGGGCGGTGTGGCTGCGGTTCTATCCCCCGGCCTTTCCTCCGTGCCCCAACCCCAGCTTCGTAGCTCATCTGGGAGGGGTGGTGGTTGGTCTGACGCTGGGCGTGGTGGTCCTGCAGAACTACGAGCAGCGACTCCAGGAGCAGTCCCTGTTCTGGATCTTCTTCTGCGTCTACACCTTGTTTGTGCTCTGCGCCGTCTTCTGGAACATCTTCGCCTACAGCTTGCTTGACGTGCGACTGCCCCCGCCACCTTGACTCGCTTATCAGAGGCAGAGTAGAAACTGGTAGATCCCTGCTGACCGCCTGGCTGGAGAAGTCCCCTCAGCCTTCATGTTCTGAGCCTCATCGTGGGGCGATCAGAGTCGTCTGACAGCCACCCTCATCCTACATCCAGCGCTCTGATGCAGGGGTGCACCTGACACGCAGCAGCCCTCGCTGTCTGTCTCGTCACATGTTTTTCAGCCCACCTGCTCCCTCTTCGGGTTAAGCCTTACCATTGTTTCCGCATACCATGCAAGCTAACCTCCACCTGCTCTGTGTCTACATCTCTGTTGGACGTTTGTCTCAAGAGTATCAGTCAGTTGGACTTTATTTGACAGCACAACGACAAACGAGAAGCCTCGGATCTAACGCAACAAGCACCTGTCCACATGGCTTAACCTTCTCTGCCTCTTCCTCCTCAATCCAACGGTGCCTTCTCATGGAGATGTCAGCCTGATGAAAGTATTTCTGCACAGTTGCCTCTCGTGTGGGGTGACAGCAGCAAAACCCTGCAGTTTAAACCATTTTCAGACAAAGGAGTTCCTGAAAATCCTGTAATCTCCCTGCGCCCCTCATCAGTAAATTAAGAATAAGGTCATATGAGAATTTAGGCTTAGTTGGTGTTTTGTCATCATTACAAGCGGCTCACAAGCATGAGAGGTTTAGATTAAGCAGACAGCAGGATAGCTAAACCTCTCCAGGTTTGTAAGGAGAGCGTGAAGTATAAAGGCTACAGCAACCTTCAAACGTTATGATGAATTTGCTTTTTGAAGGAAAGTGTGGGTTACTATTCAGTGTTGCCTTCAGCATTCGGTACTTCCCCAGAGAGAAGGATTAATTTGAACCTCAAACTTGTGTCTTTTGACTTTTTCTTTGTGTGCAAGTAGTGTGACAATTGTACCATTGTGCGTACAGATAAAAAAAAAAAAGAAGTAGAAGTGCCATTCAGATTTTTAAGCTTTCAAAAATGATGCCAAAACATTGCTACAAGCAAGAGCACATCCCCTGACAAGAATTGCCTTTGTGCATGCAAAATTAATCTAATTTAGTCTGTAAGGAGTCGGTCATATGTAACAGAAAATGTTCATGATCTCTAAAGACTGACACCCTTGGGACAACCCAGAGATGCAGTTTGTCATTTTGTTGTCCCCTGTGAGCATTTGCAGTATTTTTTTTGCGATTCGTTAAAAAAATAGCAAAGAAGTGGTTTAAGTTTATTTAATGGTGAGGTGGTAAATTGTGGCAATGTGGGATTTTTTTTATAAAAACATTCACCGGTGGGTACATTCTGAATAAATCTTTTTCTCATTACCAAACGTAGAAGAGCAAACATGCCTGACCTCGACTACATCCGGGCTGGGGTCGTTTCACTCTCATATCAGGAGGCGATGGGGTAAAGAAGTAAATCAATGCTCTCTCATTAGTTCCTGTCACAATTGTTAATTGATGGAACCGGAATAGAAAACGACCCCAGCCCATAAGCTGCAAGTCTCAAACTGTACTGTACTTTAACCTCATGTTACGCTAGTAACTGCTTCGCACAAACATTATTATAATGTAATTATATACAGATTAATATTTTAACATGCATTTGATGTTGATTTTTTTTTTTACTTGGTGATATTGGTATGTTGCGTGAATTGTTTGGTCATTGTGATATGTTAGCTATATCCTGTATGTATCCTATTTAAAAATTGGTTCAAGGTGGTCTGGGGTAAGGGCTATGACACAAAAGTGCGTGAGGGGTAAATCGCTGATAATATTTTAACATTGTGCATATTTTGTAGATTTGATATGTACATACTGGAGTACATTAAACCGTTTTATACAGAAACAAAGATTTCGCCCTCATTTATACACATGCTTGCACGCACACATACACGTTTAATTCAATATTCTTCTTGGGACAGGAATTACCCCCCATTGTGCAAAGAAAAGTGCTCAAACCAAACAGGTTTGCAGCCTTAAAACCAGATTAGCTTCAAAATCCAATCGCAGTGTTTAGAGAGAGCTCAGGGCCCCCAAGTTGGAGAGCCAAGGGAAGAGCCTTTGTGGAAAAAAAAAGCAGACGTCAAAGTGATCAATGAAATGTGCGAGCATACAAGAGTCAGCCATAATTCATTCAGAGAAGGGACTCCTTAAGCTGTCACTGAACGTCTTCTCTGTCTAGCCGGTACAACCATATGGAGAGTAGCGGTTTTTGAAGGCGTACAATGAAAAATTCATTAGGCGGCCAAGGAAAGGCGCCTCCGTTGTGTTTCCCCTTCATAAATCTCCAATTTCAGAGGTAATCATTCACCTTGGTGAGAAAGAGAAGACAAGTGAGGCTGCAGGGAAGGAAATTCTGTGTGGAAGCTTTTGTAGTGTCCCTGCGTTTATGCTGCCTGCTGAGAGCAGTATTCGATTCAATTTGGCCACGTTTTAATTTGCATTTCATATCTTTTTAGGTTACATGCAAGAAGCGGGATTTACAGTTTACACATTACCAATGTTTCTATCAAGCTGATGGTGTGACAGTGGCATTGTTGGTGTAGTCCTTAACCATTTTGATGTCTTCTCTGTCAGTATGAGTGTCATTTATGAAGTGTATTGCATATGTGTATGTATGTACACGTGTGTGAGATCAGTGTACTCTGTAAAAAATACAATTCTTCAGTGCACATCAGACTGTGCCTTGGCTTATTCAGTGGTATATAGTATTTACAGGGCGCCGGTAATTATGACACTATGTGGCCAAAAGTATGTGGACACCAGGACATTACAGCTGTGTGTGATTTTGAACATCTAATTGTAATACTATAGGTAATTATTCAGTCTCCCCTCTCCCTGGCTGTGGGGATGTGCTCCCATTCAGCCACATTAGTGAGGTCAGCGGTGTGACGATTGATTTATCCCAAAGGTTGTTGGATGGGGTTGAGGTCAGGGATCTGTGCAGGCCAATCAAGGTCTCCCTCACCTAGGAGACCATTTCTTTATTGACCCCGGTTTGTGCGTGGGGGTACTATCACGTTGAAAGAGAAGAGGTCCTCTTTCCCAGATTTGTTGCCAGAAAGCTGGAAGCAGCTATTGTCTAAAACAGTGGTGAATGATGTGGCTTTAGGATGTCCCTTAAAGCTGCAGTGGGTAGAATTGGAGCAAATATGGTTAAAAAAAGTTATTTTTATAAAACTGTCACTATATCCTGACAGGTAATGTATGTATGGTAGTGCATGAGACAGGTAATCTGAAAAAAATCGTGTGCCTCTGTGTCATCCGGTGCTCCTAATGGCATCTGCAGGATTACACAGACTGGAGGAAAACAACCAATCAGAGCAATTCAGAGCAGAGAAAGTTTTTGACCTGGCACATGTGTTGAGATCAGTTGAGGAAATTCCAAGCACCGCCCACCAGCCGGAGCCAACTTTCTCA
Source organism: Sebastes fasciatus (assembly GCF_043250625.1). Classification (NCBI taxonomy): domain Eukaryota; kingdom Metazoa; phylum Chordata; class Actinopteri; order Perciformes; family Sebastidae; genus Sebastes; species Sebastes fasciatus. The sequence goes on from NC_133797.1 coordinate 33,271,773, forward strand.
TTTTACAGCTAAACAGTACATTACAAGATGTTTCTGAAACCATCTGAGGAGAGAAATAGTCATTACAGTAACAGAAAATTGATTCACATTTGATCAGCGCTGCTTAGTTTGTCCATTTGATCGGAGTTTGCGAGTGATTGACAGCTGCCTCCGTTGAATGAACAGCCAATAGGAACGCTGTCTCTCTCAAAAAATTACCTATGATTGGCCAAAGTCTCCTGTCATCAATGCCTGAAAACAGAGCCATGAGGAGGTGCAGAAGTCTAGTTATCTCTCAGAGCACTTGAATCATAATATGCTGAAAGGTTATTATAACATTTTTGATGATACCAAAAATATTCTGCCCACTGCAGGTTTAATTGGGAAGGAGGAAACCATAAAGAAACAGCCCCCAAACCAAATGTATAAAAAAAGATTGTGTCCACATGTAATTTTGTACAAAAGACAAAAAAAGCCTTTCAAAAATCACATTGAATGCAAACATGAATCCATGATGCCAAGGAAGAGACCCAGTTTCTATTTCTGCAACGGTGTCTCCATCAAGTGGACACTGAAGACATAACAAGTAACAATCGTATGCATGTGAGTAGAATTGATTGTGTTTATCTCCATATACATTATTAAGTATATAGGGGAACCAAATTGGGCATCATCAAGACATAAAACATGTACAAAGACTGTACTTTGCAAATAGTATTAAGCTCAGTAAAGTTATATAGATATATCTTTATTTCTCTCTTTTTTTATGCATTTATTTATTTATTTATTTATGTATTTATTTATTTATTTATTTATTTTAAGCTTTCTTTATTGAACTCATGCTTATTAACAGAGGTACAGATACATACAGTTGAACAAAAAAAAAGTAATTACATATACATTTCATAATGCCAGGGTTTGTGTTTGTTATATATATTATATTATAATCATTTAATATTTTAAAAGTCTTAATGGCTTTTTTGTTTTTAATATTGGGTATGATGTTGCTATACTGTTTGAATTAATTTATAAAGTGCAGGACCAAGTTGGCTTGGTTCCTGACCATTTTGTCCTATGAATATGAAATTTTCCAAAACAAATAATAAATAATTGTATAATATACAGCATGGTATTTCCAATCTTATCTTGACTAAAATATATCATTATATCAAACATTTATTTCAATATTCATCTTAAAATGGCAGCTGTCATTGTACTGCCTTGTAGCTAGCTGGGACAACTGTAGTGAGTATGGATGAGATGGTTCTGAAAGAGGTATGTATGACAAATGATGCTGGGAGGGATTTTGGGTCAGGAACCATGGTGTAACATATCTTTAAAAAGACAACAACTAGGGTGCTGTACTGTATTAAAGTTTACATCGCTACCAGCTAGTCATCTCTCAGTGATTAATAATACAGTAAAGATGCTGACAAAGCCATTTTTCGTTGAAGGGAATAATGTGTAAATGCTGAATATTTCGTTTTAGAGGTTCAAGCCATGACATTGTTACTTTGTTTATCAACCTTTCCCATGGCTTTAGTGAGCACAGACTTAGTGGCTGGTTAATTTTCTTCATATCACAAGAAGAGTACCATCAAGCTAATCCTTAAAGGTTATATATTTCTTATTTTCAAAAGTGTTTTTCATGTAACAGACCTCATCATATTGCTTCATATTAGACACAGTTAGAGAAACTGAGTTCAAGTATTGTACAGTCCTTTGTCAGATCCTCCCAAGTGTGTTCTACCATGACTTCTGAATGGATTGGTGATACATTTTGAAGATAAATGCAGTGAGACTGTGCATAGCAGTACAGTTTACATGGGAGGCGGGATCCCTTCACTTGCAGATGAGGCTGGCGGAGCTTTGGTAGCCCCAGTCACCACATTGGTTGATGTGGTGGAAAGCTCTCTCTTGACTTTTGATGAAGTGAAGGATTCTCATGCAACTGCTCCAAACAGCAACGAGCAGCCATCAGTCTTGGTTACAGATTGCTCCCCACAGCCATCGCCTGCTGGTGATAGCGGTTCAGATGAGAGTCCATCATCCTCTTCCGTCCAACGCACTTCCAAAACCTCCCCTACTGACTCGACAGCCACCTCTGGGATCTCTAATGTCCCTTCTACCCTCAGATCCGACACCGTCAGCTACTGCCTTGCTTCCAGCCCACAAACCAGTACCAGCACCTCCGCTCCCTCACATTCCTTGTCAACTCTGTATGACTCTGATTGCAGCCGAAAGCTTATCTCCCACATCCAGAGCTCGCTGTCACAGGAGTCACCGCTGGCTCGTCAGCTGCCTGAGGGTGAAAGTGGAGGTGAGAGGAAAGGGAGCCCACCTGTCAATGTACAAGAGGACTGCATGATGGTCTTTAAGAAGAGTGTGCAATACAAGTATGCACAGCAGGAGAAAGATATTCAGAGGTAAACTTCTATTCTGTCAGTCAAAATGAATGGTGTCAGTTATTAGATTAACCTATGTGTCTGGTTTAGCTGCTGCTTGGAGTAGCTGATGATGTAATAGGGGCCACCTTCATCATGTCATCTTAAACTGATATTTGTACAGTGCTTGGCTTCCATTAATGGGTCAGTTTAGCAAGAGATTAAACTTTCTAATTATTTTTCTTTCACCTAAGTTGTATTAAAGGAAAGGGACATATCGGCAGAAATGGATTATAATAGTCATGACTATGTTTTCATTAATGTATAATCAACTGAAACTAAGAATCGTTGTGTTTTGTTACCTTAGAATGAGCCATTCATATTTACATAGGGAGCGAGCGGGTCCTCTCACGGAGTCCGCCATGTTGCACCACCATTTTTCTACAGTAGCCCAGAACGGACAAATCAAACACTGGCTCTAGAGAGAACCTTTTGCGTTTTTACATTACCCGAAGGCCACCGTAGTTCTCCGACAAGCTTGTTGAACTGCAGTAACATGAGCCGCCATATAAAAATAAATTGAATTGAATTGAATTGAATTGAATTTAAATTGAATTGAACTAAAATATGCTGAAAGGTTATTATGGAAGTTTCTTGCCCAATGATGCCAAAAACATTCAAGCCTACTGCAGCTTTAAGTTTGTCACTTAAAACTCACAATGACAACTTGAAAAAAATAAAAATAAATCAACATATACCTATTCCCAAATGCAGTTTTTTAAAGTTGCGATACTATCATTACATTACTTTACATTACATCACCCTGCCTCAGGAAGTCCCTGGGGGTCATTAAGGTCACCACACCCCCCCCACAACAGCCTGTTCTCCCTCCTGCCTTCTGGTAGAAGATACACGACCCCCAGGACTCACACAAGCAGACTGAGGAACAGTTTTTTCCCCCAGGTCATCAGACTTTTAAATAGATAATTCATACGACACCTTCTCACAGAAAAATATATCTTATACCAGGGGTTCTCAACCTTTTGTAACTCGAGGCCCACTTCCGATTGTAAAAAAATTTCCGAGGACCACTTCCCAAAAATTGCTCGATTTTGTGTCACTGCATCTGTGACATATATGTCTGTAAAGGGGAGACTCTTGGGTACCCATAGAACCTATTTTCATTCACATATCTTGAGGTCAGAGGGTCAAGAGACCCCTTTGAAAATGGACGTCAGTTTTTCCTCGCCAAAATTTAGCGTAACTTTGGAGCTTTATTTAGCTTCCTTCCCGTCAAGCTAGCATGACATGGTTGGTACCGATGGATCCTTTAGGTTTTCTAGTTTCATGTATACCTAGCTTTAAAAGTGAGCCCGCTATAACCTCTGAAATACAGAATAGCGGTTAATTTAACCATTTGGCAGCACCTTCGCGGCCCACTCGGCGGCTCTCTGAGGCCCACCAGTGGGCCCCGGCCCAGTGGTTGAGAATAGCTGTCTTATACTGTATATACTGTATATGTTCTTAATATGCCCTTGTACAAAGTATTTCTTCTTTATAATTGTAATGTAAATGTAATATAACTTATTATTTTAATGGAGCTTCCCAGCAAAACGTATTTCACACCTTTATACCTGTATAACAATAAACATCTTGAATCTTGAATCTCTTGCCTGGGGGGGGCGTGTCTACGATATGACGTCACTTCTCTGTTATCGCGAGACTTCAGCAGCCTCTCTCCACTACAACTTCCTCTCCAACACAAGCGCCATTTTCGGCGTTGTTCCGGGACTGCAGCATGCTGTCGTCAAACAGATAATAAGACGAGTATTTAACGCGGTAACAACCTCTCTAACCAGGATTCAGTAAGGAAAGACATGGGACGGAAAAAGAAGAAGCAGATGAAGCCGTGGTGCTGGTATCCTTTTGACTTGGACGACATAAACACCAACAGGAGAGATGCTAGAAGCTAATCCCGTTAGCTCGACAAAGGAAGGCCTCTAATCTGTGAGCTAACGTTAGCTCAACGGGTTAGCTTCTGGAGGCTATCTAATCGATTTGAGGTTTTTATAGTTAATAATGGTAACATATTCGACGTCGAGTATATTTTCGCTGTAGTAGATTATTATGAGTGCATGGTGTTGCTAATATGAATGCTAACTACCTCCGTTAAGATGCTACCTCACGTTAGCCTGTTAGCCAGCTGTTTAATCACATCTGTTACTCTATAGTCTCTTACAGAAACTACATTTCACAAATCTATCAGAAAGAAACTATTCACATGTTACGAACTAAATATATAAAATTCCTCATAACTCTCAAAAGTAAAATAAATCCATTTTAAAGTGTTAAACGGAGTATCACCATCCATCCAGTGATATAATAATATAATTAATAATAATAATAATAATAATAATAATAATAACATCCATCCAGTGATATAATATAATTAATAATAATAATAATAACATCCATCCAGTGATATAATAATATAATTAATAATAATAATAACATCCATCCAGTGATATAATAATATAATTAATAATAATAATAACATCCATCCAGTGATATAATAATATAATTAATAATAATAATAATAATAATAATAATAATAATAATAACATCCAACCAGTGATATAATAATATAATTAATAATAATAATAATAATAATAATAATAATAATAATAACATCCAACCAGTGATATAATAATATAATTAATAATAATAATAATAATAATAATAATAATATCCATCCAGTGATATAATAATAATAATAACATCCATCCAGTGATATAATAATATAATTAATAATAATAATAATAATAATAATAATAACATCCATCCAGTGATATAATAATATAATTATTAATAATATAATAATAATAACATCCATCCAGTGATATAATAATATAATTAATAATAATAACATCCATCCAGTGGTTTGTTGCGACAACGATTTGGAATTGAAACCAATAACTTTTTTGTGATGATACTGAAACTACTCATCATTTATTTTTTCATTGCATGTATTCTGCAGCTTTATGGCTTTATGATATTCATGACTGGCTTTTCACAAACGTTTCTCATCTGGGAGACTTCTCTCAAAAGGACATTGTTTTATGGTCTTGTCATGGACAATAACAAAGATGACTTTTTGCTGAATAACATTCTCATTCTTGGAAACTTTTATTTGCACAAATGCAAGTATATGAAAGTGAAACCTAGTTTTAATGTGTTTCATTCCGAGTTTCTTTCTTACATAAAAGCCCTTAAAGTCATGAAAAACTAAAATGCATTGAAACTTCTTAGTATAATAGAATAATATGAATTACAGGTACAGCCCTTAATTTAATTTATTATTATTTTCATGTATAATTTTACATATTTTATTTGTTCTTGTTCTGTATGCAACTTGTCCTTTTACTCTAATGCAATGATCTATGAGCCATGTTTGTAAATTTGAGTCTGTTCAATAAAAAAACAAAACTGTTAGCTGTCTAACGTTAACCTGTTAGCCGTGCATTGATGATTCGGTACCATTTAACGTTATGATTAATGTTTTGGTCTTTTTTTTCTTGTTTTTGCTCTTAAAATGTAGTCTGCCAGGTCATTGATCATAAATGATGATTAAGACTAACGTTACGCTTCAAAGCACGTTTTTTTTTTATATTTCACGTTAGGCAACATTAACATTATTTTGCATATGATTCAATAACTTTGTGAATTTGGGTGTTTTTCGCTCATGGTTCCTGTTTCGAACACGATCCTTAACTTCCTTGCTCCCAGGTACTGTAATCGAGACTTTGACGATGAAAAGATCCTCATCCAGCATCAGAAGGCAAAGCATTTTAAATGCCACATCTGCCACAAGAAGTTGTACACAGGCCCAGGCTTGGCTATCCATTGCATGCAGGTGGGGGGCCCCCTTTCTTTGTCATTTATAGTAGTTTAGTTACTGATTTTCTTAAGTGTCTTTGTTTCCATTGTTCCTGTAAAGGGCTATTAGTTTGTTCTCATAAAGTGGGCAATGGATGTACTTTGCTTGTTATGACATTATGCACTGGCTCACTTGTTTCAGGTACATAAAGAAACGATTGACAGTGTACCAAATGCAATTCCTGGAAGGATAGACATCGAGCTGGAGATCTACGGTATGGAGGGGATTCCGGAGAAAGACATGCAGGAAAGAAGACGAACGTTAGAACAGAAATCACAAGGTTTGTACACTTTCATGTGCTTTTCTTACCAGTTTGATTAAAAGTCTAGATGACCAAATGAGGTGTTTCCTTCGATTTTGTGTATTTGTCTACTTGGTGATGGGTAGCATTATCATGTGGTAAGAGCCCTGAGAGGTAGTGGAGCGTAATCCTGGGGTATCCCATCTTGGTTAATTATATGTTCTATAACTACGTTGTTTCTGAAAGAGAATCAAAACCAACATTAGAGGGTTTTTTCTTTGTGGAAGCCTGGGTTCATTTGCATTTTGTTAAAGCTTCACCATTACCTTGAGCATTATCATTCTGTTTGCAGAGAGTCAAAAGAAGAAGTCAAACAATCAAGACGACTCTGATGAGGATGACGACGATGATGATGAAGCAGGACCATCAGTTCAGCAGGTGGCTGCTGTCCAGCCCCAGCCAGGCTACGCAGCTCCAATGGCCCAGCTTGGGATGCCTCCAGTGGCTGGTGCGCCTGGGATGCACCCTGGAGGATATCAAGGCAAGGACCTCTTAGTAAAATGTAGAAGTTGTGAATCAGCACTGACTCAACTTGACAAAAAACGCTCATAAGTTCAATTTCAGTTAGGGCCCTTTCCCACCTACCTGGTTTGGTTCTGGGTTACTGTGGGATGAGAGGTTGCATTGATATCCACTGACATTTTTATATAGGCAATTATGGAAATGAATCTCTGCGGCAAGGCTGTTCACGCTTCACCAAGGAATATGTCAGTGAAAAGTATTGAACATAAGCATTCATCATTTGTGGTGTCTTGTGACTTATTTAAAATCTTCTTTAGGGCTTGAGACTTGAATGTGACCTGCAAAACCTTGACCTGGTCTTATGTTTGACAATTAGGTGGTCAAGTTGTTGGACATATGTTAGTTTTTCTTTTGTTTTTGAGCTAGACTTAATATTTATTTATAACTTCAATTCTAGCCCTCTCCCACTAATCTCTACATTACTTGTATTTTCTTTATCACATCTCTGCTTTTAATAATCTGTTTATTGTTTGACTGTTTTAGTCCTTGTTTGTGTGTTTCTAATGTATATGTTGTCCTTAAACAAGGATGCTGTGCTATTGATGTGACGCTTCCACAGTGCCAGCAGGTTCAGACCTGTAATCTAATAAAATGTGTCAGAACTGAGTTCAAGAAACTGTATAGATACAGCAGGGCGAGGGTGTAGGATTGTTGCATATGTCTTCTTTTGTTGTGTGTTCAGTTGCCTAGATGTGTAGCTGCCTTTGTGGAGTTGTTAATCAGAACATGTCCTCTTACTCATTGTTACAGGAATGCCTCCCATGATGCCGGGCGTTCCTCCCATGATGCATGGCATGCCCCCTACCATGCATGGAATGCCACCAGGGTAAGAGATCCCTCATTGACCGTGTTTAATGATACCATTTCAGATTCAATACTATTTTTGGTTTGCTTCTTTAATTGATTATATGCACATACAACAACTTATTTAGTTTTGGGGTATAAATTACATGTAATTTTACCGCAGTCATAGTAACACCAAATCATCATCATCATCTTACTGGTCTTATTGCCTTTTGCAGCATGATGTCAATGGGTGGAATGATGCCTCCCATGATGCCAGGGATGCCCGGTATACCCCACGGTAAGTTGTGGTTGTATTTTGGGTTAGGGTTACAAGAGACATTCAATGTAATGGTGCAATAAGTGTTTACTGACCTGTTTTTTGGGGGATTGTTTAGGAATGCCACCTCACATGGCTCCAAGGCCAGGGATGCCCCATATGGCCCCAGCTGCTGCAGCCGGCGCAATACCCAGTCGACCGGCAGTACCAGTGGCCCAGCCCGCTATCACCAAACCTCTCTTCCCCAGTGCAGCACAGGTGGGCACCATGCAACCCCCCCAACAACACACGCTCACCTCACACTCGCACACGACTTTCCAGAGAGTTCAGAGGTTCCTGTAAGCCTGTCCCCTTATTCAAAGTAGATAGCTGTCAATGTTATTAAACCTTCTATACGGTTTCGTATGAACACAGTACTCAGGGATATTATTTTATTACCTAACACTGATGTCCTGTTTCCTCATTTCTTTTGTCAGCTGTTCCTCTTTCTCACCCCATTTAGTTTTTTTTAATCGGTGTCACTATTATGTAGCATATTTTGTTCTCATAGTTGAATTAGGACAGAGTATGTGGACATGTTACATGCCAATACTGTGATCTCCTTTCCACAATGCTGCAGATGGGCGCTGGTGTTCACAGCAGCACAGCAGCCGTTTCCTCTCCACCTGCAGACCTTCAGTCTGCCTCCTCCCAGCCTCCCTTTCCTAACACGCCACAAGTACGCTCACAGACAGGACTTTGACTTGGGCTGTGGCAGCTGCATGTTGCTTATTTATTAACTCTGCCTGTAAATTCTCAAGTTGTAAACGAGGCTGATAACTAATAATATTTGCCTTGTCCATCAAAATGAGCACATTGGCTAAGATGTTGGTGTCAGAGGATAATTATCCCTGACAACAACTGACATACTTTTTGTCTGTGAGCTTTATTACTGTGCATGCGCTTTAATTAACGCAGAATGAGGCGCAACAATGGATTTAAATGGGTCTTTTTTTGCATCATTCACCCCTCCTAACCTCTGAAGCATGAATTCTGCTATAACTACTCATCAAGCTTTGACTTTGTACGCTACAACAGTGCGCAACACTCTTTTTTCCCCACACTCTGAACTCTAAATGTGTGTCGATTGGTTTTACTTGTATCTTAGGATTACATCCGATGATTCATTTACTATTATGGATACAAAGGGTTCAACTCATTTCATGCAAAAGTGGCACTCCAGTTGAAAGTAAATGGTGTACGTGTAAACGGCAATTGTTTTGTTCCTCTAATTAAAAAGACTTGACTGATTTATTGGGAGAATGTAATTCACAAGTCAAATTGATATATGATTCCCACATTTTAAGTGGAATCCTAAAACTACTTTGCTAAATCTGGAGTGAATAAAAATGTAACTTTGAGTGTTATAAAAGGAGAACCTTCTTAAATTGAATGTGGGGGGGTTTATATACCTGAAAGTAATTTGTTACCTAGTGGTTGTCACAAAGCTATCATCCATTGACGACTTTTGTGTCTTTAAAGTTTTTTTTGCATCTTTGAAAAGTAAGAAAGCATCAGTTTGGACTACCTGTCAATTACCTGTATTGTCTTTTTACAGGCCCATCAGAGCACTTCAGGAATCGCAGCTTCAAACTCCCACAGTACAGCCGCCTCCTCCGACCCTCCCAAAGCAACATTCCCTGCCTACACCCAGCCCTCTGTCTCTTCTTGCTCTTCCACCTCTTCTTCTTCTAACCCCTCTAGCAGCACTGTGGCCAAACCCCCGGCCACAGTGCCCACCAAGCCTGCCACCCTCACCACCACGAGTGCAACTAGTAAGTTGATCCATCCTGATGAGGATATCTCACTGGTAAGTTGCTTGAGCTTTCTATTTTGCCCTTTTCACAGTAAGTAATGACTGATACATATAATAGTACATTTATGGATGAATGGGTTAGTTCACTGTTTGACTGTCAATCTGGTACTAAATATCAATATCATCATGAAGATATATATATTTATTGGAGATCCGCCAAGCATTTAGATTCTATATCCTTACTCTTACTTAGTAGTTGCTCTTTTGTGGTTATGTTGAAGGATGATTCTGAATATCCTCAGTGTGAAATCAGGGCACGCCAACATTGGTACCCAATTCCTCTTCATTTTTGTGAGTGTTTATCTATGTACTGTAAGGGGCATAACAGTGTTTCCTTAGTCTGAATGTTTGCTTTGTGTGTTGTCCCTGCCAACAGGAGGAATTGAGGGCCCAGTTGCCCCGTTACCAGCGTCTTATACCCAGATCGGGTCAGGCCCATGTGGCTGCTCCGCCAGTGGCGGCTGTGGGCGGCCTAATGCCCCAACAGCAAGGCATGCCACCTCAGCAGCCTGGCATGAGGCATCCCATGCATGGTAAGAAAATGCTCGTCAGGAAATCAGTCTGTGTAAAATACCCAACAGATGTTCATGAGTGGGCAAATATGCTGCTTTATGCAAATGTATGTATATATTTATTATTGGAAATCAATTAACAACACAAAACATGACAACTATTGCCCAGAAACACTGCATTTAGCATAGAATGTGCTCAAATCATAACATGACAAACTCGAGGCCAACAGGCAACAACAGCCGTCAGTGTGCTGACTTGACTGCATGTGATTGTCGTAAAGTGTGCATGTTTGTAAAGGGGAGACTCGTGGGTACCCATAGAACCTATTTTCATTCACATATCTTGAGGTCAGAGGTCAAGGGACCTCTTTGAAAATGGCCATGCCAGTTTTTCCTTGACAAAATTTATCAGAAGTTTGACCGTTATTTAGCCTCCTTGGCGACAAACTAGCATGACATGGTTGGTGCCAATGGATTCCTTAGGTTTTCTAGTTTCATCTGATACATTCACTCTTGCTTTAAAAATGAGACCGCTACAACGTCCAAAAGGCTGAATAGCGTTAATGCGTTAAAGAAAGTAACGTGTCATTATCGTGTTAACTTTGACAGCCCTAATTATCAATGAATTGTGGCCCCAGTCTACAGTTTTCATTGCACTAAAAGTTCAGCTTTTTTCCAATAATTATTTCCTCTTCATCAGTGATTCTCAAACGTTTTTAAACAATGGCACGTCTTCATAGATATTCTTTTTTATGGCACATTAAGTCGACAACAAAGTAGCCTTTGGTATGCATTTTAATGCATTTCTTGGATATGTGAAGAAGGCATGTTCAAGATAACACTGGGTGTTAAGTTGCTCTTTAATCACTTGATTTTAACTACAAAAGTAAGCATCAGAATTAATTTTAATAAGTTGCAGTTTAATGACATCAACTGTTGAATCTGTTAGAATTGCAGCATTAACACATTGTGCCTTCCTTGTGTCCTCCCTGCAGGTCAGTATGGTGCTCCTCCTCAGGGCATGCCAAGCTACATGCCTGGAGGGATGCCTCCATATGGGCAGGGTCCTCCTATGGTGCCCCCTTACCAGGGAGGCCCTCCCATGGGCATGAGGCCGCCCGTCATGTCTCCGGCTGGACGCTACTGAAGCAGCAAAGCAGCCACCACATTAGGTTTGAGGTTAACACCTTTCTCTCATCCTTGTGCTTATTCAAACCTAGCTGCAAGCAAAGAGCAGTAAGACCAGTGGTGGTGAAGACAAACGTTATTTGTTAAAACTAATGGACATTTAATGTAACATCTTTATTGGAAAACAGCCACCCGAGTTCCTGCTATTTTGTTGTCATTTGATTACATGTGAGGTTATATATATATATTTTTTCCCCATAGGTTTCACTCAGGTTTATAGAAGTGAAGTGTGTTAAGATGATTCATATTTCTTTTGAAGCTGCTGGAGTTACATGAATGTACCAACCCCTTACAAAGGCAAGTTTCTCTTGTAAACATTTGATTCTTTTTATTTTTTGTTATTTTTTTTTTTTTTTGGTAGATTGATTGAGGCCCTCACAGCACGCTTAGGTGCTGTTGGACTTGCGTCCCCAACCTTGGTTGGTGAGGGTCTCAGTGATGAAGATGATTCCAACTAAGTAGTGTTACAATTTCTCATCAGTCTTTAGCTTTATCCTCATTTCAGGTTTGTTTTTAATATTTTCTGGTCAAAAGGGTACCTGTATGCATCCTTTGTAATGTTTTATGAATCTGTTGTAATAAAATTCATCTTGAAATCCAATGCTGGTTTGTCCTGACGTGCGTTGAGGTGAGTGATGAAGGTTTGTACTGGTGTTCTTATCTTATGGCTCTGTTTTAACTACAAGATTTCATCAGATATTTAAAAACCAAGTTTGCCATCATCTATTTTTTTTCGCAGCGTCTTGATAAAAGACTGGATATTGAAGCACAAAAGAAACAGAATAAAGATTTAGTGTGCTGAAATCTCGTGTACCACCAGCCCAAAACTAAGATGTTGGCCAACTTCTGGTTCCAAATACTGCATGTTACCTTATAACGATGGAAATAACTGCAGATTAAATAGATATACTTGTAGATACACTTACACAGAAGTGAAAGAGTAACTAAATTTAATTCCTGATTCATTAACTCTTTTGTCTGTATATACATACCAGTACTCAAACATGCATGAATGGTATAATGTTAGTGTTGTCATATCTCAGTCTTGTCTCCATAATGTACTACAGGGGGCAAGCAAAACGGCACACCCAACAATACAGTAGCTCTGTGTTAAGTTCCAGTTTTGTGAAGCTCAGTTCTCAGGTTTTAGATTGAAAAGTTGATTCAATCTTTACTTTCATTCTTTGGTGTTTTAATATATTTATTTTTAGACTTTACCACATAGTGTTTGCAACTAATAAGCAATTCAGTGGTGATCAGCTTCATTGGTTTATCCATGCTCAATACATTACTGATGTTGGAAAGTCTCCGAAGGTGGTTGTCAGATGCTGACACAAACTGCTAAATGGTGACTCGGTTTGCATCTGTAGTTGTGATTTACAGCAGCTTGTGCATCGATTCCTGCAAAAGGATATAGAAAGTAAAAGTTTCAAAATGTGTTGACATAATCCAAACAAGAAAAACTTGCATCTGCAAGAAGGAACAGTAGTCACAAGGAAACCCTCACCAGCACTAACTGATAACTGTATTTCTAAACTACAAATTACAGCGTAAGAATAAATCAACACCTGAGACGGTCTCACTTGATTGGTATTTACTGCAGTGCTAGTTTGTATTGCTGGGTGTTATTTTGCGTTGTCCATCCTTTCTATTCTAAATGTTTTTCATAATAATCAGCCAGTGTCATCTGCAATGATCCTGTGTTGGAGATTGCTGCACAGAGAGCAATCTCGTTATCTTAGTGTGGCTCAAGTTTTTCCTCTGCACATATCACTTACTGCTTTGTATTTGTTTTTTGTTGTCTGTAGCCCATCCATATCAGCCTTAAAACCCACTCAGCTGGCATGAAAGGTCAGTTAAACCCAGTAAGTACCTGCTGTTTATTATAGTGTGGGTCTGTCCTGTACAACTGGATGCTAGGCCTTTTACTATATTTATTGTTTTAAACAATGTTGTTGCGATGTATAAGGTTATTGAAGACTCTTACGTAGGGGTTGTGTTAATGAGATGAGAGTATGCCTAAAGTAACGTGTTGATTCGTTTTAAATTATTAAAAGGCACCAAGATGTGTGCATTGAAATGTAAATGATGATTCTTATGGTTTTGTTCTGTCTGGTATCAAATTGATTAAAGCGTTCAGCGATGTGTGTTACATTAAAGGGCCAGCTCGGCTTAATGAGAAAGAAAAGGATCACTTTTCTCCAGTGATATCTAACGCAGTGGTTCCCAAACCTTTGGGTTTGAGACTTCTTAAAGGAGTATTCCACTTCCATGAAGCACCCTCCCAGTTCTTAACGCAGGCTTTCTGTCAATAAATAAATAAAAGTTGAATTCTCAAACCCAATTTCAGAGAAAGATACATAACCATTTTCAAGGGCTGAGTAGTCCTTCTTAATGTGCGTAATTGGTGGAGTAACTCTTTTAAAATTAAGCAGCGTCTACTTGTGACTGAATGGCACAGATTATTGCCTCAGTCTTAATAGAATTTAGTTTGTGGTGATCACAGAATTTCAAAAGTAATTTAACTTAAAAAAAATGAAACTGCAACTTTCTGTTAGTCTGAATAATCCACAGAACACAGTTAACACTTTATTTTATAGGGACTATTTCTTTAGAAGAAATAAACCTCAAACCACCACAAACATACATCTATATACCTCAGTTGTATTGCAGTATTGAGGGCAGAAACCGATATCTCAAAACCTAGACACGTCAAACCAACACCATTAGCATGACTAGAGGCCACAAGAGATAAGCGAGGAAACGTTATCTTGAGTTTGGGTGACTGACTCTTTAAGTAAAAACCTCAAGTTGTTGGCAACAACACGTATTAAAAGTATTCATTAGTTCATCATGAGTTCTTTACCACTAGTATGTAAGGAAAATTATTCATTGACAGTAATGGAAGTTGAAATGTATTAAATTTTAGATAAATTTGGTTTTGACAAACTCATGACCAGTCAAAATCGTGTGTAAGTCTATTGCAGATCATTTTTAAAATATTATTTTCATACTCTTGTTTTTGGATCAGGTGTATTTGTATTTAAAGGAATACAAGCTGCCCTGTAAAGAACAATTGTCCAGAAAGTAGCTTGACATTTGAATGAAAATGTTACAAATCACAATGTCAGATTCATGTTTTTTTTTTTTTTTAAATAAAATGATTGCATTTTGCTGCCACTTGTTTTCCTTCATTTAGATTCAAACTTGAGGTGAAATCCACTATTCTGAGGCTCCCAGCACCTTTAGGTGCTCAGTGTTTGTGGAACCAGAGCACCACCTAGTGGCTTATGGGGGATATTATTGACCCCTCAAAGAGATCCACGTTAGACCCTCTACTCTTCATGATAGAGATCCAGAGAACGTCTGTGGTTAGACACAGTCTGATATATTTATTGTTTACAGTATATACTATAATATGAAGTATGAAGCCTGATTAAAGCAGTTTTAGTTCAGATAACTTACAGAGCGGGGAAATGATAGAAGCATTCAATATTTTGTAATTTCTTGTGGCACTAGTGTAGCCATTGAGATGAGAATTTAGTGCATCATTCATTAAACGTTCACTCATAAGTGACCATGAAGTAAAAAATAGACTTGAAAATAAAGTAAAGATTACAATAGTGAAATAAGTTCCTGAAAATGCTATTTTAACAAATGAATAAATTACAATCTGTTTATTTTTTTTCTGTATTTATGAACAGGAATACTCCCAAATGTTGAGTTAATACTGTTTTATTTAATATTGGCCACAATACATCACTTGAACTTTACATAAGTTTTGAATTGAAATTATTACCTATAACACAATTAGGCGCTACAGCCATCAAATGCGTGTATTGGTGTAAAAAGTACTTGAATGGAAACATTGCATGTCTTAATTTAGTTTCTGTCTTCCTCTGGTGGGTTGGTCGCAAACATTTCCAGGAATGCGTCACATGTTTTGACAGCTAAATTTGTGGTTAAAAGCATCATGCCACACGCGCTCTACATATATTGCACAAGTAGTTTGACCTCAAAAAGCATTTTCATTCAAAGCAAACCCACCAAGCAGTACTAACACGCACGGAAATAAATGCACGAAGACCCTCAAACTGCAGAACCCTTCTTAAACACTCACTGAAGCTTAACTGTTATACATATAAACCTTCTAATTGTGGTTTCCTGCTGGACGAGTACAAGACACATAAACCACAGAGCAAACCCCCTGTTTAGAAAGATGTACTGCTTACCACATTCAAGTGACAAACAAGTCTAAACTCTTCCGGTGTGTTTGTAAATTAAGAATGGACTAACATTGTTTGTGCTTCTGCAGGTTTGCATGTGTTCACCCTAAATTTAAGCCTTTTACTTGATTCCATTTCTAAGTCTGCATTCAAATTGCGTTATAGCCCTTCTACCGTCAACAAGTGACTACATAATTTGTTCTTTTTTTTTCATCTATAAGAGAGAACAAGGTTAAAACTCCCTGCCAGTCAGAAATGAAGAAGCATCTTAGATGAGTTGCAAAATATCTCCAAAAACGAAACAATAAATCCAGCTGCCTTTGAATTAGTACTTCTAGATATCAGGTAGCCAGAGTTGTTCAAGTCTTTTAGTCTCTTACTGCTGACCTTTAAATTGGCAAGATATTTGAACATTTTCAAAACTGTGTAAAAGGATAGATTAGCATTTTTTTTTTACTTAAATGATATGTAGAAAAGTTGCTGTAATCATTCCTCCTGTCGATATTGTCTGTGAAAGATTTATTTTTTTGTTTTTAGACCAGGTTTTTTTTCAATGCTTATAGGCCTAATAACAAAATATTGAAGCTGTACTTGAGACTTGAATGTTTTTGCTGTCAATTCAGAATCCGAATCAGAATGGTGTTTATTGCCAGGTGTAAAAGGTATACACTAGGAATTTGCTTTGGTTTTGTTGGTGCAAGTTAAACAGTATAATAACGAAAGAATAGATACAAAAATTTTGAATAAAATAAGAATTAAAAAAAATCTTTGGGCAGTTCAGGTTCACATTTTTGTCATTTTTGTCTTTTGCAGAAGCCCCCTCATGTCTGCCGGCCTTTTGACAGAGTTGACGCTCTGTCCACTGATGCAAATTATCTGAAAGCAGACGCATCCTGTTCAGGAACAGGCAGTCAGAATCATTTCCTCTGGAATATGCAAAAATCTATTTTGTCTGTAGAAAGTGTTTCTCAAGCACGTGAGACACAATGGATGCAAATGTAACTTTCCGAATGACGCTAATTGAACCTAAGAGTCGGGTCAAACTGCTTAAAACAAACAAACAAACTTGGATCTTAATAGAATAGAATATAGAATAAAGACTTTATTGTCATTGTCATTGTAAACAACGAAAAACAGTTTAGCATCTCAAACATTAAAAGCAAACATAAAAACATTCAAATCAAAAAGTAGACAAATAAATGGATCATAAAGTGCCATGATTATGGTTCAGCAAAAGGGGCCTTCTTACTGTGCTGCTGAGATACTTCTTAATCTGACCCTAAACGTTTTGTCTCAGCCGTGTTATATTTTTCATTTATTACCATATTGCCTTAGAAGGAGCTAATCCAACATACGTTGTGTGGGTTAGTGTTTGCTTCCTCTTGTGTTCATCTTGAGGTTTGAAGGTGGAGCTTCATGGAGTTCCTCTTGGTTTCATTTACAGTCAACCAAACTTATGACATCCAGTACTGAGTACTTTGCATGAGTGTTGTCATGCATGATTCACATCCCTGACTTCCCTCAGGATCTTAATTAGTGTCTTCTGACAGTATTGAAGATGACTGGGATCAAGTACCTGGCTTGTCTGTGGACTCTGTTCATCACACTGACTGGATTTGGTAAGTTGATCATTTGTCTCCTTTTTTTCCAGTTTGAGTTATACTTGGATCGATGAGGGAAGTCAATGGGAGTCAAATAACAGGTCACAATATGAACACCGCTATGAAGAAATTATATCAGATTAATTTACCTATGCTGATGTTTTGGGGTTGCAGTTTGTAGTGGTGTCATGTTGGATTATACTCTGAGGTGTTGTTTTGTCCATCTCGTGTATATTGAATAGTTCGGTTGGAAGATTACCAAATAGGATTTTTAAAAAATGGGGGATGCACGTCTCCCAATTTGTATTTGTTTTTTTAGAATATTATAAATCCAATATTATAATTAACAATGACAATTAGCTGCGAAATGTTTCTTAAATTTTGTTTTGAAACTGACATATCTTTATAATCACTTTTTTCACCAGACAAGAAATGTGTATTCTAAAACCTTTTTTTTTTATTATTATTCAGTGTCCAGCGACATTCAGTTCTTGGAGAGAAATGAGGGTGAATCTGTGGTTCTTCCCTGTGTGGTTGAGCAAAGGAACCCTTCGCCCTTCGGTATGTACCTGAAGCGCAACTGGCTGCATCCCGGTGAAGTGATTTACAAGATGAACGAGGCAGACTTCTATGCGGATAATAAAGATGACGAGAGCCGCATCAGCGTCAGCGGAGACCCGAGCATCCACTCTCTGAATGTGACCATCTCTCAGCTGACTGCCAGTGACACAGACCACTACTACTGTGAGTTTGTTGTGGAAAAGACCTTCTCTGAAGACGAACAAATACGTGGAACAACTGAATTCTTCCTCCATGTTAAGGCTGGTGAGTTTTTTTTCTTTTTGTTTCCATCCCACTCATTTTTCACCTGTTTGTCACCCACAATAAGTTAAACTTTCCAAAACTACCACGAAACAAGAAGGTCAAGGAGGGTTGACCTTTGGAAAGTGTGTTTGGTGCTGTTGTTTGCTCAGCACCAGGTCCAGGTGCCTTGCAGCCAGAAGGAAAGTGGTGGAACTGTAAATTGAAGGGGAATTAAAGAGTTAACTAAAGATATAAAGTATATTATACTGGAGGAGGATATACACCAAAAAGGGGGATTTTTCACAACCTGGTAACCCAAAAGTTCCCTTATTAACAACATTTTACTGACATATAAAGTGTTAATAAGTCTAATAAACCCTATATAAATGATGCTTTATTAAAATTGGTGACTTTAACCTTCTAAATTAACTAACATGGTCTCTCAGCAGTTCCCGAAACATCCTCACAGTTCAACACTGCTTGTTTTGTCCTCCTTGACACACATTCAGCATTTTGCCCCCGATGACTCACACTGGTCGGTCTCTCTGTGTTTAAGCACTGCCAACTGTTAGAATAGCCGTGGCCGTGAATTACACAGTGCTGGTTCCACATTTGAAAATACAACCACCACCACCACCAGCAGCAAAAACAAGAAAAAAATTAAATCATACTGAGTTTTGTTGAAATTAGAAATGTATAGGAATATTGCTGACAACACTAGGTGGAGTTGGAAGTAATGAAAGTCACATCAGCTCCTCTCAGCCTCTTTAAACCTTTAAAAACAGCAGACACGGAACCAGTTAGCCAAGAGAAGAGAAAACTGTTCTTTTACTGGATGCAACAATATACAGTACAACAAATACACTCCACATTTCAATATATTGTACCCAAAATATAATTTTTTTCACAGCACCATTAATATGTATAAAAAATATTATATATATATATAATTTATTTTTTTTAATTCTTTTTATTTAAGGTTAAAGGAATACATACACATACTTGTAAAAGGGACATACAGACAGCAGCAACAACATATATCAAATAAAAAAAAAGAAAAATTATAAATAAAAGTATTACCCGTTGTAATAGTACAGTGTCAAGAGATAAGTTCATATTCATATACATACATATTCATATTTATATACATACAACCAACCTCATATATAGATATATATACATACAGTATATACATATGTCTATATCCACACGCGCATACATAAAGATATCCACTTAGACACATTCGCTTACACAATTATCTATTCTATTTTACAGACATTAATGTTTTTTATGTTGTTTTTTTTTTTTTACATAATATGAATTTTAAGATACACTGAAGTTCCTGTTAAAAAAAGCGTATATATTATTGTTGCCTGTTTACTACACATATTGATTGATTAAAAAGGTTGCATTCAATTAGTCTTATCTGGGTACATGTATAGTACATATGCTCAATAATGCCACTACTCTAAATAATCTATATAATCAACTGTGAACTTCCCCTAATAACCAAACACCTGCTAACCCCAAACACATTTAGATTGTTCAGAGGATAAGGGATTTCACCATAGGTCATATTCTAAGTTTTACTCCCTTTCCCTTCTGGAGACGCCCCTGGGTCGGTGGACATAGGGTTGGTAGAGACGTGTTCTGGGGGCTCGGTCGTGCTCCCCTGCACCCCCCCACACGGGGAGGCCTTGGCCGTTGAGGGGGTGAGTCTGAAGCGGCAGAGGGGCTGGGCACCCGTGGAGGTGTTGTACCACTCAAAGCGTCACCACGGCAGCAGCCCTCCATCCTCCTCCCAGTTCCCTGTCGAGAGGGTCCATTTGTCCTCGGCGCCCGGTCCCAGGGGCATCACCTACAACCTCACCCTGCAGCAGCTACAGCCAGACGACAGCGCCCTGTACAGCTGCCAGCTGCTCCTGCGCGGCGGGCCTGACACCAGCACCACTCTAGGGAGACAAGTGTTCTTTGTTTCTGTGCAAGGTGGGTCACGTCAGAGAGGGGACTTGATCGCCAGGTTACTTATACTAACTTCCTTTTTGTTTTTCAGGCTTTTGGAAATGAAAATGTTCTTTTCATGTTGTTCTGTTGCGCGCATTTGTTTCCCCCCCTCTCTCTCGTGCTGTTGTTTCAATGTCTATCTGTGTCTGATCCTTATCAGTGCAGCGCTGATATCTCAGGATGTCAGCCTTCCACTAACATAACTGCTACTAATAATATAAATAACAACGGCTATAACTTAAATAAAGATTCCACTGATGTTCATATTTTCTGTGTAAACTGTCTCGCAGTATTGTTGTTTGTTTCTTTTAAAATAATACTTTGTATTGAGTGGGTTGGGGTTTTAGGCAGAGCTCTGAAAACCCTTTATCTCTGCCATCAGTTTCACAAACCCTTCACAATGTTCCCCTTTTTTCTCGCTTGTATGTTTGTGGGTGTTTGCACAACTGATAATACTAGATATTAATAGATATCACTAACAGATGACATTCATATTTTTTCCATACTTGAATGTCAGTTAATCCATCAATCACTCTGATGATATTTAGTGTGGTGCTGTCCCACTTTAGCTGACATGTCCAGCAAGGTTTGGCAGTGCCTCAAACCAGTAATTCAGAGACTTAGAAAATGATTTTTAATTCATAATTATGTTGTATTATGTGTCTTAAAGTCTGGTGCTATTCTATATAGTTCTTTCTAAATGCCATACAAACACTGAATTGCTCCTACTAACAAGTGTTGTCTGTTTAGCTAAAGCCTAATATAGCTTATTCTTCTGTGCCATAGAGCTCCATTGTTGTCTAAAAACTATTAGAAACACATAGATGAGCCACACTGCTGCACTCTGTAACACGTTCCTTTATTACAATCAACAATTTCAGGTGGGTAAATCCCAGTAAATGCTGAGAATAGTCCCCCAACAAATACACAGTTTACTTCTGTTTGAGTGACAGTTGCTAAAAACGACTAACGTGTCCGGTTACTATCTTTGACTAGATTAATCACATCTATAAGAAGGATGATTCAGATTACTGAGCAAACCAAACCGCTATCACCTCCTGATGATATCAGACCAATCTGATCTCCTGTTTGCTCACGGTAGCAGGCGTTTATCTCTATTCATGAACAGTTTTCAGATCCTTTGATCTTGACGTTATACAGAAGCCTCGTCGTCCCACAATGACTGAGTTCCCCTCAAAATAATATATTCAAACTGCAGCCTACAACTATGAAGGAAGTTTGGCTCAGTGGTTCTTGCAATTCCACTGAACACGTCATACTACACATAGAGAGTGAGAATGAAGTGCAGCAAGGAAGCTGAGTGGTGTCAGTGTGGTTCCTCGGGGGGGATGTTGAGGCCCCCCGAGTGTTTGTGTCCTGCAGCAGCTTTGAAGTCCACCTCATCTTCAACATCTCTCTCTTTCTCTGCTTCTTCACAGGAGGTCAATGCGGCTGCTCCAACTACTCCACTCTGCTGTATGCTTTGTCCGCAGCTGTGGCCGTTCTCCTCCTTCTCCTCCTCCTTGGATTTGTGGTGATGTATAAAGTGAGTGGACTTAAAACGCGCTGCTCCGGCACTACACAAGAGTTAAGGGGGAAAATATAAGCAATTACCGCCAACAGCACCTGCCTGTTTGGAGCGTGCTAGACAGTTCCTCTGAGCGTTCACCGCAAAACCACACTAGTTTCGTAACTTGTTGCTGTCAGATGTCAGCATGTTTTTCTTACAATTCAATGAGGAAGGAAGTGCAACCCTTATTCTACTTTTTAGTTTAGTTTTAAAATGTTTTTATGAGTAGTGAACTATAGTGTTTTTTTTTTACAGTAAAACATATAATAGTGTGGATTAGACTTGGTTTGGATTTTTTGGTTTTAGGTGCTGCTTGGAGAGAAAATGACTAACTCTGATTTTGACAGGAAATCGAGAGTGAGTTCACTCTGTTCCCTTCACTGATTTGTTAACCTCCTGTTTCAATGACTGTCAGGGCAAAGCTCACCGCAGTGTCAAGTCACACCCTCAGGCCCCCATCTACGAGGAAATGACCGGGTTGAAGCCTGTCAGTCGAAAACTAGCCGCCTGCCATCTGGAGGAAATGGAGTCTTCGGAGTACAGAAACTGCTCTGCGAAGAAAACCTGTCCTGAAAACCATTACGAAAGTCCCAGCGGGGCCCTCCGCCCCTGGAGTCAATCTCAGAAATGAAATATTAGACCTTATTGTCACCAGCATCGTGAACTAGACCAACTTATCAACTCAGCTGCCTGAAAAGTCCCTGCACTCAATTCAGCCCTTGTACTGTCTTTTATCTCATGTTTATCGGACTGTTGATATTTGAAAGTGTTTTTTTTTTTGGCATTTTCTTTAAAAATCTTTGTAAATGTTGACTGCCCCTGTCTGTTTTTGAATATTTCAGCAAATAGGTACTCTGTTTTGGAAAAAATTATCTGTAGGGAAGGAAACAAGATTTTGGTATCGGAAGCGTTCTGGTTTCCGTTTGTAGTCTGAGTGGTTACTCTGTTGATCTGACTTTTTGTAAAATTAGAGTAAAAGCCAAGTTGACCAAGGTATTAAAGTAGCCTATATACACTGAAGCAGAGTGTTCAGCAGGTATATAAACCCAGAGGTCTTTGCTTTTAAATCATATGCTTGATCTTTAAGTTGACTTTACCAATTTAAACTTGCAAATATTACAGATAAGCAGTATTTATATGTGATAAACAATAAATTGGAGTCAATATTAAAACTGAATGTGGCTCATTTTTGTTTGTGTACCTATAACAAGGCAATGCAATTACACAGCTTAGAGGCAGGTTGTCCGCTGGGCCTATGGCCTTCTGGGTAGGCACATTAGAAAGCCCTTAGCCTCATGAGTTGTGTCTGCCATCAGAGGTTTAAATCAAGAGTTTTAAATGGCATCATTTGGGAGACAATCAATACAATTAATCCCAATCACAAAGTGTCTTACTGCTGTATAAAAGCATGTTATGCAAGATCATGTACTGTATGTGTATATATATATCTCAAATGGACTGCATGCAGTAGCAGACTAATAAACATTTCTATTATATACAAACTATTATATTCATGAATTGCCAAAATGTATTGTAAAAAGGAAAAAAAATACCAATTGGACCCATTTAAAACTAGAAAGCACATTACACTGTACATACTTTAGCTATTAGCTATTTTATCACGTTTTCATTTGCAGGTATTTATGACTTTTTTACCCAACATACTATAGTATGCATTTTTACGACTTTTTTTATCAACATAATATAGTATGCAATTTTATGACTTTTTTCCCCCGACATTATATAGTATGCTTTTTATTGACTTTTATTCTGACATAGTATACTCTGACTTTTTATGTCTGTTTTTTCAGCATACTTTAGTATGCTTTTTTATGACTTTTTTCATCGACATACTACATAGTATGCATTTTTATGACTTTTTTTCATCAACATAATATAGTATGCATTTTTATGACTTTTTTTCATCAACATAATATAGTATGCATTTTTATGACTTTTTTTTATGACATAGTATACTATGACTTTTTATTGGCTAACTCTTTTGTCGACATACTATACCATGATTTTTATTATGATTTGCTTTATTATGACATTTTTATGGCATGCTATACTTATTTTTTATGACTTTTTATGACAAAGGCTACTATATGTTGGAGCCATAATGAATATGAGCGTTAGGGTTAAAACTTGGGAGAAGGGGTAATAAATATATTAAAGTAAAAAGCACTAGGTAATGTATTTGTAATGGTTAATGTGGTTGTTTAAATGGTTCATATGAAGGGTTCTCCAGCTGGTTCAGCTCTGCTACTGCATGACGGGTAATTAGGGAGATTGGTGTCACCTGTGATGAGATGGAGGAGCAGAACAGTTTTTCGACCGCAAAGTAATAAAGTATAGGTACCGCTGAAATATTAATTACGTTTTTGTTATTTTGAAAGATTCAAGTGCAAAGTTTTTGTTGATGAAACACCTTTGTTGACTTTAGATGCGCGGTTGCTGATTGTTTTGGACCCCAGCTGGAGCAGAGGCCTACTGGATGTGGGATTTGTTTGGAAGCCACCAGCTATATCAAGTCTAAAAACTCCACCAGGACTAAGAAAACAACACACAGGAGATGACAGACTGGACCAGTTGTAAAAAAAATACTTAATTAATTCGCTCCAGTGGTGGGGATTGTTTTAACTGAGGTGGCCTAGAGTTGGATGCTAGCCTCTATGCATCAGCTCTGATATAGACCACAGGATTTATTGCCTATATAGCCAGCTGGTTTTAGTCCATATTTTTAAAGGTCCCTTATCGTAAAAAGTGAGATTTTTATGTATTTCATATTATAAAGCAGGTTTAAGTGCTATATAAATACTGTGAAAGTATCAAAACATTCAATCCATGGAGAAGTACACACAGTCCGTATTCAGAAATTGCGCGTTTGAAACAAGCCGTTAGGATTTGTGTCATTTGTGATGTCACAAATCTACAATATTTAGACCATTTCACAGTTTTAAATGTAAACATACTAAATGTGTCCCAGTTTATTTCCTGTTGCAGTGTATGTAAATAACATCAGCTGACAGGAAGTAAACATGGACCCAAGCTGTTTCCTAGCAACGCAATTCCGTTGAAATGCACTAAAACGGAGCCTTTCAGACAGAGGGTAAATGCAGGTATATTCAGACAGACAGTATGAGAAAAATAAAGTGTTTTTGGAACATTAAAGCATGTAAGCATGTTCTATTAGAAACCCAAAATACAAGCATGAACCTGAAAATGAGCATGATATGGGACCTTTAAAACATCCTTAGGCTACATATGGTGCCATCAAAGGAAACTCGTGAGCTCCTGTTTACAACATGGGAAGTCGTGTACAACATGTGTTTGGCAATGCTCCTGCTGGTTTACAAAGCACGACACGGTTTAGGTCCAAAATACATTTCTGATCTTCTGCTATGTTATGAACCATCCAGACCTCTCAGGTCTTCTGGATCAGGTCTTCTTAGTGTCCCCCAAGAGTCAAAACTAAACATGTGGAAGCTGCGTTCAGTTTTTATGCACCAAATATTTGGAACAAGCTCCCAGAAAACTGAAGGACCGCTCCAAGTTCTTTTAAATCAAAGCTTAAAACTTTCCTGTCCGCTGCTGCCTTTTATTAAACCAAATAATTATCTTATAGTGCACTACACAGTAACATAGCCTACTCTATTTTAACTTCTATTCTATCTTCTATTTTTGAGAGACTTCCATAGGCTACAAAATCGACTGTAACATGCTTAATTCTGAACCGATTTTTCATGAATACTATTAATAGTATGGAATGTCGAACGAAGAGTAAAAAAGTCATAGTATGGTATGTCGAAAAAAAAGTCATAGTATAGCATGTCGAAAAAAGGGTAAAAAAAAGTTATACTATACTATGACTTTTTTTTCGACATGCTAAATATGGCTTTTTTTTCCCGATATTCTATACTATGACTTTTTTTTCTCGATATGCTATACTATGACTTTTATTAAAAGAAAATTTCGACATATTATACAAAAAAAAAGCCATAGTTTATTTTGTCGAAAAAAAAGTCATAGTATAGTATGTCGAAATAGTTTTGAAAAAAATGTCATATTATAGTTTGTTGAAAATTGTTTAAAAAATGTCATGGTATAGTAAGCCAAAATTTTTTTAAATAAATGTAATAGTATAGTACATTGAAAAAATTCTTGAAAAAAAGTCCTACTATAGTATGTAGAAAAATGTTGTGAAAAAAAGTCATATGTTGTGAAAAAAAGTTATAGTAGTTTGTCGAAAACTTTCTTGAAAAAAGTCATAGCATAGTATGTTGAAAACTTTCTCGAAAAAAAGTCATAGTATAGTATGTCAAAAATTATTTGTAAAAAAAATGTCTTATAGTTTGTCGAAAATTGCTTAAAAGTCATATGATAGTATGTTGAAGAATTGAGAAAAAAAAGTCATAGTATAGTGTGTCAAAACATTTTGAAAAAGTCATAGTATAGTATGTCGAAAACTTTTTTGAAAAAGTCAAATTATAGCATTTCGAAAAAAGTCATAGTATGTTGAAAAAAAGTCATAGTATAGTATATCGAAAAAAATGTCAAAAAAGTCATAGTACAGCATGTTGAAAAAAAGTCATAGTATAGTATGTTGAAATAAAGTGATAGTATAGCATGTCAAACATACTATACTATCACTTTTTTTTGACATGCTATACTATGACTTTTCTCGACATACTATACAATTACTTTTTTTAACCTTTTTTTAAACATACTGTACTATAATTTTTTCCTATAAACTATGCTATGACTAAATTTTTTTTCACATACTATAATATGAATTTTTTACTTTTTTCGACATTCTATACAATGTCTTTTTAAATTACCTTTTTTATATACAACTTTTTAATGATATTTTTATAGCATACAATATGACAGATATTACGACATACCATATAGCCTACTATGGTTTTTTTAATTACATTTTTATGGCATAGTATAATATGACATTCTTTTATGACATACTATACCATGACTTTTTAATGACATACCATATTGTGATTTTCTTCTTTTATGATGTACCATACTATGACTTTTTTACAATATAGTATATCAAAAACGTCACAATATAGCATGTCGAAAAAGTCAGTAGACATACTATATTTAATTTTTTTTTGACATACTATACTAGGACTTTTTCATGACTTTATTTTGACATACTATATTATGACTACGACATTTTTCGACATACTATGATTTGTTTGCGAATTTTATTGACATACTATACTATTACTTTTTTACAGTAATATAAGTAATCATATGTATGTTAATGACTTTTTTTAGGAACTACTATAGCCTACTAGGATGTTTTCAATACATTTTTAAGGCATAGTACACTTTGACATTCTTCTATGAAGTTGTTGTTATACTGTGACTCCTTTTATGACATACCATATTGTGATTTTTCTTTTCTGACATAATACAGTATGTCAAAAAGAAGTCATAAAAAGCTAATGTATACTGAGTTTTTTGAAATACTATACTATGACTTTTTTTTACTTTTTATGACATACTATGAATTGTTATACCATATACAGTATATACCATATCATCCGTCATATCTCGCACCCCTAATAAATAGTTAAATATTCACTTTTACCTCTCTACTGCACTTATACAGTATGCATTAAAATAATAAAATGACTCTGAATCATAGGTGAAACTAGGAAACCATTTTTTAAAAAAAAGGGACGAGACCCCTATTAACAGCCAAGAAAATTTGTAATTTATTAATATAGTCCGAAAGAAGCTCCATAATCCATGGAAACATTTTTTCCGGTGCATGTCCTTAACAATCACATTCTATGAGGAGAAAAAAGAACAACATTAAAAGCCACAACTTTGTATTTCAGTTACAGACATTTTTCCTTAATGTTTTTTTTTTTCAAAGTAAAGAGAAAAGGCAAAGGCAAAGTACCCCCATTCCCCCACCCACCCTCCTTCCCTTTAAAAAACTGACAGCTTTAAAAGTCATGGGCTTTTTTTTCTCAGTACAACCCACAGTGCTTTAGCAGAAGGATAAGCGCTCATTGGTTAAGGATTACACAGCATGGCGACGCAATGTAAAGTTTTGCTAAAACATTAGATGACGATGATAATGAGGAGGAGGAGGAGGAGGGAAGGGGGAAGTAGAGTGGAGGAAATTTGAGCAAGAGACAAAACAAGAACAACCCTACATCAAACCCTGAACCCCAGAGTCTGAGTCGACAAACGCCCGCAGTACAGCAGCTGGGTTTGGACTCTTCCCTCCCACTTGTGCATAGATCATGATCCTTTAAAAACCAGCTCCACTTCAAACCTGCCTCTGAAAACCATCTGTTACATGTTAAGAAATCTCTCAACTATTGAAATACCTGTCACAGGAACAGACATGTTAACAGACAGGAGAGATGATTAAAAACAAACTAAAAAAAAAACTTCTTGCACAATGCTCCTGGACTACAGGATGGAAACTTTAAAGTCAAAACATACAAATGCATTTTTCTGTCACTGTCTTTTTGACAATCAAACCATTGATCAGTTTAAATGTAAAGCAATTCTACATAGATTTCACATGTAAAGCACTTTTTTCAAAGTTGATTCTCAGTCTTATTTGGTAAATATATAACTTGCTACAAACTTTTTTTTGTTGTTGCTTTAAAGAAACAATGGTACTCTCTATATTCTGTTAAACTCATGACCTTCAGTGCTTGCTTGGAGTTTAATTGTTTTCAGTTGCTTTTTTTTTTTTTTTTTCACACAAACATTAAACCTAGAAATGATGGAGTTGGTATCTGGAACCCTGGCCTTCCTGAGACAAAATCCACATCTTTTGAGTGTGCAAGATAGTGAGCAAACTGCGTCGCTTACAGGAAACATAAAATCACAACTCAATACATACAGAGATAGTCTGTCGACACTGAAAGAGAACTTAAAAATTGAAATGACACAACACTGATCAATCCCAGAGTTCTTAAAGTAGCATAAATCTTCATTTTGCAAGATTTCCATGTCCATATTTGATGGAAGATGAAATTAGTCTTTTTTTTTTTTACAACATTCCTGTTATAAATTCCTATTTCCTTGAACTTCAGACAAATGAAATGCTTGTAAACGGCAGGTGGCTTTTGCAAAAAACAAACAAACAGAAAAGATAGGCACCTCTGAAATGAGTCTTGTAACAAACTCACCTCCCACACTTTATCCCTTTCCATTTCTCCATGAAGTTAACATAGGGATTACTAGTACTTCTACAGCTATCTATGGCCACAGTTCTTTGTTTTTTCCCCTTTTTTTGTTTTGTAGTTTTTTTTTTTGTAGTTTTTTAATTTTTAGGGTTTTTTTCTTCATTTTTTTTGTATAATCGGAACAAAATGGTGCAATACTCAATGATAATCCTTGTATTGGATTATTCCACAATAAAAGCCACTATAAGGTAGATAAACTTTTTACAGATAGAATGAAAAAAATCCATTAAGTCCTTGAGTAAACATGTACACATGAATTGTCACCATCTCCCCTCCGTACTTAAACTCGTTTATCTACGATTAGCTGAGTGAGGGGTAGAAGACACTCAGTGCAACGTTAGAAGATAATAACAATGTCTATCAGAATAACTTTTGACAGAACAAAAAAAAGAAGAAGATAAAAACAGACACAAAATATAACATACTGAGTGGAACATAACAGCAGGCCATGTGCCCGGTACACACAGTTTCTTGCGCACACATTCATACAAACATCTGACTTTCAAGCACACATCTAAGATGACTTTTGCATTTTTTTTCCTCAAAGACTTTGTATTTGTAACTTAATGCAATACATTTTGAATATTCTCTAAAAGCCCCTAAGTGTACCTGTCAGATGGAGAGAACAAAAGAGAATTACTGACTTCACATTACATTATTGGCGCTCCATGATTCAAGTATTTGAGTTCAATATTTTGTCTTGTTTTGATATGTTTGTGATTTCTTTTTTTTATCGACTGGTTGGGTTGGGCTTTTAGACAGGTTAATTAACAAACAAATACACATATATACAGTACAAGCACTTCAAAGTACTGTAATATGTCATCAAAACCAGAACGTGCATATCCAACTCCATATAAGAAAGACGTAGCTTTCAATCAATCAAGTATCAGTTTACACCCGACCCCAATTCTTTCCTTCGTATCACTTATTTGCGGGGAAAATACATATTGCTCATTTTTCAGTTGTATTAAACCAAGACCTTTCAAACAAAAATGAAAAGTTTCAGAGGTTACGATCCAAGAAGTCTGAAGAGGTGATACCACACACCGAACTCACAGTATATATGTATATATATGTAGTGTATACATATATACTGTTATCTAGAACAGAGCTGTAGAGAGGAGAACCTCTCGATGCTGGTGCAGCATGGGAAACCCCCTTCACTGTCAGGGTTCTCCAGTTAGTACAGGATGCTGGGAGGTCCTCGGCTATTGGGTCTGTCTGAGCTTGGATCAAGGCAGTTACAGAAACAGGCAATAGTGATTTTTGCTTGTGTGCTGCAGGACTGCAAGTCCTGAAAGGTAGCCTTTTCCCGTTTTCTTGTTTATTTTTATTTTTTTTTAGATTTTTTTAACTTTTTTTATTTTTATTTTTTTTAAATGTTTAAGACTTTTGTACCTCTTGAAATGTGCCCCTCCCCTCCTGCTGATGCAGAGCGAGGAGAGTGAGGCTGATACAGTGGGCCCAAGCCATCTGGGTCTGTGGAAATGTACAGTTCAGTGGACCTGCTTTGAGCAGGACACAAACATAAAAACGAGATAAATACAGCATCCACAAAAAGGCACCCCGGCCACCAGTCTACTCCTTTAGATGGTGGTAGTAGAGGCTGATGACCGGAGACGTTTCAGCTAGAAGTGCAGAGCTTTAACATATTATAGATCTTTTTTTTTTTCACTTAGATTTTTTAGCATTTTTAAGATTTTTATGTCAAACTTCATAAAAATGACGTTAAAATGCGATTTCATTTTTGGTTTTAAAAAAATATGTACCCGGGATTACCCATCATCAACTGTGCACTGTAGCAAACTGGAACCCCCAACTGAGTAAAGATTTTCTCCTTAGCATGGGGCATTACCCACAAAAGCATAAAAAAAAAAAAAAAAAAATCTCAGTCATTTAAGGGTGTGATGCTGCCGCCCATTTGTTTGATCCCTCCTGTCCCCCGCTGCACCCTCTGCAAAGGTTATCAAAGCTCCTCCAAACAGGGAACAGAAGTGCTCTCTATGAAGATACAGTATGACACAGCAAAATTTATGTTGGCACATTACGTTGGCAACTTTTACACGCAATAATGGGCCCCGAAACAGTAACGATAGGCCACCTTTTGAGAAAAGGATTCAATACAAGCCTTTTCCCTTCCAATTAGGATTAAGTTCGAGGCATGAGGTCCGTACATATTGTTGCGCAGATGGCCTTTTAATTTAAGACTTTGCTCTCACAGTAGAAAGGACAGACACGGAGAGCTGCATCTCATACTTGGTATAATCTACTCCCCTACCCTGAGATCAAGCTGGACAGGAGTGTCTTCAGCGCAGAGCGAAAAGGCCGACCTTTGATAAAGTGTTCGGACTTTAGTATACGACAGTGTTCTGGTGGCTTAGCCTGACTTTACAGAAACCGCGGGCCTTCTGAAGTGCTGACAGAAGTGCACGAGGGACGAGTGTTAGGGTTTGCCAAGCTCTGGGAGGAGTGCTCATTCCCCGAGTCCGGTTTGGCGTGCTGTAAAGGGCCCCAGCCTCTAGTCTTTTGCATAGAAACAGATAGGAGGGCCTGTTGGTGCCTGGTCAGGGGAGGGCTACTGGGTCTGGTTGAGGTGGAGAAGGAGAGGAGGTCATAGCATAGCAGCTAGGCAAAGGGCAAGGGGGGACAGCCTGCGGGCAGGCGGAGCAGCTTGGAGCAACAATCACCCACACCCCTCGTCTGAGACACCCTATTTTTACACATCTCAAGATACTACCTGGAAGTACTACAGAATACTGTCAAACACAAAAGCATGATCAGTTAAAAACAAATAGACAATCAATAACGCTCTGTAGTATTGATCCTCGTTTTGCATTCAATACACAGGATGAACATACAGAGGCACCTCTGACCAAAGTGTATCTGCATATGAACAGTGAAGGGCTAGTTCTGCAGCCAGTATTTTGTAGACCACTGCATGTAGACAAAAATAACAATATAACACATTGAAAAAAATAAAGTCAAAATGATCTTTTTCCAAAAAAATAAAAAGTACACTGGCAAAAATTCCAGAAATATGACTATTACATCTTCCAGCTAAAGTGATCTTTGTGTCAAAGAACAGAGATGGGGGAGAGGGCAGGACGACAGCGGGGTCGAGTGGTGGCGGGCCCCCCCGTTGGAGATGCCGTGTGTGGCGGAGAGCCGTGATTGGCCGGTCTTGGAGGAGCTGCATTTCTTGCCAGACTGAGGGAGGGTCAAGTGGAGCCCAGGAGGAAGTGCTGCGCTGTGGGGGCTGCCACTTGACACCCGGAGGACCACAGCAGAGAGGCACTCAGTGGACACTCCCCCTCCCCACCCCACTCCGACTCACCCACTGACTGACTGGCCAGCGGGTGTCAGAGACGGCTGACGTTGCAAGTCTAGTGCCTCCAAACAGAACAAGGCTAAACATTTGGAGTAACAGTGATATTCACTTTGATATTGTTCAAAGAAGGGGGGGGAAAAAAGACTGCAGTTTTCCCCCCAAAGTCCAATGGTACTTTCAGTTTTCCCTTCATCCTGCTACCAGAGGAACAACTCCAGACACGTTTTCCAAGGAATAGATATAGTACATAAAAGAGCAGTATGTTTTCCGTTGTTTTCAATGTTCATGCTGCTCCTTTTTTGATTTATTGGATTGCAGTTGAAGCGATTTGCTCTTCATAAGTGCTATGATAAAACCCTTTGAATTTATAAAAGTCTTAAGTCTCTTCTGTTTGTACAGTACCAAACGGAAGGAACACTCGTAGGTCTACTGCATTAGGAGAAACCCCTCTTATTTGGTATTGTGCCAGATACCCAGAACCATCCAATCCCCCTGTGGATTCAGTCTCTGTTGGGTGTGGCTGTGGCACGCAGAGAGGAAGTGTGCATTATTGTGTCACTCTTTAGTACAGTTTGCTGCATGCACAGTTCAACAGCTTCTTCTTCCTCTTTGCAGAGTTTTCCCAACAGTTTTCAGGGGAATTGGAGGCCTGGAGGGAATCCAAGTTTTGAAAAGGTTTGTGAAGTTCCAAAGTCTTTTTTGCTGCAATCAGCAACAATTAAAAACAAAAACAAAAGAGAAACCAGCTCCGTTGGACATAAAGTATGGACGGAAGAAAGGTCTATGGTGTATATTGCACAATGTAACTGTCACATGAAGGTGAAATTGTGTTCTTTTTTTTCCCTCCGAGAACTGGCTGACCATACAGACCGCTGGGCTTCATAACAAATCGGACAATAGAAAATTCAACAAAGCCCCAGTAAAGCGACTGGGTTGAAGGTGACCAGAAGGATCTGGGCTTGCAGACGTCAATGATTAGGTGCCACCGGACATACATCGACATGTACGGAAACGGAGACACGCAGCGAGGTTGACAAATAATCTTCTCTCAGCTTATATGTTGTGATAGATATCAAAAAATGCGCTTGGGTCTAGACCTACAAAAAAAAGAACATTTAACAGCTGTGTCAATCCCTCTGAGAATACAAATCAAAATAATTAAGCTGATGATTGGTAGGGCCAGTCACGCGGCCAGGCCTTCTTACTGCCCAGTGACAGAGTTGGTCACCAGTCATGTCCTGTACCACTTGCTGGCTCAGAGGTGAAAGTGTGCAAGATTTCAGCTTTTTCTTCAGTTACAAAACAAACTAAAAAAGGCGGCTTGGGAAGGACCTGGGCCAGAGAGCACTTAAGGCTAATATTAGTGCTGAGAAACAAACGTTAACATAACTAGTAAAGGTCTTTGAACCACATCGTTGGCCATGGACATGCTGGGAATGGTCGTTTTAAGTCTTATTTTGGGATGATTTTTTTTTTTTGGGAGGGTAAAGGAAAGTCTCAGATGGCAGCTTTGATTGCTTCTCCTAAAAACACTTCACACAGAATGTCATGTATACTTAATGGAAAAACTAAAAACACTTAAAAGGTTTCTTTGTGTTGTGTCTCATTTCAGTTTGTTTTTATACGACGCATTTCAAAAATACCAAAAGGAGAGAAAAAGCTTTTTCCCCCCCAAAAAAACGTAAACCGAACAAAAAAAGGACAAAAGCGAATCCGAGGGACTGGAGTCTGCAGTCTGTGTGGTAGGGACTCCAGCCTTCTGATTCACTATTCACAGTTCAAAACAGTTCAAATTGATACTGATTATCGCCACATGATTTGCTTGGGTTTTGCTCCTGTTCATATTGAATTTTTTTTTTTCGTTTTGTATTTTTTTTTTTTCACTCCACCTTCCACCGATGGCTTACTTGACATGGTGAAAGGTGGGTTGGTTGGTTGGTTAGTGTATCGTGGCATCATCCTACATGGACTCCCCACTCAGCAGATCTCCAGGCAGCAGGGTGTTAATGGGGGTGGGGCTCCCGATCACACGGGCGTCCTCTCCGCTCGGCGGTCCCCACAGGCTGGAGTACTGGGGCACGCCGCCCCACAGCAGGTCGCCTCCACTCGGCTTGCCTCCGCCGCCACCGCTGCTCCACTGGCCGAGGGAGTGGGAGTGGGACTGTGCTGCCCCGCCCATCCGGTTTTGATTGGATCCCTGGTTGGCCTGCCAGCTAGTGGTGTTAGCCCCCAGCGACTGACCTTGTGCAAAGAAGCGGTTCACCTCCTCCTCGCCGGCAAACTCCGCCAGGATGGTGGTGTTTCCAAGCACACACCTTACAGAAGAAGAGGAGGAAATCATTAGTCTTACAATGATAATTCAACCGGAAATAAAGAACTTTTCATGTTATGTAAGAAAAAAGGGGACAGCATATTGCTGACATACTTTTTAACCAAGTGGTACTTTTTATTTGTTTTTTACCACACTATTATGCTTTTTTTGTATCCGGCCATAACCACATTCCTGCTGCTGATAATGAAAAGTGGGTCACACATCTTGCATTTTGTTTCCATGACAACCAGCTGCAGTGGCTGCCACTATTAGCAAAGCAAAATTAGGGACAAACCCAAGACATTTACAGATAAATCACATGTGCCCCCAGACGGCCTCTGCGGTGGGGTTTCCTCCCGTTTCACTTTATGACGATAACCACTGTAACATTATAACACAGCTGACTACAGCGTGACTAACCACCTCCTCTTCCATGTGACTGCCCAGATACGAAAATAACATTATCTACACTCATCCAAAAAGCTGAACTGTTCTCAGCATGGGAAAACACCAATAAGAAACCACGAACATTAGGTTTTCCCGAGGTGTTCCCCATTTTCTTTCTCTGTAATAGCTGTTTCACTTTAATATAAAAAAGGGCAGCAGAAGTTGAGAAAGAAAGGGTGAACGTTTCCTTAATTTCAATTTGCTAAAGCTGATGTGAGAGACTTAGTTGAGGCTTACATGTGCAGAGACTTCTGGGCCTTTGCGGCCTCGTCCTTGGAGCTGTAGCGCACCACAGCGTTCCCCTGGGTCAGGTTGAGGTGGAATGTGATCAGGGGGCCGTGCTGCATGCACAGGGTCCGCAGAGTCGAACCATCAATCTGAAGCACAATAGAAAACAAAAGTGTAAAAAAAAGTTACAGCTGATATCTGAGTTTATTCATCGATATTACACTGCATATTCAGTCACTATTTATTTCCCTTACTCGCTGCCCACGCTCTATTTCTTGTAGTTTTTCTTTCTTTTTTGTCTTTTTTTTTTTTAGTATACGTCAAACTGGCAATAAGTCATCCAGAGAAGGCTCACATGACCATGCCTCATTTCAGGGGAAAACAATCCTGTGTCCCTCATACACGGTAACAGTGTAAAGACAAAACGTTGAAACATGTCTCTAAACTTCTACTTTAAACAAACATAGTAATAACGCTATGCTGAAGACTATCTGTGTAGTTAGTTGCACCAACAATAAATCAAAAAACGCTTTGTTCCGCTTTGTCCCCAAATATGTAGAGATGTACGGGGGAAAACTGAAGGACATGGCAGTGATCAACCTTAATTTATTAAGTTATCGCGAATGCTCAGGTTCAGGCAAGAACGCAAAAAATAATTATTGTGTATAAAACAAACGTTTGTATAACATCAGATGAAAACATAGAAACTTGTCAAATTGCATTGAAGTCTATGGGATCTTTGTTTTTTGGTTTTCTATCCCCCAAAAGGGGGATTGTTGTGCTGATATTTCATCTGCCTAAGAATGTTTTTTTAATATTATTATTATTTCTCCATCTAAAGTGTTTTGTACCACACTTGCTAGAATGGCAAACTAAAAGCACAGAATCATATTTATTACATTTTGAGTATCCTACTCCCTAATCTATCAGATGAGTTGTTTGAGACATGACAATGATCCATGATCAGATCTCGCTTTGAATTCCTAATATTTACATGCTAGTTTTTTACTCATAACACACTGTGGCTTCAATTTAGCAAGAA
The DNA here is from genome assembly GCF_043250625.1 of Sebastes fasciatus. Taxonomy (NCBI): domain Eukaryota; kingdom Metazoa; phylum Chordata; class Actinopteri; order Perciformes; family Sebastidae; genus Sebastes; species Sebastes fasciatus. The sequence goes on from NC_133797.1 coordinate 33,308,319, forward strand.
TTAGCAGCACAGAGTACGTACTTGTGGGGTGAGATTCCTCAGCACCAGCCAGCTGCTGGTCCTGTTGGAGCTGTCAGTACTCCAGGTGGTTCCCTCTGCGACAGAAAGGTAAAATATAATGTTAAGTATTAAGTGTAAGAAGAAAAAGTAGCAGAGCTGCAGAGTTTGTCATGATACAATGTTGTCGGTGCATTAGTTTCTCTGCAGTTTATATACAATATATATATAATAGGCAAATGTGAAGACAAAGGGAGTATGTGACAAATACATTTCAAGGGACAGTGCCGTTATAAAAGAAGTCTAAAAGGGAAACTGTTCAAACTAATTTCCTGTAAAATCATTTGTGTTGATTTTTTTTCAGCCCCCGTGATGCTTTTTCAAGAGGGGCTCGAGGTCAGACAGAACACACATTCCTCCAACTGTTATCTACTTCCACACACATGATTCTGGTCTACACTACTACAAGTAGTTTCCTCTTCAACCTGTATCAACTTAGACGTGTCATGTCAAAACAAGGTCACATGTATGATGTTTAACTGAGGTTTCTCACAGAGCCGGTAAACCTCAAGATGTCAGTTTAGCAGGGTGTGTTCACCCGGCCTTTATATAGCGAGTGGTGTCAGTGCACAGTCGCAGCTGCGAACTTCGGCACACCTACACATCTTCGGTCACGTCTGTGTTTTGCAGGGTGTGAAATACATCACAGATATTGATATGTGTTGATTTCACTTTGGGGAAAGGTGTCTTCAAATCAAAATTATGTTGAAACTCAATGTAGATAACAGATTTTGTAAATGACTTAATTCTACAATCTAAGATAAAGTCTTCACAGCTACATGTTTGTTTCTTTCCAAGTTAATGGACTTATTGTAATGATGTTAAGACATTTTAAAGAGATCTAGTCCTGGTAATGAATACCTCAAAGTGAAACCTGAGACTCAGAAGTGTTAATAGACTTAGTAGTGTTTCCCATGTATAGAATGTATACGTCCAACCAACTTAAAAAGATGCTAAATGTTTTCTTTTTTTAAATATTGTGCTTTGAAATGCAGTCGAAATTGCAGGTTGGTTGAAAAGTCTGGAGGAACGGTGCTTGAGTTTGTGACAGATAGATTCACATCCGCTCCATTAGGGGCTGCTAATAGAAATGAAATGAGTGCATTGTAGTTTAGAGGCTCACCAGATGTGTAGGAGCCGCTCCAGCCTTGGGCCAGGCCCAGGGAGTTGCCACCCCAGGTGGAAGAGGGCTTGTTGTTGGTGAGGCCTGGCGGGGGCCGGGAAGGGGCTACGTTGCTGCGTTGCTGAGGGACTTTCCACAGCTCATGGGACAGGGAGGCTTGGCTCTGGGAGATGGGCCCTGGAGACCAGGTGGACTTCATGTCAGACAGTTTACCTTCACATGGAGAGAGGGAGGGGAGATCGAGGACAGAGAATCAGTAACAAAAGACAGATGTGACGTTACAGCTATAAGTCTGTTACAGGCTCCCAACATTTATGTTCCTGGTTCAGCTAATGCCAACGATGCTTCAGTGGGTCTTGATGTTTCCTTAATGTAATTAAATTCACCAAATATTTTTTTTTAAAAGATAAAAAGTTATAAGAAGTCTTTCTGCTGTAAAAGTGAATTCAAATCATACAAATCAGACACAAACGCTTGCGGAAGTGAAAGTAGAAATTAAATTGATAAACTATATTTCTCAGTTTCAAGTACCGCTTTCCTGGACTGATGTGAAATTTCTGCCTTCCTTCAAAATTTGTGTAAATGCAAAAACAAAAGAAATTGTCTTAAAATAGTATATTCAAAGAATCACATCTCAAATGACATTCACAAAGTAGAGAGCTGAATTCTTTGGGATTCTTTTTTTTTTTTTTATGTCAAAGCACACAAAAACACACCCACACACACACCCACACACACAAACAAACGCAGGGTGTGTACTGATGTCACAATGGGCTGGGGTGAAGCTTGTTTTTTTGTGGGTTAGGTCAAAGAAGCACAGATGGTTAAAGGTCACGTTTAGGTGAAGTTGCTGTCTTAGTATCGGTAAAGGTGTTGTCTAAAAGGCACTGAGGGCACAAGTTTAGGTGTGACTTGGAGTAAAAGAAGGGTCATAAACACGGGTCAGGGGTTGGGTAAGGTTTAGGATAAGTAGGGAGCCAAAGACAGAGTTGTATCAGGGCTCTCATATGGATGAGGAGAGGGGTTTTTGGCAGGTCCACACATGGAGGGAAGATACTCTGGATGTGTACCTGAGCTGTCTCCATCAGAGGACGACAGACTGAAAGAGCTAGAGTAGCCACTGACTGGCCAGTCACTGCTGGTTGGAGGCAGAGAGCCATTCTGTAGTGGCGGAGCTGGGGAAGTGGCTATGTGGTCGTAGAGGTAACAGTGTTGTGACCAGAGACAGAGAGAGAAAAAACAAACAATCATGTATGCATCAGTACAAGCACATGCTAGTGGGGCCTGTGGTGTAGTAGAGATAGTGTCAGCATGTGTAAGTGAAGTAATTATTCATTTACATCGGATTCACTTTACACAGCATGTTTTTGCTTTAGGACTACTGTTTGTCTTTAATAACTATTTGTGGCGTGGCTTCTGTTCGTACCTCCATTCCTGTCCCGCAGCAGGTATCGATTGACGTCGTGGATGTTGGTGTTGATGGTGGGACCGCTGGGGACGCTGCCAGGGGTCATGTTGGGGTCATTCTCAGGGTCGATGTTCTGAAGGCCCTTCCATGGCACACCTGGGCAGAACTCTAATGGAGCAAAATAAAGTGCTTAATTCAGGGTTTTGAAAGCGTGTATGTTAGTGTGCGATTTCAGACATAGCCTGAGTCTTGAGAAGAGTAGAACATAAGTGAAACACCTGTATGGGTTGACTGTGGATGTGTACAGACTTTAGTGGATATGTATTTGCATCTTGTCCTCACCTGGGGGCCAGTTGATGTTGGTCCCATTGGAGATCTTTTCATTGGGGCTCTTGCCCTGGCCCCAGCTGTCTTGGGACACCATGGGGCTGGTGGGGGACTCAGAGCTGGACATTAGATTGTAAGGGCTGTATGAGTCCTCCAGATGGGGGGGCTTCCCAGGGGGGCCCAGGTTAGAGGCAGCAGATATGGCACCTAGTACATGCAAAGACAAATAAGAGATTCAATTTAACTTGGTTTTACTTCATAATGAGGACATAATATATGAAGATACTCAAAAAATATTCACATTGAAGGCCTTTTCAGAACAACATGTAATTGGTGTGATGTCTACAATAAGTTATCTATATCAATACCTCTTTCCATAACACATGGGAGGCAGATTTTTATATCAGCATCACTTTGAAGTCAGAATGTGTGGAATTTTCAGAGCTGATGATATCTCAAACGTTAAAATGGCAAGCGTAGGAGTCAACAAGATAATGTTAGCTAGATTCTCATCTCAAAACAATATGCAAGCCAAATGTGTTTTGGCAGGTGGTTAACACTGTTCATTGTATGATGAATATGTACTTCAGTGGTACCACACTGGCTCAAATATGAGAATGGTATATATTATATTCAAGGATTTTACATTTCCATTTTCTTGGCTGAAAGAAATGTGGTGTCAAGGTTCCCACATTTGGTCATGCACCTGAACGATCAGGGAGCGACAAACTGAAAGCTTCTGTCTAGGCTGACGATGAGCTTTCAGTCAGAATGTGTGAAAACAACAAGTCACGGATAACACTTCACGTGTTATGACAACAAGCTAGTGTCAGTTGATAAGTTCCATATCTGCAAAGATATCCGATAGGCTCAGATGAGTTTGGGCGGGAGGCTGACATTATCGATTGTGATCATGACTCATTCTGTTTTACAGCTCTTGAGTAAGTTACTGTTATCATCAAGTTACCCAAACTTTAACATCAAAGTCATTCCTTCTCTCCTGTACACAAAAGAGCTATTAGTATAGCTGCTATTGTACAACATATTAGCTGCCTAGTGGTACTTTACAATACAACATGTGTGCAGGGGGGAACTGTACAGAATAATGTGTACATTTATTTAAGATGGCATGGGAATTTATTGGTATTGTTATATATAGTAAAGGAGGTTTCATGTGTATTTTTACTTGACTACTTCACTGTACAGTACTGTATGTATACAGTATTATACGTACATGCGTGAATGGTATGCCTGTCTATGTTTTTCTGGGACGTACCGTGCTTATTGAGGTTGTTCTCCATGTTTGAGGAGTTGCCAGAGAGGCTGTCCATGGAGTTGGAGTGTGTCCACTGGGACAGGCGGGATTGGGGCTGAGGGGGCTCCTTCAGGGACAAACCCCCAACCTCCATGCAGTTTACATTCATGTTTGGATTCAGTCCAGCTGCACACACAAGAAAAATGAGATATATCAGTCAAGTCAAGTTTGGTGGCACAATCTGGCAGTCAAGTCAGTGGTGGAGGATTTCTATTTACAGGACCAATATGTAATATATTTACTGTAATAAATCATAAATTGGCACACAAACACAGCCTTCTGCAGCCATGGAAGCAAGCCAACGGACTGGATCAACAGAGATAACGTTAACGTTAGATTCTACCCGACCTGAAAAGCCTCGACACATCTCTCTGTGGTCCGTGTGCAGCTGGGTTATCAAGGCAGCGACTATTTGAGACACACAGTTGCTGAAGTGATTCTGACAACTGCTGCTGGCCAGAGGCTAACGCCGTGATGCTAACACACACTAACTGCTATCAGTCACACTGGAGGAGCAGACGGGCCACGGCTCCAATGTTTTAAATTAGGATTGTAGTACCCATTTGAGAACGCTAGCTGTCAGTACTACATATTATTATTCTATTATTAGATTAAAAATCTAGTAAAACAGCTCAAAACAAAAATAATCCACATTAATACGTTGTCAGATGTCAAAATGGAACGCCCTAAATGTGAATCTGCATGTATTTCTCAAGGAAAAATGGCTATACACTGATTATGTTTTTAATTGGGTGCGTTCAATGAATGAATTGTGGGTGGCCACACTGTATTGTATGAGTACAGAGGTTGCTACCTCAAGGGCTGCAGAGGAAAATTGCTATTGTCAACAAGTAAGCTACATTTAGAAAACAACAACAAATTCAGATTCTTTTCAATTTGTGTTATCCCCATCCCAGACTCACAGAGAGGGTAGGTGCTGTAGGCGTTGGGCGAAGACGGCGGCTCTTTGGTGTGCAGTGTGTCGGATAGGCCCGGAGCCTGGTGTGGGCCTGTGTAGGGGTCCAGGGTTGATTTGCCGGAACCATGGCCTCCGGTGGGGCCACCGGGGGGATGCAGACCAGCGGAGGAGGAGGAAGAGGAGGAGGAATGAGAGGGAAGTTGCTGCTGCTTCATCAGCAGCGCTTGGTACAGCTGACGCTGGTGCTGCTGGATCTGCTGCTGCATGTTGGTGATTGTACGTGCAACCTGGGAGAGACGAGAAGCAGCGTCACAACAATGTGTCATAAACAGAACGTTTGAGTATGACGGGGGAGGAAAACAAGAAGATTATTCAAATTATGTGGTGGCAATTACAAGATGGATGGAAAAATAAGGAAAAGATAGAGAGGAAAATGGGGACAGGAAGCAGAGACAATCGAGGTTAGAAGGGAAAGGATGAGCAAATAAGAGGATGAGGAGGTATTGGACAAAGTGGAAGGAGATATGGTATGGAAAGTGGAGAAAAACGGTGGGTGAAGCAAGCACTTGTTTACAAAAGCATCCCCTCTTTCAACAGACCCTATCTTGCAGCAGTCTGAGGATAATATAGAACAAAAGAACCAACATTTTTAAAAAGGAGAAGAAACTCTGACTTTTTGGCTCATGAGAAGTAACCTTTTCCCATGTCGTTATCTTAAAGCTTGAGTAACTTCTGTTGTAACAACACATGATCCTTTTCCTCTCTTTGCTGTTTTTGGTATCGTGAGAATAACAACATTTGTGTAATGATGCATTTGTTGACTCACTTGCTGCTCTTGTTGTCTAATGGGGCCGGAAACATTGCGTTGCGCCTGCATCATCTGCTGCTGGATTTGTAAACGCTGGTACGCCTGAATGAAGGGAATTAAAAGTACAACACGATGATTAAAAGATACAATAATAGAGGGAGAAAAAATACAACAAAGTAGGAGAGAGGGGTCAACCGTTTCAATTTTAGCTCTACTAATTCCAAGTGTTTTCAATAATACCATTCAAGTGTGCCTGGTTTCATCTCATTTCCATTTAGATAAAAGTCCACAACACACATTCTCTGCCTCGGACCTCTAAACACACGCTGAGCTGCTAATACAGATGGAAAAGAGGGACTCTGACTCACCATTTGCAGTTGCTGAAGTTGGTACAAGAGGGTCATTTGTTGAGGGTTTATTGGTGAGGTTAAAAGTGCAGGGTTCAGACCAATGTTTTTTGCTGCAAACTGCAAGAGCTGTGCTTGGACCTGGGGGGGAAGTATGGAAAAATGGGGAGACAGAAAGGAGAGATGACAAGTTAGTCATTGCAAATCACAACAACTGTCCAAAAGCAGCTTCTGGCAAGGTAAAGCTAGTCACTGCTACATTAATGCAAGGAGGAAAAGAAGAGGAGAAAGGGTCTGCTAGAGGAATCTTGTAAAGCCAAGAGGTTGTAACAGGTGTAGTGTGGTTCCCAGAAAATAACTTGGTGGGGATGTTTTGTGCCAGCCTTCACAATATATTTTAATTTTAATTTTATGATGCTGAAATGATTCGATGATATACATCGGTTTTCGGCTTCTGGTCAAGCTTATAACTCAGATGGTGCATAAGTTAAATCGTGTTCCCCAGTTATGTGACAACCAGCACAATTTATATATTAATTATTTAACCTTTATTTAACCTGGCAAGCCCTTAAGAACAAATTCTTATTTACAAAAGATCTACCCAGCCAACTTTTACGTGGTCTTGTGTGTTATGAACCAATATAGCTACATGTTACACATTAAATATGTACATGATCATGTGTGTGTATGTAGCTACCTGAGGGGAGAGAAACTGAGGCACTTGAGCACGTAGACTAGGCTGGGAGGAGCTGAGAGGTGGCACTGGTGGCTGAGGAGGCTGCTGCTGCTGTTGCTGCTGTTGCTGCTGTTGCTGCTGCTGCTGCTGCTGCTGCTGCTGCTGCTGCTGCTGCTGCTGCTGCTGCATGGCCCGGGTTTGTGCTGCTCCACTACTGCCAAACATTCCACTGGGTATCTATAAGCAGGAATCATAAAAGTACAATGAAATGTCTTCAAAAGCTCCACGTTTAAATCAAATAACTGAAGCCGTTTCTAAACTGAAGAGCTGAGCCACTGAAATGAGAAAAAATTTGTGTATTCTCCACCAAACGGTTACAGAATACCTCGACAGCAAGGTCAAGAGTAGACTTCCAACCGTCAAGTCTTCATGAATTTGATGTGTTCATTTAATACATGAATGAGCGCACTTGAATTTGATGAAAAAGAAAACTCAAAAGTGCACTCAAAAGCCCAGCATGGGTCGGTTATATTTCCCAGCCCACATAGCAATGTCTAAAAACATTTTTCAAAGCATTTTCCTCCAAGGTCTAACCTCACACTACACCTTGTTCACTAAAGCAAAAAAGAATATGGAATTGTAACTATTTTATCTATTTTACCGTTTATCAAATGGCCCAAAACATTTAGCCTGTAAAAGGCAGCTTCATCCACATTTCCAATTCTATATCGTTAAAGAGGTCTTTCTATTCAGTGCATGCTGCTTACACTGCCTTTGTTTGGGCTTCAAGGACAAACTGTAGTTTTTCTGGGCCATGACTGCCTCTAGGGGTGATATTTGATAGAGCATAAACTATCTGATTTCAATGGCCACTTCAGGCAAGGTCATACAAACATAAGTGAGCAATATAGAGGTGGAGATTTGGGAGATCATATGGGTAGAGAGCTGTGAGTAAAACAAATTAAATGTATCAGATGTTGCCATCACTGCATCAAATCCTGCACGAGCCATTACCTTTTAGAATGATGGTTTTGCATTTGCAGTGTGATAAACACAGACTGTTGATCAAAATGTTTTGCACTGACTAAGGTTTGGTTGCACAATCTGTCAGCATATTCCCCTGTTAATAAAGCAGCTGTTCAAATGTACTGAAGTCCTCAAATGTTTACATTTTTTGTCTTAAATTGTGGACCACAAATGATGCGTATCACTGTTGCTGGTGCAAATTTGGGCATTTTGCATTTTTCTGCTATCAATTTTGAAAATATAAACTCTGTTTTTTCACTATACATTAAAAGAGAGATGAAATAACCACTAAAAATAATATTGCTGTTTTATATATTATCACAAAATCCCCACAATCTCAACAATGTTTTATGCACATACTTTACAAAAGTAGTTTTCACTCAGGTGTTTCTGTTATTTTTCCCAACTGAATTTCAGTTCTGCGACAGTGTGTAGTATAACTTTTGTGTGCTCAATTTGTTACCTGTTGTCTGTTGTTCAAGTTTTGCATGGCCAGCCCCGGGTTGCCCTGTCCCAGACCCTGCCCAGGAAGGCTACTGTTGGCCAGGGGGAGCTTCAGGCTGGGGGAAGGCAGAAACGGTGATGGGGGGGCATCATCTGACAGAACACCATCCTGGACCAAAAATAAATGGAATAAACAGATGAATAAAAGCAGAATAAAGCATTAATCATTACAAACATGAATGATTAAGTGAGTGAAGATTAGATTAAAATGTGTACTGACAGGAATGATGAGATAATGAAAGTCATAACAATCTTTTAACCTTTGTTTGTAGCACGTCAAAATACTTACAAAGTAAAAATAAAAAAGGCAAATGCCCCAAAAGATTAAAAGCAAAAGTACCACGATGCATTTATGTTGTATTTTTCTACACTCATCATTTCCAACAGATGTTTGGAAAAAGTCTCATGTGCTGCTCAGTTGTCTGACCTTGTCAAGAAAGGAGTTGCGGTCGGAGGGGTCTTTGGAGAGTGCAGAGGGCCGACACACCATGGGCTTGTTCATGCCGTTGCTGTAATCAGACATGCCCATGCCCCGCTTGTCCAGGTCCGTCTTCTTCTCCAACAGGGCGCCTGGGAGCAGAAAGGAGGAAGGTCGATTTATTATATTATAAGACTAAACAAAGAAATATACTCTGTCACAAAATGCAATGATCATTTTGTAGTTTTTATGTATTTGATCTACAGTAATGTCATTTAGATGTCCTTTTTTAAAAGGTCATTTTTATATCTGTATACACTTTGCTTATGCTGGTATTTGACAGAATTTACTGAGATTAAATACTGCACTAACTAAGGGTAATATTCCCTGTTGAATTGAAGTGAAAATGTGGCAAAAGAATTTAATTCCGATCTTAATTCCTTGAATGTAAGACAGCTACATATTTGCAATAAGTAAAACTATCTCATATTAGCATATACAAAACACACACATATACAAAAACATGTTGTGAACTTACTCATGGCCTGGTCAAGGTTCATGTTGTTGCTCTTCAAAGCCTCCTCAGCAGGGTCTCTCTGTAACACATGGACAACATAAGCCCGTCACTGACCATGGCTTAATTGCAGGATGTTTAACAGTTTTCTTGAGTGGCTGTATTTATCATTGGATGGTTTATTTCAACCCCTTAATTGATTGTGTTTGTTCTCATGAGTTTCTACACTACACAGCAGGGGATCATGTATTTAATTTAAAAAATGTAGAACTTTGAAAAGCTGGCACATTTTTGGCCTACTTGGGTTAAAAAACTTAAAAGAAAGTCGGTTCAGTGCTATGTTTCAGTGTGAGAACTTACCGGAAAGCCCATGTCAGTGAGCTGTTTGATGAGACGGTTCATGATCCAAGCTTCATCTGGCTTGCCCATCTTCCCCTAACAACACACAAGCAAAAATATTAAATTATCATTTAAATGACAATAATCCCCACCATTTAACATCTGCCAGTATATTTATGTCAAGCGTCAGGTGTGTTCTCTGACCTTGCTCGGGCCCTTCTTGGGTCCATTGCCCCAAGAGTTGCAAGAAGAGCTGCTCTCCTGGGAGGTGGGGCTGTTCCACATGTCCCCATCCTCAGTGTCCCATTGGTTGGTAGACATGCCCATCTCCTCTCCTCCATTTCCCCAGCCATCTTGCATAGGTTTGGGGCCTGAGAAAGCGATGACATAACAAAAATAAACATTAGGTTGTGTTTTAGTATCTGTGACGCATCCTTCATGCCACACAAGCCATTTCAGAGGGTGAGAAGCAGGTAGTTTTCAACCTGACCACTTGGTGCCACTGTTGCCATTTAACATGCTGCATTTGTTTCCCCCCTACACCTCCCTCTGCCATTTCCAACATTTCAAACCAACAGCACAAATAACCAAGACCTACTGAGGCGTGGAATTGCTTTAATCCCAGCAACACTCCAGTAGCACTGACAAAAACCTTCAGAATTGGCACAAATGATAAAGGTCTGAAGAAACTTCCTGTTTTTGTTCCCTTAAATTAAGTGTGGTAGTGCACACATACTAGGAGTTACCATCAATCTGTATTTTACAAAAGGTGTGGCACCACTGGAATCGACCCAAATCTCAAATCCCATAACAATGTGTGGTATTGTCTAGATTGTGTGGATCTGTCTTGTACACCAGCTCATCTGAAAGTATGTAATATATCTAATCTGTTCTGTGTCACAGTTTGCTGTGGTAATGAGTTTAATCAATAACAGATGGTACCATAGTCCTTCGTCCCCACATCCCCATGTTTGACATAATGCACGACTGTAAATATAGTTCATCTAAGGGTGTTACCTGGCTTGCAGGGTGCAGAACCTGTGGGTCCGTTGGCCCTGCCATAGGGTCCAGAGGGCTCGTGGCCACCGTGGCCACCGTGACCGCTTTGGCCACCGTGGCCACCGTGACCACCATGGCCACCGTGACCACCATGGCCACCGTCTCCCGCCCATGTTCCTACTCCCCCTGTGGGCTTGCCCCAGGCAGAGGTGCCATTGTCCACAGATGCTGTTGGAGCTGCTGGCTCTCCCCAAGGAGGCTCCGACTTGGGTTGAGCACTTGGAAGCTCTCCCCAACCTGGAAGAAAGAGGTGAATTAGAAGAGTTTACATTTAAGACGTCTGAAAACACCTTGTAATCTGCAGTGTACTCGTGCACAAGTCAGATCTTTAACACTCTTTTACCAAAAACTATATTATGATAAACCAAGCAACTGAAAACCACAGCACTGTAGAGGCATGTTATTAAGAGAATCGAACAGTAAGCTTTTCAGTTGAGATAGTGCCATGCAGTCTATATATAGTCGCCTTTCAGCCAGCCCTATACTAACAGCAACAGGCCCTTGACCAGCTCAGTCTGGCTCGTCGGGTGGTGTGTTTGTATGATTATGTAGGAGGAGACAGCTGAAAGTAGCAGCTCAGGCCAGCCGGTGCAAGCTCTTACACTACATCTTCTCCTCCATCTATACTGGCTTCAGCAGAGATGGGTGATTGGGTATAACTGTGATCAGCACAAGTACGTTTAAAGGTGGCCACTGTGCTTTTTTGGTAGCTGCAGTGCAGATGGTAAACAGCAGGGGGCAATGGTCTCATTCACAATCAAAAGGAGAGGAGAATGTTAGGCATTAAAGCTGTGCCATGTCTATATGCATGGCCTTTGTCTCCACAAAGACTTATTTGAACTGGCTGCAGAGGGAACTTAAGCTTGCTGCACAGACTCTTAATTATATATGCATGACCATGAAGAGGCCTTAAATTCCTCCGAGACTATCTGCTTAATAATCACTGTGAGTGAATTACTTTAAGGAATAACCTGTAAATGGAATAACCATTGTTGGCAACAATGCTTTTTATTAGTAATTTAGTCACTTTGTGTGTCAATGAGTGAAAACAACTTTATTTAAACTTTGTCTCTCCCCATATTTCATTCTGCTCATAATCAAGACCGACTGTAAAGCTTAATACCATTCACGAAAACATACTTATGCTGTCAGATAAGAACTTTGGATCACTAAAACATCAGGTTTAAATCTGCTTGATACAAACATACTGCATTTTTAAACATTCCTGTGTCCTTTGCATTGGTAAGAGATTATTAACTTTTTCAACATTTTCAGAATATCAAACATTACTTTAATTTCTAGTAGGGCTGTCAATCGTTTAAAATATTTAATCGCTATTAATCACATGGTTGTCCATAGTTACACGATTAATCGCAAATTAATCAAATTTTTTTATCTGTTCAAAATGTGCCTTAAAGGGAGTAAAGTATTTATTGCTCTTATCAACATGGTAGTTGGCAAGTATGCCTGCTTTCTGCAAATGTATGTATATATTTATTATTGGAAATCAATTAACAGCACAATACAATGACAAATATTGTCCAGAAACCCTCACAGGTACTGCATTTAGCATAAACAAATATGCTCAAATCATAACATGGCAAACTGAAGCTCAACAGGCAACAACAGCTGTCAGTGTGTCAGTGTGCTGACTTGACTATGACTTGCCCCAAATCGCATGTGATTATCATAAAGTGGGCATGTCTGTAAAGGGGAGACTCGTGGGTACCCATAGAACCCATTTTTATTCACATATCTTGAGGTCAGAGGTCAAAGGACCCCTTTGAAAATGGCCATGCCAGATTTTCCTCACCAAAATTTAAAGTTTGGAGCGTTATTTATCCTCCTTCTCGATAAGCTAGGATGACAGTATCTTTACTCTAGCTTTAAAACTGAGCTTGTTACAACATAAAAATTGCAAAACAAATTTGCGCTAACGCGTTATTATTGCGTTCACTTTGACAACCCTGATTTCAAGTAATATACAAATTTGAGATTTTTAACACAACAGCACAACCATGATGTGTTACCTGGGTTGGCGTGGGGGGGTCTGCCCTGGGGGCCCGCACCTGGATGTGGGGCGCCATTGTTGGATGACCCATTGTTGTTTCCATGGTGTTGCAGGTGAGTTGGGGGCTGGCCATGATGGGGATGGTGGTGCATGTGGTGAGTGTGATGGTGATTGTTGTTGCCGGGGCCGACAGAGTGATTGTTGTTGTTATTGTTGGGGATATTCGCTCCGCCATTCTTACTGGGCGGTGGGCCGCTGTTGCCTGGGTTATTATTGGGATTGTTGCGATCCCACAAGTTGACAGTCTTGTTGTAGGTGCCGGGATCGCCCCAGGTGGACGTTCCATCGTCAATCTCCATCTTCCTGCGGATGGAGGGAGGGGAGGGCTCTTCCCAGCCCGTGGGATCCATGCCCTGGTCCTGTTTGCTGCCATTGCCCCAGTTTGATGAATTCTGCTTCACAGTACCAGGACCACCCCATTGACCCATGCTGCCACCTCCTCCGCTGCCAGTGCTGCTGCTGCTGCTGCTTTCCTGGGGCTTGGAAGAACCCCAGCCTCCCTGCACAGGGCCATTGGTACGTGGGGTCTCCCCCCAGCTGCTATTATTCACAGAAGGAGCGGGCTTACTCCAGCCTCCTCCTCTATTTCCTGCCCTGGGGCTATCCTTCCATCCACCACTTCCTCCATTACCTCCTTCTCCTTCCCACATGCTGCTGGAGGATCCATTCTTCTTGACCTCCGCCTCTCCCCACTCCCCTGTGCTGGTGCCGTTGGAGCCCCCATTACTGTTGCTCCATCCATGGGAGCTTTTGGGGCCCTCTCCCCAGTTAGTGGGCTGACTTTTTGTCATGCCATCGTCCCAACTGGGTGACTTGTCCTCAGAAGCCCAGGATGGTGTGCCTCCATTTCTAGGACCATTGGTAGGCTGAGGTTCACCCCAGCCACTGCTAGTGCCATTCGGCGCTTTGCTGTGTGACTGTTGGGGCTCTCCCCATCCTGATCCAGTCTGGATAGGCTGAGGTGGAGGGGCTCTCCAGCCAGAGGATGATGATCCTTCACTGTCATTTTTGTCTCCAGACCCAGGCCTCTGACTGGGGCCAATTTTCGGGTTGATGGTACCTCCATTGATGGATGAGGGTCCACCATTAGAACTGGAGCTTCCTATGGTGTCTGGGCTGCTTTTGCTCTTCCCAGCCTTAGCGTTGGCTTCTTCCATCTCCCATACAGTGTGCTGTCGGATCGGGGTCTGTCCCCAACCCGTGTTACTCAGCACCCTAGGATCGAGGTCCTGCCGGGGTAGCAGAGGGGTACAATCTGTGCCGGAGGACCTGTCTCTGTGGTCAGATTGATTTTCGCTGCTCTCCCCACTACCCTCACTTGCCGGGGTTGGTCTTTGCTGCTGGCCCCATGAGCTATGTTGCTGCTCTTGGCCTGAACCAGAACTACCAGCGTCTACCGAGTCCCAGCCTTTAGATGCCTCTCCGCCACCAGAGGATTTCCCCCAGTCACCCCAGCCACCACTTCCACTACTCCCACCTCCACTGCCTTGGCGGCCCCAGGCAGAATGGCCTCCAGAGGGAGATGATTCCCAGCCTGAGTCCTTGGGAGAGTCAGCTGCCTTGGTTTCACCACTACCCCATACAGAGCTGCCTGTTGTGTCTCCATTGAGCTGGGATGATTCGGTGGGTGACTGGCCTCCCCAGCCAGTTATTCCATGGATAGGGCTCATAGGCTCCTGAGCTTGCTGCTGCTGCTTAGTGTGGTTTGGTCCATCAGAGTTAAGGTTAGAAGGTTCCATTTTGAAGGACAAGCTTGTGTTGGTTGAAGGGTGCTGTTGATCATTTTCGTTACCACTTATCATGCCACCCCAACTTCCCCCGCCATTATCTGCACCTCCCAGGCTCCCATTTCCCATGTTTCCATTGCCATTAATACCTGGTGGGAGGGACGGGGAGTTTGACACCGCATTGGGGCCAATACCACAACCTCCACCACTCTCATGGCCCAGAACAGGCCAGGCTGATGGGTTGGCATTGGGATTGAGGTTCAAGTTAAAATTGGGAGACCCCCAGTTATTTGGCGCTCCTACTCTGCCGCCATTCATACCATCTTGTTTCCCATCTGAGCCCCAGCCTCTATTACCGCATGTGTTGGCTGACCCAGGTCCCGTCATCATGTTATTGTTAGCTTTAAGAGAGGGGTAGTGGGCCTGCTGGCCTGCGGCACCTGTGGCCATACTCATAAAACTACTACTACAGGTGGTAGTGACAGCACTGGTGTCTGCGTTAGAGCTAGCTGAGCCCAAGGGGCATTCTGGTGCTGCGGGGTGGCTGGGGTCACTATTGTGGCTGATGGATGGCCAAGCTTCTGTGTCACTTCCGTCAATAATCACTTTGTCCCAGCTGTTGGCACTGGAGGAGCTGTCAACTGGCAAAGAGGCTCCCCAATGAAAGGTCTCATACTGGGCAACAGAGCCACTCTGGAGGGATATGTCTAAAGAAAGAGGGAGAGAGAGAAGAGAGGTTTAGACAAAGTGAAACAACAAAAGAAGCAGTGGACATGATGAATCAGTCAGAGAGAAACAAAAGAAGATTTCAGTAACAGAAGATGCAGAAATGCAAGAAATAAAGAAGAGATGGAGAAACAGGAGCGGAGACAAAGGTTAAAAAAAGAGAAAACAAAAGGGAGGATAAAGAGGGATGGGGTGAGGAAAAAAAATATACATTAGGTTAGACTAAGGAACATCATGTAATACAGCCCGTGTAAGTCCCCTGGACCGATTTTTATCTTCTTGGTTGGTTAATGCTAGCTATCAAGAATCCTTGGCAGGAGATGGTCACACTTGCTCGTTCCACAATCCAACACATAATCAGAATGCACAGTCAAGCGTGCTACATGTCATATCAGCTATGACATATCCATAAATTCTTGCCCTTGTGCAGTCGGCCAAACAGAAACAGGGAGATGGAGCCCTCACTTTCTTTCCTTTATCCATCCTTCTTTTCTCCTCACTTATAACTTCCTTTTCCACTTTCGTTTCTGACTCCTCTCCTCTTCCCTTGCGGTCTTATTTTACCCTTTACTTCCTTCTCACTATCAAGCTTCCCTTATCTATTATTACCTCCTCCTCCCCCTTTTCTCTCTCTGTCCATGTCTCCTCTCTCACTTTCTGCCCCCATCTCTTTCCTCACCCTTTAATTCCTCCCCCTCTCCCCTCTGCTCTCCTCTAACACCCAGCAGTGAGAGGCCCATCCGTCTCCATCGTGGCTTCACTGGCTGGGGCTGTGAAGGGAAGCCCAAGTGGAACGCCGCTCATTTATTGGAATGAAACCAGGACGGCTTCTCATCCATCACTCCCTACGCTCCGCCGGGCCTACTCCTCCTCCAACTAACCACAAAACACTTCCTCCAAGCTTGTGTGAATACTGTATGCGTGTGCGTCTCTGCTAGCTTCTCACTACCTGCGTATAATACGGTTTGCATATAGATAAATTTTTTATCACAATCTGAGAACTAAGGACTGTATGTAAAATGTATCCTACAACTTACAAGCTTTAAGCTTGACTTACAAATTCAGTACCACACTAACAAAAACAAAGCATTTCACAAACGATTCTCTAACCAACATGGTACCACACACAAGCAATTTCATTAGGCACAAAAGCATCCCATCAGAGGGGGAACTAATAATAGACTAATTCGATGCTGTAAAGGGGTAATCAATCAGTGGGAGGCAGCTAATCAATGATCTTATTAATGCTAGTGGGTGAGAGCAGGGAGGCTATCGATCCAGCATGCAAACATCCAAACCACTGGGCCAGCCTCATGTAATGGGATAAAAACCAATGAGAACTGCTAAGAATCTCAAAAGCACACAGGCCAACCAAGGATATGAAGGGAGAAATTCATCCAGTAACTCTTGGAGGAGAAAGGAAAATGAATGTGTATTATGAAACAGCCAAATTGTGTACATGAAATCCCAATTTATCCCAGTTTGAGTGTTTTCCAACATTCAGCAAAAGTGGACGTTTCAGTGGGAAAACAGCAGATTACAGCAGTTACTGCATGTAAACACTATGTATTCTTATGCAAACGTAATATTCTTTATGACAAAATATACGCCTAATATGTTTTTAAGATGACTGCAATGCATTTAACATGAACAAAATGTGATGCCAAACCATATGCAACACGAGAAGTCCTTTTCAACAAGCATACTATCCTACTAGACGAGAATACATTTCTGGCTACCCTCCTGAGCAGCTGCAGTAAGCGTGGCTCACTAACCTTTAATTATAAGACCCAGGCTGTGTTTGTAAAATATTGGCCTTGTTTAGTAATTAAGCTGTTTTACCTTCCATTACTCTGCCATTAGTTTCCATTAGATTGTTGCAGTGATTTCCATAATAGCTATACGTTATCCATCATGAGATAAAGACCGAGTGGTCAAAACAATCCAGTCAGATGAGGGGAAAGTCCATTTGTTTGACAAACGCTGGCAGATATGTGGCTTTAAGATACTGCGCAACACGCCACAGAGTGACTGTGAATGCAATTTTCGCCCGAAGACACTTATCTCCACTCCCCAGGCAGCCTTATCGCACAGGGTCGTCAGACTGATGGCACACACATATACACACACCAACACTATTCTGGAGTTAGTTTGCAATCAGTTGAACGCAGAAAAAAAACCTACTGGAACATCACATCAAAAGTGATCCCTCACAACTGCTGTGACGGTGCCAATTGTTTTGGAGGGAAGTTAGAAGTTGTTTGAACTTAAAAAAAAAGCCAGATATAAGCCTTCAATAAGAAAGACTTTAATTGGAGTTTCCATGAGTTTTCTCTGCCATCTGACAATAAGTTGGTCTTGAAAGTCAAGGCCAAGGCCTAATTTCGGTTTGCATGACTAATCTCCAAGGAAATACAGACCACAAAAGTAATGTCAGCACACAAATCTGTCCAGTCAAACTTTCATTCATTTATGGACACAAAAAAATAGTCAGGTGGAAAATGCCTGTTGCCAAAAAGACAGCAAGCTAGTACAGCATTAAGGAATGATTTTGGAAGATATTCAAGCGACTTGGAATTTAAGTCCAGAATATTTGTGTCAGATATACGGGACATATTGTAGGATGAGATGCGTTGATTATATTTTCGTCTATAGGAAAGTAGTGAATGTTTAGTGAATGCTAGAGATGTCACATTGGACTACTGTAATCATTGAACAGATGGGTCAAAGAGGTTCCAATATTCTTATTACTTCCTTCTTAGTTACAAAACATTTAAATCTAAATGTCGGTGTTTTGAGATTTGAGTTCCACCACAATTGGGTGAGAAAAGTGTCTCTCCTTCACAAAAACGATTCCTGATCTATTGAGTTGGTGCATGACTGCTGCTTGCCACCAAGTCAATTTGTAAAGAAAAGAACAAAACCCAAACAGACGATCTTTTACTACTGTAAACTCTCAGTGGTTTGTAGGTCTTTTGCTTCTAAACGCTCCCTTTCTGTTTTTGTCCCAGCTCTGTTCTCTGTTAATGGTAGCTTTACGAGCAAAGAGAGATCGCCATTTTATCAGACCTGAAACATAGCCAAGGAGCTCTGAGGCTGCAGCCTCAGGAAAATTTGGTTCGGTCGACCCCTCACCCACCCGCTGTATCTTCCTGTCTCTCTTTCTCTCTCACTTTCTCTCTGTCTTTGTCTCACTCTCATTTGCACATTTTGCTTCCTGAAGAGCGTAAAAATAGGTTACATGATAAGTTAATCAAAGCCTGGAAAGCAGCCATCTTTCTATCACTCCTGTCCCAGACACTGTGAATCAGACAAATGTTAAAACAAAAAAAAACACATAAAAGAAAAAGGAGTGTGTGTTGCCTGTGGTGGGGAAAAGGGGTCAGTCAGAGAGAGAGAGAGAGAGAGAGAGAGAGAGAGAGAGAGAGTGGAAAAGTACCTGAGGAGAGGTGCACCAGCGCCACTCTCAGAGTGCTTACACAGATATCCTCTTAGTATGTCTACAAGCTAACTGCTGCTACTAGGTGGCTGAGTTGTATCTGGACCAATAGTGTGTGCAGGTATTTGTGTAACTGCAATATAAATAGCAAATGTGGGTAACAAAAATGCAACATTATGAGCTCCACAAAAGGAGTATTTATCGCTGGACTATTGCATTGGATTGCATCATACTGTATAGGTGCTGATGCTATTGTGTCTACCTCTGCGGATGTGTACACGCGTGCATGTGGGGACTAATGCAAAACAGCCTCTTTTTCCTTTCACCTAAACATGCCCCGATTGTTCCCCTTTCGACTCCCTCCCCAGACATTCCAATAAAAAGGTCTTGCTGATTCTTGGCAAAGCGGTGATTTGGCAGGCGGGGAGACGAAAGAAACAAGCTGGACATGAAAAACAAAGAAAAGGGGGACAATTATTACCGTCCACCATTTGCAATCATGTGTCAGTAATGTGGTGCTGCTTTCATTCTGGTTGCAATTAGGAGGGCAGTCTCTTATTACGCTTTGTGAATGAAAAGGGGTCAAAAATAAAAACTAAGGGGCCCTCTATGGCTCGTCGTGCTTCCAACAGGGAGCTTTATTGTGTATGTGCAAGTCCATGCGTGCAGATACAGGCTTGTTCTGTTTAGAGATCCTGGACTACAGCTAAATAATAATAATACCAAATTCCTAATGATGAGTACACCAGCAGTGCTTGTGCTGAAAATGTGACATTAAACAACAGCAACAAACCACTGACGCTGCGATGCCAGCATGCCAGAGTTGAAGCAGAAATAAGCAAGAGATGAGCTTCTGATAATGAGACTAGCTGCCATCATAGAAATGGGCAGGTAGCCAAGAATGAAATGCCTCCCCTCCCCTTCGAATGAAATGAAAGGCAGGGTGACAGAAAGAGAGAGGGAGAAAAGTCTGGGGGGAGGGGTTTGGCACTTGCAGTGGCAAGGGAAAAGAAAGGGAGACGGTGAGAGAGAAAGCATGGACGGACTAAGAGATGGCGTGGCAATAAATAGAATCATTAGCTCGACTGTGAGTCGAAGACTACGCTTGGTTTTCTCCGAGCAAACCGTGGGGGTGACATAACACCAGAACCAGAGCAGGAGGGGACGTTTAGTAGTCTTTTGTCCCCAAATAGACCCTCTCCATCTCTCTTTGAGGGGTGCTTTACGCCCACTTCAATCAAAGACGGCATGTACTTGTTTTTCCGGAAGCAGGGAGGACAAGAAAGAGTGAGGGAATGGTCACAGGAGGGTTTAAAAAGCTCATTATTCATGTCTGTTTACCTCTGCTGAGAGAAGAGAAAAAATAGGAGAGCGAGACCATGGTGACTTCTCTGGTTTCCCTGACAGAGGCTGGATTAATTAAGCCACTAGGGGGTTCTCTCATTTCTATGTGTGTGTGTGTGTGTGTGTGTGTCACAGCCTGAGCACATGGGGCGATCTATACCTCCCCGGCTTCATTAGGGCCAAGTAGTCTTGTGATTATGATTTTAAAAACGTACAAGATCTAAGTGGTAGTTATTTTTACGTCTTAATGGTCCCATGTTTGAAGAAGCAGACCTGCATTTCCATGAGAGGGTACTTGAAGCACATTATATGTTTTACAGACCAATGTTTAACACCCTATTCCACCTCCACACTAGGCATTTAACTTAAATAAGATAATCAAAAGGGCCCAAATGAAAGGGCCAAGTGTTTTAACAGCACCCAGCAGAGTGCCTTCTGGCTACATGCTCTGTCTGGGTGACCAACAAACAGCTGTTGGGCTGCAGTTCCCACAGTCTTAAGAGACCCCCACTCCAGCACCTGCTACTGGGGAGCTTGTCTGGATGGCTGCTGGCTGCTCCGGACTTAATGGTCCCCAGTCAGCTGGAGAGACTGGGATGGTGGGTGTGACGGAGGGAGGGAGGGAGGGAGGGAGAGGGGACAGGGGGTCTCTGTCTGGTGTTTGGGACAATTAAATGGGGTTCGGAGAGCGGAGGTTACGTGGGAGGGGTGTGAATGCCCTTGACTTTAGAGGGGGTTGCCTTTCAGACTTTGTGGATGGGGCGGTGTGTGTGGATAGCCTGCTGGAATGTCATAAATCACACACAGTTAAATTTAATATGGTTTTTAAATGAAGTCAGTATGATTTTCTGAACCAAATGTGAGGAAAGTAACCAAAAAATGGGTCAAAGGAAACACATTTAACCACCTTAGGATATCTACCCAATAATACTGCAGTACTGCTGCCTCATAAACTAACGTGTGTGTGCATGTGTGTGTGTGTGTGTGTGTGTGTGTGTGTGTGTGTGTGTGTGTGTGTGTGTGTGTGTGTGCGTGCATACCCTTTAAACTCAGCCAGCTGGCCTGCAAGGCAGACAGAGATCTGAGAGGACACAACTAGGTCAGACTAGTGTGTTCTTACTGCTGCACAGCCATCTATGCACATGTGTTTGTGTTTGCATGTGCAAGTGAAAAAGTGTGTGGAAGGAACATCATCACATCCCTTTCGGCCACAGTAACCTCACCGGAGAGGTCAGAAACATGTCCTCAAAACAGTTCATCCCTCACTTACAGTTACACTGAGGAAGAAAACTTTGTATCTGTACTTGCAGGGAGGGAACATAACATAATACTTGAACTAGGGCTGTGCATTGGCGAGAATCTGGGGATACGATACGCATCATGATACAGGGGGTTACGATTCAATATATTGCAATATTGTAAGCAAGGCAATATATTGCGATGTTTTAATCTAATTTTAGGGAAACTGTCTAGGACTGCACGATTTTGAAAAAAATTAAGAATTGTGATTATTCTGACTGATATTGCGATAAGATTTGCGATATTAGAGGGAATGATAATTTTTGCATCTTTATTCACGTTTTCATTGAAAAACATAAAAATGATTAAGGTGTGATTTTTGTAGGGATCTCTACCAAACAACGATATTTTCCTAAGTTTGAAGAATGTGATGTGTAGGCTAGGACATCTCTGCAGCATGAGAATATTTAATTTAAAATGGTATTTTGACACACATTTGCCTTTAACAAATATTCACCTCCTGCGATTTCAAATTGCAGTAGGCTATATTGCGTTTTTGATTACATTTTTAAAATGCATTTTATTTTTTAAATTGTATTAATTGTGCAGCCCTAAAACTGGCATAGTATAAAGAACACATCGCTATATGCATAAAATCTAAGTGAAAAAAGTTTACTTTTTAATGCAATCAGAACAGTGGGATATGCATTTGCATTTATCACAGTTGCAAAATCCAACATCATAGCACTACTTTGAGAGGGCACATACACTGGAAATTAAATAAAGTATTGACTGAGTTAATCTTTGTATGTAAACTATTAATAAAAAATCAATATCAAATCGTTTGAGAATCAATACAGTATCACAAAACATAATATCGCGATACTTATTTTCGATAATTTAGAAAATGAATATGTTATCTATGATAATGATCTACATGATTCTTGACTTGATAATTAACTTAATTCCATGTACTTTGTTTACATGGTTGAGTGAGTTCAAAACACTGAGTTGCAAATGTGTAGTCTGGCAAAAATAGAATAAAAGTCATGCATAAATAAGGTGTTCTGTTGGGACAGATATTTGCTACAAACACAACCACTGTAGCCGGGACCGGTACTTGCAAGAGCAGGACGTGGTGTAGTAATATTTGTGTCTATTTAAAGTCATTTCTCAAGCTTCTACTAAAAAAGTAGTGATGTTTTATGTAAGTAAAGCAGAGGCTTGGGTTTAAATCTCCAAGTGCAGGGCAGTAAGTTAAACTACAGTGTCCACTCTCTAAATTATGTATGCCAGAATCTGTGCAACAACAGGGCCACTAGCTTGAGGCTATTAGCTGAGCAGACAGGATAGAACAGGCTGTGAAGGGGAAGCCCTAGGGACAAGACCGAGAGGGGAAGAGGGGTGGAAACCCAGCCAATGGCTACTATGCCACAGGCTGTGTTGTACTGAGAGGCCCCTGGGAAAACCGGGGCAAGGTGAAGGCCAAACAGGACAATAACCGCTGGACTAGGACAATAATAAGGACATTATAGGTTAATACACTCAACCAGGGGAGCTTAACTTGTATGAAGCCAAAAGGAGAAATATATTCTTTTAAATCTAAAGGCTTAGAGGTATTGCTTCTCTTGAGAGACTTAAGCCTGCAGCCAAATTTAGATCCTTGCCCACAGCTAAGGAAACCCTGCACTAAACAGCTGAGCACAGAGAATAAATATCATAATAGAGAGTTTCAGCTTCTGAACTAATAATTCCAGGATGAAACAAAGCTGTCTCAATTATTAATGTTTAAATATTGTTTGCGAAATGCTGACAGAAAGCAGACTAATTCTCAACATCCTTCATTAAATTGACTTGCAAAAAACAGGCATCCATTTTTGTTTGATGCTGTAATTGGTGGCATCGGCCCAAGTACGAGAATAACGGCGACTAGACCGAGCATACAAGGACCAGTTGCCTCTGTGATGCTGAGGGCTGCAGTTTGCTGACTAGCAAGCCTTGCAGCACAGCTGCTGCAGATTTGTTTACCGAGTGCTTGGTGTTGTCCCAGCAAATGTTGAGTTAGTAATGAAAGGCAGCACAGAGCGGCAAAGAGCACTGATGAAAAGAAAGAAAGAAAGAGGGAAAAAAAAGGGACTGAAAGAAGAGAAACTCAACAAAGATGCAAGCAGATACTCATGCGAGTTCCTGTTAACCTGAACATGAAAACACTGTGGTGTGCTGCAAAGATATCCTTGCATCTATGTCTTCAAAGTGTTGGATTAGAGGATGTGACGTGCATCGTTGTGTCTATGTACATTATTAAGCAGATGGTTGTGATTGCTTTACAAAGAAAATGACGCAAGTACACACAAAGAGCAGAAATTATAATAAAAAATGAATCTTCTGCAAGTGAAAAGAAACACAGTGGTGTCCATGAACTGAGAGGAATATAGCTGTAAAAATGATATAAATAAATCATGGCCATCCTTTTATCAACACATTACTTGCATACAAATGCACACAAGCAGCCACACAATGAGCACCTTAAGGCAGGTTCAGTATTAGTGATCTTAGGGGCCACTGGTGAGTTCATTAAAAGATTACCGAAGGCTATACAGGTCTGAGTGTGTGTGCAAGTGTGTGTGGTCCTGTGAGTCGAGCAAAAGAGCATGCAGAGGTTTAAACAACTAAACCATGCTCTTCTGACTTAAGATTTTCCAAGGCGTTGATCAAATTTGTCGTTATTATTGCCAGTGTTATAAGCACTTGGATTCAGCCTTGAACACTAACAGCACATACCTACTTTGGAAACAAGCATTCAGCTATCAGAATCCTTTCAAATGGCCAAAGAAAGGAAAATGGAAATGCAGCCAATTGAACACAGCTTAAACTTGAGTCTTAAATTTTAATTTGGCTTTAAATTGGTCAGCCTACCCACATAATTTAGGGGCTGAATCCCCTCATTATTTTACACTGACAGGAAGTGAAGGTGTGCCGTTAAACTACAATTATAGTCATCATAATTTATTATGCCTATAATGCAGTAAATCTGTCAACGCTGCTTTGCACACCACTTTTATCTGTGCCAGGCCAAACTGAATACAAACTCGGAAATTAAGCTTAATGTAGGATCCCTAAAAAAAATATGGATTATTTTGTCTCACAATGTTTGGGAAAATCAAAGTGAGTGTAACAGAGGTTGAAGCAGAATGTTAGATTTAAAGGACGATTTACTACGCTCATCGAGAGAAATGTTACTAAACATGTAGCCAAAATACAGCCGACATACACAAAAATGAAAACAAAATCAGGATTAAGTTTGAAGGATGAAACAATTTGCACACAGCCACCACAACAGTGTTCAAATTAAAAAAAAAATTTAAAAAATGAATCTATTCAAGGGCAATTTGTTTACTGTATTGACACAAACCTGAGTGGCGTTTGCTCGCAGTGGACGTGGCAGAGTTTAGGGAAGTGCTGCTGGTAGTCGTAGAAGAAGAAGCGTAAGATGATGAGGGCGAAGAGGAGGAGGAAGAGGAACAGGAGAGGGTGAGCGCGCTGAGGGCTCCCGCAGGCAGTGGCTGGCCTCTCTTCAGTAGCTGCTTGTGCTCCTGCTGGCGGAAGCGCGGGGGCACCTCTCTGGGCGGGTAGCGAGCACTGGCAGAGGACAACTGGCACTGCTGCTGAGGGGGAGTCTGAGTCGGGAGTTGGCTACTGGAGGAGACGCGCTTGCCATTGCCAGAAGAAGAAGAGGAGGAGAGGGGCAGCGTAGGGCTGGCGGGGTGGAGGTGGTGGGGTGGGCCGGGACTGGGCTTAGTGGGAGCAGGCTCTGGCACTGGATGGATACAGCACACAGGCACACACACACACACACACACACACACACACACAAACACACACACACACACACACACACACAGAAAGACACATGCAGGTAGCAAGGTATTAATGTCTGGGTTAACTCACTATTAAACCTTTATATAAACGCAATTATATTTGGCTGGGTAGTGCTAACATTTGACAACCGGTGACAAAAAAAATAAATAGTGGCTAATAGTTTTTTTGGGGGGGGTTAATCAATTATTGTATATCTCCCCAAATGCTATACAATGTACCATTAAAGAATGTGTGGCAGACACGTTTTACTTTCAGCTAATGTTCATGCAGTCTCAGTTTTATTTTGTGTATTGTATTTTATGAACAGTACACAGCAGGTGTTAATAATTCAATCTGCTTGTCTGCACTGTGTGTTGCTGTGGACTGTCTCTTTAAGTTAACTGCCTCATGCAACCTTTTGTCGAACATATGTTACTGGCCCAGACGCACTCTATGAAAAGGTCATATTTTTTTCTGCTGACTGAACACCGACACACACAAACACATGGAGACATCTCCTTTCCTCTTCATTACACTCTCTTCTCTTGCCCCCCTACCCCACACACATACACACAAACCTTTCCCTGCTGGTTTGGCCTCAGCCTGACCCTTTCCCTGTGGTTGCAGTGACCAGTCAGCCATCTAATTGAGCGTTAGCCTGAAAGGTGTTATTATTAGCAGGACCTGGACAGCTAGCAACCAAACAGATTGGCTTGGCTAAAGTTTCCTCTCCGGGGTCTGTCTGGCCTATACACTGAACATTTCTTCTGAGGAGGCTGAAGAGGATATTGGTGTGAGTCTGTGGCTGTATGAACATAGGGGGAAACTGAGCTAGATCTGGTATAGCACTACTATCAGGGCTCAAGCCGTCGTCCTAGGGCCAAAGAAAATATGATCGGGGAGGATGAAAATTGATTTTGGGATGAATTTGGGACGAGGCTTGAAAGAAAAATACCTGCTACATTAGAATGAACGGCAATGAAAATGACGTTTTGTGTAGCGCACCTTTATTATTGAACCTCTTTGACAACATAAATACACGCACATACTGTCAGTGCCCGATCCGTTCCACACTGACACACACAGCATATACCGCGATCTCTGACCTCGCGACAGCCGCAGCAGCAACGGAAAATTATTCCCGAAGTCAATGAGGTAAATTTTCTAGTATTAACGTTACCAGTTAGCAAACATTTGACTGTTTGACGTTAACGGTTACGTCACAGTTAATGCTCGCTGACGAGCCAGTAGCCAACATTTGCATTTACAGTGAGTGAGCTGACGATAACGTTACTTTAACGAGGAGTCAAAACTCCGCAACAGCTCAAATCCTGTTACTAATGTTAACCACTTATTTACTAAATTACTCCTCTTTGTCCCCTTTAGGTAATAAGGCTGCAATGAGATCTCTCCGTCACATTTTGTCCGTGGCGCCTTCTCACCACAACAAGTGCATCATGTCCAGCAGCTCTTCCAACTTTAGGACGCGCAGCTAGCAGGGCCGTTTCTAGCTTTTTGGGGGCCCATATGCAAAATCTTGTTTTTTGACCAAATGCTACTTTTTGCTCATGAAAAATATTTTAATGTAACTTAGCTGCATTTTTAACATACAAATCAAAACAAATATTTATAAGTAAATATTAAATAAAAAAAATTATTAAATTACTTTCTAAAATAAAAAAAAGTTTGGGATAAATGATAGATTCATGAACAAAAATAAACCCTCTTTTGATGTCCGTTTTATATTAAAAGTATTTTTGAATGATTAATTAATAATAATGTAAAAAAACAAAGATTTTAAATTCGGGATGATTTTGGGACGGTTCCGGGAGGATGGTGAAAAAGGTTTGTTTAGAGCCCTGACTACTATACCTGAGAGCTCCCTGCTGCACAGAAACAGCTGCTTTCATAATGGCTGCCAATTGCTAGTGACCTAAGAGCTGCAGTGAATTACAGTTTCTCAGTCCATGGGTAAATGCATGATGAATAGAGTTGATGATGTTGTTTTCTATAGTCCCTAGATAGATATGGCTGCTCTACACAACAGCTGAGACTGCCTTCACACAGGGGAGGAGAGAGAGACACAGGTTGTGTGAGTGTGTGTGGAGGGAAGGGGGATGCTTTTTTTACACCATGAAATAGTGGGAAATTGATGGCATGGAAATAATTTGTTCATTAAAGCTTCACTATGTCCACTAAGAGAACTATTCCTACAGCAGTCCGGTACTGCAGTGCTGGCAATTAACCACACAGTGACACGCACACACACACAGGCCAAAGCTGCCACACTGGAGGAAGTAAATACAGAGTGCAGAGGTATTCACTGTGCCTGCCAAGAGCTCGACTAAAAGCTAAAAACAGAGGCCCTCTCAGTGAGCACAACACTAATCCAGATGGCTGCCTACCTGCTGACACACAGAAACAGCAGTGATGTTTGGGAAAACTTGAATTTGCAGTAACACAGCCAAATCCAAAATACAAGCCCCTCTACATGAAGAGAACTACATATGTAGAAAGGCAAACATTGTTGTCTTCTATTGATGCCCTTCACAGACACACACGCACTTCCTCACAGGCACAAACACGTGCGCCTCTACATGTTTCTTGAAAACATAAAAATACTCAAAAAGGACATTTTCACAGTTGTTTGCACCCCCTTTCACCAATGTAGTCAAACAGGCATGCAGAGAGGGGGAGGGAGAAAGAGAGCGAGAGAGAGCCTTCCCCCCTCCAGCAGTATCTGGCTGGCTGTTGGCTTCGAACTGCAGCTGGTGACGCACAACTCTGATTAAATTCATCTCGGCCCGCCTGACGTTGCCTCGACCAATCACACTGCAGGACGGTGAATACACGCTGCCCTGCCCCCTTTCCTCACTGTCCTCCCCACTCTGTTTCCAATCGCCCCCCACCCTCCTCTTCTTTCCATCAGCGGGTTTCTCCATAACCCCACTGCTCTCTCTCTCCATCACTATCTTCCCCCTCTTTTTTTTGTGTCTACCCATCTCTCAGCCTGGTGTTCTCTGCTCACTGTGTTATTCTCCCTCTGGGCCTTTATCCATCTTGATCCCTCATCTCTTGAATTTCAGTCTCTTTTCTCCCCTGTCTTGTTTCTGTCTCCTTACCTTGCCATTTCCAGTCCTCCATTTCCCCACTCCAAATGTCTCCCCTCCACCCAACCTCGTTCTCTGCTTTATTTTCTATTTCTTTCATCTCTTCCAACTCCAACCAATTGTTCTACCTAGTGAACATTTTGTAACCCCCTTTTTCTTTCCCCTTGCTGTTAGGCATTACTATAGAAGGTAGTGACAGAACTTTAAAACCCCCCAAAAAACAGGAACCCTTAAATGAACTCAGAAAGTTTAAACTTAGTTCTAGTGTTGGTACTTGGACTCCTGCCACCAAAAAAGGGCCCAAGCTAGTACTTTCCAATGGCCCAGGAACTACCAGGATGCAGATTGCACTATTGGGTGTTACTCATTGCTCAAACAGAAGCCTGACGACTGGGAAAGATTGTGTGCAGAATTCATTGAGATTAAAATCACATAATGGTTGTTGCTAGGAAGGGACTCTCATGTAAAGGTCCAGTGTGTAGGATTTGGAAGCATCTAGTGGTGTGGTTGCCGATTGCAACCAACTGAGTACCCCTCCGCTCACTCCTCCCTTTCCAAGACTGCGGTAATGCGAGCCGCCATGTGCAAAGCCGTTGTAACGCTGTTCAACTCACTCAGAGGCCATCTTAAGCCTATAATAACACTACTTTTGGAGCAACGGAAGTCAGACGGTGGCTGGCAGTACCACGATTTTGCACTCTGCAGCTCACATTACCGCAGTTTCACAAGCATGTCGGAGAACTACGGTGGCCTTCAGGCAATGTAAAAACGCAAAAGGCTTTCTCTAGAGCCAGTGTTTGGTTTGTGCGTTCTGGGCTACTGTAGAAACATAGCGAAGCAACATGGCGGACTACGTGGAGAGGACCCGCTCCCTATGTAGATATGAAGGGCTCATTCTTTTATTAAAGTTATTTTTTGGGGGCATTTTCCATTTTTTATTGACAGGACAGTGGATAGTCTTGAAAGGGGGGAGAGAGAGAGTGGATGCGGAAAGGGCCACAGGCCGGATTCGAACCCGGGCCGCCGCGGTCAGGACCAAGCCTTAATACATGGACGCCCGCTCTACCAACTGAGCTAACCCAGGCGCCCGAAGGGCTCATTCTAAGCAGAACGAAAACACAACGATTCTTAGTTTCAGGTGATTAACACGAATGAAAACACAAGTTATGAATATTATATTCCTGCTAATAGAGCCCCTGAAATGTTACACACTGTTCCTTTAAAGGATTTGAAATCGAAATACCAGTTAATGTACCCATGTCCCGACTAGTTGAGATGCAAGAATTCAAAGTTGTTGTCTGTAGTTACCAATTGTTTTGGTGTGGTTAGGTTATTTAGCAGGTGACCTACTTGATAGATGGGTGGTTTTGGCTTTCTGCCTCTTTTGATCTCCTTCTCCACCTTTGCACATATCCTTCCTGACAGTCAGTCACATACTTTGCTGTCTCAAACAAAGGAATTCCTTTTTAATCTGTTATCTGTCGAATTTGCCAAATGTTTGCAATTCATACACACAAACGCACTAAAGGAACTTGAAGAGCTCCTAAGATTTAATCTTAGTTCCCTGAACAATTTGGTCAAAAATACACATGAGGATGTTACTCAGTCGGGCTCAGTGTTTATTTCTGCTGCCAGTGTGGTACAGGAAGCAGACGAACTCAGATGACAGATATACAAGTCCCTTCGCTCAAGCGTGCCTCATACACACCCTGCAGCTTCATCCAGCCTGTGTTTGTGTTGTTGTAGTAACAGGGGTGTATCCATGCTGCAACTCCCTCATGTTGCAGATGACCACATCAAATTTCTTCTGCACAAGCAATGACATATTTCACTAAAATAACCCTGAGACATTTAAAACCACATTGTCACAAACCTGCTCAATCACATTATTCTGTGCCCGCAAAAAAAAAAGCTAAAATGATCTGTCATTTTTCAAGAAAATTGCTGCTATAACACTATCCAGCTGGGTAATGTGTAACCATCTACAGTGTAATCTGTATTTAACAAGTGAGAATTAATGAAGGCAGGAGTGTGTGTATGCAGACATACTCACACAAATGAGATGGCACAAATGGCAGTCTGAATGTGTAATAGGTGAGAAGAATAGTAGGCTATGTGTGAGAGACGCAGCTCCACTCTGCCCTGAATAAACATAAATACATTTACTGAGACGCGTCTTTTCATTTTGAGGAGAGATCTTTTCCTAATCCATGATTGATGGGTAAGTGCTTTTGAAGAGGTGGGGGTTATAGAAAAAGACTACCAAGGAAAATAATGGAGAAAAGCAGGGGAATCCCTCAGATGAGAGTGTGCCTATAAAAGATTAAATGAGGAAAGTGAAGAGTTATGGTGGTTACACTCACTGCCAGTGAAAGGCAATGAAATCCACACAGTAAATTAGTGAAGTTGCAAGCCTATTGCATTTGAACTCAACTGGATGACTAATAGCTTTACAGAAACAGGGTTTCTCTGCTTATTGACCCCTTAGTATAGGTGAAGTTTCTTTCCAAGACTACTAATTAACAGCTTCAAATATCAGACATATTTTAAAAATATCTATTCACAGGACACTTTTTAAGAAATCTACAAACACTGGGCATTTTGACCTGATGATGGTCAGGAGTTTACTTAAGCCATGTTTCCACTGCAGGAGTTTTCCCTCAGAACTAGGAAGCTTTTGAGGAACTCATTGCGTTTCGACCGCAGGGACCAGGGTCTAAAATAAGTTTCAGGGACATTTTACGGGGCTTTTTTACCCCTTGCAAAGGCCCTGGTCGGAGGGTAGTACTTTCTGAAAGTACCGGAACCTTCAAGGTGGGGTTTGCAGGGATGTTCGTCGCTGATTGATGAAACACACACACACACACACACACAGTGGCACTGCCAACGGCTTCAACTCGTGTACCGCTTCATTCACAAACAAGGAAGTACTCTTGTATCTTGTATTCTTTGTTTGATTACATTGAAAGTAAAGTTAGACTCTGCTGTCGGCGTCCCGACTCATTAAAAAAAAAAGACAGAGAAAAAGAGAGAGAGCGAGATTTCACTACGGTGACGTTCTAAAGCACAAATAAATAACCATCTAACACTCAACAGATGATTTACTGTGCAGACAGACGCACTTACATACATACAAACGTTTATTTTTTTTAGATGAAGCGGGCTGGCACACTGAACTGCAGGCTACAGAGTGTGTTTACCACTGTGACCCCCAGCAGCCCTCGTCCCATGTCATGTTGCTGGCTAATTTGGCTAATTTTCACGGGTCTTTAGACGGCGGTGGAAACGCAGACAACATTGGGCTGAAGGAACCTTTTAGTTCCCTTAAAAAATAGTTCCAGGGTCTAAAAGTACCAGGAACTTTTGGTGGAAACCTGGCTTTAAACACTCAACGAGACCACAAGATTGAAGAGGCAGAAAACAAGATTCTTCAACTGTCCAACTACATTAGAAATGGGTAACTTGTAGATATCATCTCGACAGGAAAACAAGAGACAACAACAGACTGCTGAAAATAACCATTTTACCATCGTCATTAGCAGAGGTGAATACAGAAATATTTAAGTTGCAGCGGTGCAAGTGAGAGTTGTGTTGTGAAAACCAAATTTAGACTTTAATGTGGAGGTGGCCTTTGTACCTCTAATTGAAGTTGAAAAGGAGAGCCAATTAAATTAGCATCTGTATCAAGTGCACTGTAAATTCCATTAAACCCTCCAGCTGAGGCGCTCTCTGCAACCTTGCACCAAACTTTTAATTACAGCCCTTCCTCACACTAAATGGTTAATTACACACAATGAGAGCGAGCGAAAGAGCAACTGCATAAGAATAGAGAACAAGTGAGCACTGATGAAGTAGGGGGAAGCGTACAAGATAGATAGAAATATATAAAGGAAACCAGATATAGAGTTGAAAATCCATAAACAAGGCATAATGGGCAGGAAGGTAAGTAGGGTATCTGTTATTGTAAAGAACAACTGTGATTGGTTCTCTGAGCCTAGTGCCAGGCAGCGCAGGTTCCCACATCTCTTCTGTCTATTGTCTGCAGAGCCACTTTATTATGCAGCCATGTTTATAGAAGGGGGAGGGATGGACACAACGCACAGGCCTATATGCCTTACACAATGGTGCATTTCTTAATCCAATAAGACGTAGGGAAGGGAAGGGAAATACAGCATGTTTGTCTGCGTATAACAATTGTATACATGCTGCTGTAGTGGTTTTAAAAGACGTGTACAATTGGGTGCATCAATGGGTTTTTTTAAGCTCACGAAAACAAGCTAAAGAAAAGAAGCATGTCCTTGCCTGAGTGAAAGTAGTGAGACAAGATCCACTCAGTTTTGTCCCAAGAAGTCGGATCAAAACAATATGGAGGCAGAAGCACAAATAGATGAGTTTGCCAAGTGCATGAAGTGCACAAACTTAAAACAATGAGCTCATGACCATCTTATCACGCCTCTTATTTCCTTCTGCAAATTCTCTGTCAAAGCAGATTTAGGCTGCTTACTCATCTTTGCTTCTGTGGTTACTATGGCTAAGTTACTCGTTACACTACTCAATACTTTTGGTCTACAATCCACAAACCTGATGACTATATTCTCTTTTACGATGACACTTGGTTGTTTTGACACGGTAACCGAGAGGACCTTTTTGTCCTACCGTATGTGCGTATGTTTATGCACCCATAGGGGGGGGGTTAAGTGGGTGTGTCTCTATGAGGTCCCATCTGTCAGTATTAGCGGAGAAAAACAGAAAGACCCTCGATCTCGCACAAAATAAAAGGCCCAAAAAATTCTCACCCTTCCTATAACGGGCCGTTGCTATAGAGACTGACAGTTGCCTAACGCACTCTCCGTTTGCCTCGTGACCCCCCTGTGACCTCTTCCCAAATCCTCTCTCTCTCTCTCTCTCTCTCTCTCTCTCTCTCTCTCTCTCTCTCTCTCTCTCTCTCTCTCTCTCTCTCTCTCTCTCTCTCTCTCTCTCTCTCTCTCTCTCTCTCTCTCTCTCTCTCTCTCTCTCTCTCTCTCTCTCTCTCTCTCTCTCTCTCTCTCTCTCTCTCTCTCTCTCTCTCTCTCTCTCTCTCTCTCTCTCTCTCTCTCTCTCTCTCTCTCTCTCTCTCTCTCTCTCTCTCTCTCTCTCTCTCTCTCTCTCTCTCTCTCTCTCTCTCTCTCTCTCTCTCTCTCTCTCTCTCTCTCTCTCTCTCTCTCTCTCTCTCTCTCTCTCTCTCTCTCTCTCTCTCTCTCCCTCTCCCCTGTTGTTCCTGTTGTTCATCTCAGCTGTGCCTCCCTGGCCTGTTAAGATTATGAAAGAGTTGCCCCCTTTTTGCTTTATCATTAGAGCATAGGGAACACAGTAGGCAAACACTCATTTTCAGTCTTAATATGAATTTTTCATTAGTATATGTATATAATATGACTAATATTCGAAGACATTATAACCATACGCTATATATAGTTAATAAAAACAATCTCATCAAGTCAAATTCAGCTGGTACAATCATTTTTCTAACTGCCATTTGATAAAGGCCTGAGGGGAGACTGAGATGAGCCCCTTATGCAAGCATCACAGCAGTCTTTGAACCTTACAGACACATATATATATGTGCACACCTTGGCCTCAAAGCGCAGGCTGGACTGTCATTCATATCAGTTGAGTTACATCCCATTAATCTGCCTGCTATTTGACATGAAGCAGCTCACAGATGGGGGAGGAGGAGGTGATGGGGGAGGGGCAAGAGGCACCGAATGGGCTCTCTTGTCAGCAGCTTGTGAGTGATCATACAACATGAATACGCAGAGAGGAAAGCATTGTTTGAGTTTGTGCGCCCCTCTTGTTTCCTTTCTCTCTAACCTCCCCCCCCCCCCGGTCTCTCTCTCCATCCCTCACTCTCCTCTTGCACTTGACATGCATGCGGGGTGAGCACACGGGGGGTAGAGGAAAAACAATTATGCTCGGCAGTCATAAATCCACAGGATGTAATTCACGAGCTATTCACTATTAATTCATTGAGTGTTTATAAAATGTGGTTAACAGAAGAGAAAAGCAGCCGGAATGCTAAAGTAAATTAGCCTCTAATTAGATTGCGATTCATGAAATTCCCTTTCAAAAGTGTTGACGCAATTAATAGCATGTGAAATTGCAAATTAATCCAGTGCGGAATTATACGACACACTTGTGTTTATGTGCGACTCTCGCCACTTTGAAAAACCATAATGGCGTTATCACGGTGGTGACACCGTGTAAATATGTTTCTCCTCAGATGCGGTCGCCGGGGCCGAGCGAATCGTGGCGGAAGAAGGCGGCGTGGGTAAGGAGGAAAAGTGAGGGACGAGGCAGTGACAGGTATTACATTTGTTCTCTAACCTTTCGGCAGTGAAAAGTGTGTGGGCAGCAAAAATGGAGATTGCCGATTTTCTGATTATGGGGGTGTGGGAATGCGACAGATGCAGGGTATTACTGTGGCTTTCCGTGCCTGCGTGTAGCCACCTGTTTCATGAATTGCATTTGTGTAACTTCCTGCTAACTTCAATAATATTTGTGTGTGCCCGTGCATGCTAAAAGCCATCAAATGGCTGCTATATTATGGCCTTCGCTGCTTTGCAATTCCACAATGTAAGCATTTTCTTCAGTCACAGAGTAGATTGAAAGTCGCTGTAGGGAGATATGTGCATGTCTATTAATATGACTGTGGGCATCTAGGAAAACACATCTGCAGCTTGACAGATACTCCTCACGCAGTACTCTGTGTGTATGTATGTGTCTTGGCATGTGCATGTTTTGTCAAGTATGTGTAGCAGTCAAACTGACTGATTGTGATTGCAGTGGTGGCAGAGATTGTGATGAAGCTGCGTGTGTGCTGGGGGTGAATAATCAGCATCCCTCTGAGGTAATGGGGACCAGGAGGGAGGGAGGGTGGGAGGTCCAGCCTGTGTGTGTGTGTGTGTGGGGGAGGTGGGTTGGGGCAGTGGGACGCTGCCTCCTGGAACCCTGCGTTCGGTGAAGCTCCATGCCTAATGGGGGGCAGAGAAGTTAATTCCACTGCGCCGAAGCTTTATCTCATTTTCATACATATGAACGCGCCAGGCCGAGATCGATTACCGCAAACAAATTGAAATGCCTGGGACCGAGGAGGCCTGCAGAGAGGGAAAGCAGAGAAAGGCGTTGAGGATGGGGGGAGGTGGTGTGCATGCGTATGTGTCTATGAATTTCTGAGAGTGTATAAGGAAGGCAGAATTCACTGATATGGATGGAAAGACACAAATCACTACCGCATACTGATTTTCTCCCCGCCTGCATATACACACACACTTCTATTATTTAGAGTCACGCCTGAAAACTCAACTCATTTCAGTTGATGCCACCTTCCTTTTAAGAGATATTGCCGATGGGAGGTTATGAGCAAACTCTGAGGTCCTGATGGCTCACTGAATGATTAGTCCTCAAACAGGCCCCCTTTTCTCCCTATTTTCTTCCTCTTTCTGTCTGCATGAGCACCCACTACATACACACAATTAGTTTCTCATTCTATGTTCCTTTCTCGCTCTACCTCTCATTAAACATACCATAAAACAAATGTCCATGTCATTAGTCCTATTCTATATCAGCTCCGTCATTGACTCCCGACGGTCATTTTTGGCACTCGTCTGAAGTGCTCACTGCTTCATTACTTTCTTTCCTCCCTTTCCTTACTTCATTTTTGCTTTTATCTGGCCCCAGAACACTTCCTCTTTCTTATTCTCCTTTCCTTTCCTCCTCCCTCCTTCTTAGCTGTGCCCCTTGTCCATGGCATCTCTCACAGGCAGAGTTTTCAATATTGACTCTCAGCATTTCCTTTACCGCTCCTATCAGTAACACTTGGTACAGCCCACATACTCACATCATACACTGTAGTCAGGAAGTAGTATCCCTGTGATACGCTTTTCATTTTTCATGGATTTGAAATGAAACAATGAATATGTGAATGAGTTTTATATATATATACTGCCTTCATTTTAGAACAATGCACATAGATCATAAACAAATAAGACAAACAATGAGATGTTCTATAGCAAAACTATAA
This sequence comes from Sebastes fasciatus, assembly GCF_043250625.1. Lineage (NCBI taxonomy): Eukaryota > Metazoa > Chordata > Actinopteri > Perciformes > Sebastidae > Sebastes > Sebastes fasciatus. The sequence goes on from NC_133797.1 coordinate 33,344,729, forward strand.
GCAACCCAAAAAACCCAAATAAAAGGCCCCTGAAACAAGCAATACGGTGCAGCTGCAGCACAGGTCTGTCAGAGCACCACCAGGGAAGATACCAAGTGTCTGCTCACTTTAAACTCATTTCTCATACAAGAAATATGCAGACAAACTATTGTTGCCCGCATAATCCTTTGGGGCATGTGGATTTGCACCATCTGACAACCACAAACCTCTCCTCTCCACAAAACACTCACCAGTCATTTCTCAGTCAACAGTCTAGGTAAACACATAAAACTCAACCCTGCCTCATCACCGCCACTAACATACTGTTGAGCAAGGCATTTAAACCAAAGTAAAGCTGTTCAGCGGCCAGCAGATAAGACTGTGGTTGTAAAAAAGACAGCTTCCAGGTGTGAATGTAAACTATGTGAGTGTGAAGCAGGGTGTTCCTGGAAAAGAGCATTCATGCTCAACAGTTCAAAAAAACAGATGCTGCACACTATAAAATATGCCTGTTCTCTCCTAAAGTGCTCTGTTGCTCTCTAAATACTATTTGTGACAAGGACCTTTTGTCAAAGTACCATATATACGGATATCGTACACATAGAAAAGAATTTCCATCTCAATCACTCAAGCACACTGGCATTAAATGCGTATTCAAATCCGAAGCAGCTAGCTTTGTGTGGAAGCTTAGAAACTTAGATCATAGGCCAAGCTCACAGTCAGGGCAGTGAAAGACAGGGAGGCCAATTAAATAGACAGGTCAAAGTTCAAGGAAAGCTGTGGTGACCTTTGTCAAAGCCCGAAAGTCATACCCAGATGGCCAAGCTGTTGCTCACACTGCAGGAGGATATGCACTGGGCCGTCTTCACCCAAACCCGATCGTGCAATAACAAGACCTATTTCAAACCTTTTGCATTGATTGCATCAGATCTAACTGTAAATGCAGGGATTACACCAGAGTGGTGCAAGGTGAAATATAGGGCTGGGACGATTCATACACATCATACACATGTACATAAAACCGGACGTAGGTGCACATGTATATTTCCGCTAACTTCACCAAGTCCGTCGCTAGCTCTCCCGTCAACTCTGTTCTCTTTATACATCCATGGTCAGCTCCATCGGGGCCGTTTGAATGCATTTAACATAAATATCAGTATATGGGTGCGCTACAGTTATAGCGTCGGCCGATTTGTTTACGGAGATGCGAGTGGCGGCTGGCTTGACCGCACGTTACCGCAATACGATAACTTTAGCTGTCCGGGACAGAGTTAGCATGCAGCTTTAGCCGTGATGTCTAGCTCTGCTTTTCCTGGCAATGTGTGAAATCCAAAGTGTTTCCATACTTTGCTGTATGTGTATTGTTAACCACTTTAGATCTAAAATGTGAGAGTGTAGGTCGAATCCACGCGGACCCGCCGCCTTTTTCTACTTTTTCGTTTCAGCTCGCGGTGGCCGCTTGCTGTTTGTTTAGGGTGAAGGTTACAGAACGGATACGACGTCACGTTACTCTGACTACAACAATAAAAGCGGTAACTTCCTTCTACCTCCGCATAGACTCAAGTGAAGCAAATATATAAATTCTGGCATTAAAAAATATATTTCAAAATCGCGATACAAAGGTGAATCAGGTTTTTTCCCCCGTCCATAGTGAAAAGACATCAAAGCAGGATGCTGTTTGTGATAATTAGTACTGGCAGTGACGCATGAAAACGCAGGTCTAACTAACAGGAAGAGGAAAGGGCCAAAGAAGAAGGCAATAAAGATTTGCATATCTTCTGCTTAGGACTTGGCTTACTCACTCACACATTTATTTGAATGTATATATTATATATTTCTTAAAAGGTAAAAAAAGGTACAACCTTTTCCTTATTTTGAAGCAACTGAGAGCAACAGAGGCAACGCTACGTATTTTGTAAACATTTCAAAAGCAATTTCACAGCAATGTTCTCTTAAGATCTATTTTAGCATCTTAAGAGAACACCAAGGGCATTTGAGGACACTGTTCTTTCAGTCCCAGTCTCTCTGCATTTCAGCTGAGCGCTATGCCCTTCTTTTATTCTACTCTTCCTCTGTCTTCCTCTGTCTTCCTCCTTTACCCCATCCCCTCCCCCAACCCCTCCACCCACACCACACTCAGTGTGCTGTCTGGGTGCCTTCACGCTCCACTGCCTGGTGCTGCGGGCGTACTGGGCGTCACTCTGCATCACTCCGCATTAGACTCCACTGTATTTGCTCTGCTGCGTGTGCGCATGTGTGTGTGTGTGTTTGAGAAACAGAGAGTCAAACGGCACAATTGTGCATGCATGTGCAAAATGTGTGTGTCCATCTGTGTACGAGAATGCTAAATGCTAATGCGTGAATAATGTGTTTGTGTGTGTCTTTATGGGTCAATGTGTGTTAATCAGAGCTGATTAATGCATATCAGTGGCTGGAATGTAGTTTTAGAAAATGAGGTAGATGAGAGGGTGCCAATTACTTGATCATGACACTCACCTTTGGGTTTCTGATCAGCAGTCTGCAGGAAGAGAAGAGAGAGAAATGAATATAGGAACTTAACATAGTGAGGGTGATGTTTAACAATCACTCAAATACTGTAAATAAATAAAGAGCCTAGACTTTATTCAACAGGAAAAGGGCTAATGTTACAGAGTAAAGTGATCCAATCTTGTTTCAGTTGTTGCTTTACTGGAAGTTTGCCATTGATTTTATTAAAAGCCATCGAGTAGAAAAGATTGAAGTTTTAAAAAAAAGCACCAACTGTATAACCCACACAAATACAGTGCCAACTGTAAGTGCCTGCTGGTAGACTCAAAATAGATATGCACAGCTCTTTAATAGGTGTGCTGTGAGTGCATCATTTTCACCCTCACCTTTTTCTGAGCGACGTCCGTCTTGGTCTTTTCTTCTTGTTTTTTCTTTTTCTTTTCTTCCATCAAATGGTTCTCTTTCTTCTGTTGCTGGCTTCTCTCAGCTGCACAACAAGATAGGGAAAGAGTAATGAGTGAAAACATGAAGGAGAGAGGCTAGTAATCGACTCAAACGCTACAATAATGTAGACCCACAGGCATCACACACTTTTTTCCAAGTGACATTTTTAAAAAAATCAGTTTTTAAAAATCGCAATATATCACCTTGCTTAGAGTATCGCAATACATCGCAATATATTGAATCGTAACCCCTGTATCATGATACGTATCATATCGCCAGATTCTTGCCGATACACATCGCTAATGTTCGCAATCACACGCACAAACGCACACATACTGCGCATATAAACTTTCAACCCCTTTCCCCTTTGATCCATGTGTGAGTCAGAGCCAAAGTGCACTCTGTCTGGAAAAACTTTTCCATCCACAATCATCACCTCATGCGAAAATCATGTCAGGCACTTCTGAGAAACACTTTCCCTCATGGTCAAAAACTGTAAAAGGAGAAGGTGGAATGGAGGGGTTACAAAAAAAGGAAAAGGAAAAACATGTGAGTTAGAGAGAGCGATAAATACAGAGAGAAAGAGAAATTCGGTAAGAGTGAAGGCCAGTGTAAAAGGGCTGGTTTAAAGACAGCAGGAAATGGCAAGAAGATAAAAAGGCAAGGGATTAAAAGGTTTGAAAGGAAGACAGCGTAAAGGCCAACAGATTGACAGAATAGGACACAAGGTCTTTTTTTTAAACAAAGATCTGTTTCTAGTGGGCGCGAGTCAAACTAGCTAGATAGCTAGCCCGAGGGCCAGGGAAACTAAGTGCTTCTTTTCAGCCTGTATTTCCTTTGGCTCAGCTTCAGTGACAGCTCCTGGAAACTATTAGGAGGCATGAGCTGGGCCAGAGGGACTCAATGTGTGTGTGTGTGTGTTTAGTCTTCACTAAGTGCAATGGACACTAATCTATAATACAGCACTATGTCATATCAAATCAATGATACCACACTCTGAAATGTGCAAATACAATCGATCATCTTCATGCCAGTCTAAAATAATGGTCTATTCCTATTTAATGGCCATCCTGCTAAAAGTGCACGCACACACACCCACACACGCACGCCTGCCTTGTACAATAAGCCCTTGTGCTTCATCCTCGTGAACTGGAAGGACATGACTTTCTTCCAAAAAACTGTCCCACTGCTCGAGCGATATGTTGAATTTGCTTCGCAGAGTTTCACATAACTATCCACTAACGTCATGCTGCAAAAAAAGTACTTTCAGTCAATCCGCCTTTTCTATTGAAGCCACACAAGAAAGGACCTCTACGCCAGCAAATATTAGAGAACTCAAAACCTTCCATTCATGTGTTGGAGTCTGTTATAACTTGGACAAATTCTTTGGATTGCATGTACTGTATTCTAGCCTGTAGTCTCGGAGAGTCCTTTTTTAACAGTTGTTAGTTGATCATCTCGCCTAATAACATTGGAAAGTGTTTAGAGTAATAGCTAAATGATGATATATCCGAATACGGCCTGACAATTCATTATTAAAAGTAATTTATCAAGCAAAAATGTCAAACATTTGCTGGTTTAAGCTTTATATTATTGTGATTTTAGACTGTCAATTTTTCATTATTTTCCTTACATTTTAAAGAACAAACAAAAACGGACAGATTAATTGATAATGAAAATCATTAGAGCCCTTATGTTGATTAATGTGTACTGTCCCTGACAAGTAAACTTGGCACAAAATACAACACAGGGCCTGGAAATTGAATCTAAATCTGAATGTATGAATGAATCATAACGCTCATAACAGAGGATTAATGAAAGGCGTGCCTCCCACTGTGCTGCCCACTGGCAGGGGGAGGGAGCTGTCAATCAAAAAGACAGGAGAGGCCTCACAGAGACTCTGATGGTGGGGTAATGTCTCTATGGCAGTAAGGGAAAGAAGGAAAGAAAGAAAGAAAGTAGACAAGGGTCAGACAGACATACAGATGGGCAGAGAGACAGAGACGGAGGAGGAGAGACATTGAAGACTTGTCAACAATGAGTTTAGAGCCAAACCGTGGAGACGACTGCCAGACTAGTGGCCATGGCAGCAGGGTAAAATCAAAGAAAGGAGATATTCCTTACATTACTTTTTTGCCTCCATCTGGATTTTCTCTTCTTCATTGCGCTCTCTTTCTCTACCCCTCTCTCTCTCTCTTACATTCACACAGTCCTATTTTTCATACTGAGGAGTCTGTGCGTGTGTGTGTCATTGTGCTACCTCAGCAGCTAGGAGGAAGGCAGCCCTCGGGTAATAAATAGGAGCACAAATTATGTGTGGGTGTTTGTGTGCATTCAGATAATTATATGCAGTACGTGTAGTATGTGCAGTTGTGTATTTGTGACATTCTCTGGGCTCTGATACGGTGACAGCATGCAAGCAGAGAAAGGGATGGGGGATATATGTGGGAAGAAACTGGCTTTTGCCATTAACACAGCATGCTAGATTTTTCTTTCACCATCAGTTGCAAGTGATAGAGGCTACATCCACAATAATACTCTGTTCTGATCTCTCTGATCTACATGCAAAAGTGTTTTAGCGTCGTTTCAGGAATAATCTCCAATAACACCCCTGAAAACGCATATCACATGACCATTCACGTACACTGGGCATGTGTGTGCCAGTGTAAACAGGAAGCAGATTGATAACATCGCTGGACTGTCGCAAATCGCTGAAATAATATCTTGCCTCCTGTGCATGTAGGGAGTAGTAGCATTACAAAATGCAATACAACAATAAATACAACAGCTGCTAGCATAGAGAACAAGGTCAGCAACGCCTGTAATTTGTTATCCATGTTGAATTAACCACTGGTAGTCAAGTCACGTGATTGGAGCATGAGAAATCAGGGAAGGACACGTCGTGACTGATCGGACCCAATCAGGAAACGAACGCGAGTGTCTGCGTCATCGTAGGGATGTGACGGTGAGGCAATTTTCCAACCGGTTAATAAACTTGTGATAACACCGGTGTTACAGACTACAACGGACATTTTACAAGAAAAGATGACGCTCAATATCTGTAGATCGCTTACTTTGATCTTTATCGTTGGAAAAGCAAAACAACGGTGTGGGCGGTGGGCAAGTAATGTAATCGGTATGTGCACGGCCACCGTGTAACACCGATAACACCGCCTACCGCGGCAAGCCTATGACATCTTTTTCGAAACTCTAGAGTAAAACGCAATCCCAGAGTTTTTAAACTAAAGCAGTGTCAGTAGCATTTTCAAAAGTCTCCATTTTAGAGGTTTGAAAACTCTGGAGTAGTGTGGTCGCTAGGCGTAAACTTAGCAAAACGTATTCGTGTGGATGTAGCCACAGCCTCTCTGCTGCGGCTGACCCTGTCATCCTGGTAGTCTCACCTTTTACCCCAGATGATAGTGGATCCACCCTATCTGGTTACTACCGCTGCTGTCACAGAGAACAGAGAGGACAAATACTACAACAATACCACCACATCCGCACAACAATATATTTATCATCTAATTCGATAGATGTCAATACACTATGGAAGGCTTACAGTTAACTGGTTGTTTTTGTTATTATTACTGTCATGTTGGAGGCAGCCTGGTAGAAAACCAGTCATGTGAAATGTGAGAGAGCGGACAGTTGTCTTTGGAGCTGACGTAGTCAATGCCAAAGTTAGCTTCCCTCCTGACCTCCTTTGCCCCACATATAACCTTACCTGCCTCTCCCCGTCTCTCTCCCTCTCACTCAGTACTGCTGACACCAGCACCTCCTCAGCAATGACCCTGGGGTGTCTCTGTGCTGCCGTCCAGCATCAGGTTTACCCTCGCTGGCAGTATGACACTGCAATTAGGCAAAATATGTCCTGTTTTGAGGTTACTGACCTACAAAGCCACAGTGTGTCATTCAGTCTTCTCTTACGTGACAGAGCCTCAGATCACCACAGCTAACATAACGTAGCTAGTTACTAAACCAGTCATTATTTATCTCTTCCATTTAAAAACAAAACATGATAAAAAAATATATATTTTAAAAGGCACTGTTAAAATAAATATGCATTTTGGAGAATTTGCTTTTAACCAAAAGTTGATAAGATAAATATTAATGCAAAGATAGCTCTGTGGTACATTTAGCCTAACTTAGCACAGATACTAAAACCAAAGGCTAGCCACAATGAAAAGTGAAAATAATTTGCTTCCCAGCAAATCCAAAATGGTTTTATTCACATGTTGCTGACAAGCTGTTCACCAATATGTCCAAGAGGCAGCTGTGTCTTGTCCAAAGTTGTAAATGTATGCAAAGCTGGCAGATGCTTTCAGTCTGTTGGTCAAAAATTCGCTCCAAGCTAACAGCTTGTTAAACCACAATCTCTCTTTTTTCTATTTCTACATATATTGAATACAACATAACATTTAAATAGCTTTGAGTTGTTGAAATGGACCTCTGCCAGGGTTAGGCTAGCTGTTCGAGCTAAGCTACGCAAAGCATGGAGCCGATGAGTGTGCGAACAGTTCGGGAGGTTTAAGACTGGAGCTGTAAACCCCTCAAATGACCAGATAATCTGGGTCGAACACAGTACCGACCAAGGTCCCACAGAATCTGAGCTAAATCGGCCCAAAACTCAAAAAGTAGTCTGAGCCCGGCTTTAGTAGCGTAGTAGAAATGAGTAGGAAAACATCCCAAATCTAAGCAAACTGGAGCCGCTGGGAAATTGTGAAGAAATTGCATAATGAGGCAGTATCCTCTCTTCCTCTGCTGCACAAAACAGTTCATATCCTGGGACTATAGGGCTAAGCTATAGAGGAGGCATGACAACAGGAACACACTGTACAGGAATGAAGGGGCTAGAAACTCACACAAACCTAGTCGCATGAAAACACACAGGGAAGCTTGATGTACACAGGCAGGAGGCAGTCTGTCTGATGCCTGTCTTTTTCTGCCAGGGATGCATAGGAGAGGGAGGTGGGAGGAGGAGAAGGAGAGATGGGGAAGGGGAGGTGGGGGATGAGAGGAAGGGAAAAAACAGGCGGAGGATGAAAGCACACGCAGAGCAACACCAATTAAGAACGACAGCCGCCGGAGAACCAGACAGGGCACAGAGAGAAAGAAGAGAGACTGTGCTGGAAGAGGGAAAAGGCAGAAAGAACCCTCACTGGAGAAATGGAGCAGTTGAAAAAAAAAAACTGAACAGAGCATTACTGAGGCTGGCAGACACGGAGAGACGGGAGGGGGGGGGAGAAAGAGGAACCGAAATATCCACGCAACCGAAATACCCACGCACCTTGATCGCTAGTATCTCGAGATGCAGGCAGAAAAGCGAAGGGTGAGGGGGGAAACCATGCAAGGGTGATAGAAAAAAAGAGAATAAAAGGGGAGTAAAAAGAGCTCATGTGAAGACTGAGCGAGACAAAAGAAGAGACACAGAGAGAGAACTTGAAAAGAGGAAGAGCTGCAGCTTCACGTGTCCTGAAAGGCTGTCAGATCTACCGCAGACACAACACCAATCACAAAAGGAGGGGGAGAAGAAGAGGAGAGACTTTCCTCTCTCAGCAAAAAAAAAGGAATATGGTCAGGTCGTGGCCACAGAGTGTGGTAAATGCACTCTCCACCAGCATTACCATTCACCCAGCCACCCATTCCTGTGGCATTAAAGAAGCCACAGGGCTCTCCTGAGCCTTATTACATGGAACATGATCATGGATGGCCATTACCTGGGGTATAATTCTTCAAACTCCTGCAGCTACTGCTGCTACAGACCTCAACTACTCTCCACAAATGTGTGTGCATTTGTGTTTACTCGACCTGAATGGCTTGGGAAAAACAAGCCTGTAAATTCCACAGTTGATAAGCAGCAATAATGTTGTTTCCATCCCTCGGTCGCACTAACTGGTCGCTTGGTTTGTAAGCATTCACCGCATACCAGCTTTGCTTTCCTTTCCGCAGGTGGCGAGAGTGGCTTGTAAAGATATACAGCGCACTTTATTGCTACTAGACTGGACTTGCTCAATGAACTGTGGCAGAAATATTCTTGGTTGTTGGAATCTGTAGACGAGGGGCTGATTGAGGGCGAACGGGTGGGTGGAGAGCGGCGATGAAGGGCGACGCAAGATGGAGAGAGAAAGTCAAAGAATCAGATAGTGAGAGAAGCAGACCTGCGTTATAAATAACAGCTTTGAGGTTTGCCTCCAGAAAATTAGCTCTCAGTGTCTTGGCTGCTTCCTCTGCCAAGTCGATATGAAACTTTAACACGATGGCAGCTCATTAAATAGGAAAACAGCACAATGCACAAGACCAAGCAGGCCTGCTCCCTGCCAGCACCAAAGCTAAAGCTTATTGAATTCAAGAGGAAGCTGTCAAGCCGAGTGTGTTGGTGTATGCGTTTGTCTTTCCTTGCGACTGCTTTGTGTTTATGAGAATAAGTAGTTGAGCATGGTCTGCATACGCCTGCATATTTGTTTTAATCTGTGTGCCTGCCTGGCAGCGTAGAGGCTGTGAGGTGACTCCCTGTCGAAGAGGTCTGTATAGTTATGAGGTGCTATTAGCATTAATACAATGCCTGGCCTCTGGTGATTAACCTTAAGCAGGAGTTCCTCAAACTTTTTTTTTTTACCAAAGACCAAAACCGAGCATCTCTAAATGTACACTGGCATTCATTAAGCTTTATACCACGGCCACAGAAAGCATTGGTTGGCTCAGCTGTTAGTGATTCAAACTGTAGTTTGATCACCAGTCAGCCTGCAGTATATCAGGCTGCAGCTAACCATATATATATATAAATGTCAGTCAACAAATCCCTGGCTGCCAACAGTGTAAGCAATAACATAGACTCTGAAAGAGAGACAGAAAATAAGTGCGGTGGTTAGTTGCGGCAACAAAGCCTGCTTGGAGGCGAGGAAGACAGAGATGAGGACAAGAAAAAACAGGGAGTAAGTAACAGCCCCCTCTGTACAGTTGTGGGTATGACGGTAGAGATGTAGAAATACCAGGGAAAGCAGAACAGTAGCGTGGACATGAGTAAAACTTAGCTAGATTTGCTTTAGTGAGACTATTGAGAATGGGCATCCTGAGATCTACACTCTCAATATCTTCAGTTTTATCCTGCATTAGGCTCATGACATAGTTCTTAAAATACAGAGAATACCACAAATTACTACAGCAATTTCAGTATCAAAACATTATTAAAGAAGGTGATGTGTTGGGCAAACAGCTTTAGCATCCTTAGATACTCAGTGCCTTCATAAATATGAATTAGTCTATGCCAAACTCTGTTGTTGAAACTTAATCTGCCCCACAATTTTGTGATTTAACAGGGTCCCAACTCAAACATCACAAGAAATGCTTTGTTGGTAGTTTCCAGCAGTTCTGTTTAATCACACTAAGTCTTTAAAATATGCTCTAACAATCAAAATACACAAAGTGAAAGTAAACACTTGAACTTCATTGATTGTACTCAAGTTGATTAAGGCGATTAAACATTCCAAGACAGCAAACAAATGACCTGCGCCTCAGCATAGGGGAAAGCAGCAGAGCATGCTAGTGCTATTTACAAAGCAGTAACTGAAGGCTTTGGAAGTGCCATAGGGCCTAAGTCCTTTTACATAATGAGTATGGCTGTCTAATGTTGGTTTGGAGCAGGAAAAAGGGAACACTGGATGTTGGATGTCCTGCATATTCTCTGTTATCTTCCATGTGATGGCTCTCTCCTTCTCTCCACGTCCCTCCAATTAGCCGACATGGAGCAGAGGGAGGGAAGCAGGCCCCCACCGAACCTCGGCACATTGAACATTCCCCTGGACCCCTGCCAAGACTCACAGGCAGCAGCTCGCCAGTTTCAGCTTCGCTTCCCCCATCCCTCTGCTTCCATCCCGGCCTGGCTTACCCCTGGTGGGGCCCCCTAAGCTCTGCCCCCTCCACTGGCACACAAGTTGGACAAGAAGATGGGGGTTGCACAGACCCTCCAAACCACCCAAACACCCATAGAACTCTTTGGTTACAACTCTCCTATACGTCTTTCATGCAAAAGCCCTGTGCATGACATAATGCTGTACAGCAGCAGGAGGTCTACCCGTGTTTGTACACGAGACTACTGGTCACAAGCAAATACCTGGTGTCTGGCTTTCACACGGGACATAAAATATACTTCAAACTAAGGCTGTGTATTGGCAAGAATCTGGCGATACCATATGTATCATGATACAGGAGTAACAATTCAATATATTGCAATACTGTAAGCAAGGTGATTTATTGTGATTTTTTAAATCTAATTTTAGGAAAACTGTCTTAGTATAAAGAACACACCACCATATGTATAAAATCTGAGTCAACAAAGTCACTATGTGAAATGGCTACTATGGGGACTAACATCATCACACATGAATACAACTGAACTCATTGGATCCACAAGTCTCAGCTTTACAGTGATACCCAATTTATACAATTCCAAGACTGATTAGGGACCCCAGTATGCAGAAATATTCAAAAACACCATTTTGGAATAGGTGAAAATAACACATTTATACTACATGCATAAAACTGCATGGTTTTTGCCCCATGTGATTATCATAAAGTGGGCATGTCTGTAAAGCGGAGACTCGTGGGTACCCATAGAACCCATTTTCATTCACATATCTTGAGGTCAGAGGTCAAGGGACCCCTTTGGAAATGGCCATGCCAGTTTTTCCTCACCAAAATTTAGCGTAACTTTGAAGCGTTATTTAGCCTCCTCAGCGACATGCAAGTATGACATGGTTGGTACCAATGGATTTCTTAGATTTTCTTGTTTCATATAATACCAGTATCTTCACTCTAGCTTTAAAAGCTAGCTACAACCTCCGAAAGACACAATCCATCCAAACCATATAAAAAGGTGAATGCAGCTTACACACTTGCAATCAGGAAGTGCTGAATTTAGGGCAGTGAGCACTAGAAGATAAGATTATGACTATCATAACATGAGATCACTGTCTCATACCAAAGCAGATTAGCGTCAGACCTCAAGTGAACCCTGGCTGAGACCATGCAGACCCAGGTTGCATAAACCGTGTAGACCCAGTCACCAATCGAGTACACAAAAACAAAGCACAACACACCCTGCACAGGAAATGTCACTTGGAATTGTTAATGACAGATTGATACTGTTTGTTTTCAGGGTGATGTTCATCCAACTAAGGATACTACAACTATGTCTGGCTTCCTGGCTGCCTATCGTTGGCAACACCACAGTTAACTTACACTACCCCCTCGCTGGCTCTCACACACATACACAAACACTCCTCATTTAGTACAATGGCCACACCAAACACAACTGCCTGGCGAGTCTTTATATTGCCCCCCTCGACTTCAAAATAGCCGTCCATAGAGCAGAGGAAGAGGGTAATGGCTTATGGCTGCCTCCCACTGAATCCAGCTGATTCTACTGTCAACGCCTCCCTACTGCAGCAGCACCCTGCGGCAGTGTTAAGCGCGTTATCTATCGGGACTGTGCCAGTTGTTTGAAAAGCCACATAATCACAGGCTCAGTAACTACCACGGATAGACCTGGGTTAAAGGTCAATGACAGGGAAAGGGGATAGACAACACAAGCCACTTTTCCAAAGCACGACTAAGTGGGATTTACCAGAGCAAACACAAAACGTCTGACGGGGGATAGAAAGAACTTTGTTTATTGGAAATTGCAGTCTCCAGGGCAAATAGACAAACTACTGTACAGAAATTAAAATTCAAAACAGAAGAAGTGTGTATGGGGGATATAGTGACATAGAACAAGCAGGTCCATTCCAGTTACATTTGGCCCTGTAGTGGAAACCAGACTAAGGATAGCAACCTGAGGACTGGACTAGCGTTCGTTTGTATTGTCTGTAAAGGGTCAGACAAGCTTCCAGTTTCCTTTTAAACAAATGACCCTGCCTCCTCGGTGATAAGGAGCTGCAGATGGAGTTACTGCCAGGGTTTGTCCTCATGGCTTTGCTATAATACACTCTAATCAAAACAATGTTGAGATGCCAACAGCCTACAGCCTGGTTGGATCCAGAGCCAACATGGGTTATGGGTTTCCTGCAAGCTCGCTGCCAAAATGGCACAAGTAGTAATATAATTCATTGAGTCTGGGCCCCAGTGAGAGACTGAATTTCTCATTTTGGGTCTTGTTGCACTGGGAAAGAACCAATTATACACCTCAAGATTGGAATAATTTGGAGTTCTGCAATTTCTGTGTCTAGATTTGCAGATGTTGGCATGCATTGATAGACTATCCATGCTCTCCAGAGACTATCAGTGCTATCCACGTTCTCTCACTGGATAATTTATGCATTCCCTTCAAACCAAAATAAACAAAGCCAAACCTTTTATACTACTCCGTAGACTAAACATTTGTGAGGAAAGGTTTAAAAAGAGAATCGCTGCTGACATCTTCATGGCAACATAACGCGTCTTGCCTTGGGGGTAACCCCGGCGCTGTGGACCTAACACCTATACACACCCCCTATTTGCCCTAGTGCCCTCTAGATGAGCCACCTGCTGTGGCCGTAGTGGTAGCTATGGTGCTAAAGCAGCTATGTCTGGGAAGGGTAAGCCTAACTGTATGGTGTTTAAGAAAACTAGCAGACTCCCTCCTCCTCTTACAAGGCTTTAGGTCTCTTTTTTCACCCTATTCACTCATTTTACATACACACCAGAGGGGCCCCTGCAACATCTTTTCACAGCCACCCCCTTACTGCGTGCTCTTAAGCCTTTTGGAAAGATGGGCGTGCGCATGGAAGCGAGGAGGACCCCTGACCCCCGGGTAAGAACAGGGCTCAGTGTGTGTGTGTGTGTGTCAGCTGGGTGGCTAGGGTATGCAGGAGACAGCTCACGACCTGAACAACTGCAGGGCATTAACCAACTGCCGGGGCTTTGAGCTTGACATAAATGGTCACACACACACACACACACACACACACACACACACACACACACACACACACACACACTCCCATGGCAAAAACGACAGGCATTGCACATGTGTATTCACTGGCTGATTCAAGACACAAACACATGCGACTACATTCCGAGACATGGCACAGACATACACACAAATGTGGATACCGTACACACGAATAAATGCCCGAACAGACTCCCCGTCCGCCTGCAAATGCACATGTATGTGTGCCACTGCTGCACGCGCGCATTTTTCATTTCATCACCTCACTGGTGTGTGACGATAGAGATAAGACAGTAGTGACAGAGATGTCAGGGGGAGGAATGAAAAGGGGGTTTGAAATTGAACGGGAAATTATGTACTTCAATTAAGACACGCGGAGGAGATATTAAAAGCTATACTCCACTGCCTGGGGACAGGATGCAGGAAGGGGGGATGCAATGGAAGGCGACAGTTCAATCAGTATCTACGGCTTTCTCACCAAGCCGGGGGGGTGGAGGGAAGGAGGGGAAGAGAGACAGGACAGCTATGTTTAATAATGTACTTGGAATTAGTATAGTGGAATGTGTGCAAGATACAGGATGTGATACAGCGACAGATTGAACCAAAGACTAAGGAGGAGTGACAACGTAACAATCGGGATAAAAATGCAAGAATGTGTCACACACTGGAGAAAACAATGCAGCTTCAATTTGCAGGCACAAAACAAAACAGTCCTGCTGTCATAATACCGTTCTACTCTGTCAACGATCAACCTATAGATAGTACTGTGTGATCAACAAAAGCAGCCTACTACCACACCATTACCTTCGAATAACTACGGAAACATTGGAAAAAAGGGCAAGGCAGTCCAAGAAATCATCACATTACACGCTCACATGTACCGTGTGTTCCAGTCCACTCAGCCAATCATGAAAGAGCTATGATATAACACAAAAGTTCCCAACATTTTCACAACAAGCCCCCTTCAAACAAACGCATAGCTACTATATTTAGTCATTATGACTATCCAAAATGGGAGAATACCTCTGATCGGTTAGTGGTTCCTATAGGGTTTTCTCATCGATCCAACATCACATAAAGCAGCACCAATCCTAATTTTGCAGGGGGGACTCCCCTTCAAAAACCCTTCGGGTGTTTTCACTAGGAAAACTGTCTCAAATCCATATAATAACCCAGCCTTATTTCTGAGGATGTACAACATGAATATTGTGAAGAAATGTCTCAAATCCATATAACAACCCAGCTTTATTTCTGAGGATATATACACAACATGAATATTGTGAAGAAGCTGTGACACCACAAATAAGCACAGATAATTGTTAATTGGGTGTTTTAATTATGTGACACTTGACATTGCTTGTTAGTTGTAACTGGGCTGGAGTGAGATATATCATAGAGAAAATAATGTTGTGATATTTATTTGACATTATAGCTATAGCTTGCAGCACCAATCCTAATTTTGCAGGGGACTCCCCTTCAAAAAACCCTTTGGGTGTTTTTCGCTAGGAAGACTGTCACAAATCCATATATAACCCATCTTTATTTCTGAGGATATATACAACATGAATATTGTGAAGAAACTGTGACACCACAAATAAGCACAGATAATGTTAATTGGGTGTTTTAATGACATTGCTTGCTGTCGTAGTTGGCTGGAGTGAGATACATCATAGAGAAAAAAAAATTGTGATATAGTTATTTATTTGACATTATAGCTATAGCTTGCAGCACCAATCCTAATTTTGCAGGGGGACTCCCCTTCAAAAAACCCTTTGGGTGTTTTCACTAGGAAGACTGTCACAAATCCATATAATAAACCCAGCCTTATTTCTGAGGATATACAACTGAGAAACTGTGACACCACAAATAAGCACAGATAATTTTTAATTCGGTGTTTTAATTATGTGACACTTGACAATGCTTGCGGTCATAGTTGTAACTGGGCTGGAATGAGATATATCATAGAGAAAAATAATGTTGTGATATAGTAATTTATTTATAATAATGTTTTAATTATGTTACACTTGACATTGCTTGCGATTGTAGTTGGCTGGAGTGAGATATATCATAGAGAAAATAATGTTATTTGACATTATAGCTATAGCTTCTGTCCACTTTCCTCTAGACGATTTTGATTTTTTCAAACACCCATCAACATTCATTATCGCATAAGATAAAACAGTATTGATTAGTTGAAACGTACCTTGCTTTAACCACAGCTTTGGCAGCTTTCAGTGAAGAGTCGGTGCATGGCAGCAGAAAAAAAAAATATGCAGAAAAGCATCCTCCGATGTCTTTTTTCTGAAGTTACCCGTAAAAGAGATGGAGCAGATTGAGTCGCAGTTCAAAGTCAAGACTTGGCAGATAAGCCGACTTGGTGACAACAAGATACCGAGGTAAACAACCGGCTATACTCAGCCAGATATACAACACAGCAAGTACGGTAATTTAAATGTGGATTTACACTCGCTGAAAAAACAGTTTTGTTAAAAACGTCACGATATACTGGAGGGAGGAGAGGGGGGCGGGGAAGGGAACGAAGCACCACTAACAACAACAACAAAAAAACAGGAATAAAATGTTTTAAAAGCAGCTAAATAACGCGAGCTAACGTCAGTTAGGTTGACGTTGTGAGTCGTCGACCGTTAACCAGAGAGAATCTGGCAGTTTAAAAAATGACCGTTGAGTTTCTCGCGTATAATAATAATAGTAATAAGAGCAAAGCTGACGGTTGCCAGGCAGCACAGCCAGATAACTTGTTTTAAAGTGCAAAAAATTAGAAATATTTGTTGTTTTAGGTCGCCAGCTGGACGACGACTAGCGACGGGCTGGCGTGAGAAACGACTCCGGGTGAATACATTCTGTGTGGATCCAGACAGTCATGGTAGGAGGCGGTTCAGTGAGCTCTCGTTGACAGCAGTGGTCTCGCAGCCATTTTGTTCAAACTAACAACACTGCTGCAGTCTGCGCTGTCCTCCTCCTCCCACAGACCAGGAAGTGGCTCCGGATACGTCACACTCACGACCAATCAGAAACAGGAGATTCCAACTCCGCCCAACCGCCGCCCTCCGAGCGGCCACTGGACAGAGGACGGATGGATGGATGGATGGACGGATGGATGGATGGACGGCTCATATTTCCAAGAGCACTTTGCTGAAGCATGCAGCCAATAACTGTGAGCTTAAAAAAAAATAAACAAATGTGACGCTGTTATGGATTTGGGGGAGGATATTGTAAAGATAAAAAAATAACAAAAAAAAATAGTTCACTACTGGCTCCTGATGACAGTTACATAATACTTTATAAAAAAATAGGATGCCATACTTAAAGGGACTGTTTGTAACTTCTCACACTTAACCTCAACTTTATGCAAATGAGGAGCTTCCGACGCGATGATCCGTCGCGTCGCGCCGCCACGCTACCAGAATGCATTGCGCAGACGAAGCCTGTGGACACATACCTTAAAGGGACTGTTTGTAACTTCTTACACTTAACCTCAACTTTATGCAAATGAGGAGCTTCCGACGCGATGATCCGTCGCGCCGCCACGCTACCAGAATGCATTGCGCGGACGAAGCCTGTGGACACATACCTTAAAGGGACTGTTTGTAACTTCTTACACTTAACCTCAACTTTATGCAAATGAGGAGCTTCCGACGCGATGATCCGTCGCGTTGCGCCGCCACGCTACCAGAATGCATTGCGCGGACGAAGCCTGTGGACACATACCTTAAAGGGACTGTTTGTAACTTCTTACACGTATAAATCATTCTGTGTTGGTGTCTCATGCGCGCTCGCGTGTGGCTACGCTGTTCAGACTCAGACTCCAACACAAACTACACGGAAGCACCAAAACCGCAAAGTTCTATCTAGTGAAGCCCGTCTTGCAAAACAGTGTTGGCCGTTGTGTTGGCAGTCCCTTTAAACCTGCAGTAGGCAGAATGTTTTTGGCATCATTGGGCAAAAAAATCCATAATAATATTTCAGCATATTGTAATTCAAGTGTTGACTGTTTTTTTTTTTTGGCTGTTTATTCAACGGCGGTAGCTGTCAATCACTCGCAAACTCCGATTCAACGGTCAAACTATAGGGAGTGATCAAATATGAATCAATAATCTGTTAAAGGGACTGTTTGTAAGAATCAGAAATTGGTTGTAACAGTGACCTCTGTGGCCGTTAAAGTCAACGAAAGTCAGCGTCCTGTTGCTCGCCCTCCCCCGTGTGCACGCGCTACCTGAATGTGAGCGAGCATCCGTCAAAACAGTGAGGCGACACACGTCAGCTAAAACCACAATATCACTCTATATTTCACCTGCTTGGCAGTAATGTTAGCTGACCAGACGAAGGTCTCTCCATGAATCAGTGCTGTTTCTAGTGTTGGCTTTTCCTGCCTCAGCCTCCCAACCGCATCCGGAGGATGAGCTGAGCGAGCAAGAACGAGCGCGCTGTGTGAGCGCGCTGTGTGAGCGAAGGCAAGCAGGCAGGCAGCGGAGCAGAGAACCGCAGAGACTCCGGCCCTGGAGACCAAAGCTACGGTCTCCCCCGCGCCCTCCGACCGCGGCCAACACTGTTCCACAGGCTTCGTCCGTGCAATGCATTCTTGTAGCGTGGCGGCGCGATTCGAGAGACGGACCGTCGCGTCGCCCGCTCCTCATTTGCATAAAGTTGAGGTCTAGGCTACTTTATGTGAATCACAGTTGGTATTTCCTCAACTGATCTCAACATGGTTGTGGGTCACAAACTTTCTTATTTTACAGCTAAACAGAACACTACAAGATGTTTCTGAAAACATTTGAGGCGAGAAATAGGCATTACAGTATTGATATTGATTCATATTTGATCAGCGCTGTCTAGTTTGACCGTTTAATCAGAGTTTGCGAGTGATTGACAGCTGCTCAGAGACAACAAGGCTCCAGCTCGGCTCTGATTGGTTGTTTTCCTCCGGTCTGTGAAATCTTGAAGAGGCCATTAGGAGCACCGGAGGACACAGAGGACACCGGAGGACACAGAGGCACATGATTTTCTTCAGATTACCTGTCTCATGCACTACTGTCTTAATCATATTTGCTCCATTTCTAGCCACTGCTGCTTTAATGTGAGTCATGACCAACATAGTGCAAAAAAGACAGAAATAATTGAGTCGTAAAAGTTTACAAGCACTTTGGAACTCACGTCATGAACTTTATTTAGCAGACTCAAAAGTCTCTGAGAGGGCCCACCCCAAGTTTCTCTACCCAAGATGACCTTTGTCAAGAATCTCTTGATCACATGATGCCCAGAAACATGGGGCGATAATTCCCGGCTATTCACAACATGATGGATGAGGTCGCCCTTGTGCCCCTCTGAACCGCGGCTGCAGCCTCCTCAGAGAAAGAAAATGCAGCCCCTGTCCATTCTCTGCGCTCTTTTCTCATGGAAATGACCGCTCTGTGCACAGACAACACACACACACACACACACACATACACTGTGAGGTGGGAACAGGTCAGGGCTGCAGTCCACAAAGGGGAAGGCTGACCAGTGAGAACTCTCTCAGCAAAGCTCTATACATCACTGGGAGAGACTGCTAATGAGAAAGCCAGGGGCCCCGGCCAAAACTTTTTTTTTCTCCTTTTCAAGGCAAGATGCCCAGAGCTATTAAAATAGCAAGCTCCAACTGAATGGAGAAAGCAGATGTTCCACACTCGGGGTTAAGAGAGGTGAGCGGAGAGGGGAATGCCGTCAGAAGCGCCTGAGGGGATATGTAGTTCACTGCAGATCACAGACTATTAAACTGTATGCAGATGTTCATTCATGCCACCTAAATACATTTTGTTCCGTGTAAACATGTTGCCAACTTGAAGCATCATTTCAATGATTTACAAACTAAGGTACCTACAAACTACCTACTTGTAGCTTAAAGCTGCAGTGTGTAGAATTGGAGCAAATATGATTAAAAAAAGTTATTTTTATAAAACGGTCACTATATCCTGACAGTAGTGCATGAGACAGGTAATCTGAAAAAATCATCTGTGTCCTCCAGTGCTCCTAATGTCATGATTTCTAAGACCATAAAACAACCATTTCAAGCTGATCTGGAGCCTGCCGTTTCTGAACAGCTGTCAATCACTCGAAAAGTCCAATCAAACGGTCAAACTAGGCAGCGCTGATCGAATATGGAACAATATTCTGTTATTGTAATGCCTATTTCTCACGTAAAATGTTTTCAGAAACATCTTGTAGTGTACTGTTCAGCTGTAAAATGAGAAAGTTTGTGACCTGGCAGCCACGTTGAGATCAGTTCAAGAAATACCAAGCACCGCCCACCAGCTGGAGCAGACTTTCTTATTTTACAGCTAAACAATACACTACAAAATGTTTCTGAAAACAATTGAGGAGAGAGATAGGCATTACAGTAACAGAGTATTGATTCATATCTGATCAGTGCTGCCTAGTTTGACCGTTTGATCGGAGTTTGCGAGTGATAGATTTTTTAAAGCGTGAAAACAGAGCCATGAGGAGGTGCAGAAGTCTCTCGGAACACTTGAATTACAATATGCTGAAAGGTTATTATGGATTTTTTTCCCAATGAGGTCAAAAACATTCAAGCCTACTGCAGGTTTAAATCTCCTTCATGAAGACTAACATGAGTTATCAAAGATGGAGATGGAAATCTATGCACCACAAAGGACAACTGAGACTTGAAACGATAGTGGTTTGACCTGATCTTAAAGGTGAGCACTACTGATGTGTTAATGTTGATGAGAAGAAAAAAGACGAAAGAAGGAGAGTGTGTGTGTGCGTGTGTCTCTCGAGCTCATCACAGCCATTCCGAGATGTTTCTTTGACTCCGCCAATTTCCCCAATTGCTTTCACATTTAAACAGACTGCTGACAGAAGCGAGCCAATGGGAAAGGTCCGCCTGACATTCTGATAGGAAACAGCCCAGACACACGCTGTATGACTGCAGCAGAGGCAATCGCTCACTCCTTCCCCTCTCAGACAACACATTTCTCCTCCTCCTCCTCCTCCTCCTGCTCCTCTCCATTCTCTTTTTCTCCTCTCTCCATTTTTTCAGTGCACTCTTCTGCTTTTTTTGTTTTAATTCCAGTCCAATCATGAGCTCCGTTCCGCATAAGGTTTTAATTTCAAGCCGGGAGTCTGCCAGACGCACACATGCACAAATTCACACAAGAATGCATGTGCACACACCAAACCACAGATTCTCATGCATACCATACACACACTCGCTTCACTCTCGCATCACAAATACACATATGCGTTACGTGGCTACATGCATATTTAATGCGTGTGCTCTGTGGCTACATTTTATCATTTAAACATGTTTCCCGTGAGAGAAAGTAACTCCATTTAGATACATTAATAATCACACACATTCATAAAAGGCAGAAACATAACCAGACAAATTACATAAAAATAATCCCAACAGGCTATATCTTTTTTTTTTTTGCTTCAGAAGTCAAAACATATTCCATAGTTTATGACAGACCCAGCTGAATTTATAGGATCATCAAATGAATTTGAATGTATTTTTCGCCTTACTCTTAAATACAAAGCCCCCTATCCAAATGCTTAACATTTAATCTTGTGGAATTAACCAGACAAACATGATCTGAGGGGTAGCCAAACATTTCGTGACAGCACTGAATCCAAAAGCAGATCTCGGTTTAAATCCTCATTCCCCAGTGACTGCATACTAGAAGAAGACATTCATAGTTTGCAGTGTGATGCTGAATGACTGATGAGTCGGGGGGTGGTGGTGGGGGGGGATGTCAGTATTTTGGTATTGATTATGAATACGCAATCCTCCTCCACAGTCTGGACTTTATGTATGTGAGTAATCAAAATGCAGACGGCGAGCTACTGCTGCTTCGCTCAAAGTGACATTTCCAAAGGCATGACTTGACATATGCAAAAGGACCGTCATGACGATAATTCTGACAGAGGAAGGAGCCAAATGAAACCGTCTCCTAACTGCACATTAAAGAAGAGGAATGTTGTGCAGCGAGTCTCCCAGTCCTGCTACTTCAAGGCAAAAATTTGCAAGAAGTAGCTGTGCGATTGAGCTGAAAACATTCATTGTGAGTTTTTCGCACTCTGATTAGCAACTTGATTGAAGTGCCTATCCATTAAATAATAGTGAAGAGTGGTAAAAACCCTGCTGAGTTGCTCATTGCTCTCATCTCCAAGGTCTGCAGCGTTGCACTGAGAGATAAGACAGACTGCAAGTAGCTGAGGGTAGTCCATAAGAGGAGGAGGAGGGATCCTTTTCATTAACTTTCATTAAGACTAAAGAGTGAATTACCCTGAACAAAAGAGGTCTGACACATAAAAGCCATTAGGTAGGGAAATGTATACACACTCGCACTCTCCTGCACTAAAACACACATTTATATACAAACATGGGATAGAGATGTTCCGATACCATTTTTTCTTTCCCGATACCGATTCCGATACCTGAACTTGCAGTATTAGCCGATAACCGAGTATCGATGCGATACCAGCGTGATAAAAAAAATATATAGTTATTATTATTATTATCATTATTTAACAAATGTATTTGCGACCTGGCAAACTGTAAAAATGCTCAAATGCTCCATTAAGCAGCGAAATCCCATGTTTTCAACGACCAGAACGATGATTTCCTCAACTTTGGCGGATATCTTCGGCGCTTTTGGGCTATCTTTGTGAAATGTATCTCGTCGTTGGAATGCGGCTTCCAACGTTTGCTGCTTTGGTTAGTCTTTTTCCCCCCCCCTTTGCCTTGGGGAAGTCGTCGTGCTCTTTCGCGTGATGCGTCTTCAAATGTTTTTTAAGATTGTTGGTGTTGAAATTGGCAACGCTAGTGCCACCCTTGGAAACGGAAGCCTTACATACTGTATATATCGCCGTTTTACTGTTGTTGTTTGCTATCGTCACGTGACAAACTACCTGCAATAAAGTTGCCAGTGGCAGCCATGATACATCCAGGGCGACGGCACAGTGAAGGCTACTGTTTTGGAGCAGCGAAGCAGAATTTCCGGTTAAACAAGTTGATTTTTTTCTGGGTTAATAAATTATGGTATCGGATCGGTGCATAGACTGGCGTATTCGCCGATACTCAATTCCGAATTTTGGGCAGTATCGGACGCATTTCCAATACTGGTATCAGTATCGGAACAACTCTACTATTAGACATACAAATACAGTGCAGACCATGGCGACAACATGCTTCTAATCCTCCGTATACTGCTGTGCCTCTGTATAGTACATAATATATTATGGGGGGAGGACAATAGTAAGAAGAAACACTCTATGCAGCGGCTGGTAAAGGGGCAATGCCTGGAGTGGGGAAGGGGTTACTCAGTCGCTGTCTGCATGTGTGGGGGTGTTTTTGTGTGCATGCATGCTCGTGTGTGAGTGCATGTCCACAGTATACGACGTGTGTGTATTTGTCCATATGTGTGTGCTGTACGGGTGTGGAGGAAGGGAGGCAGGGCAGAGCGGAGCGTTGCAGTGCAGTAGGACAGCGTTTCTGAGCTGTGGTAATTTCCCCTGAGGCGAGCGAGCAGGTAAAGGCCAGCGAGAGAGGGAGGGAGGGATTGAAGGAGGCTGGAATGGAGCGAGGAAGGCAGAGAGGCAGCGAGCGCGTGTGTCAGAGAATAATGAGGAATGATACAGCGGCGGCGGAAAAAGAGGCCGGCAGATTCGCCCAATCAAACGCACAGACACACCGCATTAACGGCATCTCAAGGTTGAGCGTAGTCGCTCTCGTTGTCAACACATTAACGTTTCTATTTTCATTTCAAATGCCTTATCTTGTTAATGAGCGGTTTTGAACTGAGTCATTGTTTTTGTAATGAATTCATCTATTAATTACAAGTGTGCCTTTTTCCTGATGACCTTGCTTTATTTTGTTGCGAGCCGCAGACCTTAATATTAGCATACATTAAGCCCTGCTTATCTTTCATCCCCAAATGCTAATGCATCAAATTATCACCCGAAAAAAAAAAAAAAAAACACAATAGTGGTTTGTATAACGGGGGTTTGTGCACGTGTGTGTGTGTGTGTGTGTGTGTGTGTGTGTGTGTGTGTGTGTGTGTGTGTGTGTGTGTGTGTTTGTGGGTGAGCACCCACACTTATTAGCCCCTTCCCCCCTCCCTACTTGCAAACTCATTACCAGGGTATAAGACCTGCGTGGATTTTATGGTGTTTTGGGAACTGACTGGTTAATCAGATTTATTGCACACTTAAGCTTAATTGATTGCCTTTATGGATTCAAATGAATAATTAAGTGCTAACAAGCCTAGTTTCTGTTTCATCATTCTGAAATGATGATAATGACCCACAGAGAGGGAAGGTAGTAGAGGTGTCAATCAAAAAAATGCTAACATCACAGGTTGCACTTTTCTGCCTTAGTCCCCTGTTTACGATAGAAACTGATTATAATAATGCCATGCATGATTTGTTCTACTTAGCCTATCACTCAAAACACTGACTCAAACACATTGTCCACCTCATCTTTAAACTTGTAAAAGCCGGATATTTATTTTGCTGTCTGCTGCTCTCGCTCTTTATATGGGCCCTCCGCTGTTATATTTGAGGTTTCTACTAGAGATGAAGTAGTATGTGCTGCCGTTATATACCGGCAGTGAAAGGACAGACAGTGTATTAAGATCAAGGCGGTCCAAACAGAGACAACACATCCTGACCTTCACATGATCTTCACCAGATCAATACTATCATCAGCGCAGACGAGCAGTCACAGATTAACCCAGCCTCCTATAACCACCCCCAACCCCCAACCCAAACACACACACACCCACACTCTCCCTCTCACACACCTGATTCAGTAAGGGCCCTGGGTGTATTGATTGGTTTGTATTGACTGACACACAGAACTACCACGTGTACACACTAGCTTGTTGACTTTATTTTTCACTGGCTGGCTGGCTGGCTGGCATTGCACAGCGGGGTGGGCGGATGGTTGAAGCTGCATATTTAGGTCAGGGAAGTCCTATTGCAGCTCCTCATCTGGATTTATTTTTAGTAATTGTTTTAAAAGTTTCAACACAAATTAATTCTATACTTACACCTCACTATAGGTCAAAACTGTGCAGTGTTGTGCAAATAATGATTGCATCTGTATTTACATGTGTGTGTTGACATTAGAGAAAAGGGCATGATAAAGGCCACATGAATAGGCCGATATTAGAGGCCTGGCGCTGCATTTTTCACATACCTCTGCACATTCATTACGTGCACGCATATATTCAAACGAGCATCCCGACCTGACTTCCCACAAAATATGAACCGACGCAGAGAGCAAAACAAGCACATCGATATCTGCGCCGTCTGCGAGTGGCCAGAAGGCAACTCACTCAATCCCACATCCAATGTAAATGTTGGTGGCATATCCACAGGCAAGGGCTGATATTTAGAAGTCCATTAACACAGGGTGGAGACGGGTTAATTCACTGTTTGTAGCCGGAGATCCAGAGAGGGTTCAGGGCATGCAAAGAGGAGGAGGAGGAGGGAGATGGATGATGTGGAGGAGAGAGACGGAAAGAAAGAGAAAAAAAAGGGGAAGAGGGTGATGTGTGGAAAGCAAGACAACAGAAAGAGAAAGGTGGCAAGAAGGAAGAATGCTAATAAATGTGGTAGAGGGGTTGCTGGTGTTGATGGGTGGGTGGGTGAGAGGGGGGTTGTTGTGAGCATTGCTGCTATCATCCGCCTCAGCCTGGGCGTCAGTTTGATTAATGCTGCTTTCCTCCAGCTGACCTCCAAGGTCACTGGAATAGTGGGTACTCAGCCTCTCCCATTCGCTGCCGCACCGGAGGGGGGTAACGGCCGTATAATACGCTCCCCCAGAGGCTCTTCCTCTCTGTTTTTTTTTCTGTTTTCTTTCCGTCTGTCTCTCATTCAAACTCTCTCATACTTCCCGTCTGTCTGTCTGTCCCTGTCTCCCCTTGATCTGCCCTTCCTTCCTCTCTTCCTGCGTTCCGTATCTCTCATCCCCATCCATCTCTTTCTCTCTCGGCCATCATTTCTCTCTCTCTATCTGACTCTTTTTGCTCTCTTTCCACAACCGCTCTCTAATCTGAAATGCAATCAAAAGCGG
Organism: Sebastes fasciatus; assembly: GCF_043250625.1. NCBI lineage: Eukaryota > Metazoa > Chordata > Actinopteri > Perciformes > Sebastidae > Sebastes > Sebastes fasciatus. Next base: position 33,370,663 of record NC_133797.1, read on the forward strand.
CAATAATGTAATGTGTTTGAAGATGCTGGAGAGAGGAAGGGGGAACAGGCCTGCGAGGGGCTATTAGAGAGCACCCAGTGAGGTTTAGATAAACACATACACATTACACACACACGCCACCACAACCACTCTTCCCTCCCCTCCCTTTGTTTGTAGACAGACTGCCAAGGTGAAGGCACATGAATAGAGTTGTCCTACACCAATAGATACTTGGCAACGACACACTTCCTGTGTCTGAGAAGCTTGTGGCAAATTCTTGTGCCAGACGGTCTTTCCTGGCGTGGACTTGGCAAGAAGGGAGTTACATACAGAGAGAGAGAGGGGGAGGACATGGGCAAGAGTTTCAAGTGTGCCAACCTCCTTAAATCAGTAATTAAAGTTGTGTATTAGTGACCTACAACCTTTCCTGACTACAGACAGTTTTCAAAACTCTTAAGAAAGTATTATTTTTGCTGTGGCGTCATACTGTCTGTGCTTTTCGGGTTGACATTGAACTTTTTTAAAAGCTTGCATCTGTCTGCAGCTGCGCTACACGCAGTATAGGAACAAGTTTGTGAACAGGCACAAGAAATGATTCACCGAGAGAGACACAGATCATGTGTTTGTATCTCTACTTGTTAAGCTGTGTGTAGACCAACATTACTGCATTAAAAAACGTCCTCATTTATGTCAGTGAGTCGGCACAATGGGGGGTGTCGATGCACAGGGCTCTGGCAAGTGTTTTTCCGGTAGTTGCTTCTTGTTTTGTCGTGTTCTGGTGTCTGATAAGCGTCGAAACTCATGGACGTATCAGTCAAACAAAACTTCTGTATTGTATCTCATCTCACCAGTACCTCTAGCAATACACCCACATCAACTCAGCCTCTTGCAATTTTTATCACAGTACTATTTTCGGTCTGAACACCCGCTTAGTTCTATGAAAAGTAACTCAAGGTTGGATTTAGACAGGTCCCTTTATTCGTATTTGCACTGCATGGCAGCCGCATTGTCGCTGGCCTGTAAAAAACACAACAGAGGTTTTAACGGGTCCACTTTGTTCTGTGGAACTGAAATCTGACAGCAAATTCTACTCAGTCTAATCTGGTAATCTTGTTTTCTCGTGTCTGTGTGTCAATATGTTGAATACTTGAGTGGATCCGAATGGATGTGAGCATACTCAGTATCAACTTTCATGCCATCATAATCACCACAGGAGAGAATACTTCATTACGCTATGTAAAAGATTTATGCTTTTGAATGCCAATTTTTTTGATTCCCTGATATCAAATTGGTTGGAAAATTGTTATATTCTGTCTGTCTATAGCAAAGTCTGCTACAGAATGATTTGTTCTTGGTGCAGGAGGTGATTGAAGGCAAATTGCAACAAATAGTTTTTGTAATTTCAATGTCTTTACATTCATTCTTAGGACATTATTATTTTATTTCTGCTTTTTTGACCACATCTGCTTGTTAACTGATGCATAACGCTGCTGACAGTGTTGGTGTTCTCCCTCTATTAAGGTCTGACAGCATTTCGGTAGTGTCTATCTGTGGGTCTTCTTTGGATTGTGTCTCTCTTTTTGGAAAATTAATTTAATGCTCTTCAGGTAGGTTTTCCACAGGACTTTACAGATTGGGTCCAAAAGACCCTCAAGACCATTTATCTCCAAAACGTTTCTGTTTAATTGAAAAATTCAGACATTTGTGTTCCAAACTTTTGCAACTGGTCATTTCTAAGCCTAACCAAGATGGCGTCTGAAAGTGTGTGCAAAAAAAAGCCAGTAGTATAATCGCAGCCTGGAGAGTTAGCCATGCTGTGCACCGTCAATTTGTCTCACACTCTGCACCCTCCATCCCCCCCAACCCTCTTTCCTTTCCTCTCTGTCTCTCCCTGTTCCCTTTTTCCAGTCAGTGCCTGAGCGTGAGAGACACACATACACACACACACACACTCCCGAGCATCATGAATCTTTCATGCGAGCGGGCTGTATAATCCCTGAGGCGTGCTCTCTGAGACCCACACACACCCGCCTCCATCACCTTGCACCAGGAGAGAGGGAAAGAGAAAGAGAGAGAGAGAGAGAGAGGGCGAGTGACAGAGAGAGACAGAAAGATAGATGGAGAGAGGGAGACATGCGAAGGAGGGGGAGGCAGTGGAGAAAGGAGAGGAGAGGAGAGGAGGAGGGAGAGCAGCAAAAGACAAATTGAAGGTGTGAAGTAGGACCTGGCTGGAATTACCTTCCTTCTTTAGACCATAGAGGGAGGGATGAAAGAGGAGGAAGAAGAGATAACAATGGAGAGGTTTGTTCTTTTTCTTCTTGGCCGCTGAAGGCTGCAGTGGAAAGTCAATTGGCTTCTCATTACTAGACCTTGTCTGATGGAAGCCAGCTAAACACTTTGTCCGAACCCCCCCATGTACCCCGCCATTAAAGAAGGGGAAAAACTGCAAGACAAATCTACAGTATGCCCTTCAAACACACATACACAACATGGTGTATGCACATCCATAGTAGACTCATACATATGTAACTATATACACACATAAAAACATGCAGGTTTTCAAACTTTTTAGATGGCTTAAAGGTGCTAAATGCGAGATTGGTAGCATTTCCATTGCCTCCGCACGGCTCTCAACATGGCGACGGCTGAGCTGGCAGCTCGCAGCTAACAGTGCTAACAGCGCTAACAGCGAAAACAATAGCAATGTGCTGACAGAGCTAACAGTGTTAACCTGGGGGGGAACCGGAGGGTGGGTTCTACGCTTCCGCTACGGTGCCGTTGGTCGGGACGGCGTTATCAGCTGTGACCGCCGTATGAAAACAGTGCAGAGCGAGCTAGCCTGTGGGGCACACTCACATGCACTAAAAGGCACGCACGGCCGGCCCGGCTATGTCAACAAAGCACGGAGAAGCTCTGATTACAACACACACAAACGGAGAGGGACTTCATTCTCTGCTCAGGTAGACATTACTCCTCTTTATCTTTACATAGCAAATAGTTGTTTGCTGCTATATTAATGCTCTGAATATCATATAGAGAACCTTTAAATATCTCATAATAGCTCCTCCAATAGACTCCCAACACAGTTGATTAGCGTCATACTGGCTTTCTTCTGTGCGCGTCAACCCCGAAAGCAGGTTGTCCGGGTTAGTTGCTAATGGAGTGACAATGGAGGACTCACAGGGGACTGGACAGCACAGTTGTGGCTGCTGCTTTAATTACCTGAAACCAGTCAACACAGCAGCAGAGAAAATCTCCTCACTGGCTAGATGAGCTTATTATGCCACCCAACCTCACACCCCAGGCCTCTGATTTACTATGACACTGATTAACAAGGCTGTCTGAGAGGAAAAGGTGGAAGTGTGCGCGCGTGTGCGGACACGTTTGATGGTATGACTGTGTCTGTGGATATGTCTGAAGTCATACAGGCAGTTTAAATGCATGCAAGGAGCGAAAATGTTATTAGCATTTTCATTGTAGACGTAGAGCTCTATATAGTCCAGACTGGGACGTCTCAAGGTCCCCAGCATACACAAACAGCCTAGGAAAAGGTTGAATAAAGGAGATGGGGTGCAATAACTCCTTCATGCTCATGTGCATTCATCAACAACTAATAACTTGTGTAGATGTACGAGTGCATACAGTGTTTTTGTACATGTGTTAGGGATGTGACGGTGAGGACATTTTCCAACTGGTTAATAAACTCGTGACAACATCGGCGTTATCGATTACACCGGACATTTTACAAGAAAAGATGACGGTCAATATGTGTAGCGCATTTACTTAGATCTTCAACATCGGATGGCTTTTCTTCTGGCCTCTCCGGTCGAGCTTTCGCTCATTAAGTACCTCATTAATGTTATGGTTCCCTTATAGCATTGGGTTTAAATCTAAAATATTGGCAAATAAGCACTTTTGCTTTTCGCTTCGACACCAAATCCTCCGCCATCATCTTGTCGGTCAATTCTCTCTCGTCCCGTGTGTGTTAAATCTGACTCCTGCTACTCTGTGCTGAGACTCTGTACGGAGTTGACACTTTAACTTTCAGTTTGTAGTGTCCGACTATGTATTGATAACACGGCGCTGATACGCGAAAATTAACTAAATGGGTTTTATTTCTGTAAAAAAAGCAAAATGAAGCTGGGTACGTAATCTAATCGACGTGTGCCCGACCACCGTGTAACACCGGTAACACCAACTACTGTGGCAAGCCTAACGTGCCACCGTAAATGCCCACCTGTCTGCATTAGCGTATGCGTTTCCATGCTTGCTGAGGGTGAGCATGTTTATGCCAGTGTGTGTGTGTGTGTGTGTGTGTCCACCCTAAATGCATAATGTGTGTTTTCAGGGGCCAATAGGTCGGTCGTTTCCCCTCCTTCCAGTACTCTGCCCTCATTCCCATTACTGCTCTCTCACGGTCTCAGCTACATTTCACCATGCACTCTACGTCTGAGCACCACCTACGAAATACAATTAAGGTGAGTTATGACCACTCCATAGGAGGGTATCAGGCAGGGAGGGTGGGGTGAAGCGTGCTTGTGTATGTGTGTTAACGAAGAGATGTATGTAAGGTAAGGGGAGGGAGTGAGAGAATGCATCACTTGGTCATATCAAACAGAAGTGTCATATGTAGCTTACTGGGTACAGACACACACATACACTCATGCACACATGAGTGCTATAGTCAGTGCAGACGTGGTCCCTTCCTCGGTGGAACAGAGCGGAGGGGGCAAGCAGGCTGAGATTGAGGGTGGTGGACGGGGCTGTGGGTGGTGGACGATGCAGTGCCAATTTCACGCCTCCGCTCATCTCTGCCTCTTCCAGCTGCACGCTGCATGCTCTCCTCTTCTCTCTGGCTCTCCTCCCCCAACTAAGCTTTACCCCCCCTATACACACACACATACACACACACACACACACAACCCTTTCTCCACTGACTGTACCCCTCACCCCCAACCCCATCCATCCCTCCTTGCCCCTCCCAGCCTCCATCCATAGGTTGGAGTGTGACAGCACAGTGGCATGGGGGATCCATCTCCAAATAACAACCCAGAACACATAATAAACCACATCCAAAGAAAAAAAGAGAGACAAAATAAGCAACTCAGCAGCAGTGCGAAGACGCACATGAGAAAACTCGTCCCCGTTCAATTCTTTTGCACCCACATCCAGCTCAAGATGGATGCCTCGGTGCGCTCCCTCCTTACGCTTGGCGGCGCAAGGACAAAAAAAAAAGAGGGCACGGGAAAAAAACAAAACAGCAGCTCGATTTGCATTCGTAAAGGTAACATTTGTTTATAGCGCGTGCGACACCTCTCTTAACGACCCCGCCGCTGATTGAAGCAAGCTTCCTAATTAAGCATTAATTACTCAACAATAGAAGCGGCAACCGGGGGGTGGGGACGCAGCGCTGACATATTCCCACCTGGGCTAATGTCAACACAGCATTATTACCATCACCGCCTGCTGTGGTTATGGCTATCTAAACAGTCATAAACGTCAGCCCCGGCATATTGTACCACAGTTGCTGGACGACTAAGCAATATGTTTTCCCTCTCTCTCTCTCTCTCCGACAGTCTCTCTCTACTGGTAAACACCAGCAGACGGCACGCAAGCGGCGAGTTTCTTCCCTGGTGTTAATTGGTGAAAGCAGTGGGATTTACACAGGCAGGCGGGCGGCAAGGGTTTTCCCTTTGTAGTGGCACCGTGTTTACAGTCCTGCTGCAGCGCGAGCAGGGGCCGCGTGGACGCTGCCTTTGTTTGCGCCACATCACACCGAGACAGAAGATAAACCCTGCTGCTTTTCACATCACACACAGACACACGTGTATGCACAAAATCACAAAGAGACACACAAACTCAAACACACCTGACAGAGACAAAAAGGGGATTAGAGAGCTACTGGTGGACAGATGGGAACGCAAATGTGTGTGTGTGTGTGTGTGTGTGTGTGTGTGTGTGTGTGTGTGTGTGTGTGTGTGGAGTGTGTGTCCGGTGGCTTGGGTGTTCTACGAGACATGAGATGAACTCAGTCTTGAGTGGACACCTCTTTTGGAGATATAGAGTGTACGGGTTTATGACCACAGCAGATTGGACAGAGGAAGATTAACAAAAGTGAAGAAGAAGGTGGTCAACTGGAGTGTTTCAGTGGAGTGTGTGTGTGACGGCAGCGAGCACCAATTTGGAGATAGAGTGTAGGTGGTTGGGCTGAGATTAGAGGTTGGAGAGAGGAAGGTTGGTCACTCGGAAGGTGAGAAATAATCTGACAGTGGAAAAGTTGTCAAGTACAGTAGGTTTTCAAAATAAAGCACACAGCAACAGCTCGACTTATACGATTAGTATGCATACTAAAAGGTAAATGGTTTAAATGTTAAATTACAGACGCTGTTCCCACTTCTTCTGCTAAACTGGATGGGTGAACATCACTCCAAGTCATTAACAGCATAAAAGCCCTCATTCAGAAACAACAGGGAAATGGGATACTAGCAGTAATCTATAAATATAGTGTAACCTCTAAAACATCTGGTGATACTGTATCCTGTAAACCTAAAGAGTAACTGAACTCTATCCTACTTGAAAAAGCCCAGGATGGGGATTTCACACATGAACAAACTTTGCTTTTTTCTGCTCCTCATCCCCAAAGGCATCCTCTTGTGCCTGTGGGCTAACTAACCGATGGGGAGAATCATCCCACTCCCGATCCGCCGTTCCCTTTGGCCCATTTCCCCCACCCCTAAATTAGTGAGATTTTCACAAAGCAGGAATACATTAGGGAGGGATCAGGGCAAATGGCACATTATGAATACTGTCAGAAGTGGCCTATTAAAGAGGAATCAGACATTATCGACGCCTACGTATCTGGAGAACAATCTCAGTTAAGTTAATAATGTGCAATTAATCATAGGTCACTTAGCGCAGTATGGGGTATAACATACCGCGGTGGAAGCAGGCCTAATCTGCTGTCCATCCGTCCAGAGGAAGAGAGAGATGGATGGAGGCAGGCTGGCAAACTGTAATCTAGACGGGGAGCTGGCTTTGATTTCTGACAGCTCGCCAGATATGGAATGGCTGAGGCTAACCACTTGTCACTAGCATACAGCTTTGCTCAGCAGGCCCTTGGGGTACTTCCCATTACACTTTTTTACGAGTACAGATAAGCATTTTTCATGAAATTTAAAGCAATATAGTTTTTTATGTCATTACCAATATATACAGCCCTGCTGGGCTACTGGGTGGCATGGTGGTGCGAAGCAACACTATTGCATTACAGCAAGAAGGTCCGTGGATCAAATGTGAACGGAGGTCATGTTTAGAAGTTAACCTGTAATTTGCGAAATGTGGAAAAAATTTGCAAAAACTCTTGCGAGACTCGCTGCCCGACGACCTATCCTTAACTATTCAAGGTCAAAGCCAATCCTTAACCATTCAAGGTAAATGTCTAACCTTAACTTTAAAGATCAACACCTAACCTTAACTATTAAAGATCAACACCTAACCTTAACTATTCGAGATCGACGCCTAACTTTAACTATTTGAGATCAACGCCTAACCTTAACTATTCAAGATCGACGCCTAACCTTAATCTAACCTTAACTATTCGAGATCAACGCCTAACCTTAACTATTCGAGATCAATGTCTAACTTTAACTATTCGAGATCAACGCCTAACCTTAACTATTCGAGATCAATGTCTAACTTTAACTATTCGAGATCAACGCCTAACCTTAACTATTCAAGATCAATGTCTAACTTTAACTATTCGAGATCAACGCCTAACCTTAACTATTCGAGATCAATGTCTAACTTTAACTATTCGAGATCAACGCCTAACCTTAACTATTCAAGATCAATGTCTAACTTTAACTATTCGAGATCAACGCCTAACCTTAACTATTTGAGATCAACACCTAACCGTAACTAATCGAGCTCAACGCCTAACTTTAACTATTTGAAATGAACGCCTAACCATAAATATTCGAGATCAACACCTAACCATAACTATTCGAGATCAACGCCTAACCTTAACCGTATCGCAAGAGTTTCACAACTTGTGGGTTACCTTCTAGACACCACTGTGAGTAGGGCCTTTCCTTGTGGAGTTTGCGTACTCCCTCCATGGTCATGTAAGTTTCCTCTGGTTTCCAAGCCTGTTGGGTATTAGCAATGCTCCTACCAAGGTGATTAAGGGTTAAGGGTTAAATGCAGTGACCTCACATCCCTTGATGTTGAGCTGTGACCTATTGTTCCTGAATTCAAATGTGACAAAAGCAGAAAACTACTTTCCCCAAAAGGTACACTATAACCTGCAGCAATTTACTGACACTTCTTTGTACAGGTTACTTCAACATTCAGAGAGAGACCTGGTTATTGTCATTCTTGTCTGAAGCACTCACTTTCAGAGAAAAGGGTGGAGAGTTTTGGAGGGACTTTTATTACCCAGGCTGCGCCCTCTAATGGAGCTTAGCTGATGGATTTCACGCAGAACGGTACCGAGTTCAATAGGGATGCAAAAACGTGTAACTACCTACCGCTGAGAAGCCCTTGTCCCACACGCATGGAAAATCCTTACTTCAAATGCATGTGTTTAAAACGTAACCACTAGTGTTGTGAGCTAATGTTATCACTATATCATCTTAAGGTAGAGTTGAATGCATGGTATGTACGCCAGACTCATTCAACTATTCAGGAATAACATTCAATGAAACATACTATTAATCCAAGCCCACAACTGAAATTCTTAATTTCCTTTGGTGGAAGTTTTCTCTGAGCTTTCCTAAGCACAAATATGAAGACGTTTTCAAAATAGGTCAACCAGTTGGGCTGAAAAGTGAGTTTTGTTTTTAAATCTAGACTTTGGGCACATGGGACTACTGTTTTCGCAATAGACTCCATTATATTTTAGTAAAAAACAGTAGTCCCATGTGCCCAAAACACTAGATATAGTATGATAAGAAAATGTCTGTATCAGAAACTACAAGGAGCTCAATCAAGCATTTGGTATCTATGAACTCGTAATGAGTTGAAGATCAACGATATGCACACATACGCAGTGTAAAAAAAGTCATATGGAAAACATTAAATAAACACAATGCTAGCACAAATGGGTTAACCTATTAAATTATCAGTATTTTGGAGTGAGCCTTATTATATTTATCTTACAGACAACTTGCATATCCAATTTTGCTGTCTATTTTGCACACATTATACCTGATATTGTCATTTCTAATAAAAAAACAACATTAACAAGTCCCTACACATCAAACTAGCACAAAATACACATAAAAAAGTCATACAAGTTTTGTCGTATTTGTCAAAGAAATTTTGTGAACTTGTGAAAAACTGATATGAACAAAATGCCTTTCCTACCATAACCAACTTCATATCATTCTGGCCAGTTGTCGCAAAGTGTTGGATGGGCAGATGGATGCGCCAACTGCTGAACTGATCATCCAGCTGACCCCCAGGGTAGCCTACATATATTTTCCACCTTTGAATATTTTACAACATATGTGGATATAATTCAGTTGTTCGTGCATCTGTCTAGCCAATGTTTTGATTTCCAAAAGACTTTAACTATAAAAACACAGAATATAGTGACAATGGAGAGGCATGTAGACATGAGAAGACAGACATGTACCACAGACAGAGGATAAAAGAGTATTATCTGACATCACAACAGCACTGGAAAGGAAATAGGAATATAATCCATTGCTCAGTGGCAGGGAAGAGACGTTAGGGACAGAGAAGATGAGGGAGGGGGAGAAAGTGCGCGAGAGAGGTGGAGGAAGAGAGGGAGCGAGAGGAGACAAGCAGGGGAAAAATTCACTTCCACAGTTGGCTGATCTAGGAAATCCTGCAATCTCGCGGCAGCCAGAAAGCAGCGGCAGATGAGCCATGTCTCTCCATCCCTCATCCCCTCTCTCTATCCATCTTCCTCCCTTCTTTTCCTCTCTCCCTCATTCTCCAGATGACTTGGCCTTTATATTTTTTCTTTCTCCTTCACTCCTTTGTTCTCTCACGATCTTTTAAATCGTCCGTTTCTTTCTTTCGCCTCCACCTCACTGCACTCACTCTGCCCCCCCCCCCACACACACCATCTCTCTCATGATGTCCGGCGCTGTTTGACTAGTGCTCAAGCCAGACTATAGCCCCCAGCGGGCTCATTTCACACCTCCAGGCCTGATGCCGGCTAGCGCGTGGTGTTACAGACTGACAGACATACAGCACTCGGCGCTCTGCTCGCCCCGATTAGGATGCGTACTGTGGACTGGAAGGAAGAAAGGGAGGAAAGAGGAAACGCTGGAATGCAGCGGGTTCATTTTCTCCCTCATTTAGATGAGCTGGGTGAGAGGAGTTTGGGTAGAGAGAGAAAAAAAAGTGTGCATATAGTTTTGTGGGTCTGCATGCTTGTCTGCGTGCATCTGCATTTAAATTGTGTGTATCCACACTGAGGCCAGTGTGTTACAGGAGGTGTCTGCACATTTTAGTGTGTGTATGTTACACCACAGAATACCAATTGCCAGTGATCCAGCCAAAGCCTTCAGGCTCCCTCATTGTACTTCACAGCAAACCAGCCATCACCAGTGAAAGCCCACTTCTCTCCATAAAAACAATAAAGACAACTCGCCATGCTCGCGGAATAATAACTGAAGGGGGGGTGTCGAGGGGGGGGGTGTCACATATCACATAGCAGGTCAAGTATGGATGAGCATGTGCATTGTATAATGGCAGGAGTAAACGGCGCACAACAAGGACAAATTGAGATGCTCTAACAAAGCAATTACATCTTCTAATAAAGCTGTAATTGTGTTTCATTATGGCGAGACGACATCTATTTGCATCATCTTTTATTCCCTTGCTCATCGAGTGGTGCCTGCTCGCTAACCTCTGACTGGCTCCAACAATGCTTATTATGCTTACGGTGGTGATCACACACAAACACCGGCAACACATAAATGCATACACACACGCACGGAGCCAGACAATGAAATGAGGGAAGCCTCTAGCGTCACGAAGTAGATCTCTCCATTGAGAACCTGTAATTATAGACGCTGTCTCATGATAAATCAATTAACGCCAACATATAGCTTTTAATTTAATCCGGAGCTAATTAAAGTGAGGAGACAAGCGGGAGGGGTGGAGGGAGCGAGGGAGGAGGTGGTGGTGGTGGTGGTGCTGGTGGAGGTAAGGCAGCACAGGAGGTGTGTGTATCTGCGGAGGCTGGGGGATTGTCTCAGTCCCTGGGTTCAACCACGCACGGCGGAAGATGATTGAAATGAATTCCGCTGGCAGTTTGGTTCGGGGATCTCTAATGTTGGCTCAACAGTACAAAACATCACCTGGAGCCGCATGACTGACAGGTGACACTTTAATTGAAATATTTAGTGGCTCATTAAGGGAGAAAGACTAAAGCCTCGGAGTGGGAGAGAGATGAGAAAGCGTGTATGTGTGCGTGAAAACAAGCATATACGGACAAAGGGAGCAATTTGCCTGGAATTAGCCCTTTTTCTCAGTGCCCTGCAGATGCAAGTAAAAACTGACACAGTGCTGACTGAGCTTCTTATTACACAGAAGGGGAAGAGGAGAAAGTCGTTTTTCGCTGTGCCTTTGCCATGCCAACGGCCTACTTGTGGGATTGCTTTACATGGTAACCAAATAGATGCATTTTTAATGACAAGACAGGCTGAATATGTGTGAGATGAGTCTGATAAACACTGTGTGTATGAGAGTGTGCATGATGTTTTATTGAAGAGACCGGGCATATCTCATACATCCCCTCCCTAATCGTGGCTAGAATCTCCGCTAGTCACGGTATGAAGCCCAGTGCCGGCGGAAATCGCACCGGTCCTCAATTTAGCCATCGCTGCGGTTTGCGAGACGTGGTTCCGGTCCTGCTGATTATCTGCTTTTTCAATCCTGCCACCCCGCACCGCTATCGGCTCCTACTGTACTTTTAAGCACACTAAACACAGGAGAGACCCAAAGCAGCGTCTCACTACAATGGAGATGAACAATCTAAACTCGTATGTGTGTCAGAGGTGTTAAAAAGTCAAAGAATTGCAAGTCCAAGTTAAGTCTTGTGTTTGAGTTCAAGTCTCCATAATGGTCCAGACTGTTATTGTTCAGACACTGGGGCTATTTCTAGAAATGACCCTGCACATGAATCATATCCTCTTTAGCAACGAACGCCTATATACTTTACGTACAGCAGGAAACAATTTGATGACTATCAAGCGTAACAATCTGGTGTTACTAATATCACTAATGATGGCTCTGCTCATCATCATCAATCATTCATTTGATTAATCATGTCTGTGCTTTATTCTACTGTGACATGTCAAATGTCTTCCATGACAAAATGCTTCTTACGGTTTTCAAGTCAAACATATCATACATACAATCATCTTCTGAACAGCTTAACCTGTACAGGGTTACAGTGGACTGAACATAGAGGGTATATAAAAGTGGACAGTGTGACGTCACCCATTGGTTTGTGGACAACTGTTTTGAAGCCTCGAGTTTGACATTTTGGCTGTCGCAATCTTGTTTTTTTTGGAACCGGAAGTGACGGTACTTGGACTAGAGGGTGGAGCTGGGAAGAGCTGCTGTCTGACTCAGACTGGAAGGTATGCTTTACTGGAAGCTGCACACACCACTGCAGAGTTCAAAGTTGAGTTTAAAATGAATCGCTACGAAAGAGCGGTTTGGCACTGCAATAGAGACTTTCAATTGTGAAGGCGTGGAAAGTCAGTCTTGCTGCAAATTTGTCTCAGTAGCCAAAAAACCCTTATGGTTCAAATGCATTTTTTCCATTAGTTACAAAAGACATCTATTAAACTGTTGACAGGACGCCTCAAACGGCACACAATGCCAGTTATTAGTCTTTTTATTATGATTATTTAAACGGTGAGGATTTAATTCAATCTGTAAAACTGGCAGGGCCATGAAAAGAGACACTAATGCCTGTGTGTAGTGGGCCACACAATGCAGAATCAAACCAGGAAGAGAAGAAAGCGTTTTGGCGTATGCACTGGGTGAATAACGTTCACATGTGGGCGCCATATTGAAACACAGTAAACAAAGTTCTCATAATATATCCACGATTGAGAGCGTTCTTCTTTTTCTTTATTAAATATGAATTCATATCATATGAACATTCATTTATAACCCTAAAATTAATCTAGAGTAAACTTAAACTTGTGCACAATTTAAAAAAAAAAAGACTAGATTGTAAGTACTAGATTATTAAACTATTTCAAAAAATACATTTTGAAAGCGGCGACGGCAATCAAAAATAACCAGAGAGGGAAAACAAAATAATGAGTAAAAGAAAAGGGAAACTATTGAACGACAGAGAGCAGTGACAGATCTCTCTACGATGCTCTCTCATTACTTGGCCCCAGGACACACTGTGAGGTGACAGCACATTGTGTTGCACACACAAACTCACAAAAACACAAATGCACAATAGCACGTTTTATCCCACACCACTCACATTGATCTTTATCTTTCTTCTGGGTTGTCTGCCATCACATTCAGTGCGACTTGAAAACTGCTCGGCATTAACGGCTGGCAGATCATTAGGAAGAGACAGGAAGGGCAGGAATTTTGGTTTGCGTTTTAAACGGACAATTTTGGCATCAATTAAGGCAAACCTTTGACTCTACTTTTGTTCCTTTGTTAACCACATTATCGTTTTTTATTTCATCTCATTTGCCAACGTTCAGCCGGGCAAATGATAATATTCGGCATTTCCATTTCCAGTAGCGTTACCGCCATTTCCGCCAAGAACTATGAAAAATGCAATGCAGACACAACAGCAGAATCTCATGAATAAAATAACTATAGAAAAAAATGGTTTGGTACTCTCATGGTAAGTGAGAGTTGTTCATCTTCAGGTCTTTAAAATGATACCCATGCATCAAGTTCTTTGGTATAAAATGACTGAAATGGGAACGTGATTGGAGGGAAGCACACTGAAGCGCTGCCTGGTTATTTGGCTGGGAAAAAGTTGCCTTTCAAACACAGTGGGGTAATTAAAAGCCACAAATGAACTCAATGAGGACATCAGTCACTTTACATATTTGGGAGAAAAAGAGAGATAAAAGTGGCACATGACAACTGAGAGAAAAAGATAGAAAGAAGACTAGAAAAAAACGGAGGCACAGACCGATCAAAGATAAATAGGATGATATACCATCTGTCCATTCAAACGTACAATACATACATCAAGCAGCTACAATGCTCTTATGTTTCCAACAAAGACATGAAATGCCTATTATATTTAATAGCTCTCTATATCATAATCCATATGGACACAACATATTGAGGGATTATGCGTGTGTACATAGAGCACATGACCATTCTCGCCAACCCTTTCTGCCCTGGGGGATCATAAAATGCTCATTAATTCCTTGAATTAGCTTAAATGCCCTTATTGAACGCCACCTTCATGATTATTTTTTGCTTATTAACTATTCCCTAAGTGGGCTGCCGAGGGTCCTGTCAGGTCAAAGTGTGTGTGTGTGTGTATGTGTGTGTGTGTCGGGGGAGAGGAGAAGCCAGTGCAGAGGCAGACATACACCCCTCCTCCCTCCTCCCCACGTCTCTCTCTCGCCAAGCACAGGGGCCTATCGCAGTTGCCTTGGTGACGCTGGCTGGCAGCCGATAGGAAAAGAGGCTGGCAAATGGAAAATGTCAATTACTGCTGAAGATATGTAGATCTGAGTGAGAGACTGCTGCAGAGCGAGAGAGAGAGAGAGAATGAGAGCAGGAGAAGAGGGAAAAGAGGAAGAGGGAGTAAAGAGAAACCAAATAAAAAGAGATGGGGTGTCAGACTGCAGCAGGGAGGAGACAAGGATAGAGAGAGACGGGGGGGAGGAAGGGAGGGAGGTTGGCGGCCAAATATAGCAAGAGGTTACAGAGTACTGTCGAAGCGGTGGGGTGGAGGTGGATGGGTGGGTGGAGGGGGGTAAGGGAAGGGATGGCACGAGGGTGTTAATGCAGGAGATGAGAGGCTGAATTGAGCGCTGGCTGCTGACAGAGAACGTCTGTCCACATCTATTATAACACCTTTCCCTTTCTGAGGCGGAGCACGGTTGTGTTCATTATTCCCTTCTTTCTCTCTCTCTGTCTCTCTCTCACTCCTGTGCTATCTCCCATCCACAACCTTCAGCACCAGCCTCTACCTCTAACTGGCAATTTGATTAAGCCTGGGAGATAAGGTCGCACAGGAGAGGAGAAGAGCGGAGCGGAGCAGAGCAGAGCGAGGGGCGCTATACTAGATGGAGCCAGAGCCATTCTGGTGTAATCACAGCATTGATCTCCTAAGCATGTGGCCAGTGTAGATTATGGGACAGAGTTAGGTCCATCATGGGCTTTGGAGTCCAAGATAAAGTGTGTGTATATGTGTGTGTGCCTGCCTGTGTGTATACATTTGAATCCAGTGCTGTTAATCATGCATGCATATCCTGCATAGTGTGTTCACCCCTATTTGTATGTTTGCATATTTAGCCTTTTTTTTTTTTTAGGTGGATGTATGCATCTCCTAGGTGTGCGGATGCGTTTGTGTGCACTTCATATCCCATTTGAGTGCGCATCACGTGTTGTATCACTAGACCCAAGTTGAATTAATGTGTCCCTACCCCCCATTCCAATTTCCATCAGGGGTCTCTTGACCCTCCCACTCTGCAGACACATAATGGTCCATTTGGGGTTTAGCAGCAGGCATTACCAGGGAGCACGGAGACAGTGAGCTAGACTGTATTTCCATAAGACTGGGACACAGAGGCCCTTCTATACATATATTACCCCCTTTGTGTCTGAGAGGTCTCATGTGGGGCTTGTCTACACCAATGCATGTGCAAGAGGCAAGCGTACACTTCCATACACACACATAAACGCAAAAACACACAAGACAGGATGCATGTGCTGCCGGATGTGAAAACACATACATACTGTACACACAAGCACTCCTATAGCAATGCAATGACACGTGCATAAGCACATATATGCGCACGCACACGCATGAATGCAGACATGCACACACATATCTGACAGTTACTGTATAATGGGACCTACACAGCAGCCTGGATGTGATTGACACTGATACACTGTGAAGGGAGACATCCCACCTTTGCTGTCATACTGTAGCTGCACAGTCTCACACAAACATTTGCGGTCTCTAATGCATTTGCTTGACTTTGATGCATTAGAGATCTGTCTCTCCCAAACACACCTTGCAGAAAAAAAAATGTTTTTCATCCATATGGATTTTTATTATGTTGCTCTCTTTCCAAACAGTGGGCAAGTGTGAAGCCAATGCGAAGTGCCTTAAACCTGCATTCTTTCTAACAGCCAGCAGGGGGCGACTCCTCTGGTTGCAAAAAGAAGTCTGATTGTATAGA
Organism: Sebastes fasciatus; assembly: GCF_043250625.1. NCBI lineage: Eukaryota > Metazoa > Chordata > Actinopteri > Perciformes > Sebastidae > Sebastes > Sebastes fasciatus. The sequence goes on from NC_133797.1 coordinate 33,387,048, forward strand.
AGTCTATGAGAAAATGAGCCTACTTCTCACTTGATTTATTACCTCAGTAAACATTGTAAACATGAGTTTATGGTCTCAATCGCTAGTTTCAAGTGTTCTTCAATACAGCATGATGTTCATTTAGTAAATTATGGTCCCATTTAGAGTCAAATAGACCATAAAGCAGGGGATGCTTTAGGGCGCGGCTACCTTGTGATTGACAGGTCGCTACCACGGCTTTGTCCGGTCTGGGTGTTGTCGTTGTTTACGTCTTGCAACTTCAACCCTTTCAGTGTGTTTTCAGCTCATGAGAGTTAATTATAACCTTTTTCGTAGCCTAAAAATGTCTCATTCAGCGCTCGGTTGTACTTAGCTCCACTCTCTCGTGTCACTTTTGGTTGCGAAAAATCTAAAAAGGCGACGGCCAGAATGACAAACTCGAGGCTTCAAAACGGCAGTTCACAAACCGTGACGTCACAGTGACTACGTCCACTTCTTATATACAGTCTATGGTTTCCAAATAGACCTTTTTCACTGCAGGTATTTTGACTTGTCATAGCAGGAAAAGCATAAGTGTAATTAATAACATTAAAACTGACGCTGTTTCCATTTCGGTGAGCTATAGCTCCAGAGTTCTGGTATTGTTCATGCTGGCTCACTGGCATGTCGTACTGGGACACTTGATGGAACTGAGACATTTTTAAGAAAATTTGTTTCACCTGTGTTTTTCCTGCTATGACAAGTCAAAACATCTGCCAAATCCATTGCTGCTGCTCGTAGCAAGTTTTTTGGGATGTAAGATTCACTCCAAAAGAAGACTCTTTAAAGAGATGAATGCTGCCTGGTGTTCATTGTTCAGCATAACTTAATAATTATGAGTGATTACATCGGTAACTTTAGGATCACAATTAGCAGCAATCACAGTCATATTTCATCTTAAGACGTGCCAAAATTTCTTTTGTAGTAAGAGGTGGAACTCAACTGGATAATTTCCCCCCCGGTAGATGAAAGAGAAAAAAAAAAAACTGTTCAAGTGTCTTTAAGTGAACAATTTCATTGAAATCAAAGGTTTCATTTGTAATGGGAAAATGTTCAATTTGATTTCAGTTGTATATCTTCAGTTTTATGGAGTGCCTCTAATAGACTCAGATTGTCAGTAAGAGCTTAAATTGCCATCAACTATTAGGGCTGGACTGTTATCATATCATTTGATCATGAGTACGCAAGACCCTGAGAGCACCTTAATGAACACAGCGCCGGGCTTACTCACATCAAACACAATGTAAATCTCTCTCTCTCGTTCTCTAACACACATACACACACTATACACACACCGCACATCACACTCTCCCTCTACAAATATCAGCAAACAGCTGACATTGCTCTCTGTTGACCCACTTCCGATGGTATCGTCTTCAAAGAGAGAGAGAGGGGGGAGGGGAAGAATCAAACGGAAAGGAAGGAGAAAAGGGGGCGAGAAGGGATTAAATTGAGGAAAAGGGAGTAATTGACCAGTGTTTCTTTATCTGAGGGAGTGTGAGGCGCTGGTGCGGTGTAGGTAGGTATAGCTTGGGTTGCCCAGAGGCAGAAATGCTCCCCGTTCATTTACAATTTACAGGCTGCTGCTGTTTGAAGCCAGCAACTCATCTTCATTTGGGATTCACACACGCCCGCCCGTGGCAGATGGCTATTTCATCATCATCACACACATGCACACACATACACACACACAGGGTAGCTGGCACGCTGATGAAGTAAGGTGGCATCTGTGCATGTGTGTGTGTTTATGTGTGTGTGCGTGTTGGGGGATTCCAAAGTATCATTATTTCAGCATAATTGGCTGACAGGAGCATTTGGAGGTAATTGGTTGGCTGACAGTGTAAACCCTAGGGCTTATGGGTATTGTAGTACGGATAATGCAGACATTCTGCTTGGTCACACAGCCTGACGGAGACGATTATCTGAATGCTTGAACAAATTTATCAGTGGCTTTCTTCTCCTTTGTGAGTAAATTAATCATAAATTCCTCAGATTTTGGACCCTTAAAACCTAAATTAGCATTTAGTTTCCATAATCACGCTTTACAGTGGGAGAGTAAAAAAATAACAATAATAAAAACATTGTTTTCTGTGTCTTTCAGGCATCTCTGCTGACGGAAGTGCCTGTAGGAATCTTTTAAACTATTCTGTCTTTCCCTCCGTCTGATTTATTGGGGTCAGCGTAATTGTCCCGAGGTTTAAATCAGTGTTTCCCAACCGGGGGGTTTCAGGGAGATACTTCTGTTCCACTAAATCATTTTTATATTTTGTATATATTTTGACTTCCATCTTTTCAGAGGGGTGGACTATGAAGCAAGTTTTGACATAGACAGGCTTTTTTTGCGTTGGCTGGCTTTTCACAGCTTTAGCTTGCCGTCAGACAGCCCTTTCCTTCTCCTTTCCAACGGGGAACTGAACTGAAAGTGAAACTTATCTATGCTCTCTCCAAAGCCAGCTGGCTCAGATGACAAAAAACGTTGTTTTTTTTACGTTTTTCTGCCGTCCCCGTTCACAGCACTGTATTGCTTTGCTCCGGTGCTCCTGTCTGTTTCTCGATGCTGGAGGCTTGCCGACCGTCATCTACTATAAGTAATACACGCACTATGTATAAGCACCTCATACAACCTCACTTCAAAACACTCAAACTATCCCTTCAAGCAGTAGTTATAAGGCAGTAGATAAACTTCAAACAAGTCTTTAAAACCCTCATTTAATCCATGTAGACTTTAGCTACTGAAGACAATTTTCAGTGTATACTTGCATTACTGCGTTACTCCCCCTCCTTAGAGGACGCATTTGGTAAATTTAGACTTTATTTTCTTAAATATCATCAGGAGATTTAAGGATTAGTTTTGGCAGCCAGCTATTCAACAAATGTAACTGTGAACTGTTTCCATTCAGCAGTATTTGTGCAGTCCCTTGATGTTTAATGTGAGATATCTATGATCGTGAGCACAGTAGGTCTGGGTCAACAGCCGAGCAAATCTGCTTTCAGAAATCAAAGTAAAGAAAGTGTTGAATTGAACTGTGCCCCTGAGGCAAACTTCAACTCTGGCAGAGTAGTAGCTACTGCGTGAGAGATGCTGCCACCTACAGCAGATTTACAATTTACCAAGCCCGTGTCTGGTAATGAATTCAGCTCAACACACAGCAGCGGAGGAAAAAGAGCCTCAGGCAAATACGAACAGAGGTTCCCAAATCTGCTGCAATAAACCTCAATCATACGCTACTTAGGCTGACTGACAGTCAGTCAAAACAGAGGCGTGAGTCACCAGATTAAAAAGGGGAAATGGAGTTGAAGAAGGTGAAATTGGAAGAGTCGCTTATTTAGGAGGTCGTTCCACATAAAATCCTAACAATTGTAAAAAAATAAATTCCCATCACCTAACATTTGTCCTGCAGGATTATGGCACTCCAGAGAAGAGGCTGAACTTCCTTGACGGCTGATCCAGTGGAGAAATACGAATGTGAGGAACAAAATAGCAGCAGTGATGAGCCCATGCTTTTTCAGAGAAACACTGACATTTTTATGACAGGCACACAGAAGTTTGTTCTGTTCACACTCCTGGAAGGGTGTGTTTATGTGCCTTGGAGACAAATCTGGTGAAAGAGTGACAGAAAGAAGCCAAATGCACTTTTGATGGGTATTTGTGAGTGAGTGTGTGTGTGAGTGCGCCCAGTGCTAAGAAAGGCAGTAAATAAATCACCCAGCCCGAATGTGAGATATTACCTCAGGGGCGAAACAAAAGGACAAAGCAGACATGGCAACCAGCAAAAGGTCAAGGGGAAGCAAGGAGGCGAGGCACTGGGAAAAGGTCGGCTGGCACCAGTAAAAATTAGGTGGATGTGAGCAAAATAATGTGTTGGAGTCAGGAGCAGCGTGTTCTCTAACCTCAGTGCGAAGGATCGGGGGAAAGGAGGATGCTTGATGAAAAGAACAAGCGAGTTGATGAAGAGACTGAAGCCATCATCATGTGGTTTTCATGTACGCGTGTTTGAAAAAGAATGAGAGCAACAAAGGAAATGGCCTATTTTCATATAAACATGAGTAACAGTGAGCAATAGATAGCCAGGCATTGCCAAGACGGATAACAATAACTCCAACAACAAAGCCAGTGTTACATAAATGATAATCCAATGGAAACACACAGGGCTCTAATGACATTAAATCATAAACACACCCTCAAATGAATCTATCACCTTCATGTTATTCCTAACACACGCACACACACACACACACAACGATTAAAGTGCTAACTCGGAACATGATTTACATCATTATGATTATGACTGTCATAATTACGAGCGCTGTTATCACTCTCATTATTAATAGCAATGACACTATTATTAGCCTGTCTGCCGGCGTGCTACTTAGTCTGCAGGCTAATTGCTACGTCTGACTGTCCAGGCATGGTGCCGGTCCACGGCTCCAAGGTCACAAACCTTCTCCTCCTCTCGTCAAGGGGCTCTCACACTTACTTAATTCTGCCACTCATAATCTCTTTTAATCTCGTAAAACGATAGTGAAAGCGCTAATTCTCTCCCGCGCAATTTATTAGTGTGTGTTTGTGCCACCGAGACCCAGTAGTGCATTACTGTCATGGCTAATCCAATTAGTGTGGATGTATCTCGCCGGGCCCGAAGGGGGGGAAGAGGAGCGGAGGGAAGGGGAATGGGAGCAGGTAGGGGAGGCGTGCAGGAAGACGGTGCTCCCCGCTGTGGGGAGAGCGCATTAGGGAGACTCCCCTCCTGCGTCCCGTGTCTTTTTATCATCGCTTGTGATGGCCTGAAAATTGGTGTGTGATCTCAGGGAGGAGAGAGAGAGAGAGAGAGAGAGAGAGACACAGTGAAAATATGGAGCAGCACCTTGTGTGTGTTATTGTTTACACAGCTCAGGTGGTGTGATGATGAGGCCCTTATGGGGCTTTCCGTTTTGATCATCATCCTCACCCACATTGGGTGGTATTTGTCATTACTGTAACAATCTGATACCTGATGTGAAGCTGTTTTTCACTGAACCTGGTCTGTTTGAGCATGACACTGTACGATACAAATGTAAAGACAAAAGAGACAACTTGTTGAGCTGCTTCAATTCTGCACAGTGACTAACTTTTATGCATCCATTAGGGTGTATTACAACTGATTTCTAAGTCTTAACTAAAGGCTTTAACGTGTTATAACAGGGAGATGAATTCTCCCTCTTGTCCCTCTGAATATTAGTCCCCGAAAATGTCTTCTTACTGGACCATGCCATAGCCTGTATATATAGAGATGGACGATGCGTCTTCACTTCCGCCCACTGTACAAAAGAGAAGCCAAAATATCCCTGATACAGGAGCCAGAGTCTGCGCAGCAGTAATCGGGGGACTGGAGCCGCAGTATCAAGGTCCCGCCCACACGCCCGCCCGAGCAAATCACAAGCCGAGCATGGACGCAGCTTGTTAGCATGAGCCACCTAGCTGCTACGTTAGCCCCACGGTAGCTGTTTGGCTAGAAAGACACATCAACTAATATCTCTATAACTACATTTATGATCAAATTGACACACGTTCTATTACACAGACTTGTGATGGTTATGGAAATTTAAAGTAACATCTCCTCTCTCGTACAATTCCTGAGCCTCTGGCTCCGTGACTACTTCGCTTAGAGCAGCTGTCAATCACGACGTCTCACCTCCTTATTATAGCATCAAACAACTAATTAAAACGAAACTCATCAGAAGAAATGAACAACGTGTTAAGAACTACATAAAATGACAGAAACCATCTTTGGGAAAAATGTACTGTTACGTGTACTTTGACTTTTTATTTTGGTATATGTCCCATCCGCTAACATGGAGGGGGCGGGATTTATGACCTATACTGCAGCCAGCCACCAGGGGGCGATCCAGATGTTTTGGCTTCACTTTTGGGGAGCTGTCATGTTGTCCATCTTTTTATACAGTCTATGGATGATACCGATTCAATATGATTTTTTTTACTGTATTTTTTAAAAAGGTATTTATCTGTTTAAATTGATTTTCAAATGGATTTTATGTTACCAAACATTAAAACAAATTTTGTGTTTTTTGCTTTTAGAAGACAGGAAGGTTCTGAAAATGCTTCAAGTGATAGAAAGTGATTAGCTGCTGAATACAGTATGCATCAGAGTCCCTCAGAATAATTACTACATCAATAAACGCTTCAACTACTAGAATGTTTGTGCAGCACATAGTATTGTTTTTTTTAAACCTTTTTCCATCTTTGTATTTTTAATAATCAGATTTCACCAATTTATTTTGCATGAAATTTCAAGATTTTGAAAAATAAAAACAAAGAATTGTGATCCCTGCATACGCAGCAGCACTATACGGTGACTACACACAGAAGGCTTTCAGACATGGCATCCATGATCATCAGTTTTTTAAATGGTATGATCTTCATTAGTACAACCAAAAAATGGCTCCCACGTGCATTATGATCTTTGTAGAATGATTCACCGAATCCTGCAGTGGTTGTATAAAAGTGCTTCTACTGATTACTCACATAAACACAGAGTGTTTGCAGCACTTGTGACACCAATTATAACCGAGGCTTTAATTAAAGAAGGCAGGAATCATCCACAGGGGACGAAAACAACAGGCTGTCTGGCGTTAAATACCAAAATCATACATCTCTCATTTCTGTAATTATGATGTGACAGCACACTGACAAAATAGTACAATATGCTGAGTCTTGTTTTAGAAAACACAATATTGACAGGTGTTTATGTGGTTGAATAGTTATGCACTTTAGAAAGATCAAGATCAATTGAAAATGGAAAAATAAAACTTTCTTCTTTACTGGGAGCAGAATTTCAGTAATTCACCTGCTGTTATTTAAAAACTTTCTTCACTTGAGTTTTCATTTTTTCTCAAGTACATTTCACCCAGAACAACACATTGAATGGGGTTCAAAACGCACTGTTCACACAAACACACAACTCATCAAAAGACATTACCACGAGGTAATGGTCATGTTATCACGACAGTGATAAATGATCGAAGAAGAGAATGCTTTTAGTTAAGGATGTGGGATCCTTGTGAGCTCTTCACTGTCAGCGTCCAATTTCATTAATCAGTGCTATTGTCCTGTGTGCATGTGTGTGTGTGTGTGTGTGTGTGTGTGTGTGTGTGTGTGTGTGTGTAAGAGAGAGAGAGAGAGAGAGAGAGAGAGAGAGAGAGAGAGACTGTGTCTGTGCATGTAAAGGCTTGTGAGCTTGTGTGTATTTAATAGTGCTCCAGCAACTTGCACTTTTGAAACTGCAATTATATTTTTTTTAATTAACAGTTCCTCACAACGACTGCAGACCACTGACAAGATAATGAGACTGACATTTGCAGAAATTTCCGCAATTTGATGTCACTTAAAACCATAAATTACAATAAAATGAACAGTGGTGGTTTTGGTGCCCTCGGCAAACTCTCATGCTCCCCGTGATGCCCCTGTGATGATTAGGAGGCGGGACCTGCAATAGCTGATTATTTTTGGCCAGTTGGGGGCAGAGGAAACAAGTTGGGCAACACAAACACACTTTGACATAATCACCGTTTAAGTTGATATGACAAAGTTCTTTGCAAACAGTTGATTATTAACACATCCAGCAGTTACGGAGCAACATTATCATTCGTTTGGAGTCTTGTTTCTGTCCACCTGACGAATGTACAATATTCACTAGGCTTGCTGCGGTAGTCGGTGTTACCGGTGTTACGCGGTGTTCAGGCATACACCGATTACATTACTTGCCCACCGTCGTTTTGCTTGTTTTATAGAAATAAAACCCATTTACAACACTGGTGTTGTCACAGGTTTATCAACCAGTGGGAAAATGTCCTCACCGTCACATAAGATGCGCATATTTCTATGATTTCTAAGTAGATTTATGGACTTTTAACAGTAATGGACATCACAGATACCACTATCTGTGTAGTGTCGACAGTGTTGCACATAATCTAGTAATGTGTGCATCATGTTTGTGTGTTCAGACTGGAATGAGTAATGACTCTGACATTAAGGGGGTGCGAGGGGGAGGGCCAAGCATTTTTTTTCTCCAAAGGCCTTTGTTGCCTATAGCACAGATGTAAACTAATTATTAATCTAATACATCTACGATATAAGAGCTCCCTCTCTAAACAGAAAAACAATCAGTTGTCAAGCAAACACCTTCTACAGCTATCTAAACTGATCAATATGAGATGTAAATTAGGAGCACAGGCATCACTGTTCTCAAGAGACTTTAATCTGAAAATGTAAATTTTCAATATTGTCAGATTAAATGTAAAATCCTGTCTTTTTTCTCTCTATATTCTTGGTGTAATCATTCTAATAACACAGAGTATAGCCACACTGAGGAAATGTGAAAGAATGCGCCACACACTTTGGCTGCTTCCATCCTCTGATGATAAAAAGCACAATGAAAGAGGGGTCAAGCTGTTTCTTGGCAGACAAGAGCTATTCTGAAAATCCATTAGTGACTCAATGCAGCATCATTATCGCCAGCTGCTTAAGCATACAATATCCTGCTTTTGACTTTTCTGTCTTCTTGGCATTTTCCTCTGAGGTGAGTCTCAAAATACCACATGAAATAGGAAAAGTAGACAAGGAGAGGGTTCTTTAATGGAGATAGCGGGGGTGTGGTATTTTAAAAGCCATTTTTATGCTTCTGCTGAAAGGACATGAAGTCCTTCCATTAGCAATCATGTCGGCTTTGCGGCGGGACGTATTTTGGACCTTGTAAGAGTATTGTGCAGCACGGATACGTCTGTTTCTGGTATGCTGTAATCAGAGCCCCACAGAGGAAAATCAGATTTGACAAGTCTGAAATAGAGGGACACCAGGAGCTTGAGGATTCAGACAATCAGACATTTACACAGAATACAGAATAAGTCACACAGAGACACAAAAATAGAGTACACACTACACACAATCAGAATCACACACAATGGGGTGGAGTATTTCCTAATCCAGATTGCGGGTGTTGTATGCTGCTGTACAGATTGTAAAACCCCGAGGCCAATCATAATTGTGATTTGGCTATATAAATAAAATTGAGTTGACTTGACTGGACGTTATTATATACAGTATTAGTAGGATAATAAACATTAATACAACACAATGAAAGGTTGTGCAGACTTATTTGGCACCACCAAAGATACATTTTTAGCATTTTTTTCAACAGTTAACAGACCTAACTAGCAGCCTGGTAGAAATAACGTTTTTTTCTGCATCATTATGAGTCACTTTCACATCACACAGATCCTTTGATCTTTTGCTAATATATATAAAACAAGTTGATTAGTGGACCTTTACGTAAAGTTTAGTTTTGCTCGGTTTTCTCCCCATGGTGCTAGTTTGGTGGTTTGTGCTACACACACTCACAAGCACACATACAGGCACACAGCCACAGCCATATGAAGTCATACATGACTGGCCTGAGATGGCGCAGAGCCAGGCTGTGGGGGTTTGAACTGGTGTTCTAGTATAATGGTTCATACTGGAGCTATTTGTTCTATGTTATTAAAGGTGCACCAGATTCCCTCCGGATCAAGTGAGATTGGTGTTGCAAGGGGCTAACACAAAACCACAGAAGATACAGGCTTCTGATTCGCACATACAAAGGCACCATATCAAACACACACATGCACACTGATACACGCAGACACACAGCACCCTGTGGCACTGTCTAATCACAGCCAGTATGTATTTCTGTGTAGTTGTCTCAAAGGAGTCTCCATGCTGGGCTTACAGATCCCTGGTGAATGCCAACCCAGTGTGTGCATGTGTCTTGATCACAGCGGCAGGTTCTGTCACACAGAGGGATAGTTAGTGATCAAGAAGCTACAGGACAGGTCAGGTGAGGAGAGATAACTGTAGGGAGAAGAGAAATGGAGAGACTGAGGTATACGGCAAAAAAGGGGGATGAAAGTAAAGAGAAAGAAGAGAAGAATAAAGCCTGAAGAAATGGGGACTTTGTTCAGTTCAGGAACAGAAACAGAGAGAAATCACCCACCAGATCAGCAGACATCTTGCCATGAAAACGGGCATAAAGTGAAGGTGGTCAAGCATTAGGGGTGGGAAAAAAAACGATTCACCTATGTATCGGAATTTTTTTATCGATATTTAAATGCCAGAATCAATATATTAGCTTCATTTGAGTCTATGCAGAGGTAGAAGGAAGTTACCGCTTTTATTGTTGTAGTCTGAGTAACCTGACGTCACATCCGTTTCGTATCCGTCAACCAAAACAAACTGCAGTCAGCTGTAGCAAGCCAAAGCGGAAAAAGTAGAAAACGGCGGAGGATCCACGTGGATACGACGTGCACCCTCACATTTTAAATCCAACGTGGTAAACACTACACATACAGTAAAGTATGGAAACACTTTGGGTTTCACACATTGCAGGAAATGCAGAGCTAGACATCATGGCTAAAGCTGCATGCTAACTCTGTCATGGACAGGAAACGTTATCGTGTTGCTGTAAACGTGCGGTCAAGCCAACCGTCACTCTCATCATCGTGGTCAAATCGTCCGACGCTATAACTGTAGAGCACCCATATACTGACATTTATGTTAAATACAGTCAAACGGAGCTGACCATGGATGTATAAAGAGGACAGAGCTGACGGTAAGAGCTAGCAACGGACTTGGCGAAGTTGGCGGAAGTATACACGTGCGACTACATCTGGTTTTCAAAATAATGTGTTAACAAAGGGAACTGTATATACAAAATACATATATGGAAATAAGATTGATTGGATTATATTCACCAGAAGTATAAAACATTACATGTCCCTTATAAATTAAAAATAAAATACCACTAATTTATGAGGGAAATGTCTTTATTCTTTGATTTTTGGGTTGCTGGAAAAGAAATAGTATAAAATGCCTGACAATGACTGATATATTTGACTTTAGGACATATCTGACTACATACATGCTGAAAATCAAGCATTTCCACTGTATTAATTTAGATATTTTCCAAAGTAAAAGTCCCTAGAAGTGTATTATTCAACCTTTTCCCATGGTCTGGTGTTAAAAAGTTAACAAAAATCGCGATAAATCATAATATCGAATCGCAATTCTTGTAGAATCGCGAAACTTAAAATTTGCAATACATAGCAAATCAGTTCTATCAAGCAGTGCCCCGTATTTGCTTTGGATTCATTATGATTTAGTCCAGATTGGAAAGAAATTACACAAAAGGATGAACAATGTTGAATATGCATCCACCCTGTGGACTCTGTCGTCCAGTCTCAAACACACACATACAGCCAGACAGACACAACCTCATTTCGCTGCCCTGTGATACAAAATGGGATTTCTGTGTTTGAGCAGAGGGGGTCCGACGTCTACAGAGGGACACATGAAGAGGTGAGGGCGTTATAATCGCTGATGCCAGATTGGATGTCAGCTGCAGCATAAGTGACTATCTATCACCAGCGCGTGAAGAGGCCTCTTTATAGACGGCTAGACTTCAGACGGAACAGAAAAAGCCTCCTCTCTCCAGCCCACTCCACTGCCCTGCAGGAGGGATTGCCACACATGCACACAGAGGATTGCATTCATGCATACATGCACAAAGCAAGCAGACACACACATGGTGTTCACCCATACGGCTGTGAACATTCGTACACACAAACTGTGGCAGAAAAACATTTAGAAACACACACACGCTCATTTGCATTGCAACCCACACACACACACACAACACATCAAAGACGAAGCCTTGGGTCTCCTCTAAACACTCACACACACACACATTTTTTGGCTTTCTGCTAGTGCGTAGCAGCTCACTATATTGCTCATATTTACAGCAGTATAGCCAGTGGGCATCAGTTTAGAGGAAGTTCAGGATGTGTGTATAACATTTCAGTGATAAAATTAATGAGTTTTACTGCTAAATTGAAACGGTTATATTCTGTAGTTTTGTTTTTCCTTTGATGCATCATTTTATATACGGTTGAAACTCATGGATATTTGATTTTTACTTTAGATGGAGGGGTGTTTTAGTGTTGATGGATGTGCATAAGTTCAAGAGAAGTAACTAGTGGTGGAGGAAGTATTCAGATGCTTTACTTAAGGAAATGTACTTATACATTGTAAAAACAAAATCTCCATTACAGGTAAAAATCCTGCATTGAAAATGATCATCATCCATCCATCCTCTGCAACCGCTTATCCCGTTAGGGGTCATGGGGGGTCTGGAGCCTATCGCAGGGCTATTGAAAATTATATTTAAGTAAAAGTATGTAAGTATTATCAGGAAAATGTACTTAAAGCTGCAGTCAGTAACTTTGAGAAAATATGATAGAAAGTATTCTTTATAAAACTGCCACTATATCCTGACAGTAGTGCATTAGACAGATAATCTGTGGGAAAAATGCTGTTCCTCTGCTTCTTCCTAGTGCGCCTAATGGCATTTGCAAGATTTCACCGTGCGCGAAGGAAAACAACCAATCAGAGCCGAGCAGTCTCTACAGCAGCTGTCAATTACTGCTCGCGAAACTCGGTCAAACTAGGCAGCGCTGATCAAATATGAATCAATATTCTGTTGCTGTAATGCCTATTTCTCGCCTCAAATGTTTTCAGAAACATCTTGTAGTGTACTGTTTAGCTGTAAAAAGAGAAAGTTTGTGACCCGGCCGCCATGTTGAAAACAGTTGAGCCAAAACCAAGCACCGCCCTCCGGCCAGAGCAAACTTTCTCATTTTACAGCTAAACAAGTGCACTACAAGATGTTTCTGAAAAAATTTGAGGCAAGAAATAGGAGCGAGAAATCCTACAGATGCCATAAGGAGCACAGGAGGACACTGGAGGACACAGAGGCACATGATTTTTTTCACAGATTATCTGTCTCATGCACTATTGTCAGGATATAGTGACGCTTTTTTATCATATTTTTAAAGTTCCCGACTTCAGCTTTAAAGTATCAGAAGTAAGAGTAATCAATGCAAAAAAATGACTGTCTCACTTTCGTAGTTGGTTGAGGTGGAGCTAATTTTGAACTATTATGCATAGGACTGCAGCAAATTATTATTTTCGTTATATTCATCCTCTTGATTGGTTGTTTGGATTGTAAACATTTCTGAAAATAGTGACAAATGCCCATCACACTTATAATTATAATACACAATAATTAAACTAATTTAAAGGAAAAGCACCAGATCCTCACATTGGAGAAGCTGGAAACATGAAATGTTCATTCTGCATGAAAAATGACTTAATCAGTCATCAAAATATTGACTTATCGGTTAATCGACTAATCGTTTAAGCTCTACAGTACACTATTGGGTCATTTGATTTACAACAAAGCATCATATTTTATAAGCTCTGTGTTGGTTTAGTGTGCACAAATCTTAATTTGTAAAGTGGTCAGATAAATGTAGTGCTGTAAACGTATTTCCTTCTGCAATGTAGTGGATTAGAAGTGTAAAGTAGCATGAAAAGAAAACACTCAGTTATTTTCAACCACTGGAAAGAAACAAAGAAAGAGAAAGAGGGAACATGTTTCTATAGAAAGGTAGAGAGAGAAACAGTGTTTGTTTTCATCTCTGGGATCCTTTGCTAAACCATGCATGTAATTTGCTCTGCAGCCTCCATTTGTACATTTGTGTCTCTTTGTGTGTGTGTGTGTGTGTGTGTGTATGTGTGTGTGTATGTGTGATTATGTGTCAATGCATAGTCTCTGTCTGCACGTGGCCACATGTACAATATGTGTGTGTGTTTGTGTGTGCGTGCTTTGTCTTGCAGCAGCAGCGGCGGCTGCGGCAGATGCTAATCTGTGCTGAGAGTCATTATCTGTGTTTCCTGGGCCATTAGACTAATGCTAAGGGATAACACAGAGAAGTAGATGAGACCTGACGCTAACAGGGGCTAATCATCGGGACCACCTCTCACTGTGAGCTCAGCTATGACACTAAATATCCCTCAGAGGCAGCAACCTCAGGCAACGGCAATCAGATAATTACAGGAGCCTGGAGCATTTTATTAATAAAATTTCAATAAATTGTCTCAAATATTTGAACTAGCTGAGGTGTGTGTGATTTGATTTGACACTTGAATGGCCTCAGAAGTGCTAACATCCCTTTTGTCACTATTATTAATTATTAATATTCTCAAATACTGATAATTTCATTGTAGAGTAGTTTTTCTGGTCCAATATGCAGCCTGGCTGAGCATGGGGTTTTATTGGATTTGGAAAAAAAAAATCTTCGGGAATACTAAAATCTTCTAAAAATTGGCAAGTAAGTGATGCACAAAAGCCTGCAGGTGTATTTCTTACAGCTCTCTTAACCCCCAAATTTCCCCTAGCAACAACCATCTCAGAATATTCCCGGCATGTGGTGCTGGAGCTCTCTCTTTGCCAGGCATTGGCACAGCGTGGCAGCTCTAATCTGCATATCACCTGATCTGACCAATGAATCGCATCCTGTTTAATCATTCCATTTGACCTAGCAACCAGAAGCACCCGGCAAGCTTTTCGACTGGCAAACAGTAAAATAGAATAAATCCGCGGGAGCTCCAAAATCAGATGTCGAAAAAAGCGCTAACGAGGCAGGTTTCTGAGACTTTTTTTTTAGTTTTTAATGAGACGCTACCCGATGAGGGTGACCCCGCTGCTTCACACAGCACCGGGGCTAGTGAATGCACCCCCACGGATTCATCAAGGCTACAACTCAATATTAAACAGTCACAGGTACGTATTTACTCGGGGTTAATTCACTGTCTTTGCCCCATGAGAAATAAACTAGATTGCACACTGAAATAAAAAGAAAATACGGAGAGGGAGAGGAGACAGGAGGGGTGAGTGTGTATCAGGTAATTTACGAGTGATAAAAAAGACTGCTCATCTGTACAGTATATGTGTTTGCGTGTGTGTGTGCCATCTCCCGCTTCAAACACCAATCTTAAAAAGTGGAGAAAACACAGCGTCCCTGTCTTCTGTCGTCCCTGTGTAGCCGAGCTCTGGCTGCATTTCAAAGCCAACCTCGCTGACTGAGGCCTGGCCACAGAGAAGGCGAAGGGAGGGCTGCATGTGATTGAAGAAGATGGCTGAAGAAAAACAGCAGCACACACAAATACGTGCATGCAGACGCATACACACACACACACTTCTCTCCTGGAGGAAGCAGTAGTGGGGCTCCGGAGCAGGGCCCGGCTACAAAGGGACCCCACTGAGGCTGAGCAGACAAACAGAGGTGGCCCTGGGCAAAGGGAGACGATTGAACGCCCTACCGACCGAAGGGGGGAGAGAAACTTCAAACAACCTTCAGGATGAAAAGATAAAGGGAAAAGGAAAGGAAAGGATGAGGGGGAAGAGGAGGATGAGCAGGAGGCCACAGCTCCTGTTTAGCATATGAGTCTGTTTACTAGACCTTGCAGGACAGACTAGACTTATAGATGGAAGAAAGAAAGCAGGAGCGAAGGTTAGGTGAGGAGAGGAGTGAAGAGGAAAGGAGAGGAGAGGTAGGAGGGAGCGGGTGCAGGATCGGAGAGGGCCCCTATTAGCGAGGTCCGTCACCTTTTGGCCTGCCTGGATCTCCTCATCTCCATAATAGGCTGACCCCCCGTGTTTCAGGCTCATTAGAAAGGCAGACAACAGGGCCGGGCAGACACACGGCTGTCACCTCTCTGCTCCCAACGGAGACCTCGATGAGACGGGAGATAAAAGAAAGACGAACGGAGAGAGATGGTCGGAGAGGAAGAGAGAGATGGGGATGGAAGGTTGGGCCCCAGGTTTGATCAGGAGAAGAGAAGAAAACGAGAAAAGAGCTGAACTGCTTCTTTGGTGAAAAGACAAGAGAGGCGAGAGTGGTAACAGAAAGAGTGGTTTGTGTGGAAATAAATCTGCCTAGAAACAGTAATTTGATAGGAGCACGGAGCGTGCAGGACAAATAGTCTGCTGTGATTTGCCATTGTAAACCAAGCATATACAGTTTCAGTCAGTTAGAGCATCCCTAATCCCATATAAACACAGAATCACTCGTGCATCTGTCAACTGTACACAAGGGCGTATTTGCCACTTTGAAATTCATGTTTTATTCCTCATTTCTTCTAGTTTTAGTTTGAGTTGCTCAATTAAATCTCTCTAAACAGTGGTATCTTGTGAGAGAGAGAGAGAGATCTAAGTTGATCAAAATGTTGGTATACCCATCTTCTACATCATAGCGCTCACTGCAATTAAGCTTTACCAGGAAATGATTAAGTAAGTAAGCGGTTTGCAGACTTTTACGTGTTTTGCCTCAAAGGCAACACACAGGCTGCCTTAACCTCTTGATTGAGGTTATTGACGCCGTATGCAAACTGTGAGGAAGACTATAGTATCTGCATGTTTCGGGGGTTAAAAATGTGATTAATGTTTTTATTTACAGTTACATACCCCCTAAAGGGATGCTAGAATTCAGCATCAAAAACAATTTGTGGTAAAGCTGGAAATATCAGGTCTGTATCAGGAAAAGAAAATGTGATTTTGTTGACGAGGGCTGCAACTAATGACTAGTTTCATCATCGATTAATCTGCCAATTATTTTCTAGATTAATCGTTTGATCTATAAAATGTCAGAAAAAAGTAAAAAATGTCCATCAAAGCTTCTCACAGTCTAAGGTGAGGTCTTTAAATGTCTTCTTTGGTCAGTCCAAAACCCAAAGATATTCACTTTAATATGATATAAAACAGAGAAAAGCAGACAATGTCCATATTTCAGAGGCTGAAAAACAGCTTTTCTGCCATTTTTGCATGGAAAAATTACTTAGATTATCAACTAATCGATTAGTAGAAAGGCTTTAGCTCTATTGTTGACATTTAATCTTTTTGGTTATGTTGCCATTATTATGAAAAGCAGGATAACCAATTTCAACATACTATGTTAATTGCTAGATTGATAATGATTTCTATTAAAGCATTCCCCTCCGGACCTCTCTGATCTTATTGTGTCGTCACCCTTGGCTTTACAAAAGGAAAACAGTTACAACATCAACAAAATCATAAACACTCCTAACTTAAAACTTAATAACATCTAGATGAACTGGATCAGCTGATACACCTTCTTCCGTCTTAACTGCTGTTTAACGGCTATAAAACTCCACGAGACTCAAACAGCAGGAGAGAAACAACCATCTCCGAGTTCATTACTGTCACAAAATTGTTCCGCTCTGTTCAAATCCCCACTCTGTCACTGCTCATAAAAACAAACAAGCTCGTAAAAAAGCGTGACGCCGAACACGAGTGAAAGTGGTTGATTGACAGGCGGCCTGGCCATTGAGGACGCTGGTGGTTTATTTGGGATCCTCCCTGGAGAGCACGTGTTTTATTACATGCCGTTCCTGCTATTGATTAACCCGGCGTCCCGACGCCAGACTCCCGCCGGACCAGACCCAGGGATCAGAGGCACAAGGTCAAGGGTGACGAGGTCGATGACCTCATCTGGCCTTTTCGCTATTGGATGGTGATCAGTTACCTCACGGCTGATTGACCGGTGGGTTAAGTCGATGCTGCGTGTTGCCCGCAGGGAAATCATGGCTGATGAAATCACAACTGTCCCAGACGGGGGAGGAATTAAAGATGATTGATCCAACAAGAGCTATATTAGGAATATGATAAAAGATTTTCCTAACATTTGAAATGAAAAAGTGGAGCAGACATTTCCCCGATCCATTTAAAAATGTATTTCCCCTCCTGCAAGACTACGGAAAACCTTTAACAGATCAATCCTCCCTGTCTCACGAGAAGCCTGATCTCACCTTAGATCTCTCTATCCCTCATCCCTCCATCCATTTGTAAGCCTCTGGCTTCCTTGCTTCCACCCTCTCCATTCAGTTTTCAATGTGTGTATCATTTAAACCACCTGCCCTTCTCTCTGCATCACTTCTCTACAGCCCTCTCTCATCCCTCATTCTCCTCCTGCTTCTTCTGTTCTTCTCATTCATTTAATCCCCATACCAACCCTCTCTGTGTGCATTTGCTTGCAACACACACAAACACATAAAGGCAGGCCTCCCCAGAGGAAATGCCTGGCTGAACAGAGTATCGATTGGCTTTGAAAGGTGTGTCGTTTGGGTTTTTAGTGGACGTGAAGACGGTAGACTTGCCCGGAGCACCAAAAACTCAGGTAACATTGAAGTAAGCTTTGTTAGGTCCCAATTTGTTAAGAGGGGTGATCAGATAGTGACACAGAGTGGTGGAAAGTTACTAAACACATTTACACAAGTACTGTTCAACTACTATCTTGAAGTACTTGTACTGTACTTGAATATTTAGATTACATGTTACTTTATACTTCATTTCAGAGGCAAATATTGTACTTTTTACTCCACTAAATTTTTTTTCACAGCTATAGTTACTTTTCTAATGTATCCTCTAATGTGGGTTTTGTTGGTGGCGTTCTAGCTGTGAACATAGGTGTAGCAGACAGTGTGTGTACAGTTTATTTGTTGGTGAATAAATACTACGAGGCTACATCTCCTCCGCTCAAGCGAGCTATAGACGGGAGCCAACTTCCTGTATCTGTAACGCCGGCTCAAACTCTCTTAAGGTGGACCAGCTTTTCTCCTTAAACTGAAGAGTTTTTCTCAGCTTTTTAATGAATTATTAACATTTCTTTTAACCGTTTTAACCGAACGCGTTAATCGGTTAAAGCGCTTAATGTCGGTTAACGGTTAATTATTAACATCCCTAGTATCCTCATACAACAGTTAGGATATCTTACGAAAAGTTATTCCTCATTTTTCGTGCGTTTTCCTACGAATGTCCAGCAACACGAGACGCACATGTCAATCTTCACTCCAGTCTTTTCAAAATACACTTCCATCTTCATAGGTAACTACTTAGTTAGTAGGGCTGGGACGATACACCTATCTCACGATTCAATATTATCACGATACTTGGGTGCCTATTCAATATATATTGCGATTTTTAAATATTGTGATTCGATATTACGATTTATTGCGATTTTTGTTAACTTTTTTAACACTAAACCACGAGAAAAAGTTGAATCATACACTTCTAGGGACTTTTACTTTGGAAAATATCTAAATGAATACAGTAAAAATGTTAGATTTTCAGCATGTTGAACATGATTATGTGGATTACATACAAATTGATTTTGTAAATCTACTCCACCTCAACCCACTACAAAATTCAAGTATTGCTTACATGTTAATGCATCAATGCATGAGCTGCGTTAATGCATAATCACTCAATAATATAATCATGACAATGTCAATAACGACAGACGACAGGTGCCACTCTGCATAACGTTATGAACCCTCTTTCTGTCATTCTCAAATGCAAACACATACTGACAGGAACCGCGTGCATAATCACGTGTACATTTATAGGGCCCGCAAACACATACAGTAACCAAATACATTACAGCCTTTAGGATAGAAAAACAGGCAATCATTATCTACTACACACAGACCAATTGAAACGCCTCCCTTCTGTCATACACACAACCTCCTGAGCAATGCACACACCGAACTAATTGAGCGGATTTCAGATTTCACTTCCTCACAACTGATACACTGGAGATCCCTAAACAAATTTATCCAGCTTTTACACAAAGCTCTCCCTGGTGGTGTCTCAGACCCCCCTCCCCCCTACTCATCTCTCTGTCTGGCTCTCAGGGAGCTCGACCATTTACACTAGCTGGCCTCACCTGTCACAGAGCCGTTGATGGAGATGGAGAGAGCAGAGAGAGGTGAAGAAATGAAGAGAAAGAGAGACGTATGATTGCATGTGTGCGTATGTCTCCCTCCATGACAACCCTGTCCTCTCTCCTCCCCTCCTCCTCCTCCTCCTCCCCACTCAGTCTGTTGTTTGCTTTAATTTGCCCTGCCGGCCGCGACCGCAAGCTCATAGTTTATTTTGATAAATTGAAAGGGGAAGCCCCGTTAATAAATCAGGGCCCGTGATGAAGAAAAGCCTTAAATAGGATATTAAGATTTATATCAGAGACTCTGGTCGTACGCTGACAAGTACACAATTGCTCCCTCTTCTCCCTGTCGTCTTTCTTTCTCTCAAACGCACTCATTTCATCTCCCTCTCCTGCTCTCTCCTGCTCTCTCTCTCAAGCCAAATTGTCCTTGCTTTTTTCATGGCACCGACAGGACGATTTCTTATCAGGGCTCGGAAAGGTGGGAGTGAGGCGAGAAAAAAAAAAAGAGAAGTAAAAGAGGAAAAGGTAGGAGGAAAAGGGGAGTTGGAGAGCAGAGGGGGTTCTCTGCTGCAGCCTTTGTGTTATTGGCTCAGTGGCCGAGCGTGAATGCAACACACAGAGCTTCATTACAGGAGCGCAGGGGCTATCCGTGTGACAGGATGCAGGATGTGGAGTGTGCGTGTGTGTGTGTGTGTGTTCTGCATTTGTAGCAAGATGCAAGATTGAATTTGTGTGCCTGCGCCTGCTCCTGGGAGTATGTGCATAAGAGTGTGTGTATATGTTTGCATGTATGTGTGTGTGTCTTCCTTAGATCTGCGGCGTGAGCACACACTCTCCCAGTGACTTATTTACTCCAGAGGCGAGGCTCTAAACCCCAGGTACAGAGCCCTGCACAGAATAATTGCTTCTTTTTTTTTTTCCATCCCCCTGCATCACGTCGCCTCTTTGTTCCTAACCGCTCACATGCAAGAAGTGACATCTATTTGTGACTGAGTGTGTGTCCGCATGCATATGAATAAATAAGAGTGTGTGTGTGTCTGTCTGTGAGTATGTGCGTCTGCATGGGTATGAGACCCACAATGTGTTTAAAGCAATACTCCAACATTTAACACCTAACTCCACAAAGTAGATTAGAAGATAATAATGTTAGAGCTATCAAAGTTAAGGCGTTCTAAAGCTTTTAAAGCTAGAGTGAAAATACTGGCATCATATGAAACTACAAAACCTAAGGAATCCATCACCAACCATGTCATACTAGCTTGTCGCAAAGGAGGCTAAATAACGCTCCAAACTTGCGCTAAAGTTTGGCGAGGAAAAACTGGCATGGCCATTTTCAAAGGGGTCCCTTGACCTCTGACCTCAAGATATTGAATGAAAATGGGTTCTCTGGGTACCCACGAGTCTCCCCTTTACAAGTCTCCCCTTTACAGACATGCCCACTTTATGATAATGACATGCAGTTTGGGGCAAGTTATAGTCAAGTCAGCACACTGACACACTGACAGGTGTTGTTGCCTGTTAGGCTTCAGTTTACCATGTTATGATTTGAGCATATTTTTTATGCTAAATGCAGTACCTGTGAGGGTTTCTGGACAATATTTGTCATTGTTTTGTGTTGTTAATTGATTTCCAATAATAAATATATACATACATTTCCATAAAGCAGCATATTTGTCCACTGCCATGTTGATAAGAGTATTAAATACTTGACAAATCTCCCTTTAAGGTACATTTTGAACGGATAGAAAATGCGTGATTAATGCGATTAATCACAATTAACTATGGACAATCAGGCGAATAATCGCGATTAAATGTTTTAATCGATTGACAGCCCTAAATAATATTAATTTCATCTTTGTGTGTTCAGCATGTGACCTGGTTAGCCGAGCTCAGCACAAAGACTAGACGCAGAGAGGGAAACAGCTAGCCTCTACTCTGTACTGAATACGCAGTGATGAACTTGATCATATGAATCTCATCTAACTCTCAGTGACTTTCAGCGAGGCATAATAAGCTAATTTGCCACAATGTTGGAATATTCCTTCAAACTGCATCAGCGGCGTCTGTGTTTTCAAATGTGTTCACACCCTCAGAGAAAAGATGCAGCTATGCAAATCAGCGACCACAACTGTGAGCAATTACCAGTTCAGCATTCGACCATCATTTCATTCAGTTTCAGAGAAACCGGCTCCAGTATCTGGTCTATTAGACTGTTGAGTAATGCTTTTAACTCCGTTCCCATAATTAAACCCAGTGTACAATTGAACACTCAAAGGCGGGTTACTTGCGTTGCGTAATGATTGCAATTAAGGGTCGCACACAAAGCTGGGAGCTGCTTTCGGAGTCGCCGCGCGTGACGCTAGCAATTAATTGAAAATGCAAATACACAAGCTGATGAATGAGACGAGTGCTGGGTGTACACTGCGTGAAAAGACTATCCGCCACACTTCAGAAGGCGGGGGGATGCGCCTTGTATTCCTTCAGAGAGGAAATCAAACCAATTGGATATGAAGCATAGCCGAGCCGCTGGGGAGAGCGTGCCGTTTGCTGAGACAGTGTGATACTGCAGACTCCAGGCACAGACACAATAAGACGCTGATTAGACAACAACAGGGTCGTGGAAGAAAAATGCTCTTTGCGTTTGCAACATAGGGGGAAAAAAAGCTAATATTGCCTATTTATATAAGCATAAGCTTCCAAATTCACCAGTTTATCAGTCAGACGCAGCCTTACTGTGATCAGTCACGCTGATGCCGCTGCCAAACTGCTACCAAATATTGCTCTCAGTACGCAAAGTACTTGTGATATCTGAAAAGTACCAGCCATGTAAAAATAGTCAGACAGGCGCAGGCAGGCAGACAGACAACCGGAGACACAGGCAGAGCCACTGTGTGCGGTTGTCTTGACAACAGAACAAGAGCAGCGCCCAAATAAATCCACCCAGCACTCACAAAAAATCAGTGCTACAACATCAACTTTTGTGGAATATTCACCTCTGCGTTTTCTTTCCCGCAGGCAAGGACACACAGAGGCAACATGAAACGATGGTGACGGGCTATTTTGCCTCAAAACGGTTCATACAGCCTATTATGTTATCTACAGTGATTTCACCCCAGCTGCCTGTCCCAGAATGCTAAATGAGCTATGCACCAAAACAGTTGCCCATTATCCTTCATTGCTGTAAAACCCTGCTTACATTACCAACATGAACCTTGACATAAGTCTGAACTGCAGCCCCAAAAAAAAAGAATCCAAGCCTGAGTATCACTATGAGTAACTCTTATGTGGTTACTTACTAGCCTTGTTATGCAGCAGACTGATGGTATCAATGCAGTGTTGGTGTGTCCAATTGACCATATATACACTAGGGCTGTCAATCGATTAAAATAGTTAATCGTGATTAATCGCATGATTGTCCATGATTGCGATTGATTGCAAATTAATCACACATTTTTTATCTGTTCAAAATGTACCTTAAAGGGAGATTTGTTAAGTATTTAATACTCTTATCAACATGGGAGTTGGTAATGACTTGCTTTATGCAAATGCATAAATATATTTATTATTAGAAATCAATTAACAACACAAAACAATGACAAATATTGTCCAGAAACCCTCACAGGTACTGCATTTAGCATAATAAATATGATCAAATCATAACATGGCAAACTGCAGCCCAACAGGCAACAACAGCTGTCAGTGTGTCAGTGTGCTGACTTGACTATGACTTACCCCAAAACTGCATGTGATTATCATAAAGTGGGCATGTCTGTAAAGGGGAGACTCGTGGGTACCCATAGAACCCATTTTCATTCACATATCTTGAGGTCAGATGTCAAGGGATCCCTTTGAAAATGGCCATGACAGTTTTTTCCTCGACAAAATTTTGCGCAAGTTTAGAGCGTTATTTAACCTCCTTCGCGACGAGCTAGTATAACATGGTTGGTACCAATGCATTCCTTAGGTTTTTTAGTTTCGTATGATGCAAGTATCTTCACTCTAGTCCGGTACAACCTCCGGAAGATCGATTGTGTTAATGCGTTAAAGAAATTAGTGGCGTTAAAAACGAATTTGCGTAAACGCGTTATGATCACGTTAAGTTTGACAGCCCTCGTGTAAACGTATTCACCTCCCTGTAATGGTACACCAGCAATGTGACAGAAATGGTTAGCGGTCTGTGTCTGTGCCAGCTACCAGTGTTCTCCATCAGCTGCTGCTGGTTAACCCTTGTGAGCCGTGGCATTACACAGCTGGCACAGCCTGGCAGGAAACACTGGGTTTAGAGCAGCATGCAGGAAACAGGATGGATAGAGTGGGTAATTCCTGGCATATGATGGTGAACATACTAGATCAAACATGACTAACAGTGGCTTTTTCATGTTCATTGGTCTGTAGGAGGATTTAGCTGTTGCTGCTATCGGATGCTTCATGTCAAGATTTGCTAATTTCGATGACAAAAGAATCAATCCTAGTCAATACCAGCTCTTCCATCAGGTTCCTGCACTTACATGATTATTCCGTGGCCATGGGGGAAATCTAAGTCTCTAAACTTTCAACTTCTTCCACTTCCACTTGTTTGGCTTCATCAACAACATGTTTACCAGCCAAATGACTGCTGATTTTAATTCAATCATCTTTTTTGTGCATTCAGGGTCTGTGGTGACCGGCAGCGTCCAACTGGCTGAACTTGGCAGAGAGGAAAGTATTAGCACCTGGCTACTGGACTGACTCTAACAGAGAAACTACACTGCCACCATTGAGCATCTGGTGACACAATCAGATATCAGCAGTCAAGTGGACGCTCCCTTTGAAGCCAGTTGGACTTTCTGTGGAGCCTGGATGTGTCATCTCCAGTGGCAGACTCCAGGGTATGCTATGTCAGTTTCAGCTTTGATGTTTCATCGTGGTCTGAAAGCAGTTTATTATTGAGTATTTGAGAAAAAATATAAAATAAAATTCAATAAAAACACACAATCCCATTTTAGTCAAAACCCAACCACAGACAAACACTTCTGAGAAATGATCTGCCTCTTCTCAGCGTGGAACAGCACAGCACAGCATGTCTGGGCTTGGCACAGGCAGCCAGACCACCTGGCTGATGCCAACTGTGATGTATGGCGCTGCCTTGGCAGGGGCCCCCCGCAGAGTGGCACGGGGGCATCGGGAGGGTACCACCAGTCTGACTAACAAAAGGCACTTAACTTCAACGCACTCCATCAACATCTCTATTCAGCTCCTCTGTGCAGAAGGGGTGGACCCTGTTGTATGCTATGCAGCACACACACACAAATGCGTACACACACACACACAGGTGCTTGTCTGTGTGTGTGTGTGTGCCTGGTGACAGATGGAGGATTGAGTTGTCAGACCCACGCTTGGCGGTGCTGTAGGCCCTTGTCGGCTGGCTGCTGCTCCTTAACGTGTTAATTAGCCTACTTGTTCCTCCTGTTTGGTAATTACAGTCAGCCTGGGCCAGGACACTCATCAAGGGCCACTGATCGCAAGACAGGAGGGCAGGCAGGGGTAGTATGGGGACATATGTCTGAGGTGGTATGTGGTGCATACACGTAAGAGTGCAGAGTGTTAGAAAATTGTCCAAACTAAAGCCTCATTTCCACTGCATGGTAGGACATGACTCAACTAGAGTCGCTATTTTTTGGTTTTCCATTGGCAAAAATTGTGGATAGTACCTGGTACCATAGGCGGCGCCGGAGCGAGCAACGCATGCTGTGTCACGTCAAAGATGATGTCACGGCAGCTAAGAATCCCGCCTACATTGATGGGTATCTCTGCAGTGGAAAACAAAACTGAGAAGAGCACCTGCTACCAAAAGCGAGTCGAGTAGAGTCGAGTCAATCCGAAACATGCAGTGGAAACGAACGGCAAGTAGAAATCCAAGATGAGACAGAACTCTATGCAACTTAAAGGACCATACTGGCATGTTTGCATTCTTTATCACTTGTTCAGACTCACACTCACACGTGGAAGCTGTCCAGTACAACCACAGTGTGATCTGTTGGCCACTCAGCAGTTGAGAGTTAAGGGCCTTGCTCAAGGGCTCCTTACTGGTGGTAATGAAGAAGAGGAGAGCGATGCTCTTCACTCCTCCCACCCACATTTATCCTGCCGGTCCCGGGATCAAACCGGTCAAACGCATTAGGTTCGTTAATGTATTTTTCCTGCATTTGAAGAGAGCCATTGGCTTCCATTAGCGTGAACATCAAGTCTGCATAAATTCATGTCAATGTTACATTATTATTGAGTGTTAATGTAGATGAATTTCAAAATGCTGCACTGCATTACATCACTGCAATAATGTAACTAAGACCAAAAACATAATTCAGACTTGATGTTGACTGTGTTGGTTTCAAGAGTGTGCTGATATATTTTAGATGGGAATGAATGGAAACCAGCAGAACGGTACGGTAAGCTGTGATGTGAAGCATAAGTGATTTGTAGTAAAACATGCAAATCCACTACGACGATGCTTTAAGGAAATAGGATCACGACAGCTAATTGACAATGGGCAGAAAGTCAGAATGTTAAAAAAATAAATAGCAAAAGAGGTATATTAACACACAAAACTGTCAATTTATACACTGACAATTACAACACTGAATGTAGCTGGTGGAATATGTGAATAAGAAGTATGCAAAAATACTTTTGATTAAAGCAATACTAGAATAGAAAAGAATATTGCACTGAAAGCAAAAGCATAAAGGGCTTAAATTGTTATTCACTGTGGCTGTTTACCTTGAAGAAGGTAGACAGGGGAATAAATGAGGTGACAGAGGGGGAAAAAAGATAATATATGTAGAAAAACATGAGCAGTAGGAGAAGGTTAATAAAATGAACACGCTGAGCGAAAAAGCAGTCAAGAATGGATAAAACAGGGGTTTTTTTAAGCACCTTGAATGGACGTCAGATAAGTGCTGGGAGAGGTGGAGTGGTGGTGGTGGTGGAGGTGGTGATGGGGTGTCTCCATCTTTTGCCGTTATCTCTCCCCCACCTCCCTTCAGGAAGCAGCCAGTTCATTTGCCTATGAGTGTCTGACAGAGGCGATTAAGAGCAGTTTGTTTTATGGACGTGGGCTAATTGAGTTGGCTAGATTGCCGTCGCTCGTCTCGCTCTCTCTATATTGAAGATTACATATTTCCTTTTCATATCTTGGCGCTGCAGCCGCCCGACCCATCTATCTCCATTCCTCCTTTCTTCCATTCCCCCTTCTACCGCCATGTAAAGTGAGAAGGGGCTTTGGTCCTACGTCTAATTAGTGCTCCTCTCCATCACTCTCCCTCTGCCTTGTTCACTACTATATCCTCACCCGAGAGACCTTGCTTCGCCTCTCCATTCTCCGTCTCTGACCCCTCCTTCTCATTACCTCCTCCTCTTGCTCCACTCTTCCTCCTCGTCTTCCTCTTTGCACCACTCCATCTTTCACCCTCTCCACCTCTCTGTCATTATTCACCCCCCCTCTGCCACTGTCCCTCTCTTCCTTTCTACTCCCCCTCTCCCTCGCTTGCTCTCTCCTTCTCAATGAGTTAATTAGGCTCATCTCTGGCACCCTCTCGCCGAATCCTGTGCCCACAGGGCCAGTCGCAGCACTCCTCTGATGATTAGCGGGGGGCGGCTCTATTTTTAGAAGACAACAGAAAGAGGAGAAGCGGAGTGGAGAGAGAGAGAGAGACAGCTGAAGGTCATTTGGTACTTTCACTTTGAGCATATCTATATCAGAATGTGTGAAAGTGAAGGACAGAGAAAGGAAAAGGGAGAGAGATGGAGGCGAGATGGAAAATGACGCAAAAGCCTTCCAAGTGGATTCAATAGTTGAAGACGCAAGTGTGCATATGCTCTTCTTTCAATGACACCGTTTACATGCACACTTATATTCCACTATTATTCCGAATATTACAATATTCAGAATTTCTGGGTCATGTAAACAGCATATCCATTTGCATATTCTGAATAGGCCTTATTCAGAGTGGAGCATTTTCCGATTAAGACATGTCGATATTTTGGGTTTATTTCTTTGGACGTGTATACAGCGTATTCCGAATATGCATCTCAAGTTTGCGACACACGGCTTCTTGCCTGTTTTAAGGCCCTGGCACACCAAGCAGACAGTGTGCCGTCGGATCTAGTCTGCCCGTGTTGGAGGTTTTTCGGTCGATTCAGTATGTTGAATCGGCGGCGGTGCCCGTTGGCGAGAGAAATCACTCTGATTGGCTGTTCAGCTTAAACGAATCACTGCACAAGGAGAGAAAGCCAACGAGTAAAGTCAAGAGGAAAAACACAGAGGGGCTGTTCTCATTTTACATCTTCATCTCATCTGATCATTCCAATACACGGATATTTTCACAGCGACAAGGCCGTCTGGAATGAAGCTAAGTGGTAAGAGAGAGTGGTGTGAAAATAGTCGGCAATCGCCGCTTTATTTCATGTACGTATCATAACAACGACTTGTATAGCCGCAGTCATCGGTCTTCCAGTTTCCGTTTTTAAATGACAAATACAGACTACGGCGACCTGCTGGTAGGGAGAGTTATTTCATCTCCCGCAGGCGCAGAACGTCCGGGCTAACTGTCCGTTGGCTGTAGTCTTTGTGGTGTGTTTGAGTGCAACTTGTCGGCCAAAACAAAAGTGACGTGAGGGCGAAGCAACAGGCGTCCTTTGTCGGCGCTAGTTCTCTGTCGTCGGGTTGGTGTGTCCCCAGGTTAAGGCCAGCTCTGTGCGTTGTACGCAAACCAACTAGCCGGCGGTTTGCAGAGATGCATGCCCAAAAGACAAGTCCACATTTCTGTTTGGAAGGACTAACGCCTACTTTTAAACATTTTGAAAGACTTGGATATCAACAGGTTTTTGGATATGCGCAAATATCACTAGCCAACCTTTTCAAGAA
The DNA here is from genome assembly GCF_043250625.1 of Sebastes fasciatus. Lineage (NCBI taxonomy): Eukaryota > Metazoa > Chordata > Actinopteri > Perciformes > Sebastidae > Sebastes > Sebastes fasciatus. The sequence continues at coordinate 33,415,636 of NC_133797.1, forward strand.
GGTGGTCGAAGGAATGAAAGAGGGAGGTTGAAGTTCGCCACCGGTTACGTTAATCGGAGTATGCACAGCTGCATGTAAACGGGAATATTAGTGGAATATTCATCTTCATTAGCCATGTAAACAGCTACTGTACGTAGTCACAGTAACCAAATGGAGCTCCATTGTTGTAGTTACTATGACTATGAGGACAACAGAAGCATGATGATTATTATTTCTATTGGTGAATTGCATTGAACATGTTGGAAATTCCCAGCAAGGACATACCCCAATCCCAAGACTTGTTTTTTCATAATTAAAATGTTATGCTACACACTCATGATCTCCCACAATTCAATGCTGCTTGGACAGAATGAGTCATTTCTTATACGAAGGCTATTCCAGACTGGAAGTATGGAAGGTCTTGCCCTTCTGTAAAAACACTGTGGGCAGAGAAAATGAAGACACCAAGTATGTGGGATGATAATACTATATTACTGCAGTATTGTACAGCTGTGCCAGCTATTAAGCAGACGACATTTGCATGTACTGTAATGCTGTTTTTGTGGAGTCTCATGGTATAGATTACAGCTGCATGTGCAATCCATTGGACTATATTCAGTGAGTATATTCTGTTTACCTCGAGGGGATGCTGATCAAGTAGGTAGTAGTGATCCAACACAAAATCTGGCTGAACACCTGCTGTACAACCATACTTGTATTTTCTATTCATTTCAGGCAATAACAGGAGTGGAGGCATACTTGAATCTACTTGTTATGAGGCAATGACAGCACACCACCGAGTTACAAATGTCCTCTACTTTGCCACACACTGTCAAGCTGACTGAGGTTACATTTCCTTACCGCTTTTCTAATATACCAACCGCCTACTGTATGTTAACAAACAGGACCACGAGGCACACATGCCTAATGACAAATACAGACACCGGGAACAGCGGAGACGGTATGAGTCAAACCACCAGGAGTTCATTTACCCCTCTCTCTCTAATAAACAAAGCAATCACTGACAGTCAGAGACACAATTATGAGGTAATTACGCAAAATAACAGATTTTCCCTCTCCACCTTCCACGCTTGTTACACGCCGGTGCCCCCGCAGATTGCAACAACCCCTCCTCTCCTGTGCGACTGTTAACCCCCTGCACTCCCTAAACGCGTACGCGCTCACGTGTACTTACACAACACGGAGTATACACACAGATACACAAGCACAAAAAAAAAGAAACGCACACAGATTTATGCAAAAGGTTATTCATGCGAGCGTGCGCTCACTCACACACGGAGTCATCCCCCTCCCTCCCAGAGCTCGTCTTAATTAGCAGCCAAGTCGTCTCATGGCAACACACTCGTCAATCTCCCTCTATGTAGCCTTGTACTAATTAACTGATTTAAATGGGAGTGCGTAGCGGAGTGACACGGGGCGCGGGTTCTTGTCTCTGAACCGCCCCCTTTCCTCCAAACCCCCCCCAAGCCTCCAGTTATCAAACCAATCTCTAGCTCACAAACTTTCTCTCTATTAATCCCTCACTCCATCCCTCCCTTTCTGCTTCTTCTCTCCGACCCTTCAACACAACCGCTGACTTATTTGATTACAGCCGTCGACCCAGGCACGCTCTCCGCCCTGCCAACTGGCAAGCCACCGTGCCCCCGTGCCCACATGGCTCATTGGCACGGGCGCTGCCGCTCATTTCACAACATGGTCATTATCGTGGGCAGCTCCACAGGGAGGGATTACGCTAAATATGTAAATGAGAGCAATGTTGAAAGTGTCACGGAGCAAGAAGGAAAAGGGGAGTGTTGCGGAAAGAGCTGTGTCCTGATGTCAAAGCATCTGATGTTGGTAAAAGTGCAAAATTACAATTTGAAGAGTCTGGGCCTTATTCCGAATGGAGCATTTTCCGATCAAGACATGTGGGATATGCCGATATTATTCTGGTTTTAGGGGCATTCTTTGGACATGTATACAGCGCATTCAGAATATGCGTCTCAATTAGGGTTTTTAAGGCAGTTTGCGACACACTTCCTCTTGCCTGTTTACGTCCAGTTCTGTGCGTTGTACACAAACCAACTAGCCGACAGTTTGCAGAGATGCATGCCCAAAAAAAAGTCTGCATTTCTGTTTGGAAGAAGAAACACACCGACTTTTAAAAATCACCAACGACTTGGATACCAACAGGTTTTTGAATACGCGCAAATATCGCTAGCCGACATTTTCAAGAAGGCGGTTGAAGGAATGAGAGAGGGAGGCTGAAGTTCGCCACCGGTTACGTTAATCGGAGTATGCATAGCTGCATGTAAACGGGAATATTAGTGGATTATTTATCTTCATTAGCCATGTAAACAGCTTAGTAGGAATATTGTCTTCTTCGTTATAAGGGCAGAATATTTTTAGCATGTAAACGTAGTCACAGTATAATGACATTTTACAGAAGAAGTACGTGAAAAGACGATTTAAGAGTTTACTTAAATAAAAAAAATAAATAGAAAACAGTGCTGCTTTGTCGCTGTAGTAGAGGCCACATGTTGAAGCAACAGCCCATTGTGTGTTATAGTAAATTCAACACTCTATAATGAGCCCCTTTGAGAGTTCTCTATGCATACTGTAACTCTGCAGACAAACCATGGCTCATTCCCAGGTAAGCCACCCATACTAATAATCCACATCTTCACGTGAGGCGCTTTGTTAAATTGCCTGAGCAACCAAATGGAGCTCCATTGTTGCAGAGAGAGCCGTGTCCTGATGTCAAAGCATCTGATGTTGCTAAAAGTGCAAAATGACAATTTGAAGAGTCTGGGTAACAAACTGAGCCAACAGCCACGGGATAATCGGCGACTGCAAAAAAATGAAATCTCATTTCCATAAAATGAAATGTAACAAAAATCTGTCTGAGTGACAATTTTTGTTTCATAGACAGTCCTGCCTCCAGCATTTTTCAGCCCAGGCAGTTTCTTTGTTTTTTTTGCAGAAAATGAATGAATCGCTCTTGGCTACCATATATTTTGTGGAAATGATGTAGAAATCATAACTTTGCCTGTCCCACTCACCAGTCAAATTTGATCGGATACATATTTGAAAAAAAATAGTCTTCATGTAGAGGGGGGCACTATCCAGACATAATGCTATAATCAGTCCCAGTGGAGACGGACTTAGGAGCATTTGAAGGATAAATGATGTCCAATTAATGCGAGATTGGAAAGTAGATTCCCCAGAATTCCCTGTTTCAGTCTGTGAGGTCCTTGGTTGGAGCAGGAGTGTAGCTGCTGGCTCTTGCAAGCTGCCCTGAGGGCCTCTCTCTCTCTCTCCTACTGCTCAATTACAGCCGCAAATGATAAAGCACCTCATATAGTAGCCAAGGCTACAGAGCTGCAGGCTCCATGTCGGGCCCTCATCAATATTTCAGCTCCCTTCCTTTATACTGTATTTACCCTTATCTGTACAATGATAGGTCACATCACACCTCCAACCTCCCTTCCCTCAGGCAGTGGGTACGAGCCGTTATACCTGAATGAGAGCAACAGCAAAGCGGCACAGATGGGGTTTCACTGAAGTGTGTGTTTGTTTTATTTGTTTAGGGGAAGGCGTGGCCACATTGTCTCAAACTGGGCCTGAATTTATTGACATGTTTCAGTATGTCCAATAAGTGAGGATACAGTCCATCTCTTGGGACTTTGCTGCTGAGCCACAAAAAGGCCCCTCAGGCTGTCGTCTTTGGATTCCATCAGCCCGACTTGTTTTACAACTCATCCTTTTCTTCCTCTACTTGCTCTCATTTCTTCTTATCAGTCTTCTTCTGAGTCAAAGAATAATTCAAATTCATTACAACTTGGGGCTAATTTTCTTAGTTTAGGCCGCCATCCTTGTCAGTAATAATAACATTGGACTCATCAAGTTAATTGCTGAGATCTGGGAATGAAATGGGGTGAAGAAACACGAGCAGTCAGATGACTAGACAGGGTTTTCATCAAACAACCAGGTTAGTCAAGTTAGTCAGTCCTTATTTGGAAGAGAAAATGAAGGCAGACATGAAAATTATTTTCCACACTGTTGTAAACATCCATCAAAGATTACAAACACCTGTTTCAACATTGATCTCCTCTACTGTACTGTACTCCCTGTATTTGTGTTTCTGTGAGCAATGAGGGATTATTATTACCAACCTGTATGCTCACTTTCAGTTTCACCTATAACTGATGTAGTAGATAGTCTGGCTGAACTATTGGTTTGTTCACAAACTTGTCTGATTATCTGACTGCTCTGCATTGTCACAAGTAATCACCGTAGAAATTTATGGTCTGAGTTCGGGGAAGTAAATTTGGAGCGTTATTTAGCCTCCTTCGCGACCAGCTAGTATGACATTAGATTAGATTCCTGAAGTTTCCTAGTTTCATTGATGCCGGTACCTTCACTCTGGCTTTAAAACGGAGCCTGCTACAACCTCCAAAAGACAGAATAGCGGCCGAGTTTGCCGACGAGCCATCTGATTTTTAAGACGGTAATTAAAAATCAAAACGGCGTTTTGGAGAATCGCTTCTGTATTGCAAAACATAATATTGCGAAACTCCTGTGTATCAATATTTTCTTACACAGAACAGCCTCTAAATATCGTTTAAGAGAGTGAAAGGTAAAGCAATAAGAGCTAGCGATAGAAAAAGAAGCTGCAACGGAAAAATCTGAGTGCAGCAGTGAGGGTTAGTATCAGAGAGCCTAAAGGAGTCTGAAGGGACGTTGTAAGGCCATTTTTCTCACAGCGATCCAATATTATCAGAACGACCCACACACACACACAAACACTTTTACACACCCTGTACCCCCCCCCCTCCTGAAACCCCCTGGCTCTCCATCACGGCTCGCGGTGCCCGTTTTTCACAGCAGGTAGCTAATTCCGCTTTTATCCCCGAGTAATATTGGCCTTATCGCTCGCGCCACTGCATCCATGCCGAGACTCAGTGAGCCACAGGGTGGGGGCGGTGGTGGTGGTGGGGGTGAAGCGAGGCGAGGCGAGGCGAGGCAGGTGCTGCTGGAATGTCAGCTTGGTGGAACTGATTGTGGCCACAGAGCGGTTACACACACACAAACACGAACACACACACATAAAGAGAGAGAGAGAAACATAGTCCCCCAGGTCCTGCTCACTCAAGCCCCTTCTTGGGCCACCAATATTGCCACTGATATTGCCTTGGTGTTATATCCTTCAAGATACACACACACGCATGCGTACACACACACACACACACACACACACACACACACACACACACACTCCCTGAACGCTCTGCATTCACCTCGATGCAGCCACTGCTATCACTTGCCATCCAGCCATATCAAGGCACCCACAACCTCTGCTCCTGCCGCTAGGAGAGTCACACACACACACAAACACACTCACAAGGGAGGGGCAGGGGAAAACCATTTCACATTTCGCCCACCCCTGCTCCCTCTATGACTATTTTCACTTTTTCCGTCCACATTTTCTCATTCCACTCCTCAATTACAAGTGAGACCTGGGGCTCCCCTTGTGCCCCCTTCCTCCCCCGACCCACTCTCCTCACCCCCCACCCAGAGGATAGGGTCCCTCTCACTCGGTAAACAAGGTGCGGATGTCAGAGAATACAGGAGCCTGTTAATGTGCTCTGCTGCTATACCACACCATACATCACCATGTTTAGGTCTCTGGTTGTCACTTAGCCTTGCAAACAATCGCAAACACATACAGTATAGACAGGTTGACACACAATAGTGGGGGGACTTTGCAGTATTGAAAGCTAAATGCCACTAATAGGTTGATTCTGCACACACAATGAATTCAAATTGCCTGCTGTGCACCACATCGAGCTTAACACACTGCACTTGAGCATTCCCATCAAACTGGGGGCATTTCCCCCGATGCCTATCTGAGCTGCGTTAATGAAGATATATGGCGCAGGTACACTGATGACATTTTCATGGGCAGCAGACAGCTTCCATCTGTCCCGAGGCATCGGTTCATACCACGGCTGTCTGCTCTGTGATTTGGCAAGTCCACAGTTTCGGACATCTCGAGAAACAGGTAGTGAGGAGTTTTATGGAAATGAGCTGTGTGTGTGTGCTGTCAGACGGAAAACTCTGCAAGTTGTGACAAGATGATTGTGACAAGATGATTTTATGTTATTGTTTTCTGACATTAAAGGATCCCATGGTACTGACACAAGGCTTAAATAAACCTCCTTCAATAAGTTATTAAACGAGAATTACGTTTTTTTACAACGTGGGTCTTATTTTCATAGTTTTGGCCATCATGTTACAAGAACATTGTACTCACCAAAGTAATTGCTGAGATCTGTGACCGCAGCAACAGTACATCGCATTAACAATGTCAGGACGCTCTGTCCAGGCGCTCGCTCGCTCCGGTCCAGGCGGTTGCGCGCTCTGTCCAGGCGGTCGCTCGCTCTGTCCAGTCGGTCGCTCACTCGAACTGAAATATGAATGATGATAATAATGTTTAAACGTGGCATTTTGACAGGTGAAGGTGCTTTTTGTATTCAAGCATATGTCCCACACAATGACAATGTTTTACATATCATGGATTTAGTTCATCTCTGGTGACGTGCTACAAAACAACTCTGAGGACTCTGCCAGGCCCCTCAATTGCTGAATGCTGAAATAGATCTCTGTCATGGCAGCAACAGTTACCAATCGGTTGGTGGGTTGGTGGGTTGGTGGGTTGGTGGGTTGGTGGGTCGGTCGATCTGTCCAGTCGGTCGGTTTCTGGATCTGTCCAGTCAGTCGCTCACTCAGTCCGGTGATCCTGTCGGTCACTCGGTCCAGTTGGTTGATCCAGTCGTCAAGTCGCTCAGTCACTCTCGCTATTCAGTCAGTCGCTCGCTCGTTCGGTCCAGTGGCTCGCACGATACAGTTCCCCTTCCGCTATCTATTTTGAAAGGCATTGTCGCTGCATCCTGGGCATAGCATCGCCTAAGATGATTGTGATCGGTTTAAAGAAATACAAACAAGCCAGAGTGTTTTTTCCCTTATACCAAAATGATAATGAGTGGAGCCAGACCTATCTCTACAGCGCTGACACAGCGCTGTAGAGATAGGTCTGGCTATGCAAGACTAGCGAATACGTAATGTTTGTGAACACTGGTGTAGGAACCATGCAATGGTCCTTCCTTGGAGGTAAAACCAAAAGAGAATGAAACCACAATGTTGTAATATAATAATATTAATGTATCATTGCACAATAACTAGAGCACGGTAGGTTAAGTTAAACGAAGATGTCAGACTGTTAAAGGATATTCATGGACATTTTGGATAAGATGTTTTGTGATGTATTTTTTGGGCAGCTTTATAAACCCAAAGTTTGGGCAAGAATGTTACCATTCATCTTTGTCTGCCACGTTAGGCTAACCTGCGTGTTTATTACCCAAGCTGTAATAAACTGTAATGATCCTTTATGAAATGCCAAAACTGTTTGTTAACGTTATCTGGAGTTTCACCTTCTGCTCCTGTAATTCTCAACTATTTGTTTGATGCTGCCTTGGTATTTCTTCTTTGCCTTTCTCTATCTCTTCTCCTGTTTTTCTTCCTTTCTCCACCGATTTCCCCCATCCCTTGCTACTCCCTCTCTCCCTGCGTGTGTGTCTCTCTCTCTAGGTGGTTGTAGCTGGGAGGGTTGGGGCGCTGGCTGGCTGATGGATGAGGCTGAGCACGTTGCCATGGTGCTACCTGGTGGGGAATATTCTGCAATGGGAGGCTAAAGCCAGCCGCCTGCCAATGGGAGAACAGAGGCAAAGAGGAGGTGGTGTTGGCTGTGTGTGTGTTTTTGTGTGGAGGAGGGGTTGTCTAATTTCACAAATACATACACACAGCTAGCTCAAACAAAACCTCGCAGGCATGCATGCATCTAAGCAAGTGCACACACATTCACACACACACGCTTTCCCTTCAGTAGAATTAAATCTCACCGCTTCCAGAGACGGCGCAGTTGAATTATTTATGGCTGCCCGTCTCCGGGCCAGGCCGTAATAAAGTTACGGCCGAGACTAATTTGCAGTTTGATGAGGTGGGCTTTTAGCAGTGGATCCTAGGCCAACATTAAGTACATATTGTTTTTACAGATTTGATTACCTTTTTATTGTTATTGTTATTAATGCACTGGGTGTGTGCATGAGGTATAAGGAAGCGCACCCCTCCTCCTTTGCTCTAGACCAGTGGTCTCAAACTCAATTTACCTGGGGGCCGCTGGAGGCAGAGTCTGGGTGAGGCTGGGCCGCATCAGGTATTCCACAAAAAAAGCTTTGTTAAAAAAAAAACAATCTTCTCAAACGTCATTATTAACAGTTCTTTAACTTGAATGGGTTCTTCTGAACATGAACTGTCCTGAACATGAACTGTCCTGAACATGAACTGTCCTGAACATGAATGGAACATTGAAGAACATGAACGGTTCTTCTGAACATGGCCTATTGCGTCTCCCACTTTTCCTGAAATTGTCTGTGCTCGTCACCAACCTTTCTCTTCACTGCAGGCTTTGAAAAAGACAAGATATATATTCATTCCACTTGGTGTCACTCCGCAATAAAGTTGTGCCTGCTGTGTTTGTGTTGCTCTGCAATTACACCACCAAACCGCTAGTTGGCGGCGGCGTCTCTATGAGTTTCCTTCTTCTTCTTGTACTACAAACAGAAACTGAGCGGAGTTGGAGCTAATAACTGTTGAACCACAGAACTTTTACTGACATTACTGCAACGCCGAAAAGAGACAATATATCTGAGTGGATTTGTGTGAACAAACATTGAAAAGATGGAGGCAGAGAGAAGTAGAACTTGGTCCAGTCTCTCAGCATCGCTGAGAGACTGGACCAATCACAGCTGTTGCGGTCTGCGTCGCCGCGACGTGTAGTTACATTTCTGGAGAGGTGCACGTCAGGCTACGGCGTCGATTCAACGCAGAAGTATAAATCAAGCTTTAATCGAGCTTATGCGATGTAACACGGGCGCCGCCATAGTTGTTGTGAAATGTTTCTCTGCTTGCATCAAGCCCGGCCGATTGCCCGCCCCCGGGAGCCATATACCCCACTGTGATTGGTAGGTTCGTTCAGCTCGGGCTCGCGCAACAAAGGGACCTTCCACGGCAAACTGCCATTCACATAAAACTCGCGGGCCGAGGGCGCCTGGTTAGCTCAGTTGGTAGAGCGGGCGCCCGTGTAACAAGACTTAGTCCTGACCGCGGCGGCTCGGGTTCGAATCCGGTCTGTGGCCCTTTCCGCATCCACTCTCTCTCTCTCCCCCCTTTCCAAGACTCTATCCACTGTCCTGTCAATAAAAATGAAAAAAATGCCCGCAAAAAAAAAACTTTATAAAAAAAAAAAAAAATTTGCGGGCCGCACTAACATTAAACTTTCATATCAAGGTGGGGGCCACAAAATATCGTCTTGCGGGCCGCAATTGGCCCGCGGGCCGCGAGTTTGAGACCCCTGCTCTAGACAATACAAAAAGCCGGACCAGAGGAGAGAGACAAAACTGAATAAGCAGTGTGTGGGGAACCATTAGACATATACGGGATGTAATCTCCTCACTTTAAAAATCCAATAAAAGTGGCAGCTCAACACCTTTTATAGCAACCTGGAGGCAATCTGCTTCTAAATACATAAGCCTCAGCTGTGAATCAGCTGTGAATTGGACCTGAGCCATCTGCCTGCTCGCACATATACAAACACACACACACACCTCCATAAGGGCCTATAGAAAAGTATCAGGGCTGGTAAGCTGATGTTGGCACTCTCAGACAGTACATTAAGGCTAGAGTGGGGAGCTTTACAGTAATGGGATGATGGTGTTGGGAATAACAGATTTTGATTTGTGATTTACCCAGGCTAAACAAAATTCAATTTTACACAATTTTCAAAAGAACCCCACTTTGCCTGGTAAAGGCGGCACACTGTAAACCCTGTGGATAATTTGATGGAGTGTTGCTGGGCTGTAAAATATAAGGACTTTCACAAGCTACTAAAGGCTTAAAGCCTGTAAAAGTGTTATGGCGATTAAAACACACGGAGGAAAGTAGAGGGGTTATACAACACCTTGTGGACACCCCATAACATCTCACACTGCTAAACAAGAAGGAGACACAGTGCATTCGCCCTCCCCTGGATACATGATCACCCTCTGATTAATGACACCCGGCGTATTTAATGCTTAATACGTAGAACGGGAGCTGACAAGCCAAACAATTAGGTCAATTAGCGGATGACAACTATGTTGTGTTGGGTTAATTACTGGAATCTTCTATGGCGGGACACATCCATTTGAGGGCCAATGGCACGTAACAGAGCGCCCATGCAAATGAGCTCACCTACAGTACAGGGCCATGCTGGAGTATGTGATCTGTGTAATGGATGAGGTATCAGTATGCTGGTGTGTATGGGTATGCTTTTGCATTTTGCAGAGATAGATAAAGGGACTGTTTCTTTCACGGTAATTTATTACTATTTCATAGGTATAAAGGTTGGGGTTGAATGCGTATCTCTGGCCTGTGCTGTCCATGTGTGAATATATTGCCCTAAAGTAAATATTTATAGAGAGAAAAAGAGAGTCAGAGAGATAATTTATGTTTGCATGTATTTTCAGTATTAGTTATATTGGTCTCTGGTGTGTAATGCCGGTAGCTCCACCAGGAGGAGAGAGTTGAGGTCCTGGCAATGCTCTCAGTCTGTCAGGGGCCGCTATCATTGGAAGCATATTAATTAATCAAAACCAGGACACTTGAGCAGCTCGCAACCACTCCTCGGGGCCCATCATGTCATCATGCTCTCTCTCTTTCTCCCCTCATTCCTCCCCCCTTCCTCTGCAACTCACACACACATCCCTCGTGAGCTATATCTTAACTAGAGACGCACTAGACACCCTCCTTTAATGCTTCGACGCTGACACATAAACAGAAACAGGACATTACTCGTCTCTATCACGCTGTTCTGTGCATTTGGAGAGGTTGGCGTGGGAGCAAAAAGAGGATGGCGAAGGTCATTTCCATATTCACTTAGCAGAGTGTTGCCTCTCTCCTTTCTGCACTGTAGCGCTTTAATCAAAGCGAGCGGCGCTGCCACTGCTCCTAAATGGCCCTGGAGCGCCTTTGAAACACACTGACACCAGTGTCACGCTGAAAAGGACATGCTTTTTATCCCCTTAAATAGCTTGTAAAAGGGCCCCATTGACTACACAAGCAGCCGACACTTCCATGTGTCCTCGCTTTTGCCTCTATTGTGCTACCAAGTGAATGTGTCAACGATACTGGACGAACACAGGCGCCATGCTCAACAATATCCTGGTGTCTTCTTTTTTTCTTCTTTTCAATAGGCTCGGAGCGTTAGTGCGTGGCAAATATTTATATTGACATCCGTGAGCTGGTCTTTTATGCCGCTGCTTTGATGGGGAAAAAAATATAATAATAAATAGAAGGAAGAAACCTGGATGTGAAATTCAAGGACATCATTTTCACAGTTTCCTTCAGAGAGTGGATACGCAAGCGTTGACACAGACAGTAAATGGCACGCAGACATGCACATTCGAACCACGATACACAGCCATCCACACTCAAAACTTAATCACGCACTAACATGCACATGTACACCCAAGCCCCCCTCGGCACACACATCCTATATAAGCGCGGCAGTACAGTATGAAGGCTGTCATCCATCAAGAGGTATTGCCTGTCCTCGTTAGAAAGTCCTAATCCACTTGTTTCTGCAGTCTATTCTCCTGGTAGTTGCCCTGCACTATACCACTCTAATGGGCCCACAGAGCTCACTGCACACACACACACACACACACACACTCTCTTCCCCTAATGGTCTTGGAGTGCCCAGATAGAAGCAGGAGAAATATTGGACCATTGCCTCCAAACTGTGTGTGCATGTGTGTGACTGAGAGGGAAAAACCATAGACTGTATATAAGAAGTGGACATAGTCACCATGACGTCACCCATTGGTTTGTGGACTATCGTTGTGAAGCCTCGAGTTCGCCATCTTGGTTTTTGGCCGTTACTGTCTTGGCTTTTTGCAACCAGAAGTAACACAAGAGGATGGAGCTAAGTACAACCGAACGCTGAATAAGACATTTTTAGGCGACCAAAAAGGTTATGATACACTTTCATGAACTGAAAACACACTGTGAAAGGGTTAAAGTTGTAAGACGAAAATATGGACAACTCCCAAACCGAACAACGCCGTGGTAACGACCTGCCAATCACAAGGTAGCCATGCCCTAAAGCATCCCCTGCTTTATGGTCTATTTGACTGTAAATGGGACCATAATTTACTAAATGAACATCATGCTGTATTGAAGACTTGAAACTAGCGATTGAGACCATAAACTCATGTTTACAATGTTTACTGAGGTAATAAATCAAGTGAGAAGTAGACTAATTTTCTCATAGACTTCTATACAATCAGACTTCTTTTTGCAACCAGAGGAGTCGCCCCTTGCTGGCTGGTAGAAAGAATGCAAGTTTAAGTCACTTAAAGGTCACCTATTATGCAAAATGCACTTTTCCATGTCTTTTAAACATCAATATCTGTCCCCAGTGTGTCTACAAGTCACCATAGTATCATAAAAGACCATCCTCTCTCTTTTTCTCCTCCTCCGTTTGTCCGGAAATGGGTGTCGAAAAACGCTGCGCAGCTTTTCCTTCTCTTCTGACGTCATTTGAGAATTAGCCATATAAGGGTTTCCAGGTCGAACCAGAGAGAACCTTCAGTAGCTGACCCCGCCCCACAGCGCGTCACTGTCTCTCCTCCTCAACCGAACTTGAGCAAAGTAGCTCCTACTGTTAGTCTGTAAGAACCAGCAGAACAGGCTTCATGTACTCCCATCATCTAAATATAACATGTTCTTTCACAAAGGCTTTATGTAATTACACTGTTTAAACAGATGATATTTATATATTATATATATTTGATGTCATGCATGTAGCAGAGTACAGGTAGTAAATAGTGACTGTAAGCAACACAACACATTTCTGTTTCACAGTCAAACTTTATTTGAGTTGACAGATGACAATATTAATTATTCACAGCATTTGTAATCATCTCACCTGTTAGTTAGTTATGTTAACATGGTACAGGAGAAAGTCTTCAGCTCTGGTAAACTATGGTAAGCTAAGCTCCGGTGGTCTGTAGTCATGGTAACACAGAGACAGCTACTATTGTAAATAATATACCATTACTCTGATCTTCCATACATTTATCTTTTAGCAGAAATAATGAACTGACTACTGTTTCACATCTTCTATTTTCCACCCTGATGGTCGCTGTGTTTACACACCGTGTCATAGCGGTAGCATGTAGCTAACCCGTTAGCATGTAGCTACATGCTAACGGGTTAGCTCTGTATCTCCCATCTGCTCTCAGCTGTCTGCTCACAGCTATCTGCTCTCAGCTGTCTGCTCACAGCTATCTGCTCACAGCTATCTGCTCTCAGCTGTCTGCTCTCAGCTGTCTGCTCACAGCTATCTGCTCTCAGCTATCTGCTCTCAGCTGTCTGCTCTCCTCTGGGATGATTCTGTCGGTCATTTCTCACAGATGGATCTGTAAAGACAGACGTAAAACAGAGTGTATGTTTACGGTTTACAGAGTTGATGCATGAGGTAAACACTGAGTTAACTAACAGAGATATAAACAGTATTATTTACCTGAGAGAAACCGTCAGGAAAACCTGGAATCTGGACCGCAGATGTTCATCATGTGTCGCCGATTTCTGATCAGATTCCTCCGGTCACGTGCGCTGGGTGAAGTTTCTGGTTTATAAACTTTAAAGTGGTTTATAAACTTTATTCTAGCTCCTCTCTCTCCAGAGCTTCTCCGGGAGGGAGGGGGAGGGTGACGCTGTTGTTGTTGAGGAAGTTTGATTGACAGAAAACGCTGACCAATCAGAGCAGAGTGGGAGGAGACAGGCTGTGAATCAGTGGTTTTCAGACAGAAGCTGAATTAGGCTCTGAGGCAGGCAGACTCAGGCTGCAGTATGAGAAGAATAAAGGGTTTTTTGAACATTGCAGCATGTAAACATGTTCTAGTGCAACATTAAAATACATCTATGAACCTGGAAATGAGCATAATATGTGACCTTTAAGCATTGGCTTCACTTCTCAGACCCGGAGGTTGCCGCCTGGGAACACATATAAATATACCACAACAGTTATTCTGTAATTTTACATGTAGCTGATTCAGTCCTTTGAGCTGTGAACACTGTGTTGTAGTTTGACACACTAAATGTAAACATTATGTATATACTAGGGCTGTCAAAGTTAACGCGATAACTCGTTAACGCAAATTAATTTTAACGCCACTAATTTCTTTAACACATTAATGCAACTTGCGATTTTTAGGTTGTAGCTGGCTCAGTTTTAAAGCTAGAGAAGATACTGAAAATACTGGTATCACATGGAACTAGAAAAGGAATCCATTGGTACCAACCATTTCATACTAGCTTGTCGCAAAGGAGGCTAAATAGGAAAAACTGGCATGGCCATTTTCAAAGGGGTCCCTTGACCTCTGACCTCAACATATGTGAATGAAAATGGGTTCTATGAGTACCCACGAGTCTCCCCTTTACAGACATGCCCACTTTATGATAATCACATGCACTTCAGGGGCAAGGTGTATTGATATTTTCTTCCAGCCCTAGAGTATATAGTAAACAATCACGTCATCCTGAAGGAGAGTGTCGGAGACATTTCAAGGCCTCGCAGACACAACAGAACACTCTATCGACTATTTGGTTTACCCTTGCTCTGCGCTGAGAGACTTCTTAGTGCTGCTATATTAAGTGCCGCTGCCTCTTCATCAGATGTGATTGGTGTGTTTTGATACACATAATAGGGCATGTACAGCGGGCTCCACAGTGCCTCTAACACCAGTTTCTTCATGCGGCTACATGCATGTGTTGGTGTTTACTTGTGCGCGCGTGGAAGTGGCGGGTGTGTAAGTGGATGTGTGTGTAATTGAGCTGGTGTAAGCGCGGCCCTATCACTTCTCACTCTCTCTCTCTCTCTCTGTAGTCTCTCAATTAGGCGGAGAGAGGGCCCATGGGGAGCCATTGTTTGAGCAGCAGTGGAAGACAAACAAGACTGCCACCGCACGCAGGAGCTCCCTGGGCAACACTTGAGACTGCTGCAGTCATTCACTCACCAGCTCCTGAACACACACACACACACACACACACATGAGCAGTCTTACCTCTAAACCTTGCATACACTTACTAATGCGTATAGGAAAAACACACACATGCACGTACATTAGCACTCACCACCAAATTATGATGCATGCATAGATGCTCGTGTTTGAGAGCTGAAAACACACACTCGTGCAAAATTCACACACAAAACATGCACACATACAGTACACACACACACACACGAACATACACGGAGGATTATAGCACAGCCCTGCTCCTCTTGGTAAATGGACCAAAACCACAGATCCGGGGGGAAAAAACGAGGGCACACATGTTTACACACAAATTACACCCTGTGGGATAACTTAGCCCCGTTTCTACGACGAAAGGCCACACAGTGTTAGATGATAATGTGCACACGGATATTCCCCTTACGCCGGTTTACTTACGCCTCAATAACAGCCGCTTTGGTGAGACGAAAAGCCCGAAAACACCGAAAGGGATTTGTCTACAAATTTGTGTCCGTTTACGGTAGAAGAGCAACAACAGAGATGCTCATTTTGTTGCTTTCCATCAGTCTCCATTTCGCCCTCACGCTTTCATCCTTTAATCTCAGTGTTTCTCTCCAGGGAGAGAAATAGAGGATTTTCAAGTCATAAAAGTTTTATAGGAGCCGTAAAGGGTAAGCATGTACAGCCGGCCCCCTCTGAACTCTCACTCCCTGCTCTTTATATCCATCTGAGAGGAGAGAAGGGCAGTCAGGTAAAGAATTGCTCTGGAAATAATCCAATAGCAAAGCCTTTTTCTTTTCAGCTCGGAGGTTTCTTTTTTTTTCTCCATTTTCTGTTTTTAATTGCACTGTTTCAAGGCTTCTGATTTTGTGATGCACTTTGGAGTTGATCCTACCTGCCAAGTGTGTGTTTAGTGACTTGAAAGCACTCATGTTAATGACAGCTTTGCAAAAGGAGACGAAAGCTCATTGAAAGATAAAAACAAAACATTTCAAACAGCCTCAAGTCACAGACAGTACAGGTATTACTTCATATTACAGTCTGGAGGTGCAAAGATGTACTCCCAGGCTCTCAGTGTCACATTAAAGCACAGTTATATTTATTGTTATGTACTATTGGGATACACACCACCAGTTCTATTGTGGGCATCTCTATCTGTCTTTTCACAAAATAAGGAAATGACTTCCACGTACAACACGAGCTCGCAAATAGGAGATGACAGTTATTCAGCCGAACGGGGTGGCAGCCGGCTCTTTTCCCCCCTAACCTATGCGGCAAGCTGTAAAATAGTAAGCGAGCGAACAACAAGAGAAATAAATGACTTTCTGGACAAAGGCGGCAGCAAAGCAGAAAGCATTTCTCCTGAGGCTAAGAGGGAGAACGAGAGAGAGATGGAGAGATGGAGGAGGAGAGGGAGGGAGCGGGGAGGGGATACATCACCTTGCGCAGCGCTCCATATCATTTGCATGGTTTATACTCTCCAAGGCCCCCACCATGCAAATGACTCATAAAGTAGAAATAGAGAGACTTTGGAGCCGGTGTCAGGAGTGAATTTATATATGATTGCCAGGCGGGCCCGGTGTCCTAAATCATTTTCAATTAGATGACACTTTCAATATCGAGCCGCTGATTTAGAGATATTAAAACTTCTTCTCCCTTATCCTCCACAGAGTTGAAAGCAAGCAAGCTTATCTGCCACCCGGCCCACCCCTCCTCTCTCCTTCCTCCTCTTTCTTTTCATCCACGCTTTCTCATCTTCCTCTTCTTAAAAGGTATATGTCAGAGAGATCTTTTACAGGAACGAGCCCGGCTCTTCAAGGGGGAGGAGAGGCCCCTGCATACAAAATGAGGGCAATTTGCAATTCATTTTTAAATTTACCATGTCATTGTCTGGGTAGGCATATGCAGCACTGAAACAAATAGGGGGAATTTTTGCCATTTGTGAGCGATTGTCTTTTATTACAATTAGAATAAGGGGGGGATGTAAGTCAAGGTGGCATCCATTTACAGAAGGTGGGGAAAAGGAATACATTACAGATTTACGATGACATTCCACCGGATTGCGTTTGCATTATTAACAGCAAAAGAAATACGACTTTAAGTATTGTCGCAGAAAAGTTACCTCGTGGGTGTTTGAGGGCTAAAATAACCAGCACATTTCTTATTAAGCGGCTGGAACTCTCGATGCTTCACCCTCGCAAACAACCTTTATGTGCTTTGTCTTTGCACATCATCAAGACAAGCATCGATCCTGAATCTCTTTAAATAGTCCTCCCTCATTCACATTCTGCTCATGCGGCCCTCTCGACCTTTCTCGAGGCTGCCTTTCAAGCCTTCATTGTGCCGCGCTTAACGACTCCGTTGCATCTGCCCGAGCTATATTGTAAACCTCCGTGTGAAAGGCACCTACATTTAACCAAGTGCATCAACGAGCTCCTTCTTCTTCACCCAACCTTTCTTCAAGGCAATAAAAGCTGACTGGAATTGACAAGAAGTGGGTGTCCACACTAGCTGGCACCGTCGCCATCACCTTATCTCGGCAACACTGCACTGAACGCGCAGCAACCCCGACCCGTTCTGAGGCAATAAAATCTATATCTTAATGGAAATACACTAACAGAATGTCCGGGCAGTAATGCAACCAAATGGCATCTCCAGCCCTCATCGTTATAGTCAACCTCCCGCATTTCGCCTAACTTATGTCTCCCTCCCCTCGCCCTGAACCACCACCACCTCCATGCTTTCAGGAACAATAAAACCAGGGCTTAGATGGACATCTCCCATCTCTACACTTCCCTTCAACATGCTGCCCTCCCACCTCATCTTCCTTTCCTTCCTCCCCCCCCACCCATCTCTACCTGCCACTTCTCTATCTCCCTCTTCATCCCAGCACTCTCCCACCCTCCCCTCCTATCTGTTGTACCCCACCTCTTGGATCTCTCGCTCCGTCCTATCAGCCCCCCCCCGTCCTCCTTCCTCCACTCTCGCTGCCCCTGGTGTGATTGTGTGTGGGGCAGGTCTCGCTGACAGGCCTGGGCAGGGCCGATAACGCCGGGAGCTGAACAATGGGGGGAATATTGTAAAGCCTAATGGAAAGGAGCTGGAGGTGGAGGGGTTCAGGGACATAAATCAGAGCGCTTGGCACTGATGGGGCTTTTCAACAGCAATAAGGGAGGCAATACCTCTCAGAGCCCCGTGGCAGAGGACGGGAGAGGGGACCTACACACTCCTCCCCTTGTCTCCGATTGAGAGAAGACGAATATGAAACGACCTGACACGCACGCACTCTTACAAAAGACATACTTTCATGCATACACAAACACTCATACATACACAAAAGTCTCTCTTGAAAACATACATCCACGGGCATCCAGTGTAAAATGCTCGATGTGTAAACATCTCCTGGACACGCAATCTAAAAGCACTTTCTGAAGGGCTATGTTAAGTAGGCACTGTGTCAAAGTGTGTGGGGATGGATGGGGGTGGGGGGTGAGGAGGGGAGCACTCCCATAAGCCATCGAGAGTGATAACCGGTGGGGATGGATGAGTCACATTTTACCTTTATGGTGTTCTGCTATTCACTGTGTAAAGATAATGGACGGAGCCACTTAGTAATCAGAGGTAGAATTAAAGAGCTTCTCTCATCTCCATTCTGACTCACTACAAAGCCTTTCTTATTCCATCACTTCGTACTCTTTTTTTTAACCTGCCATCATTTCTAATTATCTAGAAATAAATGAATTGCTTCTGCATTTGAAAAAAGGTGCTGTGTGTGCTGTTATCCAGCCAAACTGTGAGCGAGGGCATCTACTGTATGCAGAGCGGCTTGAAAGGTAAAAGGTTTTTCTTTTTAGCTTGCTGTCAGTGGAGGGCTGCAACAATTATATACACTGTTGTTTCATTTGAAAAACATACAGTACTTTCACAGATGAATTGTTAAAGGATAAATCTGGTTATTTTTTTTGTAGTATGGGCCAATCGTTTTTGTTGGTTTTATGGATCGTCTGTCCAACACGTTCTCATCCCAACTCGTCACATACTGACGCTTTGTCATGTACCCCTCAGTTTCACTTTACGGTCGCAGTAAACACGTGCTTAACATTCTGAATTTAAACAAAAACACTTGCTTAGGGTAAGACAACAAACCCACTTAGTAAGGTTCAGGAAAAAACAACATGGTTGGGCTTAAAATGACTGTTTGTAAAGTGAAAATGAAACTTAACGTGAACGCAGGACATGCACCAACAGCTGATTGTAACGTGGAAGTGAGACTTAATGCACGGTACACAAACAGCGGTCTCCAGGATGAAAGTCCTGTGTTTGATGGACCCATCCACCTCCCCTCCCGCACGCCCAATGTGTGACTTTTTGCTCCTTAAACTACGTCACCACACTCGCCGACCGCTTCACTGCTATCAGGTTATTAAACTCAGACAGTAGTCGTTTCATGTGAGATTTTTATTGACAGTTCCCTTACATGATAAATCACGTAACTATGTCTATTTATTATCTATTTGTTTTCTCTTTTTATCTATGTTATTACTATTTATTATATTTTATTAACTCACTTATCGGCTGTCCTTAACCGACCGCTGTTTGTCAGTTCTACTGGTATGTGATTGACATAACATTTTGGATGGTTGTGTGGATGTTGTCTGTGTGTGTTTATGGGGTAAGCTGTGAATTGAATTGCTCTTCTTGGGATCAATAAAGTTGTCTGAATCTGAATCTGAGCTTTTAACATGGACGTGGATGGGTTTACATTCGGGATGGGTCATGATTTTCTCCCGATTTTTTGAATTGTCATTAAATAATATTTTTTTTTACCAGTTTATGCGACTATCGTCCTGTCTTAAAATACATATATTTCCCTTGTTTTAACCGTCGCAGGCGCTGCCTGATAGTAATGTATCTACCGGTAAAAAACGCCTGTGGCATGTTCAGTTCGGTTCTTTTCAGTCAGTGCAGGTGTGTGTGTGTGTGTGTGTGTGTGTGTGTGTGTGTGTGTGTGTGCGCAAGTGGCGCCACACCCCTCATAGTTTCAGCTGGTAGATCAGCTGTTAGAGCAGCGGAACATATCATCATTCAAACCCGACAGAAACAGAATAAAACTCATATGCGCCGATTTTTGAAGTGATTATTGAATAGTATTTTTGCTTGGAATGTACATCCCTAGTTTACATTACTTGAAAACCTGGTGTGTCTCATATAGACGCTAAAGGGTGCCTTGTACAGCGGATCGCACACCGATGATGGCCGCGACACAGCGGCTGTATTTGACGCTCTGGGAATCTGAACGAGCTGGTCTGACACCCCGCTTGACTTTAGCGATGTTGCTATGTTCCCATATCTCAGCAATTAACTTGTTGAGTATACAGTAATGTTATTTTAATCAGGAGGGACTAAATGAAAGAAGGGCTTAAAGAGCTATATATATATAGAGTGCACAATAGTTAAAAGGTGAAGGGTTGGAAGAAGGAGTGAAGAACAGCCTAGCCGAAGGTCTGGATGGATGTGGTTTTGATGAAACTGAAGGTGAATTGGGTTATGGTGGGTTGCATTGATCTGACACTGAAATAACAGCTGAAAGCAGCAGAGAAAGGGTCAGTTATAGTCAAATTTGACAGCAAAGACATGATTGGCTCACAGAGGTTGTGGCAAAATCAGATTGGTTTAAGTGAAACGTGTCAACGCCCTCAGTCTGCTGATTGAAAAAATCAGAATAAACAGAGTAAGCATGAAGATAGTGTTCCTGACTGAACTTTGGCTAAGCTTCATAATTACAAAGAAGAATGACCCAAACTATGAAAATAAGACCCATGTTGTAATAAACCGGAATTATCCGGATTAACATGTCAAAGTGTGAAACAAATGTTGCTCTATGTGAAGAAACAAGTCAATGAAAACAAACTTTGGACAGAAGAAGATACGCGGCAAATACAAATGTACAGAGCAGGATTCACACATACACACTTTCATTCTCATCCCACCTCTGATCTTACAATATAAAATTAGTGTCATGGGCCATCTTTGAGCATTCATCACTGTAATTGGCTACATAACAGCAGCTGCCCGGTCTGAGACTCCATCTACAGCAGTCAGTTTTGTTTAAGGAGCGAGGAAGCGCGGGAGACAGAGAGAAAGAGAAAGAGAGAGGGAGTGATTAGACATCCTTCATAGGTCTTAAATCTTCATTAATCATTGCCCCTCTATTCACATCCCAGACTCTGACACAGATAAGAGCTAGGTATAAAAGAGGAAGTGGGAAAGACGGAAAGAGGGAGAAAAAAGAGCAAAGGAAAAGTGGGAGATCACAGACTTGTTAAAAATAATAAGCTATACAGAGCCGTGTGGAGAGGCCCCGGTGAGATGGGAATTGCTGATTAAATTAAAGGCTCATTAATCAGCCCTTGACCATGACCCCCCCCCCCCCCACCATTACTCTTGTAAAGCTCATGCCACTGACTTCCCCCGTTTTTTCTCTCACGTTTCTACCTCCCTCTTGCCAAGAGAGGGATCTCCTGCTGGAGGGTCAGGGTTAAGAGTCAGCAGGAGAGGAGGGGGATAAGAGGGGGGAGAAGACCTGGTAACCCGCTCCAATGATTAGCCTGGAAAAACAGCAACCTGGCCTCCCACCTACTTGACTGCCCCCTGGTGAAACTGAATGCAGCCAGGGTTGCCAATTTGGCAACACCAGAAGTCCACTACCTCTCAGAAACACACAAACACACTCTCTCTTTTTCATCCAAACAAAGCTTTATTGGCAGCCAGCTACATTTCTGCTGTGACTTGGCTGCAGATCTGGCAGCTAGCTTCGGTGATCTGTTTGGCTGACAGGAAGAGGAGCGAGGAGTGAATGAGCGATGGCTGTAACTGTAGGCATGAGTAGGCAACACTCTGATGATGAAGTGGTTCTGAGAGCCGAGCGCCTGTTTCATAATGGTGGTGATTATGCTGAGGTCATTAGAAACCTACGCATTACATCATGGATGCCAGCAAGGGGAATCCCACCCCCCGGTTCGCTTTAATGGAGAAAAATGTGTTTTCCCCTCATTACAAAACCAATCAATTAGTCAGTCAGCTAATCAATCAATCAGTAAATCCATCAGTTGGTATTGTGGGAAAATGATCCCTGCTCCCCTTAATATGGAACATGCATTATGGATGTTGTGTGTCCTCTGATGCTCTTAGTGGAGAAAAACATCATGTCCTCATTATGACTCTATCAATTAGTCAGTCAGATAATCAATCACAGAGCCACTCAATCAGTCAGTAGTTGGTGTGTTTACAGTGTGGAGTGCATTCTACAGTAACTGACATGGTGACGTGATACCTTACGCCACGTAGTCTGTACTGACTGCAATGTAAATGCATTCGCATGAATAAGCAACGCTCAGAGCAAGTGGCGTAAAATAAAAAGGGAGAAAGGCCACTAATGGCAGGCGGGAGGGGAGGCGGATGGATCCAACAAACACAGGACATTCAACCAGGAGATTGGCAATCGAGACCGGTGTTTTGTTTTGTAAGTTACGTTAGTGACGTGTTTTCTGTACTTATGTTGTGTAGTTTTCGTATGTACTTCGCATAGATTATGTACTTATTTTAAGCCCAAACCATGACGTTTTTCCTAAACCTAACTAAGTGGTTTTATTGCCCCCTGCTGGTAGGCTACTGCACCTTCATACACGCATGTAATATTCACTCGGTGAGGCAAAATGTGACACTGTCACGCTATCCTCTGGTGTACCGGCGGTTTTATTACATATCGGGTTGTAAAAACTGTACCTCAAAAGTCCAGTAACTGCATAAATGTGCCAACGTTCCACCATTGTCTGCAATAATACATATTTTTATGAGCAAAATCCAGGTTTTACACACAGGCTAACAATATTAGCATTGCCACCAATGAGAGGAACAGTTGAGAAAAGAAAACCAAGAATAAATGGCACATTGGAAACACTTTTACAGCAGATATCCCTGCCAAATATAAATCCCCTTTCCATTATTGTCAGGTTGGATGTGGCCATCCAAAAAACACAAGTCTACCTATGCTGTCTGCACCTCGCCCTGTGAGGTCCCCCCTCAGGATCACCGGGTAAATTGAACAGGAGTCCTTGACATATCTGACAGCAGCCTTTTCACTCCTCGACGTGCCCTATCCCTCGCCCACCTCGCTCGTCCCCTGCTCCCTCCATCCGCCACAGAGCGGAGGAGGGGGGAGTAATGGGATCCGCGGGCTACCTGACCCCCACATATGAAAAGGGCCGACGCACAAAGCAAGGAGGGAGCGTCCACTTAAAAAGGAAATGGAATGAAGGTGGAGGAACAGAATAGGAAGGAGGGAGAGCGAGAGAAAAGCGGAGGAGGATGATGAGGGGAGCATAGAGAAAAAAAACAAGCGCCCAGCCATGTGTGAAAGACATAATTGAAAATGTCAAAAGATGTAAGGAATGACAGCAATGAACTGGCTGAGCATGGCAGTGCAGTCTGTCAGTGAGCTACTACCTCCATCCTGAATAGGTTCTGCCTCCCTCTCCTCTCCTCCGCATAGTATATTCTCTCTGTGTGGCACGAACACACACACACACATAAGCACACACTTAAATAATTTGCGATATTCTCTTTTACTCATTTGATTTCATCCATCTGCTTTTTGTCGCTGTGTGACTTAACCTTGCTCTGGCGGGTTTCCCAGCAGAGCGTGTGGGCGCGCAGCGGCACACACGTGCGGCTTAAGACCCCAACGTGTGCATGTGAGCATATGCATATAGATGGATTTGAAAGGGAAATGTGATGCCAGATCAGCACTTGACCCTAATGTCAGCTTTACCGTTTATCCTCAATTCTGCCCTTTATTCTTTTCTTCACAAGTTGTCTCATCTTCTTTTTCATCTCTGAAGATGAAGACAAGATTCGTCGCCCACATTGGCCATAGATGATGAGTAGAACGCATGACTTGTAATTCAGCGAATCTGCCAGCTGTCAGGTATGTTTTATCTTATAATAGTGCAGGGTGGAGGGGGGTCTTTGTAGGTGTAACATATAGCTCACTGAAAAACGCCTCTTAAGCATCTAAGGCAATGTATAATATACCAGAATCAGAATGATCATAAATGAATCATAAAAATGATTCCTCATTGTGCGGATAAAAAACATAATTCAGGTGGTAATTTTTGGGAAATTATCAGTAGAGCTGCAACAATTAATAGATTAATCGATTAGTTATCAACTATTAAATTAAATCGCCAACTATTTTAATAATCTATTAATCGGTTTGAGTAATTTTTTAAGGAAAAAAAAGTCACAATTCTCTGATTCAAGCTTCTTAAATGTGAATATTTTCTGGTTTCTTTACTCCTCAATCACCGTGAACTTAATATTTTCGAGCTGTGGACAAAATATTTGAGGACGTCATCTTGGACTTTGGGGATCACCGATTTTTCACCATTTTCTAACATTTTATAGACCAAACAATAATCGATTAATCGAGAAAATAATAGACAGATTAATCCACAATGAAAATAATCGTTAGTTGCAGCCCAATTATCAGTATATAAATGCAATTTCTGGGAGACAGGGTTCCAGTTTTGTCAATGAATAATGCAATATGAGTGAATGGCTTCAAGTTAAATATGTTATGGACGTAACAATAGTACAACAAATGGGCAAAAAAGTCTATCCAATCAGATTTCCCTTTTGATTTATTATCCCCCGCAGGGTAAAATCGGCAGTAAATTCACATCTTCAAGTATTTACAACCTCATTTTTACGAGAGCCACATAAAGAGGTGTGACCATTTGATGGAGAATATGGATTTCCTTCAGTCATCAAGTCAAAACAAGTCCAGAATGATCACTTCCCATTAATATCTGCACCAATTCGGTCTTGAAGGAGCTAATTCTCTTTGGATGAAAAAACATTTTCTCAACGTTATTAATTAAGGAGAAAGAGGGGGCTGTATGGCCGCGTGGAGATGTGAGGATGTAATTTGCATAGCTTGATGACACGGGTGGAAATCACTACGATACATATACGAGCTTTCTGCACATTCATGAATATTCATCTGTTCGGTGCGCCACCAACACAGCACATCAAAAATAGATGTGCAGGGCTGAAAATGATCTTATCAGAAAATCCATGGGTGACATACAGCATTAAGCTGCAGCATGGAGAATCTGCTCAGTGATTTTAAGTTCACTGAGTTCAGAGTCTTGGTGTAAGCTGGTTTACACAGCCATTTGATAACAGAGCTCAACAACATCATGCAAGTCTTGTGTGAAAGATACCGGAACCCTCTGTTGTAAAAACAAGAAACTCTGAAAGACTTAACTGCACAACAACATGCTGTAACTCTCCCAGTCGGAGAAAAGGCAAATGTCACCGTGGCTCTGAGACGGTGACGGACTATATCCTGCAGCGATGTCGAAGGTGAGCGAGGAAGCTCATCCTTGAACACTAATAGGTGTTTCTTTTTGTTGCCTGTGGGAATCAGTTGTACTTGTACTGAAATGCTGCCCTCCCAAAAGAGAGGGAAGGAGAAAGGGGGAGGGAGGCAGCGAGGGAGCAAGGGAAGGAGATTAGGGTAGGGTAGGGACGCAAAAAATGGCTGCAGGGTCTAGGGGGTTTATTTAAGACTCAAATTAAACATCCAGAGCAAAGGCGCCAACAAAAATTAAACCTTTAATGACAAATTATAACCCCCATATTAATAGCTCACAAGACACTGAGAGAGGGTGGCTTGGGAGACCTTATGCATGTGTTTACTGTGTGTATACAGTGTATGTATGGGAGATAATGTGGTCTGATCAGCTTTACTGCTCATATGCCTCACATTAACTTGAAACAAGAAGAATATGCAGTGGATTAACCTTTACAGTGAACATCACTTATTCCAGAAGAATAGAGAGGCGCGACCCTCCCCTTCCGGTGGACCCCATGGGATCTTGTTACGGAAAAAATATGTACGGTAGTCATCCCGTTTGAACTGCGCACACACACATATGATGTTTGTCGATTTGAAACATAACTTTGCAAGTCATGAAAGTCACAGTTTGTCGTAGCATCATTTAGTTTTGTGTGAAGCCGCTCAGTGAACTACATCTCTCGTCTCGCACAATAAACGTCACCATCGCTGGCTGACCATCGTGTAGTCTTTCTAATTGTCACAGTCTTATACTTCAACAGTTTTACAACAAACGGCGACTTTCTTGACTTGCAAAATTATGTTTTAAATTGACAAACACCATATGTGTGACTCATGGCGCAATTCAAACAGGATCAAAATATTATAATATACCATAGCAACGGTCTGTTATACATAGCAACGGTCTGTTATAAAGAAGTAACGGACCGTAGAACGCCGTAATTGCCCAATCACAATTGAGTATTCAACAAAGTCATGTAATAATATTATTTAAACTATATGGAAGCAACCGTAATAACAAAAAGACAAAAACTATATGTATACTATTATATATTCGACTAACTTAGTAAATTGTACATTTTACTTTTAATATTGTTTTTCTTTGGTCATCCCTCAACAGGTATAAACTGGATTTGTACATGCGTGTGTCTGTATATGTGCATGTGTGCTGGCATGCGTGTCGGACTGTGCACATGTGCCCGTGAGCACTGTTGTGTCGAGTTTAGCTGCATCCAAACAACCTGTGAGTGCCTCGACACACGACACAGTGGGAAATGAGCTGGCCAGCCAGCAAGAAAGAGTGCCGACGCAGCAAACAATGCTGCGACCAGGGACAGCCGGTAATGGGATAAGTGGCGGCTTGCAAATGTGTCAACTGGAGTGTGAACGCCATGTTAGGTATGCAAATGAGGAGGAGAACCTATTGGCTTGGCATGCATGGCCCATCTATTCCACAGCAGCCTGCCACAGTGATACAAGGCTTGTCAGAGACAGCCTGTGGTGGTTGCAGCGGGTTTCTACTATAAATTAGAGTTTATGGGTTATTGATTCCAACCTAAGGAAAATTAATCCTATATATCTCTTGCTGTGCGCTCAGTGATAGCAAAAACGTCCTGCTTTCTGAATGCGAGCTCTACTGCCATATGCACACTGACTATGCACTATACTATACTGCACAGTATATGCTGATATATACAATATGTGTCTCTGATTACCTTGACCAAATCAATGCATCCTGTATTTATTAAGAGTGTGGGGGGGGATCGATACAGCATAGTAACGCGATATTTTGCATGGCAATATTGTATCGAAACACGGTCGCCAAGTATTGATCTTTTATTGTATGAACTATTAACCTCCTAACAATTCAACGGCCTGCCGGCGGGCCCGGCCACTATTCTGTCTTTCAGAGGTTGTAGTAGGCTTAGTCTAGTCTCGCATGGCAATTTTCAAAGGGATCCCTTGCCCTCTTCCCTCAAGATATGTGAGTGAAAACTCTGAAATGAACAGAGTGAAAACTGTATCCTATTAGGTAAAACAGATTTGGACAAACTGCATAATTTTGCAGTTGAAAAAAGGTAATAAATCGCAATATATCTTAATGCAAAATCTTTAAAATCGCAATAAGTTCGTCACATGACTTAAGTATTGTGATGATACTGTATCGTGGGGCCTCCCACAAGGGTGATTACCACCTGTCGTATTGACAGCTGTCCACTTACGACCAGAACACCTAGAATAAACTCCAGACCTGCACCTTAGACCACACCTGAGCACTGGATAAATAAGAGGTCTTTAACATTACCTACTGTCTCACAAGCTGAGCAGAGGACACGTTATTCTTACTTAACTGTTCACAATGTTCCACCTGGCACTGGAGTTTGCAAACATGGTCAGCAGATTTGGGAAAGACTCAGTATAACTTCTAGCCCTTGGTCTACCCTGAAAATCAGACTGGATCATTATTTCCAGGAACCGGGTTATCCCTGGTTTAGACCTGCCCAGCACAGCTAATCCTGACATAGTTCTACATGCCTTTTCCCAAGTGACATTTCTGTTGTTGTTGTTGTTGTGTGAAGCTGCTGGTTGGTATCACAGCACAGATAAACAACTCAGTTGTTGGGCCAGTTCAAACACACACAAACCCTCCCTCCACCACCACCACCGCTCCCCCACCTCTTCCTCTTCCAGCACCCTTATCTTTGTGATTTGGCGCCCTCATAGCCAGAGACTTTGTTTTTCCTCTTTGTACATAAACAAATGAGAAAAAGGCCGTTGGCAGTGTTAAATGTGCAGAGGAGGGGCAGAATGTACGTTGAATGCAAAGGCAGAAACAAAAGCAAAAGAAAGTGACCCACGGCGGCGCCCAAATGACACGCGGCACGCCTCGAGCTCCTTTGAAGAAAAGTCAGGAGCCCTTAAGGTTCAGAGTGGAGAAAAAGCTGATTTCTGTTCCTCTGCATTTTTCTTTGTCCTTTCAGTCCTCCCTCGTCCTCCCTCAACTCCCCCCTCTTTTTCTAATTTTCCTGAGGACGGAGGTGCCTGCCTGCCTGGCACATGACATTGATTTCCATCAGCGCTTGGAAATAACCTCGGAGCCGTTGCCAGGGCAACCCGCATCTACCTTTTTGCATTTTTGCATATTGCCGCTGAGTATTTTTTTCTATCTTTCTTTTTTCATCGTGTTGGCCGCGGCTCGCAGAGCGACGGGATGACAAATGCTCTCAGGTAGAGAGGCGATGGCAGGGGATGGAGAGGAGGGGAGGGGAGGGGAGGGGAGTGATGGAAGAGGAGGAGAGAGCAGCGGTCGGGTGGGTGGTGAGCTGAGGAGGAGGAGGAGGAGTGGGGTGGGGTGGGGGGTTTGCACGGAGAGATGGATGGCTATGCCAGGCAGGAGCAGGCAGGGCCGTGGAAACTCTGGCACGTAGTATGTGTGTGTGTGTCGTGGGGGATGGTTATTGATGTCTCCCCATTGGGGGCCATGGGGGGGGACAATAAAACACCAGAGCACCGACACCGATGGACTCCTGCCTCCTAATTAACTACATAAGGACAGGCACCAAGATTGAGAGAGAGAGGAAAGATGCATGCAGAGAGATAAAAAGAGATGGAATCGAATTACATTCAGTGGGTCACAAGCACAGCAAGATGCTTCTCTCTTTCTAACATGAACTATCATCCGTACACACAACTGTCTGTGATGCAGGCCAATGCACTGCCACTCACAATGTAAGCCTGCGGGGGGACATCAAGTTCCTTCACTGACAACGACAGCAGGTGTGCATGAGTGTGTTTACGTGCATTCGTAGTGGTGTGTGTGTGTGTGTGTCACGAGCGGTCGTCTTGCTTTGGTCATTTACAGTTCAGTGGTGTAGAGAGGGAGGCATCCTTGTTATTGTGTGGGTCTCTGCAAATTTGTATGTGCACAGGAGCATGGGGCGTGTGAATGGGTGCGTGGGGGTGGCTATCGAATCGCCGGAGTGCGTCATGAGAAATGTTGATGCACACAGAGAGAGGGAGAGGAGAGAGAGGGAGAGAGAGGCCAGGCTACCTACGACATTCCCTCACCAACATTTGCCTCGTGATTTCTCTTCGCCTTCCCTGTATCAACACCCCAGTCAAAGTGCAGCCAGGGAGAAAATTAATTTCTTATTACCTGATTATATTATTAGGTTTCGCTTGGAGTGTCACTTAAATATTCCACATCAGCATTTCATCAAGCAGGGTATAGCGTGGTATAGAGGAGTGCATTATAAAGCAGGACTGTGGGTTGAGCGGAGCAGGCCAGCAGTGTGAGCCCGAATCGGGGGGCTGTAATCGTCCGAGACGTGCCTCCCCATCCCGAGGAATAAAGACTGGCGCTGGCAATATGCTGGCAGAAAGCAATTTGCTCGAGTGCTATACCCTCTCTGACACACACACATACACACACACACACACACACCAAAGCAGTGCGATGCCCGACCATTCGATTCACAACGGGTTCAGGAGCTTCAGCACTCACCTACATACACATTTTCGGTCTCGCTCTCACTCACACAGACAAGATAAGGCTGCTATTCCACAAGCTCACTGCATTCATCCAGCCAGCCCTCAGATTTGCCTTTCATTCCCCCTCTGCTCCAACACACGGAGGATTTAAGACTGAACGATACCTGAACGGACCCTGAAAAACCACCTCCCTGCATCTCACAAACACCTAAACTGATAGTGGAATTTAGAGGCCATCAGATGAAGAAAATGAAAAAATTATATTCTGAGCACAGCAGGGGCATCAAGCAAGAGTATATATACTGTAGAAAAGAAAGAAAGATGGACATCCCGGGTGTAAATCAATCTCATGTCATATATCCCTGGCTCAAAATGTTTTAGAGGGGGTACGGTAAACAAAATTGATCATTACAAAATTCATGAGATCCAGAAATTCTAACTTGGGTCTCTTTCCTCCTGGAGGGCAATGTTATTATTTTTTTCCACCTCCATCCCTGCAACAAATCTACACAGTCAGTGGCTAAGACTCGCGAAAAGGGCAAATTTGCATACCTTCCATAAGGAAGAAAATCTGATCATATAAATGTAAATAAGGTGAGCTTAACTTATATTTTCCTTGAGAAAACAGTGAATTGATAACATGAGTGAGCAGCGGGCGCAGGAGGCGAGGCGGATGGAGTGGAGAGGGCTCCAAGGGGCTCGTGGATCAGTATATGCATTAATGTCAGGGGCTGACGGTGGGAAATTAGCTTTGTTGCACATGCGGGCACAGGCTTGAGATGTCAGTGCTGTGGACAAACAGCAGGAGGCAGTGGTGCAGCATCAGCAGCACAGATGCAAACACATGCTTCCTCTGCTTACTATCTGTACCCATCTGCTGCTATCCACCTTTACTTTATGATTTGTTGTTTTACAGTTTTTTCACAAACATTAAGTGCTATCGCTACATCAGTTTTTACTGCGCAGAAAAAAACTTGTGCTGCAAAAGGTCGTCACTCACTCAAAACACTTAACTCATCTCTCAAAAGTAAATAAATGCATCAAGTGCATCACAGCAACCAAAATGTCTCTTTATCATTGCTTAACTAAAACAGGAAAATTGTGTCAAACTGTGTCAGTATGACAGAAAGCACTAAAACTGTAATTTCTCATTCAGACTTGCATGCAGTAATGCAATAATAAAGTCAGATATCCTCTACTACAGCTGACTGAATAAACTTGTGTCATACAAACACCAGCTTCAACAGTCTAATCTCACGGTCAGTGTTCACCTTTCTGGTATGTCCCCTATTCACAATATGTACCTACCTTATACAGTATGTAACTGTGATGTAAAATATAAAACCCAATAATAAAAGTTAAGAAAAATAAATTAAATTATAAATGAAAAACAAAATGTACACGGCCTGCAACACCTCAATGGTCATTCAAACACTCCAACATAAGACTCACCCCGTACAGGTAAAATATAGCAGTGAAATTGCACCCGTAAATTAAATTTGACAACATACGGTCAGTTGCACTAAATTATGAGGGTGAACCATAGACTGTTTATAAGAAGTGGACGTAGTCACCGCTACGTCACCCATTGTTATGTGGGCTG
The DNA here is from genome assembly GCF_043250625.1 of Sebastes fasciatus. NCBI lineage: Eukaryota > Metazoa > Chordata > Actinopteri > Perciformes > Sebastidae > Sebastes > Sebastes fasciatus. The sequence continues at coordinate 33,447,308 of NC_133797.1, forward strand.
CCGTTTTGAAGCCTCAAGTTTGGCATTTTGGCCGTTGCCATCTTGTTTTTTTGCAACCAGAGGCGACACAAGAGGGTGGAGCTAAGTACAACCGTACGCTGAATAAGTCATTTTTAGGCGATCAAAAAAGGTTATAATTAACTTTCATGAACTGAAAACACACTGTGAAAGGGTTAAAGTTCTACGATGAAAACTCCCAGACCGGACAATGTCGTGGTAGCGACCTGTCAATCACAAGGTAGCCACGCCCTAAAGCATCCCCTGCTTTATGGTGTATTTTACTATAAATGGAACCATCATTACCTAAATGAACATCATGCTGTATTGAAGAAAACTTGAAACTAGTGATTGAGACCATAAACCCATGTTTACAATGTTTACTGAGGTAATAAATCAAGTGAGAAGTAGGCTAATTTTCTCATAGACTTCTATACAATCAGACTTTTTGCAACCAGAGGAGTCGCCCCCTGCTGGTTATTAGAAAGAATGCAAGTTTAAGGCACTTCAGCATTTGATTCACTTTTCAGACACAGAGGTTGCCCACTGGGGTGAACATGTTACTTATTGAAGTTAAAGATTCATGTTTCTTTCATGTTACTAACAGGTTACTGAAACCCATGAAACATATTTTTGAAAGGTTAGGACAATTACTCAAAATATTTTTCTCAGTTCAATAGAAAAGCAGTGTAATCCATTTTGACCACCAAAACTAACTCACTGCATCTGGGCCAGTTGAATATATCTGTATTTATACATTTAATTCTTTATGTGAAACTAGGAAATGCTTATAGTATATCAGGAAATGAGCTGTGGATTTGAGTTGCAGTTCTGTAACTCATGATATAAACATATAGCTAGCTCTGCACTTTTTGCCAATATCAGAACTACTTCAGAGGTATATGAATGAACGTCCTTGTCGAGTTCAACATAAACATTTGACTGCTTTGTTTCTGCTAATATGCTGTATTTCGCTGCGAGGCACACAGCCTTCCAGACTGAATGTAACTGTCAGAGAAAAGTTCATGGCTGAAAAGATACAAGACAAGCATTCTATTAGCCCACTCCGGGAGACGCTGCTCTACCTACAGAGAAAATGAAAGGACAGCCTCTCTAGCTGTATACGCACTGCAGGATTAAATCTGATTATTTTCCCTACCTATTGTGCCTCAGAATTTTATCTTTTCATTTCTGTCCAAACAAACACTCAATCTGATTTCCCCCATGTTTTGACGTGCAATGAATACATCAGATACATGCCACAAACCGCAAGAGAAACGGAAGAAGAAAAAAAAAAAATCAGGTTTGAGGGTGCGGTTTAATTCTTCCTCAGAGCAGTGCAACCCACAGAGGAACAAAATGTGATTCCCATTATCATGACCTCGAAGGGGGTTTCATCGCAGTGTGACTGTGAGGATGCCAACTCGGTCAATGGTGCATGAAACTGCCTCCTTTTATTGGCATGGCATTCAATCAGTTCCTCTTGGGTATATGTCCTTGGCTTTGCAGCGGGGGCCACCCATTACAGCACTCCCTGCACCTGCCCACATCTCACTATACCCAATCCCTTTTAATGCCTTTCCCCCCCTCGCTTCCATCCTTGCATAAATACAATCAGCCCTGTCAAGAAAGGCAGAACCACTTGCTCTCTTCCTCTATTGTTTCTGATTGATTATGCAGAGCAACAACCACTCCCCGTCCTCCTACCCTCCCCATGTCTTTGATTTCCACTGGAGTTGGCTCCATGCCAACAGATCCTCCCCCATCCTTCCTATTCCCACCCTCTGACCTCACATCGTGCCCACCCACCTATACATCACCCTCGTCCACCTCTCGTAGGGCGACCAGTAAAAGAAAAAAGGAGACAAAGGCCCCGATCAGACAGAGCGCGTTTTGCAGGTGGAAAGAGCAAGGTGCACCATACTGCCTTTTTGTTGCCCGATCAGACAGTGTTTTTTTTTGCAGTTTGCTGCGTCTTTTTATTTTATATTGTTGCTAGGCAACCACCAAATGAGTGCTTATGTTCCCTTATTACAAACCATGAACTGTACGCAACCCAAATAGTTAATAGTACAGTTTAAATTAATGAAAACAACTTATATCAAGTACCGCACTACTTTGTTTGTTCACATCATGGTAACTACGGTTGGTAAAGTATTATAGCCCTGGGTATCCAGCTAATTCACCACAATGAGAAAAAAGGCTAATGACGTCAGCCGCTTTTCCGTTCTGAGTTGAATTTTTTTTCAGTTTGAGGCATTCAAGGCGCTCCTGTAAAAACGCAAGGTTCCACAGCAATGCAAAAGCAGCACGCAAAACACTTCAATCTCATTGAAAACAATTACAAAAAGCCACCCCAGGCTGCTAAAACATACTTTGTCTGATCAGGACCAAAGAGGGGAAAGAGTTAACCTTTAGCCGTTCACAAATTCATACTAAAACAAACAAAACAAGTGTGAATGATACATTTGTACCATTGCTCAGCCAGCCTTCAAACACTGAGAAGCCAGAGCACAAGATGAAAACTTTAAGAGAAACAACTTATTTCACCAAAGAGGTGAAAATGTATCGGTGAAGCAATGTTTATTCCATCACCCAGCCCGCAAGGGAGCAGCCTATTTGCCATAAAGTAAAAAATGGCCACATGAGAAACCATTTCTCATTTTATTACTCACAAACAGGAGTTGCTGTTTCTTTTTCTCAGCAGCCTGGCAGCGGTGGGTCGCAACACAACTGCCTTGGCATGCCAGAGCACCTTGAAGGCTGACGGGGGTCTATATTTCATTGTCAATTGCTTCAGTTATCATGCAACGCACATTCACTGGCGCTCTGCATCAGTGTGAGCTTTAACTGATGTGCCAGTCAGTCAGCCCCATTAAACCCCAAAGCAGTCCCTGGGCAGCCCTTTTGTCTTCGCTATTTGTTCCCCTCAGCAGCACTAAACAGCAGCTCCCACAACATTCACTCCAGCTAAACAACCTTCGCCTCCCCAGAGAGGCATGCCTTCTCCTCTCCCACCTCCATTGGTGACTTTAATGAAATATGCAGCTGTCTTTTAATCAAAACAAGGCCAATTTGCATACGGACAGGAAGGAGGCGGTGGACCCTCCTCTCCCCCTCCACCCTGGCCGCGATCCAGGAAGATCCGGATGTCGGAGCGGCATGAAGGAGCTGGAAAGGTGGCGCAGGAGGAGGAACGGGAGATGCAGGAGGTGTGGATGGGGGCGAGGGGAGGAAACGGCGGAGTAGGAGGGGGCGGGAACACGGCTAGAAACAAGCAAAATCCAAATTAAGCAAACGAACAGATGGATGTTGCACATTAGCATACATCAACAACAAACAGGGGCGCCATGCTTCGTGTCCAGGAGAGTGCGTTGGCAGGGCTCAAGGGTAAATCGGGCAGAGGATTAGAGAATACTAGTGGTCTGTGTCTGTCTGTGTGTGTGTGTACACATTTGTGTAAATAAGTAAGGTGATTTTCAAGGTGCTGATTATCCCAGAGGGAACAGGACGAGACAAAACACAAATCGTCAGCATGCGCAGTTTTAATAAATGCAAAGCCATTAACGAACGGCGATTAATTACCAAATTACCTTGCGTCGATTACTTTGGAGGCGCAGTGCAGCGAGGCTGGGTGTGTGTGAGCTGGGCAACGGGTCGGGTAGCGATCTTTTGTTTTGGGTTGTTCCCGCAGACTGAGGACTGAGGAATAGGCTGATATGACAGAGTTCTCTCCTGTTCTGTGTGTGTGTGTGTGTCTAAGTAGCTCTGAAGGAGACAGAGGCTGATGAAAAAAGATGTGTGTGTGTTTAGGACTGAGAGAAGCAAGACAACTAGCCACTGGTGCCACACCAGTACAGACAGGCGTTGGCTCGCTCCACGATAGGCTTACCAGCCAGATGGTGAACTGGCTGACTGGAAGCCTATCTGGTTGGCTTGCTGGCTGTCTGGCTGGCCTGGTGGCTCATTGGCTGTCTGGCTGGAAGAACTCTGCCTGGTAACGACTGAGCCAGTGAAGGAACAAGGAAAGCAGTGTTTTTCAACACTGTGAGGTTCTTTTTCTTCCACATCTCTCTCTTTCCTTTCTTAAAATTTGTCTCTGATCTTTCCTTTTGCATTCGGGTGTAAATTTATGCACGAATGGATAGTACTTTTTATCTGATAAACATCCATTACGGACTAAGACACTGTTAGATTACAAGGGTGGAAAAGGCAGAATTTTCTACTGGCTTTATTCCTACAAATGCAAGGTGAATCACTGTTTTCCTGCCAGTAGACACTGGTAATGTGCCGCCGCAGAGCAATATGGTGGTGGGTGAATAATATATTAGGCGATATGATCCAGCTGAGACACATAATGTACCTGCTGTTAGATTTGGCATGAATTTCTACATTTCTAATACAGCTCTGTGGTGGAGGGAAGAGGCGAGCCACCCTTTCCTGCCTGAGAATTAATCAGTACAGAGTTACAGCTGAGCCACTGAAAGAGCTATAACCCCTGTGAATTATTATCAAGCTCCTTTGGAAAAGAACTCATACCTTGCCAATCTCCAACTGCCCCGCCGATGCTGTCAATCCAGGAGACACATCATCAGAGAGCGCCAAGCCCAGCCAGCCACCTGCAGACAGACCGCTCACCATCTGAGAGAAAAAGTGATGAAACACATTTCAGCATGCTGTCAGATTTAAAAGCTTGTCACATCTACCTTGCTTGAGCTGACATAACTTAAAATCATGCCGTGTAGCTGGGTGTTGTTGAATGGCTAATTAATTCAGACCGCCCAGTGTTTCACAGTGTGCTGCTACATGTTGCACGTAGTTGCATCTGCCAATACTGGAGAACACTGGGAAACATGTTTAAAGCCTCCCAGGAGAGGTTTCTTCTGCTTTTTGTGACTTCTATCTACATATTTGTTAGAAATAAAGGCTTTGATGAGTCAAAACTCCACTGATTCTGCAGTGCTGATCAGGCCGATGTAAGCTCTCAGAGTCAGCTATCCTGTTAACTTCAGTTGTTCAGATGATTAGAACAGAAATCCTTTTGAGCTACAATCCAATGCATGCTGTGTTAAGTTGCAGTGCCCAGGTGGGCTGAATGAATGAATGGATGAATAGATGACTGACTTACTGACTGACTGAATTGCTGGCACCAGGTTTCAAGGAGAGTGCATAATCTATTATTGAGCCCTCTGGGGGTGTCCTTGCAATTCAACAAACCATGGTTCTCACTTGATACTACTTCTTCCTGAATTTTATGACATTATTTTGACATTAAATGGGGAATCTGGAACAGCAAGTAGCAGCAGCCCAGCTAACATTAGTATGTATGTACTGTATGTCCTTAGTTTTACATTTCATTCGAAGAAAACCTCAAAGAATCCTGTAAACGTGATGAATCTGGATAAAGATAGGTGTTCACATAATAGTCTATATTCGGCCGCAAATTGCTAGGTACCCTTTACCCACCCTGTAGGTGGCTAACTTAGATACAGAGAAATACACACAGCCCGTATTCAGAAATTGCGCGTTCGAAACAAGCTGTTAGGATTTCTGTCCATTTGTGATGTCACAAATATACATATTTAGACCATTTCACAGTTTTAAACCTAAACATTCTAAATGTGTCCCAGTTTATTTCCTTTTGCAGTGAATGTAAATAACATCAGCTGACAGGAAGTAAATATGGACCAAAACTGTTGCCTAGCAACGCAATTCTGTTGTAATTCCATTGAAATGCACTAAAACGGAGCGTTTCAGACAGAGGGTAAATACAGGTATATTCAGGCAGACAGTATGAGAAAAATAAAAAAATTTTTAACATTACATTACATGTAAATATGTTCTAGTAGAAACACAAAATACAAGTATGAACCTGAAAATGAGCATGATATGGGACCTTTAACTTAATTAGCTAACAGTGAGAATGACAGTGCCTGTGTCAACTCAGTTGTCCAGTTCTCTGCTCATCAGTCTATAGGTAATTTGTGAAATAAAAATGACCAAAAAAAAGCTCCAATTGTTGCTAATTCACACCCATTAAGCCTCTAACAGTATTTCTCTTGTCTGAAAAGTTTCACTTAACAGCAAACTGGCTTAGCTAATTATGGAAATACTACAAAAAAATGTTAATTTTAAAAGACCAGGGACGTGCAGTCCCTGGTCTTTTAAAATTAACATTTTTTTTGTCTGGGAGAACTGAAACATGTAAAGTAGCTAGTCTAACAGTGCTGTTGCTACTTCACAAGAACAAGAAATGTGTAAAACAGAGCTGTATGACTTACTTGCTTGAACCAACACACTTTAGCACTCAGGGAATTTATCCGGGATTTTACAGCCTATAAACACCACAAATGGCGGGCTCCGCACCGACTCCAACACACCGCAAAAACTACAGGTAACGGTCAATTAACACGTACGTCCTGCGCATGCGTGAGAGGAAAGAACTCCGGCAGGTAGCCTTAAAGGATGTTGCACCTAAAACAGGAAGTTTTCAAAATAAAAGTTCTCAGTTTGCTTCTGCAGAATAGATGTAAAATTTGAGGAGTAGCCTATTGTATTTTTCTGATATTTTTTTCTAGGTTTACCTGTTGCATTAGACTGCATTAGTTTTAGCTATGTGTACCTAATAAACTGGCAACTGAGTGTATATATAGGTTGTGATTTTATTTTACCCAATTAAAGGGACTGTTTGTAACTTCTTACAGGTATAAATCAATCCGGGTCGGTGTCCCACGCGCGCTCCCGTGTGGCTACGCTGTTCAGAGACTCCAACACAAACTACACGTAAGCACCAAGACCTCAAAGTTATATCTAATGAAGCCCGTCTGTTAAACAGTGTTGGCCGCGGTCGGAGGACGCGGGGGAGACCGTAGCTTTCGTCTCCAGGGCCGGAGTCTCTGCTGTGCTCTGCTCCTCTGCCTGCTTGCCTTCACTCACAGCTCGCTCCATCTCTCACGTGCATGAGCGCACACTACACACTGCAGAAGAGTTAGTTTAGCTCTGAGAATATCTAGTGAATACAGTACAGTGGACGTTTGTGCAGAGATAAATGCTGAAGCTCCTCCAGACCAACAGGTTTCCCTGGTCGTAATCGTCTCCGAACGGGCGAGCGCGAGCAACAAGACACTGACTTTCGTTGACCTAACAGCCACAGGTGTCGCTGTTACAACCAATTTCTGATTCTTACAAACAGTCCCTTTAAAAAAAAAAAACCCTGATGAAGGCCATGTGCAGAAGTGTATTAGCCGACTCAAGTACAGACCCGTTGGCAAGTTATCTTTCACATTTACAAAGCAAATGAGAGCATAGGCGAGCTCTTTGTATCTATAGCACAACCAGGAATATTATTAGCGGCTGTCAGAATTTAGACCACATTTCCCAAAAGTCAAACACAATCTTTGCGTCTTTGATCAAAGGATTTCTATTTGTCTTTTCCGAGGAGGTTACACATGTTGGAAATGATTTTATTTCCCCACAGATATTTCGGTTTTTCCACAATCTGCCACTTCAAGAGGAAGCTCTGAAAGCTCATTTTGGCTCAGACAGTCTCTCTGTGTGCCATAAGGTAATCCGTCTGGTTTCTGAACAAATCTGTCCTGGTGTCTTGCCGTGTAAAATGCTGTGTAGACTTTGGCTGACGGTTGGAAATTCTTGGTTACACTCACAGTTACTAATAGCCTACTAACAGCACTAATCTTCGAACATTTTACTGTCTAATTTACCACACTATTACATGAATTTCCATTGGGAAAAGTCATCAGATTAGATGAAAACATGCTGTATCAGTGAGAGAGTACAGATGTCAGTTCATATGCACCACCAAATTGGTTTAGTGCCTGTGCCAGACAGTGGTCCTGTCATAGCAGTGTCACAGTTGTCATTATCACTCACCTTCATGCTTCACGATGGCTGCCTGGGAAACAGTTTAGATAGAAGTGTCAACGTTAGGTGAGTGTTCAATATATACTGATTTTTCTGGAACTTTCATTGTCTCTCACCTTCACGTTTGTCATTTGTCACCCTGGCGGTGTCGTCCTCGGCATAGAGAGGAGTTTCAAACCAATGAATCCTACACAGAGATGGCAGGGAAAGCCACAGCAGGAGCTCCCAACGTGTGAAAGGGTGACAATGACCTTCGACAAACAACGCTGTCAACACATTACGATCGGCAGGGTAGTTGAGAAAGACTGTGACAGGAGGTGTAAATGAGAAACCCTATTAAACCAGTGCTGTGTGAGCGAGGTGTGATGCCAAGCTGCAAACTCACATTTCCCTTCAGTTGGGGTTGTATTGTGTAGTATAGGCTAGACTGCGTGTTTTCATATACTATATATGAAAACCTATTATGAACTGAGCTCAAGAAAAGTGAGTTGCTCGCTTCCTGTAATGAGCAGGTGTCATTACATAAAAAATAATGATCTCCAGTAAGTTCACAGCTAAGCATTTTGTTGACACAGCTGGCTAGTCTTGCAATTTTCTAGCCTATAGAGTGCCATTAAATATATAGCATATATTGTAATATTTTCATCCGCATATTTCTCAGCCAATAAAAAAAATGATTGAAAGTCTTTACAATGTTTTGCTACTGTTCAACAACTATACCCTCTGCCAGGTATTTCTCATTTAGTGAGGGAACATGTCCAACATTTGCACTTTATTTTTTCACTCAATGACTATGTTTTATGAAAGTGAAAAGCAAGTAATGTAGGTCTTTGATTTCAGAATAGCTGAAAGACAGAGATGTGGACTCAAGTCATTGTGACTTGGACTTGAGTTGACTCGAGTCACTGTTTTGATGACTTGCACCTTGACTTGACAGAAAATAAATGACTGGAGATTGGACTTGGAAGTTACAAACCCTTGACTTGACTTGAGACATGATGACTCGAATGACTTGTCTGCATTCATTTTTATTGTGACTTGAGTTGAGACTTGACTTGCCTTAACTAAGGACTTGACTTTACTTGACATAACCTGTGACTTGACCATGAAGAAATGACTTGGGATTTACTTTAGACCAAATGACTTGGGATTCACTTTTGACTTGGACTAAATGACTTGGGACGACTTGGACAAAATTACTTGGGACTTGCTTGAGACTTGGATCAAATGACATGGGATTTATTTTAGACTGGGGACAAAGGTCTTGGGACTTGCTTGAGGCTCGGACCAAATGAGTTGGGACTTACTTTAGACTTGGACCACAGGACTTGGGACTTACTTTAGACCAAATGCCGTAGGATTTGCTTGAGACTTGGACCAAAGGACTTGGGACTTACTTTAGACCAAATGACTTAGGATTTGCTTGAGTCCTGGACCAAAGGATTTGGGACTTACTTTAGACTTGGACCAAAGGACTTGGGACTTAATTTAGACTTGGACCCAAGGACTTGGGACTTGCTTGAGACTTGAACCAAATGACTTGAATCACATGTCTGCTAAAAGACATTGAAGGAGTCATACCTCTTTGAGATGTTCTAAATTTAGTGCAGTAAGCAATGTGTTAGTGGCTTATTCCTTAATTAGAGGATAATACCTCCGTAAACATTCAAAGTGTATTTATCTGTTTCAAATGATTAAATATTGATGAAAAGGATTTGGCTCTATCAATCAGATCTGAGGTAAAATCCAGAAGATTATAATTGAAAACAGGAAACACTGAAAATGTCCTGAACTAATTAAATAACATTGTCATTTTAACTTAGTTACCAACTGATGAATATTGACATGTTTTCATGGGTTTAATATTGTGAGAATTGCTCTAATTAATTAAACCGTTGGGAATCATCAGCTTTAAGTTGCTTCCTCTTCACTGAATTAAGTTTTGACAATCAAGACAATCCACTTTAAACAATAAAAATATCAATCTTTATTCTTTGAGATAGCATATCAAAGATAAAACCTTAATCTATGATACCATAACAAATTACACAAGAACTATACAACAGTAAACAAAGTGTAACCCGATAACTTTCTCTGGATAAAAGACAATAGTTCTCTTGGTTTTTTATGTTTGTATGGAACATATTTTTGTTGCGACTTAAAAAGAGGCAGAAAACACACTCTTGGCTATTTTTGTTAGGAAAATATGTTTAAAATTTAGATGTAGCCTCTATTAAAAAATATCCCTTGAGTTGGTATCAATGCACACGTTTTTCACAAATATTAACAAAAACTCACTCTTGATGTAAAATTATGGGTATCATGCAAGTTTTTTTGGCACAAATACTTCCTCTAAGTGGTAGTAAAACATCCACCTGTGACAAAATGAATTAATCTTGCACTGTTATAACCACGATCTATTGGCAGCATTGGTTGTAATTGTTAATAAACAACGTACAAATATAGACAACTCTTAGTTATATTGCAGCCTAGCCAACAGGGTACAACATACTGTAAGAATGCAGGCCACTAAAAACAAAACACTGTCTAAAGCTAAAAGATCATCACAGTTAGAGACCTGCAACAAACCTCTGGAAGCCAACAGCTGGAATGAAAGTTGAATTTAACCGATTACACTTAACATACACATAAATACCTATTCATAAATCAACTCTATATACTGTATGTGCTTCTCTTTAGAACAGAAAAAAATTACTTTTATTTGGTCGGGAAAAAAAAAAATGGACAAAACGGCTGCATGGGACAACAGTTGCACAGATTCCTCCACAACTCCCATCGTATACAATAATATTAGAAACATGAACAACAGCAATGAAAACACAATAGTAAATGAGCAATGTAAAATGCAAGGTACAACTGTATTACACACAACATTGGCATTATATAGAAAGAGACAGGATGGGTTTGGCAAAAAGGGGTTTTTAAAAACATCATAACACGACGTAAAAATGACAACGGGACTAATTTTTCCGAAAGCTGCTCCACACTGCCACTGCTTTCGTTTTTTTTTATAATTATTTTGCAGCGCGGAGGTGTCAACAATATCTTTACTTTCTCCATGGTACTATAAACCTAATCTAAATATCCCTACTTAACCCTAGTATCTATACAAAACTATACACCACAACACAAAGCAGACCAGGCCAGTGGCAACAGTTACTCCTAGTTTAGAGCTAATCATCTGATATGCTGTACTTCATTTTGAATTATGCCATTTCTCCTCAGCTGGAATAGCCCTGCATGGCTAAACCTGTCAATCCAACATCCTGCAAAGCTATTCTGCACACAACAGGCCTTTTTTTCCTCTTATGGGCACTCTTTTTTTCCCATCATACTCATTGATTCTGATCAAAATCTTGTACATTGTTTCACTTATGATATACGTACATCTCACTTGCATGGCTACTGCACTCCTGACAGTCAGTCAGCAATGAAACATGTATAGATTTGTTTATCTAACTTGGATGGGTTATTGTAAACAATCCTGACTGTAGATTGCATTGTGCATTCAGGCAGATGGGGAAAACAACAAGATGAGTTCTGTACAGTATGTGGATCTGCAGGGAAGACCTGATTTTGCCCTGAATTGCAATGATGGAAAAAAAAAACAGCCCATGGAAGGAAAATGTTGGGATTTACTCTGAATTGTGCGTCTTTTGAACTTCCTGTGGTTAGGTAGTTTTTTGGCAAAAGTCCTTCTAGGTCACAATAAAATTGGCTTCACAGCATGAGTGTGTGTTTGTGTGCATGTGGGCTTGTTCATGTAAACAGAATACATGTGCGTGTGTGTGTGTTTTGCGCCTGGCTGTGTCCTGATATCGTATATTGGCTCTACATCTCGTGGGACAGGGCTACGTGTTGAGCTGCCACTCCGTTGGCCTGCAGGGCGCCGGGCTGCTCCTCGGGCTGACCGTTGGCCTTCGGCTGAGCAGCAGGATGGTCGGATGGGTGGGAGTTGAAATGGGCGTTGGATTCATTTAACCGGCGGACACGATACGTCTCATAGTGGATGCTGCCTGTGATGTCCTTGATGTTTTGCATGTGTGTCCTGAAAGACAGAGGACAGAATCACAACATCAGTAAGTATACATAACTTTACAGCAAATGCCTACAAGCGAAGTACGTGTTCTTGTGTTATTTTATATATTTTATATATTTTAGCCCAGTGGTTCCCAAAGTGGGTACCATGGTACGAGCCTTGGGTACTGCATGATTTGTTCATTTTAATACAGTACATTTTAACTACACTAACTGGTCTACAGCTTTTTTGTGAATGGTGGAAGCTAGCTATCCCACACTGGAATGCCTCATCTGCAAAGAAAAGTTATCATATGCTGCGCCAAGGAAGCTCTTTAAGCATGTAAGAGAGCAAAATATAAAAAAAACACAATCAATGAAAAACTTCAATGTAATAAATAAGGTACCTTTGAACAAAAAAGAAATACATTTAACCATTTAGCATGGTTCATTTTTATTCATTGCCATTTTAACGTAGCAATGGCAACATATATCATGAGATTTTTCTGAGAGACTGAGAAGAGGCCCATATTATTTAATGTAATATTGATATTAATTTACAGATAACATGACAGTTCATGTCAGTGTCTGTGGCTTAGATCTACTCAGTCACTTTGTTGTGTAAAGAATATTGATGGCGCTTGAAATGAAGGACTTCTTAAACATATTTCTAGTTGCCAGAGGGACTCTATAGTGAGATGGGAGCTCCTCGCTTTCTTCCTTGTCCTTTCTGTAAAAAGTTGAGTCAAGGGCTTAACTATTTTGTTTGCCATTGACACAATCCTAGAGTTTATTCTTAGATCTACAGTTTAGGTGATCGTATCAGGCAGGAAGGTGAAAAGTTACAACACTGTCAACAATAGTTTTGTACACTAATTCTAAAATCTGCTATTTGTTTTGACAGTTTGTTAACAATAAATATCCATGGTCATTTTAAGCTGAAAAGGTTGCATGTGTAAAAAGAGTTTGAGAACCATTGTTTTAGCCTAAACTCAGGCATAGATAAGACTCCTGTACTAACAAGCAGCTCCAATGCTAACATTTAATGTAGAAATGCCTGTTGTAACACTGTCTAGGGAAGCACTCGAGCCATCTAAAAGAATTTCATTAGTATTGCTTTCAGCAGGGAAGTGAAGCTTCATAGAGTCTCGGTGCTGCTTCCAATTCATTTCAAACAAATAAAGTGCGTTGCCTCTAATCTAGCAGGAGGCTCGGCCCATAACAGGCTTTTTATATCAGTTCCTGTATCTCGTAAAATTCATACAATCAACTCTAGAGTGAGGATGGAAACTCACCTGATGAGGAGGTCTCGCAGGTAAGCAAACTCACAGTGTGCAATATTCTCAACTGCAGAGAGAGAAAATAGAAAAACATTAGTTGAATTAATACTTGAGAAAGGTTCACAAAAACAATCTTGACTGTTAAGTTTGTATGCAGCAGTGAGGAATAAATTAAGCTAGATGTTACACACACGGGGAAAGATGCCCAACACATGACACAGTTTGTAATGAGGTAACTAAATGTGAACCCTCTATTCTACCTGCCATTCCTCAGAGCACCACATAATGGCAGTGTTGCTCACGAGTCAACCGAAGGGCGTCCTCTAACATGACATCTCCAGCAATTTTCTTAAGCCCAGATAACACACTCCTCCACTTTGGAGTAATTTAATACAACTCGACTCTCCTCTATATTGGAGAACTTTAAGTGAGACGTTTTAAGAAACTCCCTGTGACAAGCTGCTGGTGCCTCCAGTAGGGCTAACACGTGTTTGAATTATAGATTATGTCAAGAGTGTAAATGAAAAAAAAGGAGGGCGCTATTTATGTAAAGCTTTGAAATCCATGGGCAGGAAATTAAATTCTCTTTGAAAGGAATAACTGCTGGGTCTGTGAGCGCTGATTAGTGGCGTCGAGGGGGAGCCGCTACTAACTTGTAACGAGCTGCACTGCTGGTATCTCCACTTTCTCCCTATATGCAGTACTATATACATATAAATGCATGCCTTACTCTGCTCCTTTTCCTCCTTCAATCTCTAATTGTCCCCCCAGCCCCTTGAAAATCCTCCACTCCAGCAGCCCAGCAGCTTCCTCTCTCCTCCTTCTCCATGTTCCCTCTGTGCCTCCGTCTGGCTTTACTAGAATGGAGCCATTGTTCTTTTAGCCGGACAAGACGGCATTTGTCCCGCGGTCCGTGTACTTCACTTCTCTCGCCCTGCCGTTCTGTGGCGTTAATTTCATAATGCCTGCTGAGAGAGCAGTAGTCACCTTCAAATTCAAACACTAAAAGGGTTCATGGCACTGCCTCGGAAATGTCATCTTTTCAGGGAGTACGACTGCCTTGTTTTAGCTTGAACTAAATGCATTTCTGAGGTTCAAGTAGGACCAATGTAATCATTCATTACAAGTAAAATAATAAAAAATATATAGAGTTGCAAAAGGCAGCATGTTTATTATCTTTTAAATCTTGAATAGATTGCTTCCTGCTCACTTGCCCACCCTGGAGTCTTGTGATCCACTAAAGCAGTGGTGGAAGAAGTGAAACTCTACTTAAAGGCTCAGTGTGTAGGATTTGGCTGAATCTAGCGGTGAGTTTGCAGGATCAACTGAAACTTCTTCTGTGTGCCAAGCGTGTAGGTAAACTTCGGTGGCTGACGCAAAAATGTGAATGACTATCTAGAGCCAATGTTTTTTTGTCTGTTCTGGGCTACTGAAGAAACATGGCGGCTGGCTTCGTGAAGAGGACTTGCTCCATATGTAGATATAAACGGCTCATTTTAAGGCAACAAAAACAACGATTCTTATTTTCAGGTGTCTATACACTAAAGAAAACACACTTATAATATTATATTCCATTTCTGTCAATAGGTCGAACTTAAATGCTAAACAGTGGCCCTTTAAGTAAAAGTACAAATACATAAATGTCAAAATATTCCATTATAAGTAAAAGTACATAAGTATTATCAGCATAATATAACATATCAAAAGTACAAGTACTTCCTATAGCCCCTGTGACTGATATATTATTGTTAAATTATTAGATTAATATTCATGCATTCATGCAGAAGCATCATAAACTGTTGTAGCTGGTTGAGGTGCAGCTAGTTTAAACTATACAGTAGTCTGGTAGTTTAGTCCAGTGGTTCCCAATCTAGGGGTCAGGCCTCCTCCAAATGGGCTTGTGAGATGATAATTGAGGATTTTTTATTTCGCTAATCTTTGCTTTTTGTGAAATATTGGAATGTATATCATTTTACCGCTATGTGCATTAAGCGGTTATTTAAATAAAACCATCTGAGATATTAAGAAGGAAATCAACAACTCACAACTAGACATCTGAAATGTGACAAGGTGCCCCAGGTAGTCACTGCTATTTTAGTTTTTTTTAGCTTGCCATGTGTATTAATGTAAAATCTGAAAAGTAACTATTACCTACAGCTGTCAGATAAATGTAGTGCAGTAAAAAGTACAATATTTCCCTCTGAGATATAGTGAAGTAGAACTATAAAGTAGCAGAAAATAGAAATAGACAAGCAGCTTTCTGGATTCTACAGTGTGAATAATTTACAGGATATAAAAATGGTTTATTTTTAGTGAGATACTTATATTTTACAATGCCTTGCAGCACGGCCAATAAACTAGAGCTCAGTATCCACTGCAGAAGAGTGTGCTGAAGTGCATCCTGGGATGGAAATAGTGTTTGTTTAACAGCGATAGTCCTTTCCGAGCATCCTTCAGCTGACTTATTGTCCTTCAATCATACTTTCACTCCCTGTCCAGACAGATGTCCTCTATCTCTCTCTCTCTCATACACACACATATATGCACACACACCCATGGGTGATTTGAGGACATTGCTTGCTAAGAGCCTCCTTGGCTGTGTGAACATGCAGCACAGGCCAACAAGTGTAAACTGTATTACAGTTGCTGCGTGTGAGGCAGTGTGTGTGTGTGTTATCCCAGAGGACACAGAAAGTCCTTGTAAATCTCTTCCTCCTGTCTCATACATGTCCCTAGTTACAGACTCAAAGAGACGCATGTAAACAAATGCCTGGTAGTCAAACAACAGATGGTTAAACCAGCTGGCCAGATTTTAAAGCTGCAGTTTGTCAATTTCCACATGTTGAAAATACACCACAAAAAGACAATCCGTCGTCTGCGTTGCGGAGCGGTTTCATCGTGTTGTCGCTGGTATGTTGTGTGAATGCTGTCAACTGACCCGATGTGATAATATGATCTATCAGAGTGATAAAGCTAGATGGCCTTGGCACTGTCAACTGAACAGGTGTGACCCAGGTGTGAGCACGGTAAATGAGACGTTTTAGTGTCTGAACAAATTCCACCGTGCAGATGGACATTATAATATATCATTAGGTCAATCTGTAATATATAAATGTAAGATTTTTTTAAAAACCTCAATAGATTTCAGCTTTAACTGATGCTGATCTGTGTTTAGACCGTCAGGAAACATGTATTGTTCTGCCTGGTGAATCATTTTCTGTTGTCTGTTTGACAGGACAAGTAGCCAGCTGTGCAATGTTATGTTTGTGTGTGTGTGTGTGTGTGTGTGTGTGTGTGTCTTATTACCCTCTATGGTGCCCCATTTTGTCTTCCTTCCCAGAATCCTCTTTCCGTTCACCTGGTACTCCTGGTCACTGCCCACAACAGCAAAAGGGATCATCTCCTGTTGAGTGCACACATGCAAACACACACACACACACGCACGCATAAATGCACACGGTCACTGAAGCGATACCGCTGATTTGTTTTCAGGTCATGCTTTTGGTTGTTCATCTTTGCTCGAACAAGATGCTGTAATTGACTTGTTTTTTTTTGTGACGATCGTGACTTTTAAGATTCCCCAAAGAAAAACAGAACAGAATCAGAGACAAAAAAAGAAGAAAGGCTTGAATTTAAACCTGCAAAATACACATGTTGTGATTGCCATGTCAAGTGTTGGAGCCACAGGAGGATCGCCTTAACTGAGCTGACGTACCCTGATTTTGTCATTGATCATCCTGTCCTCTGCGTCCTCGTCAAACTCTTTCTGAGGGTAAACATCGATCCCGTTGGCTCGCAGCTCTTCCCTAATCTGCACAAAGACAAGCACAATGACACAGAAACATTAACTCACATTAACTCAAATTGGCTTAATATACACAGCAACAGCATACAGAGTTATCTTATACAATAAATAGAGCTGTCAAAGTTAACACGATAATAATGCATTAATGCAAATTCGTTTTAATGCCATTAATTTCTTTAACGCAGTAACACAATCAAACTTTCAGAGGTTGTAGCGCGATCAGTTTTAAAGCTAGAGTGAAGACACTGATATCATTTGAAAAGAAAGAAAACCTAAGGAATCCATTGGTACCAACCATTTCATACTAGCTTGTCGGGAAGGAGGTTAGATAACGCTCCAAACTTACGCTAAATTTTGTAGAGTAAAAACTGCTATGGCCATTTTCAAAGGGGTCCCTTGACCTCTGACCTCAAGATATGTGAATGAAAATGGGTTCTATGGGTACCCACGAGTCTCCTCTTTACAGACATGCACACTTTATGGTAATCACATGCAGTTTGGGGCAGGTCATAGTCAAGTCAGCACACTGACACACTGACAGCTGTTGTTGCCTTTTGGGCTGCAGTTTGCCATGTTATGATTTGAGCATATTTTTTATGCTAAATGCAGTACCTGTGAGGGTTTCTGGACAATATTTGTCATTGTTTTGTGTTGTTAACTGATTTCCAATAATAAATATCTACATACATTTGCATAAAGCAAGCATATTTGCCCACTCCCATATTGATAAGAGTATTAAATACTTGACAAGTTTCCCTTTAAGATACATTTTGAACAGATTAACCAACTAATTCAGTAAAATAAAGGATATTTTACCACTCTAAAACAGACTTTAAAGTCTTAACTCACATTTCGTAATCCCATTTCAAACAGATCTTTCACAATTGCTGAATAATTACACATCATTACACAAAGGTTTCTGTAATGAGAGCTAAAACAGACACTGAAGAAAGGGAAGTCAGATTGGCAAACAAAAACAATCAATCAGGCCCAAACCCCTTCATCCATCATCTCACCAACATCGAATCAGTCACCATGACATCCAAACACCACTTGACGCTTGGACTGAATCCTGTTTACATACAAGTATTTAAGTCTGGGCCGGAGACTTGAATAGAAGCTGCTATAGAGGACTTAAATAAACACTTGGTTATGTTATACTGGCTGGTGTTGACGTTAAATGGTTCCTAATATCCTTGACACGGAGGAGTTAACATGGAGGTTAACCGCTCTTAAGGGAAAAAAAGAATACATCCAGCCTGAGATATGGCTTATAAAATAGCCTCCTCTATATGTCTTTATAATGACTGGAACTCAGGCACGGACGCAGAAAAATAGACAGCCAAGCTTCTGGGAGAAATGTGATTTTAATGAATGACTGTTCACTCCCACAATTACTACTCCGACCATTTCCACTTGGTCCTTGATCAAACATTTCATTGTTTATCCTTGGAAGCTTTCTCAGGTTTACATTATAGGATGCAAACCAAGTGAAATTCTACGAAAAAAAGCCACATCAACTGTCGGTTAGAGGAATGCAAACAGACACGCACAGCTGGACACACTGAGGCTAAACGTTTAATAGAAAAACCCTCTTCTTCTGTTTGCAAGTTGCTGCAGGGAAAAAAAACATTTGGCACGAGGGGCTTTTAGTCAATAATCTTCAGGGTCATACGGAGCATGTGCGGCCAACCAAAACAATCCAGCTACAAGCCCTGCGGCTTCCATTCTCTGCCAGGGCTTGGTCCAATCGCTGCTTTGTTCTTATTGGACGGTGTTGCAGGCATCAGGGGGAAAACGGTAGCCAAGACACCCATCGTGCTTCTCTAAAACGAATAAAGCTTTTAGGGAAGTCTGTAGTCTTGGAAAAATGGATGGAGATATAAAGGAAAAGATGGAGGATGGCAGGTGGCTGTCTGCCTCCCGTGGATTGAGAATTATCCAACAGAAACACACCGAGGAAAGGATGCAGCGGAGGCCGTTTAAGGCTTAAGCCAGGTGGAGCGAGAGTCTGCTGTAGCAGGGAAAGCCGCGATAAGGAGGTGACGTTACAGGTTGGAGGATTATCAGCCTTGGAAGTCTCAATGTGTGTTAGTTTGCTATGAATGACTCCTCTTATAACATACAGCGTCCGAGCAAACTCTGGCAAATGGAGCGTGAAAAATTGTCCAGATATCCAGATTAATACATTTAATAATATAATAATACAGTTAATTTATTAGCATATAAATCCTTTGAAATTTCTTAAAAAACTCCCTGAATCATTTCATTTTTTTTTGTTTTTAAATAAAGGTTAAAAAAAATATATAATAAAGGATTATCTGACCTAATGTGGACAACCACTGAAAAATACAATTTCATTACCAAGGTTGAAATTGAAATAAAAAAGGAGCATACGATAAATATTGAGTTAATTGTCATGGGTAAGGGGAAGGGCAATGTGTAGGCTGTGCTTCTTCCTACTCCTTTTCGGACATGTAATCTATTTATGTTGAATATTTATTTATTGACAGTTTGCTATATATATTAACTGTTCATTTTATTTGGTGTTCTTGTTGTTGTTTTTTTACTTAGGTATTTATTACATGTTCGAAATACATAAATAATTAAAAATAAAGTGAAAGGAAATGGTCGTCAGTGTCTACTCATATTTATTAAAATGAACATGAATTAGTATATGACTGTATGTAAATATTATGCAAGATAAGCATATTGTTTGTTTTCATGAATGGCCGAATGGTGCGTCGCTTTAAATGTCGCGGCCGCAAGGAATTGTGGGACGGCATTGTCTCCTTTCCTTTGGTAAAGGATGGTTCAGTGTATCCTATGCTAAAGGAGATAAGAAAGGAAGCATTGAAGCACCTTTCCTTAACATTTAGAGGATTCAAACAGCTCTTATCATGGCTGCTACTCAGATACTTCCGGGTCATTTCACTCAGTTACACTTTTCGACCGCAGCCTTAGTGTGGACCTATAAGCGGTGGACCGAATGTCTGCTAGCATGGCTAAAAATAATGAGCAGCATGAACTGTGAAGAGCTTTGGCTATCACAGACATATCAAAACCAGAGAAATTACTTATGGAAACTGATGAATATAAATGCTACCTTCTAGCTCCTTTAATTCTGCTCATGTTTCAGAGAGGTCATGTTTTTTTCATGTAGGCTACCACACAGCGAAGTGGAGATCTCTCTGAACTTGCTGACTGGTACGATCACCCAGTAATTCAGTGGTAATGAAGGGCTAGCCTGCTCGGTTGGCAACCGGGGAGAAGTTCCCCCATCTAAAAAAGAGCCAGACTGAAGAGTTGTGGAACGCCGCTCAGTAAATAAATGCTTCAAATAAAGACTTTTTAAATGTTTCCGTCTGGACCGAGCACGACTGTCGAAATGTTACAGATATAGAGATGATACAGTATTCCCCTGGATGGGTAGCCTACATTGTGGGTTTTGCCCAGATGGCTTTTGTTTGTGGCGCCTGGCAGCTCTTCGTGTGTTACCATATGTTGTGGTTGCGGGTACGCATACACGCGTGTTTGTGAGGGGCAACCCGCCAACTGTTTAATAACCTGCTCATCCATTTATTTTAAGCTTAAAGACCTGCTGCAGGTTATTGCAGGTGTGATGGGAGGAGGAGAAAGCCACGTGTGAAAACCAGCCGCACACAAAATATTTTCAGACACCTCTCTCATCCAAACACACACACACACACACACACACACACACACACACACACACACACTCCTCTCACCGTCTGTTTAAAGTCGTCCCTCTCCTCCAGGGTGAGCGTGTCGGCCTTGGCGATGACGGGGACGATGTTGACCACCTTGCTGAGACGCCTCATGAACTCCACATCCAGAGGCCTCAGACTGGAGGAAGACAGAGATGACAGTTCATTTCGTGCATACATACACATGCATTACATATCTCAGTAACTATGTGTTTGTTATTTGGATGCTCCTGGGCTGAAACAAGAAAGGGGAAACGACTCACTACACTGCAGATTTGTGCATCACTATACCTTTTTCTCTGTGTTCCCAAACTTGTCCATGCCAAGGACCCCCAAATAGCATTAACTTATGGCCGGGGTCCCCCTTTTGCAAGATGTCTTAAGAAGCCGTTGACAATACTACGGCAAAAAATTAAATAAACATAGTAAAACTTTGCATAGCAATTAAGATTCAGATGTTATATATTATTATGAATTATATATAGTATATTTATTATTATTATTATTTATATTAATGACAATAATAATAATACATTATTATTATTATTGATAATAATAATAATCAATTTTATTTTTTATATATACTTTTTTTTGCTTTTTTTCCTCAAAACGGCAAAAAAAAGTAATATAAAACTTGTCATAGCAATTAATATTCAGATATGTTATATATTATTATAAAAAAAATATTATTGATATTAATATTAATAACAATAACACTTTTTTATTATTATTATTATCAACATTATTATTATTCAATTTTATTTTTCATATATATATATGTTTTAGCTTTATATATATGTTTTATATATATGTTTTAGCTTTAGCTATATATATATATATATATATATATATATATATATATATATATATATATATATATGTTTTAGCTTAAGCTATATGTATATGTTTTAGCTCATCTTCTCTCCAATTGAAAATCACTGAACTTGAAGTTGCAGCATGTGAATTCCTTAAAATGAATGTAATGAAACACAATAACCACTAGAGGGCAATCATGGTCTACTCCATTACAATCAGTCCACCCTGGTTTCTAATGTTGACACTCATCATACTGCATTAACATATGCTGCCGTTTCTTTCCTACACTCATTGAAACCATTGTCCTTTTACACTCTCCTAGTAGGTGTGATTTCTGTGGAAGAGCACATTCATTTCAAGGGTTAAGGGTTAATGGATAAAACAGTCAAATGTAGCTTGTTGTTAGTGTTTTAATCATTCATACCTTGCTTGTCATTTTTACTGTATCTATTTTTTAAGTATTACTATTTATTAATTTCTCTTGCTTTTTATGTCTTTGTAAAGCACTTTGTAACGTGTTTTTGAAAAGTGCTATATAAATACAGTTATTATTATTGTGCCTGGTGAAGCACTGATTAGCGCTCTCACTCTACACAGTTCTACTCTGCTGTTCTCTTTCCGTATGTTTCCCATCTCTCTCTGCCCTCAGCGTTTTTTTTTTCTGTCTCAACATTGCCTCCAGTTGCTCCTCCAGACAGACTCCCCTCATGCTGTCTGCTCTGCCCTCCAATTAGCCCCAGCCAAACCAGGCCAGCCCGGTTCAAAGACCCAGGGGCAGCTGGAGGAGGAGAGGCCTGGCTGGCTCTCCACACAGTGACTGACAGGCATGTCACCATGAACATAGGATGAAACACGAGGGAGCGTGTGTTACATGGAGCGAGACAGAGGAAAAGCAGAAACAGAGCTGCACAGAGGTAAAGAGAGATGACACAGTAAGCGGTGCATTCAACCAGACTTCACTACGTTTTTATGCATTTTTCATGCTGAGGGGACAACTGCCATGTGTCATATGCATGCAGAGAGGTAGGATAGCGAGAAATCAAAGGAAAATAGTTGATGATCTCTCTGTGTGAATGTTTTTCGAACATAAATTACATAACTGCATACATAAATAGTCTATGTACAGATGGAGGGATGTACAAACTGGCATGTGAGCTGTGTCATACGCATGATGGAGCATACATGCACACTTTCATGTGTACACATGTATGTTTGCACATGCACATATGGACAATAAATAAGCATGCATGCACAGATGTCCACTTAAATGCCTGCTAGCATGTACAATCTTTCCTTTTTTTATGTGGTTGGGGGAAAAAAATAGCAGTCGTGTTTATATGAATTGAGAAGGATTCCCTCGAAGTGGACAGAACAGCACAGCTCTCCCTTCCTTCCTTCTTTTATACACGGTAATACATCAGAAACCAGCTCTGAGTTGATGAGAGTCAAAGTGCAGCCTTCTTTTTCTCAGGAGGACATGTTAAATGAGGTAACAACGAGATTGCCCAGAGGGGGAAACTGTGTATAGCTGCCTGACTCTGCCATTATCGGAAATAGCTGGCGATGCCATGAGCGTGTTCTGCTCCGCTGAGCCACGTTCATCTATCTGAAACCACAGAAGCAACTTAAAAGCAAATTGCTGACGCGCAAATTACATTAGAGCCTCGATAAATACAAACTGCTGTTTAAAACGCTTCGGACGAAAAGACAATTGAAAAGCTATCTCCCATGATAGAGGCCTGTAGAGAGCTACCAGGGAAGTTCTGTCATCGTTTCCCTGCCCGTCATTCTTTGGACTGTGGTCGCATGGCAGAGGCGTCCAAAGGCTTCTGGCGCTGTGTCTGCGTAATTGGTTACAGGCCCTAATTTAAAACTGGCGTTACTGTGTGAAATGAAAAAGAGAAAATAAGCAAAAGGAGTTTTTTTTTAGTTTGTAAGATTTGTTCCAGCACTTTTTCCCCCCATGAATCACAGGAGGACAACAAAGCTTGTCCAGCACAAATTAAAGTGTTTATTTAAGGTTCAAACTCATTTTGGGGTGTATAGAAAATGTGATTGCAAGCATGTGCTGTATGTTGCCTATTCTAAGTCTCATATAACATATGCACACTTACATTACGTACATGCATACACACAAATTGAGTCTTTTAACATTCATCTTTATGCCAGCAGGTCACACCAGTAGCCCCAACAGACGCCTTTGTTCTGCTACCTACTATACTGTACAACTCTCTGGTTGGCTGTAAGGAAGACACCATTTCCTGACAGATGTTTGCATCTTTGTTTTCATGTATTCATGAACATGTTTCAGTCAAATGTGCATGTCTGGGATGTTTATGTGTGTGAGAATAGTAACACTTTAAATATAGCCTGCTACAACGTTTTAGCGTCCATCATTCTGTGTCCTTCCCTTAACACTGCTATTGTTTGCCTCTGCCTAAATGTCTCTTGTTATGTTTGCTCCGTGTTTGGTTGTTTTTAACTGTTTGAGTATTTATTTTATCTTTGTATGGTGTCCTGAAAGGCGCCACCAAATATAATGTATTATTATTATTATTAATATTTATAGCGTATAGGAGCTGGGAGAGTGAAGCAACACATTGACAATGAAAGAGAGAGAGAGAGGTGAGAGGTCAGCGTGTTGTTGAACACGGCTGAACTGAGCAGCTGTGAGTTGTGACACAAACACATTCAGGGCATCCACACAAGTGTAGTTATACAAGTGTTAGCATGCCTACTGCCCACTTGAGTCCACTACACGCTCCGCTTTACATGAACACACACATTCTCCGAAGCTGCAGCTGTGGCGACGTGAGCAGATGATGAGGGGGTCTGTCAAACAGCGGGACAGGACACACAGACACACATGTCATCCCCCATTCACAGAGAGAGCGTTTAAAGTAGACAACTGTTGAGTTGCCGGTGCACAGAAATGTGAAGCCGTCATGGAGATATGCGCTCAGATGGTTAGTGAGTGAGTGTTTACAGTTGGTGTGCTTTTATCTGCATGTGTACAATACAATACTCCTATCAACTCTAATTTCTCTGTGTGTGCATTGAGCCTTGCTGTGTACCCACCATGACCCCCAGTGCACATAAGGACAGACCAATCATCGCTGTTACATCGAACAAATTACAGAGTCGACACCGAGGAGGAAAAAAAGAGCCTAATCACTGACGAAGCAGCGGGAGAAATGCGGTTAGTGTCATCTCTGCAGCGGTAAAGTGTGCAGACACAAACGCCACGTTAAGTGAAGCAATCAGCCGCCACCTGGTTGTTTAAAAAGAGACGGGTGCTCTGCCAAGACGCTGAAAGGACACTTTGGAAGTTTATTCCTGCAGAACCTTTCTTCAATTCATTAACTCGGACACATCTTGTGCCAAATTACAGCATCGTTACTGTTACAATCCCTCGCAACTTCCGTCTGTTCGCATCATTTACACAGAGGACAATCTTTTTCTGACCACGGCCATGTCGGACTCCACCAGGAGTGGATCTGTGAACCATTTGGTGTCCCATCTCTCTGTTTAATAACATGTTCCAAATGAATAATGGAGGCACTGAATCGATAATCAAATCCAGATCTCTCTGATGCGGCCGCTTTTTCAAATTAAATTCAGCGGAAAAACACTTTCAGGCGTAATGATTCACTAGATTGAGTCAGGTTGGCACCAAGGTTATCATAGTTTGGGATTTTTATTTTAGTTTTAGTTAGTTTTCAGAGTGTTTTTGCTAGTTTGAGTTTAGTTTCAGTTTTCCAGGAAGGTTTAGTTTTAGTTTTTATATATTTAGTTTTAGTTTAGGTATAATGTAGCTATATAAATACAAAACACATGGTTAGAGAACTGTGTAGGAATGGCCATAATGTTCATGTTTAATCTTTGCGCTAATTTAGTGAGGCATTTTCTGCACAGGACCATCTCCTGGAAGGTCAAGCCCGTTCAATTTCTGTGGTTCAATGTCACGACAGTTGACGGCAATTCATGTTGTCTCCTTTTTCAGTAGTGAAAAATTAATTTATGTTAATTTGTATTTTATTTTTTATAAATTTTTTTAATCAGGCAATATCGTATCAGTTTAGTTTTTATTTAGTTTCAGTTTACTAAAAATATCTTTCACTGCTTATTTTCATTTTAGTTTGAGTTTTACTTTACTATAATAACCCAACCCAACTTGGCAGATTGAGGAAAGTTAGACATGTTAAGGCTACACAATTTCATACATTTTAGTGGTAAATATATTCATTATTAAGCCATTAATCAACATACTCAAGTAAAACATTAGCATATTTTATACAGTATATGTATAATATTGCCTCAACCACTACAATTTCTCCTACTCAAGATAAGAAGGCACTCTCTACATCGTGATAATTGTTTCCCCGTTTCTCTACTTCTCTCAACTATGAGAACTGTAGAGTCTAATTTCGTTGTGAAATCGGACTCTCTGAGTGATATTCAGTGTCTGTGAGGAGAGAATGAGTTCCACATGTGGTCAGTAAAGACAGAGCTGATAAAGAAAAGCTGGAGAAGGATGTGGTTAAAGAGCTGTGGACAGACAACGGGGTCAGGGGAGATTCCCAGAAGGCCTGACTGGTCTCTCGCAGCTGTGGGAGAAATTGGGGGAATGAGTTTTTAGTCACATGTCTCTTTAATATGTGATCTTACCAGTGGCCTGTGGGGGGTATGAAGTATATGCAGCAGTGCACCCTGGAGTCTGGGATCCTCTTCTTCCTGTTGATGTTGATTTCCTCCTGCAGGTAGGCTTCATACTGGTCGTTGATGAACTTCATGATGGGCTGCCAGCTGACAAAGGAAACAGGAAGGAGAAGCTAAGCTTTGTATCAGACCACAGTCAAAACCTCTGTACAGTTATTCAAGTAAGGGATAATGTACAGCGAGCGGGTCATTATTGCGAAATTAACCCCTACAGGGTGGGTAGCAGGACTTGAATCAC
The DNA here is from genome assembly GCF_043250625.1 of Sebastes fasciatus. Lineage (NCBI taxonomy): Eukaryota > Metazoa > Chordata > Actinopteri > Perciformes > Sebastidae > Sebastes > Sebastes fasciatus. The sequence continues at coordinate 33,473,810 of NC_133797.1, forward strand.
CCTGAAGGGATTCATTTTGCAATAATGACCCGCTCGCTGTACATTATCCCGCATTATTACACAGCTACTTATTAAAGAGATCAATAATTGATTTGATTTATTTGAAAGTTATTTTATTGCTTCTAACGTTCTGTTACTCATAGCAGCCAGTCTGCTATAAAAAAAATAACAGACCGTAGAATGCCGTAACTGACCAATCAGAATTGAGCATTCAACAAAGCTGTGTAATAAGCTACGGCAGTAACTGAAGAATTATAGTGATGAACAACGTGGATTCATGCAGAGTTGTGTTCTGCAAAACAGGCATTTTATATTGCTTTTATATTATATCTATATTCTATATAAAATAATGAAATTGTACTGTTTTTTAGATAAAACACTGAACTTTGGCTTTGATAACCATTCAGAATGAACAAGTAACCACACATATGCAATGATGGAAATGACTTTAGTAACAGATAAAGTTACTTCAGCTCACCAGTTTTCGTTGTTGATCTGATCCCCGAAGCCCGGAGTGTCAATTACTGTCAGCTTCATTCTCACTCCTTTCTCCTCAATATCTACACAAAGGAAGGATATTTAATTTGTATTTCTTTTGGACATATAAGTAGTATGATAGAGCAGCAGAAAAAACACGTTATTAATAATAACACTATCAATATTTAGGCTACTAAACATGAACACTGGCCGACCGTGACTGATGGACTTGATCTCGATGGTCTTGGGGATCCTCTCCTCCGGGTTCGGCTGCGATGACTTGCGGCTCACCTTGGATTTGAACAGGGTGTTCATCAGGGTGGATTTTCCCAGGCCGCTTTGCCCTGATCAGGAAAACACACACACAAATGCACCAGTTAGAGAAACTGGGAACACATCCAGTCGTGGTTTTAACCCCAGACAGTCACAAAGACAATAATGTCATTCTACTCTAACACAAGAGTTTCTTTTAGGCTTTTTCTCACAAAACCAGTGAGGCTGAATATGCACATGACATCACCGCTAACGTATGGATTCTAAAGTGAGTGTGTGTGTGCGTGTGTGTCCAGAGACCATGAGCATAGCAGGACAGCTGCAGGGTCAGACAGGCCAGCTGTGGAGGCCTAGAGGACAGATGTATTGTATAGACCACACACACACGCAAAAATGTCTACTATCGTGAGCAAATATTCAAAAGCCATTTTTAACTTTCACTACATTCAGACAAGTAAGACGAGTCTCCAGGGTGAAAACTTGACTTTACAGTGTAGCTTTATACATTCATGACATTTCAGGGCTCAACAATAAGTATTGCCTGTTTGCCCAGGGCAAGTAAAATGCCACGTTGGGCTAGTAAATCTAGCAACTCACTTGCCCGATAAGGCATGGGGTAAAAATAATTAAACACATTGTTTAATTTCAGAAACTTTAAAAATTGTTATTCTTTGTGACTGAATAATTCTTGCATTAAAGGGATATGCACACACACACCAAGTCTCGGGACTGTTTCATTTCCCTCCATATTTCTCCGTCGCCCTCCGCTCACAGCTCCTGTGGGCATGCAGCGTGGCGTGTGGAGCGTTGCCAAGCTGCCAGGCCCTCTGTGACACCTAGGGCGCCCTTTACCACCACCACCTCTCCCCGTCTCTGTTACACACTTGCTCTTTCACACACACACTCTACATTCAGTTTACTCAGTTGCTCACATTCACCCACAATCACACATTTTCTCATTTTCTCTCACACACACACTGAGACACCCTAACTGCCCTCTCTGCGTGGTGGAAATCAAAAGGTCAGCTGGCTGAGGGCAGGGATTAGGCAAATGCATCTCATAGGGCAGACCACAGACCACAGCCGCTCTGACCTTTCACGTGGTCACTCGACACCAACTTTATTAGAATCACAAAGGATGCTCTAGTTTTTATACGTTTACCCAGTTATCCTGACATTCTTCATTCTTTAATTTACATATAAGCAACTAGGAATCTAACAAAGTTCAGGCAAAGAAAGCTCAACAAACTTACAGCAAAAAATAGGCATCTGACTCATATTTGCCAACCCTTCCGACTTTCCCGGGAGACACCCGTTTTTCATTCCCCTCTCCAGATTTCTTCCTGGGGTCACAATTCTCCTGTATTTCTCCCGATTTATGGCAAATTTTCACACTTTTTTTTCTTTTTCGTTATCTTAGCCTTTCTCTGGACCTGAGCAGTGTGTATAAATCCCTACTGTTTCCACCCGGACGACAATAGAGCTACACCAACTGTCGTTTCCCGGCTGAAGAGAGCAGTCTATGCTCGCGGCACAGTGCAGTTTGAGCTCATGTTTAAGCTCACCACAGCATGTAGTGCCCAAAGTTGAGCTTTGCCCGACGCAGCGAAAAGCCGTCGTGGTGTGGCGCGGCGCTAACCATTGAAAATAATGTGTTTCAGAGAGCAATTGTGGCGTTGTCGCATTGTGTCTGAAACGACCTTCAGTGAGAGAGAGAAGGAGAGAGAAATGGAGAGTGAAATGGAGAGTACTAAGAGAAAGAAATACTCAAGCAGGAGCAAAAATAAATAAAAACAGATGAATATTAGTTTATGCCAGAGATTCACACGCCAAGTTCACACCAGAGGGGCAAATTATTCCGTTTTATTTCCTGGGAGTTAAGTTAAAATCAAAAGTTTGACATAAAAATGCCTCTACAGTGTACTTATTATTTTGTTATTTTCTCTCTTTTAAAGTCACCAGAATACAGGAAACAAAGGGAGACCTCCCACTATGGTTTTGAAATGCTCCCTTTTTTTTAAGGTCTCCAGGTTGGCAAGTATGATCTCTCACGCAACCCAGCATCTGAGGAGTAGCAAAATGAAGTCAGACATCTAATAAACCGAAAGGATTAAGACATTTTTCTCAGGATTTAAGGGACCAGGCTCAAAAGGCAGGTCAACGCTGGTCTTACACAGAGAAATAGGACTCCAGTGAGGTGTTGGGCAATTATCTGCCGACGCATTACCCAGAAGAACTTGACACTATATCAAAGCTCCCTCTGGCAAACAAAAATCACTTTGCGCAGGTTTAAACTCATCATTGTTCTTTGCTATTGTAAAACTTCTACTGTGTTCTTCTCCGGTGTGTGCACAGAGTATCATTTCACAACACGTCTCACGACACCAGTTTAATTTATCATCGAGGTGTCGGAGCACTACGAGTGGATACACGTTGGCGTTATGCAGAAATGTGCAGATAGACAGATAGAACCTTCACTTTGTCATATTGCCACTTTCTCACTACACTTTCACTTCATTCCCCAACGTCTATAAATCAATATGCCTCTTTTGATAAACAGTATCAGTCCTCCTTGGAGTTGTGCTGACATGCCATCTATCTGTGTACACAAGACACTTCCCCGCAGGGCCTGAAATCAGACCGACTGCCTCCTATGACAACATGATACAAACATCAAGGTTTCAAAATCCAATCAGGTTGTAGCTGAGGCTTTTCAACATCTTCCTGTTGAGTAATCTGTATCTCAGTGTGTGATAAATTAAACACCTTTTGACATTCCTTTCTCTGAAGACAACATGTGCATAGGTTTCGTGCCTGCAAGCATGTAAACAGGTGCATTCAAGGATAATTGTGTGTGCACAGACTAGACGGTGGAATCTACAGTAACTCGCGGCGCGGCGCTGCTCTCCGAGGAAGTGTGAGCAGAGTAATCGCCATCATTGTGCCACTTTCTCAGCCCGACAGCCTCCTTCTGTCCTCTCAAGTGTGTTTGTTGACACACAAAGTAAAAGAGCTGGTTCAGGAAGGCACCATGACTCTTAACTAAACAACCGAAGTAGAACCACATATACAAACACATACATGCATGAAAAGACAGCTGAGGAGAAGCTTCATGATGAAAAGAAAGACAACAGAAAGGTATTTTCTAAGTGAGATGATCTGCAATCTAAGCAGGCTGTGTGTGACATCCTGTTTTATGTGCTTTGTTCTGCATTTTGTGTCTCTGCGGCCTAAATCGAAAACGTTATAAATGGTTACCGTCTGATCTTCTCTGCTGAATTCAGTGCTGAGTCAATAACTGCATTTGGAAGCAATTAGAGCCTCAAGTCTTCTCGGGATACATCTGTGTCAGTTTAGACTTTAATTCTAACATGAAGGCATAATCAACGTGAAGGTCGGGCTGGATGGGAACAGTTAAGCTAATCTTTACATCATACCGCACATTTTCAGTTGTATTCATACAGTATCCAACCGTTTCTCATAAAAAATATATTTTTATACGCAATTATTTAGCATTAGCAGCACACGTTGTCAGCCTTTAACAGTTTCATTCTCCCCCACAATACCTACTCATGGCAACTAAAGAATAATTAAGTGAAGGTTAATTGCAAATTAGCTGCATATGAATGTAATTTGTGGGAGGTTAGGTCAGGGTTAACAATGCAACATAGCACTACAAGGGCAAGAAAAGTCAAGGGGACTGAACTCTTTCTGAAGGGACTCGACATTGTGATGAGAGCAAGAACATGCAGCAAAAATCCTGCCTATGTAGCTGCTGGTTGTGTTTGGAGTGTTTTCTGCATGGACTCATGTTGCAGTTTGGACTGTTTTTGTTAAAAGTTGAATTAAATGCATGAATGTCAGACTCACCCACAACCATGATGTTGAGCTCGAAGCCCTGCTTCATGGCCTTCCTCCTCATCTGCTCCAGGATGGCATCGATGCCCACGTAGCTGAAGTCGCTGGCGTGTGTCTTATCCCCTTTACCCTGGGGGGTGGGGTGGTGGGGCTTGGCGGACTCCGACATGTTGCTGTGGCTCAGACTGACCTCTGACCCTGAGGGAAAGAAATAAAAAGAGATGTTAGATTTACATGGTATCTATACGATATATACAAGCATAAAGCGTGATTTGTAAGCAGGGAAGTGTACAAATTTAGTAATAAAGAGTGATGTAAAAAAGCAACTGCGTGACTCAGTACACATGAAATCATATTAACTGCAGAGAAGATCGAGTTCAGTATGAAGATACTGATCTGAGCAGCTCATTTCCTGTGTGAAACAGGATACACCAGACTTTAAAATTTGCATTTATGAGCACCCGCCTTTGTACAAGACAACACTGAAAGGTGATAATTTATCATTTACACCGTCTGCCAAAAAACCCAGCTTATGCCAGCAGGGAGACGCACATGTGCACACATGTGCAGATGTAACATAAAATACCAAGACAAACTTTCCCATAACTCTTCAATAAAGAATTATTGTTTCCCCCAGCGCTCTTTACTCCAGTGCATACACTCAGCTGTAAAACTTATCAGTAAATCACATGGGAACAGGCGCACATCTGCTATTTAATGTTGAATATTGTCTTCTGTGATTGTAATGTTTAAATGTTTGTATCCTTGTTTATTGTCTTTGTCCTTTCTGTGATGTTGCAAACGGAGCTGCTGTTATGCAAAACAAATTTCAGACCTGTCTGACAATAAAGTATAAAGTAAGTATAAAGTATAAGTATACATTTCGATTACCTTGTGTTAGTAGCACAGCCCACAAGAGAAATTCAGACTTTTCAGAAACCTCTCAGTAACTAAAGTGAAACAGAACATCTGTAAATTAGTTTTTCATAATCCTAAAAGGATTAGGGAGACAAAATGAACAGACCTCGTCGGGAGAAAGCGCTGCCAACTACAAATCACGGCTTACCTCACTTTAAGGAGGATCGATTGTTGTGTAGAAGACAAAGGCTGCGTGCCAACAGCTCGACTCTGCCAAATGTGCTAGTGTGCGCTTGCAGCAGCAGAGACTCTTCATGTAGGAGGAGACAACATTTCCTGTGCTGTGTGACAGAAACTTGTGGTATTGTCTGTGTGAGGTTTGCAGTCACAGACGCTACAAACCAGACTCATATACCTGAAGCTGAGTGGAGACAGCCACCCTGACTACATGCAGGTACGGCACACTGCAGCTGTCTGCTTTGGGTTGATTATGATTTCTCATATGGCACCAGCATTTCTAAGAACATAGAAGCCTTTGTGCTTTTGATTTTATCTGTCTGACATTATAAACACAGCGACAGCCATGCTTGTAACATGTCTTTGCAACATTATAATTATAAGAATATAAATGCAGCACAAATAACAGTGGAACATTATATGATGTGCTCAGAGTTTTGCCTTTCCCTCAGATGAGACGGAAAGTGTGAGATGGAGGAGACGGCGGGAGGCTGTGAGCTTTTACTGCAACTATGAATTACAGACTTTCCACAAGAAAGTCCTTCTTTGGCTCTCTGTGGCTTTGTCCTGGGAAAGGTGCTGCTTTAATAACCACTATGAGCAGCCCACTGTGTAGGTGCTTTTAATTTAAGGGTACAGCTGGGACCACCTGTGTCACAGGAAACAGAAACACACATTTACACTCTGAGAGAGGTTGAAACGTTGGTGGTATATCTTAAAAGACTCAGTTTAACCACCTCTTAATAAACAATGAATGAATCAGAGTGTACGTTAGGATCATATCCTTTTCTGCTTCACACATGTTTTTGCACAATCTCACCCTCCTACACACTTGCACACCTTAAAAATCCAAAGTCATGAGAGCATTGATGAGTCAGCTCTGAACTCAACAACCTTTTCTATTCCTCCAAGCTACAGTTTTGGACCTTAAGGAGGGTACCCCACCTTCAACAGTGTCTATAGCAGCCAGGCCTATTGAATTGGCGGCCAGTGGGCCGAATCTGGCCCTATGACGAACTCAATTCGGCCCTTTGATTATTTATAAATATGAAAAAAGTATTTAACCCTCTGACCCGTGGGATCGCCAGCAATCCCGGCCGACGTTACTGTCTTTAAGAGACTGTAGCGGGCTCAGTCTTAAAGCTAGAGTGAAGATACTTGTCTCATATGAAACTAAATAACGTAAGGAATCCATTGGTACCGACCATCGGGAGGGGCGCTAAATAACTAATAAATAAATAACGCTCCAAACTTAGGCTAAATTTTGGCAAGGGAAAACTGGCATGGTGATATTCAAAGGGGTCCCTTGACCTCTGACCTCAAGATATGTGAATGGAAATGGGTTCTATGGGTACCCACGAGTCTCCCCTTTACAGACATGCCCACTTTATGATAATCACATGCAGTTTGTGGCAAGCGTTTTTTGCATGCAGTATAAATGTGTTTTTTCAAATCTGGCTGGATAGACCTGCTCTATAGTAACTGTCAGTCTTTCCAACTTTCAATTGTCAGACAGTCTACTGGTTAACTGATCAACTGTGCTGTGATAACATGTTGCACAGACTAAAAACAAATCCATCGCTAAAATCTTGGGGAAATAAGAAATATCCATCCCCCCTGTGTCCATCATCACTAGTCAGTAAATGATCTGGATACAAGATTTAGTTTTTGCTCAGTAACTTCCACAACCAAAGAGGCAATTTCCCTTAATGCCAGGACATTCATTTTATCAGTAAAAAAAAAAGCACATCCTGACATTCAGGAGTACATGCTGTAACGTGAACCTCCTGTTAATACCTCATCATGGTGGACTAAAGCTGACTTAGTGCTGCGAGGCTGTCCTCAAGAAACCCGACGCAGAAATGCAGCGTCTTGGAAAGTGATCCTGAGGTATTTGGATCAATTTATCTTTAGCCTGTGAGATGTTTGCAAATGTTTGGATAGAGTCATTTGGCTAACCCTTCACTGAACTCCATCTACCGATTGCATCAGTAGCCTCTTGAATGGCAGAATGCAGATTAGCTGTAATGACATACTCCAGGTCTGATGCCAAACTGCCTCCTGGGCACCGTGACAATGCCAGCCCCGGGGCCATCTGCTGGCTCAATGGCTGCTCTCTAAGAATAGACAAACAGTCATACTGTAGCAGAGGCAAACACACAGGCGTAGTAACAAGAACACATGCAACGGAAAAAGGAAGAACCAAACGGCGGTGCCAGGAGAGTCAAAAATGTTATACAGTCTGCTTAAATATTCACTTATCTTTCCAGTAGAGCTCTTTCATTTTCATCAACACCGCATCCTAATGATTTCATCCTCAGGGCCGTGGATGAGCTGGCCATTAGCAATCCTCTTTCACTGCTGCTTAACATCATTATTTATGCGCCTCAGAGTGACATTTTACATCCACAACAAAGTGTTTCTTCAAGTGAGTCACATCTGCATTCGAGCGTTGTGATGTTCCACAGAGAAAGCGTTGATAACCTTTGCCACGGCGAACTACATTTCGGGATGAGTAACCTCATTACAGACGTACAGTATGACTCAGATCAGTGGCCTCGACCGTTGGATCCTGACTGCTCTGAAACAAGACAGACCCAACGGGCGCATCAAAATAGAACGACGCATCAGACGCGTGGGACTTCACCGGAATAAACTTCCTTCAAAGAGCGGCGTTTCATTTAATTTAACTCCTTTTAAACTTGATTTGAAGGTTGTTTTACTCACTTACAAAGCACTTAGTGATATAGCACCTTCTTAAATGGCAGACCTTTTAACTACTTATCAACCAACAAGAGCCTTTAGGTCCTCTGATGCTGGCATTTTAACTGTTCCTAAAGAAACCCACAAAACGAGTGGGGAAACTGCTTTTAGCTACTATGCTACATCTGATATGCAAGCTCTGTTGAAATTTTTAAAAATCATCTGAAGACCTTCATTCATATTTATTCAGGCAAGAGTTTAGCTCATGTTTTTATCTTGTTCTACTACCATTTCTACTACTTTTATTTCTCTGCCGTTTTATTGGATCCTTTATTCTATTTTTATGAATTAGTTTATTTGGGTCGGCTGTGGCTCAGAGGGTAGAGCAGGTCATCCACCGATCGGAAGGTCGGTGGTTCGATCCCCGGCTGCTCCGGTAACATGTCGATGTGTCCTTGAGCAAGAGTCAGCATATGAATGTGTGTGAGAATGGGTTAATGCTGACATGTAGTTTAAAGTGCTTTGAGTGTTTGGAAGACTAGAAAAGCGCTTTATAAATGCAAGTCCATTTATTCTTTGTATTTTATTTCTGCTGTGCACTATTTATAATGCCATACTGTAAAGAACTTTGAGCTGTATTCTATGTATGACAGGTGATACACAAAAACAGTTATTATTGTAGCGTCGTCAATTAGCTTGACAAACATGTCTCCAAGGTAAGTTTTTAACTTTTTACTCAAGTAGAAAACAGTACAAACACATATTTACTGTAACTAGGTAAAAAACTCTACGCTCCGTAGACATCTTTCTGATAAGTGACTCATCAAAATGCGACTCTGACGTCATTTATATATCAACAGAAGCGCTACTTATACAAATTATAACAAAACATATGCAGTTCCTAAATGAGAAAAAATAACATTTTACATTCTTCAAAGTATATTCTTTATATTCTTATATGCTTCTTAAGATATGGCTCTTACAATTATTATTATTATTTAACTGAAGCCAAAAAAAGCCACAATGAGTCAGTGGTGTGCACAGTTCATTCAAATGAAACAGGTGCTTCGAAACTGCTCAATGAGGAAACGTAAAAACGTTGGCCTCATTTGACCTGCTGTTCTAATCTCCCTTCATCAACACACAGACTCCACATGAAAACAACTTTATTAAACTGTAGACAGATGTTATGTGTGAAGATTGCTTCCAATAAATACACCACTGTAGGCAGAGGAATTTATATATTCTTTGCCTTGTGACAAGCAAAAGCGGTATTTTAGGATTAGCTGACTTTTAGAGCTTTGTTTAATGAATGGAGATGAGTTCAGGCGTTTTCTTTGCATGAATGGATAGATCCCATCAAAGAGACGACTCCACTCCTTTATTCTTCAGATGAGAGCACTTATAGTGGAATGAGGGCTGTTTCAAGTTCTATCATTGCCATTTATATATATATCCTTACATTTCTGAGGATGTGCTGTTCATTCATGGCCTATTAATACGATCTGAAAGACAGGAGCTACAGTGTTGTCTTATTGGTGCTTGTATTTCACTCAAACAGTTATGGTAGATGTTTGGTTTCCTGTTTGTCACTGAGGGCTACACAGCAGACAAAACCACAGCTTTTACATCCGCATTAGTCTGATTCACAGGATGTGCACTGTGAGTATCAGCCTGCCTATTTCAGACGGATTCTCCTCACCATTCGCTGTCTGTATGTTTCATACGGGCACCATCGATGCACCCTGGGTTTAGCTGGCCCCGAGACGATTGTGATTGGTTTAAAGAAATACAAACAACCCAGAGAAGTTTTTTTCCCCCCTCAGTGTTGAATTATGATGGGTTCAGACAGACCTTTCTCCAGCGCTAAAGCAGTGTGGAGATAGGTCTGGCTATGTGAGACTACATCCGCATTAAAAACGTTCTTATCTTAAAAGGGCACTCAAATTTTATACATGAATGTCTCGTCACGAAGAGGAGCAACTGCTCAGCTTGTGAAAGCAAATGTATGATGTTTTCTGTGGATCTGAGGGGAGTTTTTTCAAGTCTGAGAAAATAATACTGAGGATGTGAGTTTGGAGACATCCATTATTTAACAGAAAGCCTGTGTTTGGGGCATGGAGTTTGAAAGAGGTGGACATTAGGGCTGGGCAATATGACGATATATATTGTCAAAACGATATAAAAATGTCTATCATATATATTTTTCTATATTGTTTCCATCGCGATATAGGCTAGGCATATATTTTTTTCTTTTTTCTCTATAATTTCACTTAAAACTATTATGTTCATTTGCACTTGCAAGTTCTTAAAATGACAAAATACTTTTCATTTGTCAAGTATTTTATTCACACAGGAGTATATACAAAAAGAGGTTTTACCACGTGGTTATTTCATAAAGACTATTTATTTGTTGAATTACTAGAAAACATGCTATATCATGATATATACTGTCATGATATGAAATGACCTATATCATGATAGAAGATTTTGGCCATATCGCTCAGCCCTAGTGAGTGGGAGTGTATAATAAAAAATGCTACCAAGCTGCATTATGGAAATTGTAGGATCCAGTATTTTTGGATCATGACCCATATACTGGGGACTAAAAGTCAGGATATCTCGGCTTCTGTTGCTTCAAATTTGACAATTCTTTAAATCTGTCTCCCGTTGTAAGTCCCCCAACTTTATGGAATACAAAATCACTGGAGTGCTCATTTAATGAACCATTACTCTTTTATTTAGTTTCCCAGGGGCTACTTTTATACCGTATGATGCCCTATGTAATGCACACAACCAGTGCATAGTCAGCCACAATGAAAGAAAGTTCAATCCCATGTGCCAGCTACAGATAACACAAGAAAATAGTCGTATTGTGGAGTTCTCATTTCCCTGCAACTGTGTCCTGCATGACAGCAGCAGGATTTTCCAAACAATTCATCGTTAGAGGTGGAGCAAAACATCAGCATGAGTATAGCATGCACAGTAATACTGCAGGCAAAACTTGTGAGATGAACTGTTCTTCTGAATACAGAACTGAAAACTAATAAAGACCAGTTCCGTATGTAGAAGGTCAGTCTTCAACCACACTCATTTCAACAGTTTGGCTCATTACATGTTGTTCTGCATGCCACGAATCAGTTTACTGATTTCCTTTTTTGTCCTTCACCCCCTGTTTTTCTTTCCCTTTCTGCAGGGTATTTACCCTACTAATACTGTCAGAACAATAACACACTAAAACCTACTTTCTCATATAATATAAAGCAGGGCTGACAAGTGGTGAAGTGGTGCTTGTGGATCGAAGGAAGCTGAATTTCTTTGGTTTTTAAGAGGCCTCTCAAGAAGACAATGAAGGCTTTGTTTCTGGCATTGGCACATTCACTCAGTGAATATTAAATGTAGAGTTGGATGTGATGTGCCTGATGGGATTTTAATGAAAGGCTGGAGAGGGGAGTGTTGAGTTATGTGTGAGTCCCAGAGCGGGAAGGGGATTCTCTGTTACAGCAAAATGGAAAAGTAGTATCTGATCGAAGGGGAACACTTTGTGTTGGTTTTCCAGGAGGGTAACATTACAGGTCAGTGTAAGGAAGTGGGTTCGATGCTTCAGGATGGTGGTCATTGATATCCGTCAGCTAAATATTTACATGTCACATACCTCTTGAAATATTAACATGATGTATTACTTCTCTGTGAAGGCTGAGGCCGGACAAGAATGCTGCCCGAGAGCAGTTTTGTGTTTTCTGGTCTCCGCTGAGCTATGCTGCTTTCAGGGTTAACAAAAATAAATTATGCTGCATCGGGCTATAATGTTTTCCACTGAATCTATTGGAGCACTCTCTCTCTTCAAGACTGTACAGTTTATCACTTTTGTCCTGTATAAAATAACGTAAATAACGTAATTTGTGTTGTCTTTCAGAAGCTTATCCACACACTATTATTTTACCTCACTATGCCATCCGATTCGACTGTTATCAGGCAATTAAATGTGCATTATTGAACGCTTTAAGCACCATAGATGTGGGTCAGTAGGGGCCTACTACATTGTAAATGTGACCGCAAAACTTAAAAGCAACACGCTCTAATGCGAAACTGAATGAAACATCACGTTTTGAACACAAATAAAAAGGCTTTTTTAGGTTTAGGCAACAAAAACACTTACGTTTAGGGAAAAATATTGTGTTTTGGCTTAAAAAAAACGATGTTTCAAAAGTGAAAGTTAAACTTAACGCTTGTTAAGAAAGACAACAACACGAGCCACCAACCTACACCACATATGGAGTTTCACGTGTCTATACTACAGCGCCTGACTTCCGCCTCTGCTCCTGTCATAATTACTACGGTCGCTAGAGGTCGCTGTTGTGATCTTTTATACCTTCTTTCGGCGATCTACCATGTTATTAGATGACAAACCTACTAGTGGGTGTAGTAGGCCCCTATTGACCCACATCTATGGGGCTTACAGCGACTTACAAATCAGTAATAAAATTCAATGATTCAGTCTTTCAAATTTAACTTGATTTTTGTGGAAATCTACCAAACTTCACATTGTTTTTAAAAGTTTATATTTCTCTTTTAAAAACGTCTTGTACAAGTGCATTTTTCCAGCGATGCTTGCCGAACAAGATACCTGGTTTTCTTCCCCTTCCTGCCTTCAGTCTGTCTAAGCATATGTTCACAAGCTGTCCAGTCACTCCTGAGGGGGTTGTGCTTCGGGAAAAAGAAGGTATCATGTCTGGTCTTCTACTCACACACCGTTACCGACAGCTCTTAAACACTGTCTGCTATTTGAAAGCTCTCTTATTTTTCTATAAAACATGGCTCTCATGAGGTGAGTCTCTGCCCTGGTGCAGTTGGATATTTCCCTTTCCTGTGTGTCTATGCAAGCATGTTTTCTCTCTCTCTTTTATAAACCGGAGATGACATTTCCACTGGCCCTTTGGTGGCTCCCTCTAAAGAGGAAGAGATCGTAAAGTTTTATGCCTGCTGAAGTCTGCATGAGACGGATGGAGGGTCCAGAAAGAAGAAGACTTACGCACAAGAGTTGACTGACAGTCATAAGTGTGTCACAGGAATACAGAATTAACATATGCACAATTTAATATCATCTAAAAATTTTATGGAGTAGTTTTATTGGTACGGTCGGGTAAAGAATTCGCTTTTTAAGCCAGAGTCTCAAATGAGAAATACAGCATTTCATATTGGGAAACAAGCAATATAAAAACATCACTACCATTTCCAGCTCTACTTTAATTGCTTATTTTCCTGATAATGAGTAATGACACTAACTCGTGGAACTCAACCCCCAACTGTGACAATAAGACACACAATCTGTTATGCAGAGCGTATGGATGGCTTAAACCCAGAGTGCATCACTAGCTGTGCTCTGCAGAGACAAAGGTTCACATAAGTACATGTTTCACAAAAAGAGCTCGATTCAAAAAGACAACATCAGCCATAAAAATAGACTCCTGATCGTCCAAAAATGACAGCTGGGTGGAAAATAAACTCCTCTAAGTAATGTCAGTATGTCTTTTTTTCCTTAAAGGCTTGTAGACTGAATTTGCAAAAAAAAGCTTCACCGACAACAAAGAAACGTCTGATTGTATAGAAGTCTATGAGAAAATGAACCTACTTTTCTCTTGATTTATTACCTCAGTAAACATTGTAAACATGAGTTTACGGTCTCAATCGCTAGTTTCAAGTCTTCTTCAATACAGCATGATGTTCATTTAGTAAATTATGGTCCCATTTAGAGTCAAATAGACCATAAAGCAGGGGATGCTTTAGGGCGTGGATACCTTGTGATTGACAGGTCGCTACCATGGCGTTGTCCAGTCTGGGAGTTGTCCGTGTTTTCGTCTTAGAGCTTTAACCCTTTCACAGTGTGTTTTCAGTTCATGAAAGTTAATTTTAACACAGCATAGGCCAAACACACGAACTCAAACACATGATATAATATTTTCTGGCAGCGCTTAGAGTTCAGATTTACTGCGCTACCTTAAATGTCCTTTTCCCTTTCCAAGAAGTGTTAATATTATTTCGTCTACACCCTATAAAAGGTCTGATATTGGGCCAGTCACAATACTGAAATATGTTTCAAAAACAAGTCTCTCTTAAATCTCTATGAAAGGATTTGCCAGTCTTTGCCTGGTGTGTTGACTTCAATGTCAAGCGTATGCATGTTTTTAAAATGGAGCAGAGGCCACAAGCTTAATGCTACACTGTTTGAGGGAGATAACACGCTGTGTCTACAGTAGGTAGTGACAGAGTGAGGTCGACAGAAGGGAGCTGGATAGAGGATATAGGTTCAGTGGGCTGCCATGTACATCCAAGAGGAAATCCCTCTCACTCAATCCCCCCATCCATACTTTGAAACCAAAGGAACGTGGCGGTTAAAAAAACCCTGCCTTATTCTCCATCATAACAACACCCTGCCATGTAAAACGATGAGGTTCGGTGAGGTCGATGACGGCTACGGCCGACACAAACAGACGTCGGCACTTCAGAAAAAGGGTCTAAAGAATGCTACTGGCCCACATCATCTTTCAGCCTTGTCACTGGTGCCGGCCCACGGAGAATGTGACCCCTGGCCTGACGTGGAGCAAAGCAGATGGTGTTGAAATACAGCTCTCCACACGGAAACTTCTGGTAGAGTAGATAATGACCTGTCCCAAAACGCCTCAAAAAAGATTTAAAGAGTGAGAAGAGATGGAGAGAAAGAGGTGTGGAGGGAGGGTCACTGAGGTAAAGGGCATGACCGCGAGATGAGATGTGAGATAAATACTACAAAAACAACGACAGGATCGATGGATGTAAGCAGAGACTGAGAGAAGGAGAAAGCAAAGCCCGACGCAGCATGGCGGTCATTGTGGTGCCGAGTACAACTGTAAGAGCCTGCTGTTCTACTGCTGTTCTGCAGCTCTCAGGACTATTGGCTAACTGACCACAGGCGTAACCAAAAGCCCATTTCTGAGAAACATAGAGGGAAACTAGGAGGGTCCAGCCGCAGACCTATCCACAGCTGCAGTAGGGGAACTGGTAAAGGGTAAAGGACAAACCAACGGTGCAGTAAATCACACAACCACCAAGTATGAAGCGGGAAAGGGGGCTGGAGGAGAAGACATGAGAAGCATCGCGCTGTTCACAGCCGACTTCTGCACTTGAAGTTTTTCTCTGAGACACACCATTATGTTGTCTATAAAATGCACCGCTAATTAGCTCTCTTTATTAGTTCACCATTTGCTTTTACTTTAGAACCATGTGTTTGAATCCAACTGTGAAGAGAAACACAGGATACAAGAATGACTGGTGTGCTGCATGTGGTCTAAGATGCCTAAACGTCTTTGTATAGACCTTTGTATAGTATAAAATAACACATTTTGGAAATTGATTCTAATTAGGACTGCACAATTAATCAAAATTTGTATCAAAATCATAAGTCAAGGGTGAAATGTGTGTCAAAATACCATTTTAAATTAAATTTTGCCATGCTACATAGATGTCCTGATCTTCACATCATACTCTTAAGACCATAATCTAGGGCTGCAACTAACGATTATTTTTATTGTCAATTAATCTATTGATTATTTTCTTGATTAATCGATTAGTTGTTTGGTCTATAAAATGTCAGAAAATTATAAGAAATGTCGATCAGTGTTTCCCAAAGCCCAAGATTACGTCCTCAAATGTCTTGTTTTGTCCACAACTCAAAGATATTCAGTTTACTGTCGTAGAGGAGTAAAGAAACCAGTTGCTGATTAATTTAATAATTGATAACTAATCAATTAATCGTTGCAGCTCTCCCATAATCCTTTTAATATGTTATTCACTGAAAATGAGAATTATATCACAATTGCAATATCAGCCAACATAATCGCAATTAGATATTTTTTCAATATCGTTCAGCCCTAATTCTAATATTAATAACAATATTTGTGCAAGCAATTCCTGTTATCATCCCAGAATCAAAAACACAGTTACGGATGACCCATAATGCCTTGCTTGAGGCATAATACTGGCACAGACTGGTTTATACCACCCTCTCCCCACTTCTCCACCTCTTCACAACCTGTCACCTCTAACAGGACATGACATGTCTGACTTCCTCCCCCCTGTGACATAGATGTAGAACAGAAAACATCCTCCCACCGCGGGCAGCTAGAGTGAAACACACTGCCAGACGAGTTTTGTTGCATTTCACAAAAAGGCCATCATTTTCTACTTCCATACGCTGAAACCAAAAAGAGTAACGTCACATACCAACTACATCCTTCACTCACTGGATGGAACAGGAAAAGAAGACAAGACCACATGAGATTATACCACATGTGGATACAATTATCCAGAGGACTAGGAAGACATACTGTAATGTGGGAACGGATATTTTCAGACAAACAGTCTGGTTGTTTACAGTTAAACATGTTCATGCCTCTCCTCCTCCCAACTCGGCTGCCTTCAGGGCAAATTCTTGGGTGCAAAAACACGGGACGAAAGTGTAACAAACTCTCCAACATGATGGGAACAACATGTTAAATCTATACAGCGGTGGATTTCCCTTTTGAAGAATCAGCACCTGCAGCGCAAAATCTCTTTTTGGCATTTCAGTTTTCTCTGACAGGACTGGACTGGTATGATATCAAGTAATAGATAACAGCAAGAAAAAAACTTCTGTGTGAATTTATTTCACGCCGCTGGTGCCAAACAATCCTAATGAAGTGTTTATCTGTGGTATTGAATTACTTCTGATTAAACACTGGCTGAGTGGCTTTAACTGGCGCCTATTGTGAAGCATATTGTAATAATGCTTAATGTAAATCAGATATGAGGCAGCATTAGCAGTTTGCTGGTATCAAATGTATTGTGTGCTATAAGCTCCAGCTCACGGACACTACAGGCTGACTATACTGTGGGAAAATAAATGAATTTCTTAATTCAATAATGTTCTTCTGGGGCGCTGTTACTTGAGGGAGTGTGTTTTATTCATGCAGTAGTCTTAATGTACAAGGTCAAATCATTTTTCATGAGATACAATGCGGCTTGTAGGTGCAAAGCAAGGACATCTACAACATCTCACTTCACTTGTGCAGCATCCAACAAAGCAACTATTCAGCCATCGTACTGCATGCTGGGTAAAAGTAGACCATGTGACGCACTGACTGAAAACATGAAAGATAAAAGCTAAGTGACTACTTGATGTTCTTCCCAGAAGAAGAAGAAGAGTTAGAGAGGGAAGAGATGAGTTCTTACTATTCCCTGTGGAAGAGCAAAACTGAAAATATGACCTGTTCGACTCCTCAACTCTCCTTCAACTTGGCAACAAACTCTCTGTGGAGAAAGCAGACACAAGGGATCGTCAAAAAACTAAATCACATCGAAACAGCTTGGCTCCATCAGTGCCTGGCTAATCCACTGCACTGGATCAAAGTCAGGCTGGAAACTGCCTGACGTGACGCTGGAGGAGAAAACATGACTAGAGAGAGAGGGAGGGAGGGAGAGAGAGAGAGAGAGAGAGAGAGCCCCGGAGACCTTAAAGAGTAATGGTGGTCTATCCTGATTGGTCAACACTCTGTCCCCCATTATGGCAGATTGATTATCCATGCATGCTCCAGAGCTGAAGACACAATGGGAGGGGAAAGGGAGTAAGAAAAGGAGAGAGGAGGGGAGGAGTGAAAGAGTGGTAGTGCTGACCCCCCAAACTCTCCCTGAACAATGGGAAAGGACAGAGAAAAAATAGAAGAAATGAGAAAGTACAAGGCCTGCACGCTAAATTATGAGTTTTTCTACAGATCTCCTGCCAAAAACACACTCCACCTCTCCGCCTCAAAACTTCACACAGCACACACCAGACACCTGGCTAACTAACTTTGACATCAACAGCCTCAGAGCACCAGATCACCTCTCCCTCCTTCTGTTTCTCTCTCACCTCCCCCTCCCCTTTATCTCCTCTCGGCCAAGATTCACAGCTCTCCTCGTAAGACAGAAAAGCACGCCGCAGACACAAAAAAATCGACAACTCACCCAACCCTTTCCTCTCCTTCTCTTTTCTCTCTCTTCCTCTCCTGCACTCTCTTCCTCTCTCAATCACAGCTCCAGCTGGTGAGGCTGGATCTCTGCTGCTGCTGCTGGTGCTGCTGCCCCCCCCCCTCTGGCCACGCCCACAGCCAGGTCACATGACCGCCATCCCAAGTGGCTGGGGAGTCACACCCCTCATTCAGAGAAAGTGAATGGAGAACATTGTGGATACAGCAGGCTATCTCCGACCACGTGCGATTAAGTAAACCCACTAGAGATACAAGCTGTGTGCGTGTGTGTGTGTGTGTGTGTGTGTGTGTGTGTGTGTGTGTGTGTGTGTGTGTGTGTGTGTGTGTGTGGGTGTGGGTGTAGTTTAATCCGAATGAAAGACAGTGGGAGAGTTTGTTTATGTCAAAATACAGGAACATTTATTTTCTTTATTTCCTGTGTGTGTGTGTGTGTTTGCACAAGGCAAGAGGCAATATCCTTCTTACTTCCCTGTCCTTGTGTGTCCATCTGCTCTCTCACCCTCCCACTGCTTTGTTTCACAGAGGAGAGTATTGGATTATATATATGACTGAAAGCATTTGTTCAACTCCCTCCTTCAATCCTTCAGGCTCTCTCTCTCTCTCTCTCTCTCTCTCTCTCTCTCTCTGTCTTTCTCTCACAAATGTCTCCATCCCTCAAAAATGTGGTTGACTCATGACTAAAGCCATGACTAACACAGAACATTTCTAAGTTTAGAAAAGAAAAAGAAAAAAAAACATCTTTAAAGGCATAGCTTGACATTTTTGGAAATACACTTTGTTTTCTTGTCCAGATTTAGTTCAGAAGATTGATACCACCCTCATATCCTTACACTAGATATCAAGCTAGAGCCATCAGGTGAATGACTGGAAACAGCAAGGGGGGGTGAAAAGAGGAGATGTCACGTGTCATCATCGTATCATATTATTGGGGTATAACACATGCGCAGTCTGCACTCACTGAAATTGAGCCAATAGCAACGCACAAGCCCAGCTCCAGTTACACTGTGCATGTGTCATACCCCATAGCTCAAGACCCGTGTCCCACCCTCTTTTAATAAGCCTTGGGAAGCAGGAGGAAATAGCCTCCAAAGTATAAAACCCTCTCCTACCAGCACCTCTAAAGCTCACTAAATAATGACAATTTGTGGTTTTATGGGTTGTGGACTATTTCTTGGCCGTGTGTAGTGACTAGTAACTAGTCTCTGCTTGTTGCCTGGCAACCTCACGCTGACAAAAAGACTCCAGGGATTTTACGTTTGGAGAGACCCATACCAGGCTAGCTGTTGCCTCCTGTTTCCAGTATTTATGCAAAGCTAAGCTAACTTTCTCCGGGTTTTAGCTTCATAATTAAAGGAACAGTGTGTAACATTTCGGGGGATCTATTAGCAGAAATGGAATATGATATTCATAACTATGTTTTCATGAGTGTGTATAATCACCTGAAACTACGAATCGTTGTGTTTTCGTTAGCTTAGAATGAGCCCTTCTACATAGGGAGCGGGTCCTCTTCACTGAGTCCGCCATGTTGCTCCGCCATGTTTCTACAGTAGCCCAGAACGGACAAACCAAACACTGGCTCTAGAGAGAGCCATTCGGGTTTTTAACGTTACCTGAAGGCCACCGTTTTTCTCCAACACGCTTGTGAAACTGCGGTAGCGTGAACCGCAGAATGCAAAACCGTGGTACCGTCTGCCACCGCCTGACTTCCGTTGCTCTTAAAGTAGTGTTATTATGGTAAGGATGGCCTCTGAGTGAGGCAAATGGCATTACCACGGTTTTGCACTCACTGACTCGCGTTATCGCAATCTTGGAAAGGGAGGAGTGAGTGGAGAGATACTCAGTTGGTTGCAATCTGCAACCACACCACTAGATGTCTCCAGATCCTACACACTGTACCTTTAAGAGACATCGATGGTTTTACTGTGCTGCTGTTGTGCTTTCTCTATCCATATTTTGTTGGTGCGCTGCCACCACTCAGCTTACAGGAATATCAAATACTCACAACAACTTGAGCGAATCAAGCTGCAGTGAAGTCAATGCTGGCTGCAAAACAGATGAAAGCGGTTCCAAAACCCAAATGTTCTCTGGAAATATGTGCCACTTCCTGTGTTCCAGTTCAGCCACAACAGAGAGATATGCACTTATCACCGATCAGCCAACCCGCTGACTGCAAAATGTAGTCGACATGTTAAAAAGATGTTGTCTAAGAATAGTTTATGATTAAAGAAAGATGCTGGTTATAAAATGGATTTGATCCCGACTTACTGGAAGGAGAGAGTGATTCATTTGTTCCTTTGTTGATATGGCTCAACTATTTTTTTCCATCAGCATACACGACTGAAGGCCTGAGAGAGATTTTCATAACATTCAGCAGAAAATGTTTCCTTCCTGTCGAAGCTGGAGCTGAATGTTACACTTGGCTGTGTTTTTTTTTATGTGAACGTAAATGTACGGAAGCATGAATGCATCCGTCTATTTGTTTATATCAGGTAATCTGTCGGAACATTGTTATAAGTTTCCATTTACAGGTCTTATAGGTCTCATGTGCTATTGAACTCTGAATAATCATTTTACACAACTGACTCTTGGTGGAGATTAACTGTCCAGATTGACAAACTGATCCCAAGTCAGTAACATAACCCGTTCTACGAGGCGATAATTTCTCTTGAGGACTGTGTATGAACAGCAATCCACAACCTCTTGGCTTCATAACAAACATTTTGATGTGCCTTCGTCAGTTTTTATCATCGCTCCATCTTGTCCATATTTTATCAGGTTACCGTTGATAGATTCACCGCAGAAATGCAATTCAGTCAATGGTCTTTCTCTCAGCAAATTCTTTTTTCTTTAGATCCTAAATCTATCATCTCCAGTGTGGAAACAGGACAAAAAGTAAATGTTTTTCCCGTCCTGCAATCCTGAAGAACAGCTTTTTTTGGGGGATTCTGGGTAAAACATTCGGACACATTCCCGTTGTATATCTCTTTTCAGCAAAGCAAACATTTTCCATATTGCTCTCACTAAACAATAAACAATGTTGTCAGTGAAACTCATGACCCACTAGTGACTGAAGTTACCATTTCCGCTTGTGGGAACCAAAGATTAAAGGAGAGGTCTGCTGCGTGTTAGGAGGGTTATTTTAATAGCCTCCCCGAGAGCCTAAAAAGCAGCTTTGAGCAAAAGATTTATGGCAAATAAATTTAATTAGAATCCGAGCTTGATTAACTGTGTAGGGCAGGGGACACGCAATACTCTATGCGTGTGCACGCATGCAATTTTCATGTGCACCATACAAGCTCACTGTTTACATTATACACAGCGGGCTACCTCCGGGTTTGAAAAGTGAAGCTAATGAGGAAGCGTCTTAAACTTGCATTCTTTCTAACAGCCGGCAGGGGGCGACTCCACTGGTTGCAAAAAGTCTGAATGTATAGAAGTCCATGAGAAAATGACCCTACTTCTCACTTGATTTACATCAGTAGACATTGTAAACATGAGTTTATGGTCTCAATCTCCAGTTTCAAGTCTTCTTCAGTACAGTATGATGTTCATATAGTAAATTATGGTCCCATTTAGCGTCAAATAGATCATAAAGCAGGGTATGCTTTAAGGCGTGGCTACTTTGTGATTGACAGGTCGCTACCACAGGGTTGTTAGGTCTGGGAGTTGTCCGTATTTTCGTCTTACAACTTTAACCCTTTCCCAGTGTTCTTTCAGTTCATGAAAGTTAATTATAACATTTTTGGTTCGTCAGAGTTTGGTTGTACTTAGCTCCACCCTCTCGTGTCACTTTCAAAAAACAACATGTATCCCAAAACCGCCAAAAACCAAGATGACGACGGCTAAAATGCCAGACTCGAGGCTTCAAAACAGCAGTCCACAAACCAATGGGTGACGTCACGGTGACTACGTCCACTTCTTAGATAGTCTATGATTATGTACAACCATAAAAGAACTGACAGATTCCAGAAAACAACGCAAGAAAAGTGCTGTACGAGTGACATATCCCATTAAAATGCCCCTCAGCATTTTAATTAAAAAAGTCGGATTCTCTTGCAGTGAAGTCATTAGTTAACCGCTGCTCTGCGAACCTCAAATTTAGGGATTTTAGTTGTGTTTCATCATTTTTTTTCTTTTGAAACACAGTGGCCCTTTCAGCTCAAAACAGCATCAAATCATGTGGGTTACTGAAGTCTAATATGCGGTGATGACATGGCATGCCGGGAGCACCGTCGGAGGGGGGAGCTCTGTGATTGGCCCGCGGGTCAGGGCTGATTGCTGAAGACCACCAAATCAAGGCAGCGCACATATGGAGCTGATTAAAAGAGTCACCTCCATGACTCAGCTGACCGAGTGACTCGGTGACACATCCTCCCCAAGAGAGAGAGAGGGAGCTGGAGGAAGGGCAGAAAGGAAAAGAGGAGGCAAAGAAAAATAGAGATGAAGGAGGAGAAAGAGGAGGAGGAGGGGGTGATGGTGGTTGGAAGAGTCAGGAGCAAGAGGGACAAGGGAAAGAGGAAGAACATCTGGCTTCGCCTGGATGTCTATAGGGAGGATAGCTGGATCTGCTGGAGACTTCCTGTTGTGTTTTTTTTTTACTGTGGTTGCTCTGCTCCCCTGTGGTGCAAATGGAGACAGCATGTGTGTGTGATGAGTGAGGATGGTTTATCTCAACACCCTAAAGTGGCCTCCAAGACTCCAAAACCTCCCCCTCTCTGACTGAAATCACTACACATACATTAACAGTAATGTATTAATCTGTGTAAATATCTTCAGCTACTTCACGTGTTGACAGTAAAATGCTTCACTCCTCCAGGTTTATTCTCCCTCGGATCCCAGCTTGAGCATTTTACCTCAAGGTTACAATAACTCAGCTCTTTCATCAACTCTTTAC
The DNA here is from genome assembly GCF_043250625.1 of Sebastes fasciatus. Taxonomy (NCBI): domain Eukaryota; kingdom Metazoa; phylum Chordata; class Actinopteri; order Perciformes; family Sebastidae; genus Sebastes; species Sebastes fasciatus. The sequence continues at coordinate 33,497,150 of NC_133797.1, forward strand.
CAGTGTGCTGTTTGCATAATGACGACCACAAAGAGGATAAACTGAACAGATTTTGTGGTCTGAGCGTTTGTTTATGGGGAAGAGTTTGCCTACGGCGTCTTTTTTTTTGTGTGTCTCTTTTAAGCCACCAGAGCTTTCCCAGCTGGACTGCTAAATAATGACATCTAGCATCAATGATGAAAATGAGTACTGTTTTCTAACTACTATAAAAGCATTTGTTTCTTTTAACATTAAACCGCAGCGACACTCAGGCGACAACTTGTTTCTTTAAGAGAATTACACGAGGGTGTGAAATAGCGTTCAGCAAGCAGATTTCAGTTTCAAGTAAACAATGAGGTTTGCCATGAAATGAAAAAGAAAGAAAGAAGCCATCCATTTTCAACATCCCCGTCTGAGGAGGATACATCATGCCTTGACTTGATTGGCCTTAATGGAAACCAGTTGTCCCTCTTGCTTCTGCAGAGCGACGGTCTAAAACTGTCCCGTATAGACACAAAGACAACCAAACAGATACTCACAAAGGGTTTCCTTCTCGTGGTTGTTGTATATCTCACTGCAAGTAGAACTCATCTCCATTTTCTGTCTCTTCTCTCTTGTTTCCAGTATTTAATAAGAAAAAAGCCTCTGGATATTTCCCAGCCTGTTGCAGCTGCTGTTAAGTTCTTTACTACAGAGCTAATCTCACAAACTTGCACACGATGCACACACACACAACAGAATGTACTCTCTATTTCCGTTGATGTTATGGAGTCATAGCCTTCCCCAGATGAACAATAAACACAGCGACTCCCAGGGAACGGCCTTCTGGGGAATCCCTGGCCCCTTGCTGCATCTGCGGGGGTGAGGGACGGGGATGACTCAACGCCAAAAACGCAGAGAGGACGAGAAAGGAGCTCTGTGATTACACTCGTTGTGCGGCCGCTGTATGTCTTCCAGAAACATCTAACCCAGTTATGATGCTAATTATCTATAATGGAAACCTTCCATGTGCAGAGACAGGGAAGCAGACTGTTACAGATCATGAACCATCGTCTTTTTGAACTGGTCTTACATTCAAAATGTGTTTGTTTGAAGTATTTCCAGCTAATACTGAATTTTAGTTTAACACAGAGTAACTCATCCGAGGCAACTCGCCCTTTTCCCCCAAATCTTCACTTGTAAGTATGCCTCCTCCATCTGCCTCCTCTTCTGCTGAGTGATGGTGACGTTTGCAGTCGGCTGCGTAGCATCACAAAGCACTTCACGCCATCAAGGCTGGAGGTGAAAGTTCACCCAAAGCTCCTCCAGGCTCCACTGCCAAGGCTTTTCAGCAACAGATGATGGTGTTCCTCGAAGAAGCTAATTGCCCGTAAACCACACAGCTGCAGGGATACTCTCTTAATCCCTAAATTATCACAGCAAACCTCGGTTAGGACACAAGATCCAGTCTCTGTTTTTGAGCGCTTTTAAAGTCTGTGCCAGCTATTGAAAAGTTAAGATGTGAGTGAGTATCCTTCAATGAAAGCTGCCAGTACATTCCCAACTGAGGGATCAATCAGTCAGATGAGCAGCTCGTCTGCACACGGCTTACTCGGCTAATCTTAAACATTCATCTGTGAGGTGAGAAAGGTTAAGCGCAATAGAGGCAATGAGGATTATTACCAGAAAAGGTATTACTTCTCTTCTGCCGGCATCGAACCAGTGTTAAGCAGTAGATGCCAGTTTTTTTTTATCCTTTACACTGTGCTGCTTTTGTATGATCGGAGAGCTTCCCAGCTGAAATAGAGATGAGAGCTTGCACAGTTGATCATCTACCGAGCTGACAGCCTGGAAATAGAGTAAATGCCACTGGAACTGCACTTCAGCATCACTTCCTCACAGCACAGTGGACCATGATGTTTCTACACCAACTGTCCTGCCAGAGTGAGATTGTGATTTTAACTTACGTCACTTCAAAACATATTTTTGAAGTCCGGCATTTGTATTGTCAGGATTGATTTTTTATTTATGGGAAAAACTCCCAGATTTTGATGTACTTCACAAAATCTATGTTAGAAGGATAATCTTTGCTTTGAGTGGTTTCATAGTGCCAACTACCCAGAGCTTTGTATTTCAGCTTTGCAAGATCCAATCTAAGTATCTGTTATCTTTAGATCCATTTGATAGAGAAAATCTCCTCAACACAATTAGACCAGCCTCTGTGCAGAGTTTATACTTAAAGGGGATTTTACAGATCAACATCTGTTTACAGGTGTTGGGTAGTCCTACTGCATATGGGGAAAAAAGTTGCATAAAGCCTTTTTGGCTTTTTCTCATCTGATCTGATCTTATAGATCTCTGTAACCCGCTCCTCATCTCTGCTAGTGGCTTGAGGCTACATTAGCTGCTACTAGCATAATCCACCTAAAACTCTGACCGAACTGTCTGTGGTCAAATTGCATTGTGGGTAATGTAGGCACACAATGCTATATCAACACATTCTCACTCCCAACTCGTCAAATACAGCAGCTTGGTCAGTGCCCCTCGGCATCGGAGACTGACGCACCGGGTTCCCCTCTTACGTTACTTTAGGATGTGTCAGGGACGGCGTGTCAATATACGCTTGTTACATGCATAGTGTTCTTTCAAAATCAACTTCTGTTTTCACAGGAAGTTAGGTTTAGGCAACACAACCACTTAGTAAGGGTTAGGAAACAGTCGTGGTTGATGTTAACTCACGTGACTGATGATACTAACAAGTTACGTGACCATGGACTGATGTGACAAAATAAGTCAATTAGTTTCACACACATGAACAGCAGTCTCCTGGTTGAACGTCTTGTGTTTGTTTGACCCATCCACCACCTCTCCTACATGCCCTTAGTGAACTCTTACGTTATTAATATTACGTCACTCGCTCCAACAGTCGAATAACACCGTGGCTGGGTTCACATTGGAGTTAGTTGAAAGCCCTGTGTGTCACATACAGTCGCTAAAGGGTGTCTTTGTGCATCAGTATCCGATACACAAATGCGGCGGTACTTGACGAGTTGGGAGTGAGTTTGGTTGGCTAAATCGATGGTGTACTCTTCTAAGCTGGCAAAGTTTTGCAACCAAAACAAATTGTTGCGTTTATTGCTACAGAATCTGCACAAAATCCATCATTAGCTACTGGGAGCACGGAGCAACAGCCCTGTAACACATTTCTGATCTATATGACCAAACTAATTAGGAAAAAGCACTGGTAATGATCAAAACAAGGACGTAAATCATGGCGAGTCAACAAACCAGCTGTAAGGTGATGTTAATGGCCAAAAGCTGCTACATCATCGCAGAGTAGAGGACACACACTCAACAGAGTAATCAGTTGTATTTGGTGTAACATAAGGAACAAGACTGCACCATCTTACTTTTCATTTTGCACACATGCTCACTTCAGACAGACTCACACCCTCGCACAAGAATCCCTCTGCCCCCTCATCTACTCATTTCAGCAGATGGCAGGACTACGGCACAAAATGGCCATCTGTCTGTCCACACACACACACACACACAAAATAACAATTATTGTTTTTCCAGTATGTCCTCTATCAGCCAACAAGTGGGCCAAACATCATTAGAAGAGAATGTGGAGAAAATCTCACCTCACATGAACCTCTTCTTCTTCATTAAAACACGTCTGGGTGTGAATATAAACAGATTGCAGAAAGACAGACCAATCAAATTCACATTGAGTTTTTTTCTTGAGTGAGAAAGTTGCATTGCAGGTCTGTTGAATTAAGTATCCGATAAAGTATTTAATCCTTCATTTTTCCAGATCAGCTATGTCTGATTGATGACACTGAGAAAATGGCTCATGCTGGCATGTTGGGTTTTTTCCTACATTACTCCGTTTCTTTATTTCCACGGCCAAGATAAGGGACATGATTTTCCCATCAGTTTCTTGGAGAAAGGAACCACAGCGGAGTCTCATATCTTGATAAACAAGAGGGAGGATTCACCCGGAGAACAAAGATAATGTCAACTGAGACTAAACGTTATCTCAGTTTGCTTCATCAAGCTCTGATGGCCCGTATCCTACTATTGGTCTTTTATCTTACGGCGAGTGAAAATGTCAACAAAGGTGGTTTGTGTTGAGTGTATCCAAAGTTAGGCTCCCTGTGGAAGACAAAGTGTGATCTTTCTGCCAAAAGTTCCAAGTGCGATGAGAGGAAGTGTGTGTGTGTTTGAACACATACATGTATGTGCTTTTACATGTATGAAAAGGTGAACTGTGTCGGCTTCACAGCATGCAGGAGAAAGTGAATGAAGAGGGGGGAGTTCACTGCAGTTGTGGGATTTGGCGAGATGACTTAAAAGGACAAAGGTCTTTCTGCAGTGGTGGGAAACTTCTTTAACCCTTGACTTCCCCCAGATGCTCAATGTAAACTTCAACTTCCGAAAGCCTTATCTGGGGGAGAGTGCAGCTGTGTGTGTGAGTGTGTGTCTATTTATCTGGAGCTGAAGGGCTGATCCTTTCCCATTTCTCTCAGCTCCACCCTCCTCCTCTTCCTCCTCCTCCTCTTCCTCCACCAATGTAAAAAAAAAGAAGAGGAAAAGCTTTCATGTCCATTTTTAGTGTCCACACTTCAAAGAGCTGCAAGACAATGTTTTGAATGAGTGTCCATCCCAGTGATGCATCGGAGTGTTAAAAACATGAACGGAAAAAGGCTGATATCTGTGTGTTGGGTACATTTCTGCAACATGACACCAGCGCGGTCCGAGCTTCTGACCCTGAAGTCGTTTGAGGAAACTAAACTCATTGAATGAAACTCACTTTAAAAAAAAAAAAAAAGAGGAAATACAGCTTTTTTTCACCTGCAAGCCAGGTTCAGTGTCTGCACAGATTCCACCTGTCACACACTGCCTCCTGGTGGCGTGTTCAGGAAGCACACCAACAGTGAAATTCAAATTCAAGATAATAATGAGAAGTGACGCTTGTCACTGTTGTCACCGTGGGACATTTTTGAGCTGAAAAGACAGACGTCAACAGTCTGGAGGCTCACAGACTTCAAGTGAGCAAAGTTGAACTTTATTTGGCAGCTGAGTCAAAGACGCAGTCAGGGACAATCTGTGCCTCAGTGAAAGAACGTCATAATGTGATCATCTGAAGGCAAAGACAAAAAGGAAAGGTCCCAGAATCTATCTTGCTAAACATGTGGTTGTGAATGAACTAATATTAAAAGGGTATCGATATGACCTCATCTGCTGTGAGTCTTTTCCTTTTCAGAATTAATGTCACCTTTTCCACCTATCCAATCCACTGATTTAATTACTTGTACAAATGTACAAACGTGCAAAGAGCTACGGGTTCTGACTCTGAAACAGTAGTACTTGCGGTTTTAGGATTTAAGAGTGATGATGAGGGGGGCCTTGTGGTTTGAAAACCTTTCCATAGCCAAGATGTCACGAGCTCAGTTACTGTAGCATATATCAAATGGGTCACAAATCCAAAATTTAAGAAGTAAGACTGAGCAATATTGTTGAAATCAGCGACCCGTGGCTTGCCACTGTGCAAAGTCTGCTTTTCTCTATAAAAAAAAATCGTTAAATATAATATATAAAAATGCTATAAAGTATCTTAATATGTAAAGACAGCTTCTTTTTGAAGCCAGATTACCTCAGCACACAGCATTTTATATCTATTTATTTAACCTTGATTCAGTCCTCATCACTGAGTACCTGGTGCTCCTTTTAATGTAGCTTCTACTAGTGTATTGTGTTTTAATGTAAATGTGTTTTAATTTGTCCCGTCTGGATGTGATATGTTGTGTTTTAATATACCCTTTTTAATAGCAGTTTTTGCACATTCAAACCAAAGACAAATGTCTGCCTTTTGTACACAGAAAGTAGACAACAACGTATTTTCTATTCTATTCTAAATCATTATCATAACATTAGTGAGGATCCAAAGCAATGAATCGTTTCACTGTTATGGATTACATAACACATAACATACAAACTCTTCTCATGTGTAAAGCAAAAGCTTCATTAACTAATTTAGTTTCATTTAAATACAGCTTAGTCAGAATCATTAAATTGGAAAACAGATTTTGTTGACCAGTAACACGATGAGACTATCATCAGAATATGGTTCCTCTGAAAAAATTAAAGTGAATTATTTCCCAATAGAGAGTGTTCTACAGTTTGTGATTGATTATACCTGATTGAATTGTTTTAATATTAGGGAGACAGACTTTGTATCAGCGCTTGGAATTATTTTGAACTTCCTGAGACCAAATCTTAACAGGTATGACCCAGAGGTGGGACCAAGTCATTGTTTTGCAAGTCACAAGTAAGTCTCAAGTCTTTGCACTCAAGTCCCGAGTAGGGCTGCACGAATAATCAATTTTATCAATCAAATTGCAATATTTGTTAAAGGTGAAATGTGTGTCAAAATACCATTTTAAATTAAATGTTGTCGTGCTGCAGAGATGTCCTGACCTACACATCATACTCATATATTCATTTTCAATGAAAATTAGAATAATGGTGTAAAAACTATCATTCCCTTTAGTAAAGCAAATCATCTTGCAGCCCTAGTCAAGTCCTAAGTCAAGTCACAAGTCCTAAACTTTAAGTTTTGAGTTCTAACAAGTCATAATGTTCTCTTCACCAAATGTAATGCCATTTTCATCTCTGTCTGTAATTTTCCAACCCGCATGTTTTGCATACTCATTTTTTGTTGACCACTGCATAGTTGTTATTCACTGACAAAATTATCTTTGGTACCATTTTTTTTTTTTCCAACTGCCGCTTAGGAACATGTTAGTGCTTTATGTTTCTCTCCTGCAACTTGACTGGATGCTGTCGGATTGGTTCATACAAAGTGGATCGGGGGAATTAAAGGACCAGTTTTTAACTATTAGGGGATCTATTGGTATAAATGGAATATAATATTAAGAGGTATGTTTTCTTTAAATCACCTGAAAATAAGAATTGTGTTTTCGTCACCTTAGAATGATGCTGCCAAATCCCACACAATGCACCTTTACTTTCTACTTGTTGGGAATGAATAACATTAATGTTAGTTGATTCAGGAAATGAAGGGACATGAACTGATTCATGGCACACTTTTTAAATAACATACTTTTTAATCTTTGGGTTTGTGGGAAGGTATCAAGTATTTTGAAGTCAAAAGGCTCAAGTCCAAGTGAAGTCATGAGTCACTGGTGTAAGAGTCCAAGTCGAGTTGCAAGACTTTTTTGATTCTGTCAAGTTGAGTCTAAAGTCATCGAGTCATGTGACTGGAGTCCACACCTCTGGTACGACCACTGCAGAGCCTCAGAGTTATGCAGCCACATATGCAACTTAGCAACGATGTTATTCTCAGTCAGCAACAGTTCCCTATCACAAGAAAATCTCTCTCTCTCCTTTTCTTTGCCTTTTTTGTGGGTAATTAGCTGACAGGTCACACTGAGTAATGGTCTGGGATCAGTCCAGAGTAATTACACTGGGAGAGGATTGACCTCGGATATGCCTTCGCCTGAGGGCGCCTGTATGTGTGTGTGTGCGTGCGTGCTTGTGTAGGTGTGTCGATGACGGACAACAAAAGTAAGACAAAAATGTGAGATGTGTGTGTGTGCCCTTTCCTGACCTATGGACAGGCAGAGACAAATCACCCTCCGCTGTCCCCTCCTCCCCACTTTCAGAAGGTCAGTCCAAATAAAAGACAAATGGCTTCACTTGCTCTTTCTTCCATAATGACTACACCTCAATTAGGAAAATAAATGTACTACAAGGTAATCTGTTTATTTGGGCTGTATGAGGACACATTCCAGTTCAGCACACATAATCTGGCCGTCAGGATATTTTGTTCGTTCTTTACCACCACAACAGGAAGACGGGACACAATGGCACGACATGAAGTGACTCCTCAGTAACACCCTTTAAAGACACATTTCTTCCCTAGAGCAGAAAGTAGAACTACATATTACTGTAGCCTTGATTCCACTTTCTTTAGTGCCAACAGCAATCCAGTTGAGATGGACATCTTATTCCTCCACATAAAAGACTAAAGGAGTTGTTAAATGAGGTTACTGGATGTGACCCCGATGATAACCTACCAGTCCCATCATCATCCCAGTGATAGCTACACTATTTATGGTCAACCTCTCTATCTACTGACCTCGCCAGAGTCTAGATATAGTAAAAGGGAAGAAGTCCATCTTTGGTGTCAAAATGAAAGCAAGTATTTGTCTTTGAAATGTCAAAAAGGGCAAGTGCCCAATTATTTGTTAATGTTTTGAGTTAATAGTTTGTCGATGAATAGAAAATCACCAACTATTCTGAGAATAGATTAATCATTTTAATGCCAAATATTCACTCTGTTCCAGCTTCTCAAATGGGAGCATTTGATGCTTCTCTTGTCATATATGATAGTAAACTGAAAGTCTTTGGACTGTTGGTTGGTTGAATAAAACAAGACATTTGAATTCATTACTTTGAGCTGTTTGAAATGATAATGGGAAACATTTTTCACTAATAACTAATATAATATCACTAATTTTTCACAAAAGAATTAATCAGGAGAATAGAGCGCTCCAGGGATTACTTATATTTGTATGCCAACCAGGAAGTTAGCATCGCCCTGGGTTCCCTCGACAAAAGAGCCAATAGGATTTTTCCATTGAGTTTGGGATTATTGCAGAAAATAAGCTCTGTGGCAAACACACGTTTATGATACTTACACGTTTTATTCAGCAAGATTATCTTCACAAATGAACACCACTTTATGATTTTTGAAGGGTGAATGCAATCACCAGAAGGAAAAAGCTAACGTTAGGCTATAAACAAACTGCGCCAAGGTCGCATGAATGTAAGTAAACACAACAAGGCTGTAAAGGCAGACGAGTGGGTGTGATGACGTTTAGTAGTCTCATTTAGCCACTTGTTACCAACAGCCTGTTTTAAGACACAAAGGCTTCAAAATTCACGAGTGGGGTATTTATTGACATATTTTATGTCGTAGAACAAAACATAAAAATCTCTTAAGCTTGTGTTAACCACAGACCTTATTTCAGGCATCTAAATAAAAACCCATTGACTTCCAGACGTGGGAACCAGAAGTGCTAAAATGCGAACTCATTTCTGGGTTTTAGGACTCATTGCTGTAGCACTCTATAAACAGCAGATTAATCAGTAATGAATATAATTGTGAGGTGCAGCCCTATATTAATCTCTGTCCTACAGCAACTACATGTGAAGGACAAAACAAAGTCTCCAGGTTAAACAAAGATCCTCAAATGTGAAAGCTGGTCTGAGAAGTGATAAGAAATGTGCTTCCCTTGACCTACGCTCAGATGTGAGATACGTAGTTCTCTCTGTGGTGTTTGATGGATTGATGAACAGCAGGCCTGCCTGTCAAGATAAGGTTCCCCCGTCTGGCTGAATCAGAATCAGCTTTAATGGCCAAGTAAAAGTGAACACATACGAGGAGTTTGACTCCATTTTGATGCTCTCAACGTACATACGCAGAAATAGAAAATACAGCTAAAAACAGGGACAACACTGCAGCTGCTGAACACAGCAGAGCGGACCAGATACCGATCAGATTGAGTTTGACGTCTGTAGCCTGAAGTCAACCTGACGGCCACGTTTCTCTTTGTCATAACATCACTTATCACATCACTTTGAAGTCATAACGTATAGATTCTGTATCTGCTTCTTCCAGCACTTGAAGCTATTTCACAGTTAAACTGAAATATTAAAGTTTATGGCACATTTCTCTGCAATAGTCTACAATTTAATATACTGTATAGGAATGTCATCGATTAATCGACTAACAGTTTCAGCTCTAGTTAGGTGGTTAGTCTGTGTGTCGGTGTCTGTGCGTGACCTCCGCTGACTGAGGGCGTCAAGCTATACAAAACATGACGTATTTGCTCTCCAGTCAGTGATCTTCCAAGTATTGCAGTTCACTCGTTCACTCCCCCTTTTCATGCTGACCTGATCTCACTCTCTGCGATGCTTTGATCAAAGTACAGAGTGCTAGGAAGCTGACTGACTTAGATCACCTGACCCCTGGCAGAGGAAGTGCACCGCAGTGAGGTCACTCAGCGGGGGAAACAATCACGCTGACTGAACACGGAAGGAAGCACAGGATACCGTGTGTGCTTATGTGAGTGATGTCATTTCCTCCTGGAAAAACTGAATGGGCAGGAAAGCAGCTTATCTAATAGACTCCCAAAGACACAGTTGACGGCAATATGGAAAAATAATAAAACAACGCTAAATAATCTTTGCTTATAGTGTCGCCAAAAGCTCTTCTATGTGTACAATTTTTCAATTTCACTGTCACTGAAGAAAATCAAGTGAAAGCACTTACAACTGGAGCAAATAATCATTTAGCAAACCTTTTTTTTTCTCCACATACTAAGAGAACAATGTGTATTCATGCCTTGGATATAACTTGGACCAAATTTTTTATATTTTTATTATATAGTTAAAGGTGCAGTGTGTAGGATTTGGCAGCATCTAGCGGTGAGATTGCACCCTGCAACCAACTGAAACTTCTCCGGTGTGCCAAGCGTGTAGGAGAACTACGGTGGCCGACGCAAAAACGCGAAAACCTAGAGCCAGTGTTTGGTTTGTCCGTTCTGGGCTACAGTAGAAACCTGGCGGCCGGCTCCATAAAGAGGACTCTCTCCGTATGTAGATATAAACGGCCCATTCTAAGGTAACGGAAACACAATGATTCTTATTTTTAGGTGATTATACACTAAAGAAAACATACTTATTAATGTGATATTCCAATTTCTGCCAATAGATAAATGCTACACACTGTTCCTTTAACATTTAAAATTACAGTAATTTCAAATCTTTGACTGCAGTGCTATTATAAGTGTTGTTGCGGTGTGGTATTTTGTTAGTTTCAGCTCTCTTGATAATGTGTTAGAGCAGAGCAGGGTGGGCCATTTCAGAGCCCCTGGGCCCTCCAGGCAGGTCACCCTTCATTTAGACCCCTATTAGGGCCAACTCTCTGTGGACAAATAAGTGGCGACCACCCCCGTAATTTAAAAGACTGTTAACCTTCAGCACAGAGACAGACTAGAAATTTATAGTCATTTGAAGTAGAAACATTATGGTACAACATGAAACACTGAGCACACAGCGACAGACACTGGGGACGCTCTGGGAAATCTGACAACGACACATTTGCCAAATGACAAAGTGTTTCATTTTACAGCCAGTTTAAAGAACAAACCAGGAATATATGACCTGAAATGGCCTAAATCAACAAGCACCATCATTATATTTCATCAATGGATAATTATAAAGTACATGGCAAGGTGGTTAACAGCTCCCCTCGGCTTTACGGAGCTTTATGGTGAATTTCAGCTCATTGTTTAGCTTTCCGGTCTGAAAATTTAGTGCCTTGGTTCCCTCTCACCGCTCTCATAGCATCATGTTTGGTCACAGCAGACACTGTACACGACCTGCTCAGCCCCACACAGCAGACAGACACAGTTAGAGACTAGCTGGTGAACATAGTGGCGCATTTAGCAGCTAAAGAGACAGATATTTCCATCAGGAGTTGGTGGAGACCAAAAACAGAGCTAAAATCTGTCCTTTGTTGTATTTAGTTTTATTGCAACTGCAGCACAACTTACCATCTAACTACCATACTACTGTTCTGGTGTTGCCAGTGCCAAGGTTACGCTGTCATCACATCACAAAAAAAAACACTTCGGCTCCAACACGGCATTAAGAACAGACGTGGATTACCACAAATACAGACACACAGTCTGCTGTTCCTACTGACAGACAGACCTCCAAGGACAAGGCTACTTATATTACTGACAGACATCAGACTAATCAAAAAGCTGCTCCTGTTACTGACTTTTTTCACAGTGAGAGATCTAATACTGGGGTTAGTCTGTAAACTCAGTGTGAGTGGAGAAGAAGCAGGAAGATATAAAGTCAGATGAAAAAAAAAAACCTCAACCAAGTCCAAATGAAATGTAATCTGGAAAATGTGATACCCAGTGGGGTTTGAATGTAAAATAACTTACAGGGAAGAGTGAAAAGTTTCCCTTTCCTTAACACATAATTAAACGTAATTTGGTTTTATTTGAGTTCAAGATAGCCTATTACACTCACTTTAATCTCTTTTCCACTGATGACAGTGTGTCACTGTGCTAAAGCAATCACACAGGCTGGAGAGCTAAATCACATCACCAGCTATGTGCTAAAATAGTCTCTGATTCAGCTTTTACACAATAAGACTGCAACCTCATGAGATCCACAGGAAATGATGAAGAATCAAAGCATTTTAACAAACATGAGCAGTCCGCCAGGAAGCTAATCCTTTATCATCAACAACCAATATCCCAGAGAGTATGCCACTGAATAACAACTAAGCAGTATATAAATGCATGGTGCAATCTTGAGATAGCGTCAGTGTACCCAAGTACAGAAATAACTCAATGTATAAGTAACTATTTCTTGTTTATTGTATATTGAAGCTGTTCGTTGCTGTTTGATTGTCTACACAAAAATAAATAACTTATAAAAAGAGCTTAACTGCCTCAATGACTGGTTAAAGTACATTTGTGTAATTGTAATTTGTTGTAAGTTTGTTTTTTAGGTGTGTGAATGTGATTTGTATGCATTTGGATGCAATGTATGCGCAACAAAAGGTTTGGAGGAAATGCTTGAGCCTAAAGTTCTTCAATTCCCACCTCTTCCTTCTTTAGAGAAAGAAGTGGCAATTAAAAATACAACCTCACTATTTCCATTTGAAGGCAGTAATATTGTTAATTAATGTTCCATTATTCTAAATGCATTATAACCTTTTATTAGACAGCGTATTACCAGGGTTTGTTTCATTGTTTGGTTGCATGCTTTTTGCCATGAGATGTCAGATTTTCCACAGCTTTGTTTTTGGTGTTTATTTGGTCTTAAATGATTCAGGCCCACATCACACAGTGATGAAAAGCCTGGGGGCGGCTTTTTGTAATTGTTTTAAATGAGAAAGAAGCGTTTTGCTCACTGCTTTTGCGTTGCTGAGTGATCCCACAGTATGTTGCTTTAAAAGTTCTGTGTTTTTGTTTTCCAGCAGCAGCAAAAGGAACTTGATGAATAAACATTATGATTATGAACTGGATAGTAACCATTACCATCTTTAGCCACCATGACTGAACAGAGAAAGTGCGCCAGATATCAATGGGAAGCGACCGTACCGTCACAAGAAATCTCACTGATGGCCATTTTAAAAGTTTCCTGTGTAGCTTTTGACCTCTAGTAGTGCTACGGAGCTGTTTTTTTTATCGTTTTGTTTATCTTGTGCATCAGGACGCACATGCACATGTATGAGGATGACGCAAATTCCGGTTGTTTCCCATTACTACGCTGATCAACAGGTGGTGGTAATGCACCGAGATACACTCATTGCTAGTTAGTAAACATGGATGTAAACAATGCTGGATTCAAAATACTTTAAGTTCTCAATAGAAGACAGTATTTCAGTGTGAAGATATGACTGGAAGGAGTATGGGTCGGTATATTATGATTAAACAGACTTACTGTCAGGGTTTGGAGATTTTCGTCCATGACTCGGCGAGGAGCAGCGGAAGGTGGTGACGATGGTGTTGTGGTGAGGATTAGGGTGGTGTGGGTGGTGCACTGGTGGGTGGTGGCCGTTGTTTTCTGGGGGAGCTCTGGTGATGCTGATGTCAGGTTTACGGACATCTCCGGGACTAGGAGGCTCAAACTTGCGAGCGTGATTCTGCTCGGGGGTTCGGCTGGTGCCGTTGTTGTTATTGTTGCCCTCGTTGCGGCGTATCACTGGGGAATCAGTGGGCGTCTTGGCAAAAGTGACCTCCCTCTTGTGGCTCATCTCGGGGGTCCTGGAGTGGCCCAGGACTTCAGGGCGCCTCAGGGCGCTGCTGGCCCCAAAGCGTGCGGAAGCAGGGCTGGTGATGTTATCCACCTGCTTGCTGGAAGAAGAGGAGATGTCGATGGAGAGTTCGGAGCGGCGCGACACAGGCTCGGGAGTCTTGGAGCCTCCTCCGCCCATGATGGAGCGGGGCTGGGTGAAGTTGAGGTTGTTGTTGTTAGTGGCCGGGGCCTGGGCGGCGGTGCCCAGGTCACGGTAGTAGATGCTGGTGGGAGACATGGCGTTACGGTGAGGGGAGTTGGTTGTCCGACGGGAGCCGGGGGACAAGTGAGATGAAGTGTCGACATCCTCCACCTCAAAGGACCTCTTCAGAGCTGCATGTGAGAGACAAACAACACATCAGTCCTACTGTAGGGTCATTTGACTACTGAAACTATCAGTGGATTCATTGATTAGATGATCGATGCAACTATTTTGATAATCTTTTTATCATGTGACTCATTTTTAAAACAGACGTCCCAAACATTATCTGCTTCCAGTGTCTGCTTTTTCTGTTTTATATCATTGTGACTTGAATATCTTTGGGTTTTTGGATCATGGGCTGATTAATCGAAAAAATAATGGCCAATGAAAATAACTCTTAATTGTTCCTGTGACTAAACGCAGCTGTAACTCAACAAAGTAGTGCACTATAACTAGGTAAAACTGTGGTGGAAGAAATATTAAGATACTTTAGTTACATAAAAGTACCAACACAAAAACGTTAAAGTACTCAATTACAAGTAAATTTCATAAGTACATAAGTGAAAGTATAGATGTATCATCGGTAAAATGTATTTAATGTATTAGAAGTAAAAGTACTGCTTCTGCAGTATCCACTGTGGACTATATAGTGAGTTCGCCTTTTGTAGTGCTGTCCAAATGTTTAGTTAGAATTATTATACCCTACATAGTGGACTCAAAGTATCCCATAATGCATTGTGAGAAATAGTGAACAACGATGTTCACTAAACAGGCACTATGTACCATCATGCATTGCACAGGAGGAAGGAAAAATGGCAGACAGATGAGAGGAAAGAGCAGCGCGATTGAGACAAATCCATGAGTTGCGGCAAAAAAATATATATTTAATGTGAGCAGCGCATCACAACACTAACGGCCACAAAGTACTTTGTATTTATTCATTTGGGAAAATACGTTTATTGCCAGACGGCAGCACATCACCGCTTTACTGCTTCTGTTCTTACCTTTCACAAAAGAATCCCTAGACATAATAGGCTGCATCACTGCTAACCAGGGGAACTTAAATTCACTCAGAGCACTTCACTAAGAGGCAACTCAACAAAATAGCTAACAATATTTATTTCTCACAAAAATACATGTCAGTATTTATTATGGATCCACCAGCTGGCATTAATTGCACGTTTTAATTGTGCGTAATTAGCGGCACAGAGAAAATGACATGAGTAGTGTCCGAAAGTGTTTTTTTTTCATTTTGCCGATGAGCTCACTATATAAACCTCTGTATAGAACTCCCTGGATAGTGAGGAGGGAGTAATGAATGAGTGAATGTTTTCGGACACAGCCACAGTTTTGTTTTGGTAAGGGTTCACAAGCCAAACTTCATAAACTTTTGCAAATGTTATTTTTAATGTAAAATCTGAAAAGTAATTAGTAACTACAGCTGCCAAATAAATGTAGTGGAGCACATATTAAAATATTTCACTCTGAAATGCACCAGTGCTTAAAACAGAACACAATATATTGAAAGCACATTGACTCTGTAAACCACGTTGAGCTCATCTTTCCCTTATAAACCATTTATGGGTCAAGATTGCTGTTTATAGGAAGTGGGAACAATATCATAAAATATTCATCAAAAAGGTCATACCAATTAACTAAGCAGTAAACAAAGCGAATTGTTTTTTTTCTAAAAGGCATTATGAACAGTATGCAAGCAGTAAAGAGCCTGCGGTTTGAGGGTGGGGTGAAGAGGCAATTTTGGTGGCAACACAAAGGAAACAGCACGCACTAGTAGCCATTAAGCCCTACTTATCTAATTTCATAACATCCCCCATCACCAGCGGCAGGTTTTTTTGTTGTTGTTTTGTCATGACTTTGAGGCTACATGTGTGGTGCACTACAAACTAAAATTCTAGGGTTTTACAACAGAGCCATTCGAAGCGCTTCACAACATGTTACAATGCACGCAATCAGCCAAGCATTGTTCCCTGCCAAGCGTTTTAGGCACAAAAACTCCCAAGTCTCCCTGTTTGTGAGCAACACGAGCGCAGAGATAGAGGCACATCCTTCCCCTCGGTTAGTTGTGATGTGAGAAAATAGCTGCACTGTCCAAGACGAAGATACTGCGGGATGGGATCACCCCCTGGGAGGAGAGCACTGGCTCAAAGTCAACTTGAATTTGACTCCCATCGTGGAGTTGCTGTGCCAAGCCAATGGCCAGGAGCTGGTATCATAATGACACACTAGTTAGACCAGTCCCGTCACGCACACCCTTAAGAACATCTCCTGTTTCCTGCAATCCTAAAACGCAGCGCTGATTATTTGATCTGCTTGTGGCTTGCGGTGCGTCTGCGTGTGCACGTGTCTTTATGTAACTGTATGTAGTTTTGTTCAAAGCTTGTGCTTGTAAAAAAAAAAAAAAAAAAAAGTGTGTGTGTTACGGGAATGTATACGTGTTTATTTTTAAGCGACTACAACCACAGGGAGGGGACCGTGCCCCAGTCCCACTGCTCTCTGTGTAAAAGTTTAAAACTCTGTCAGGGGATGCGGAGCTCAACACAATCACATCAAAGCTGTCTCCCCCCCAACACATACACATCAGCCAGCACGGCTAATCTAATTTACTGCTATAAGCTGCTTCACTCCAACATGGTGGACATTTGATACAATTTACCCCCTAACAAAAAATCAGGCCCGAGCCAAAGTATTATTCTGTTTTCCGGTTAGTCGGACACACCAAGGATGCTCTTGTTCACCACGGGAATAAATGGATCTACACTCACGTCTTGGAGTTTATGGTGATTTGTGGTACACATCTCCTTTACCCTCCACTACTCCCTTTATGTAGACGTTAAAGCACAGTTACCTTTCATCTGTTGCATTCTTGCACTGTAGAAGACTGTTGCTGAGGCTGTAAGGCTAGCTTTACATGTACTGTACGGTACATTATGTGTGGAAAGCATGACATGTCCCTTAAGAAGCACAAAAAAGGTCTTTGTGTTAGAAAACCAGTTTCACATAATTTTCTCACACTCCTCGTCCCTTACTTTCTGTGCTAAAGCTCTGAGTTCATTACCCAGTAAGGCACCGTAAACCAGCTTTAAAATCCACCCTTTGATAGATATACATATAAAAGAATTACACACAATAAACTTGCAATTTGTAAGTTGGTTTCCAAACCCATATTGCCACTGGACTGTGTCCTTCTTACCGCTGCGTCTTGTGCTTTTATGATTGCTGTGAGGGAGTCCAAGGCTGTGGCTACTTTCAACTCTGGCCAGAGAACAGGTCGCTCTGCCAAAACGCAGATGCAGATTTCATAAGGAGCTGCAAGGTTGTGATGCACCCTTTAAAGGGGACATATCATGCTCATTTTCAGGTTCATGCTCTTATTTTGGGGTTTCTACTAGAACATGTTTACATGCTTTAATGTTAAAAAACTAGGGCTATCAATAGATACAAATAGTTAATGACAATTAATCACAAATTAATCGCAAATTTTCTGTTCTGTTCTGTTTGAAATTAACCTGAAAGGCAGATTTGTCCAGTATTTAATACCCGTATCAACATGGAAGTGGGCACATATGCTTGCTTTATGCAAATGTATGCATCTATTTATTATTAGAAATCAATTAACAACACAAAACAATGACAACTATTGTCCAGAAACCCTCACAGGTACTGCATTTAGCATAAAAAATATGCTCAAATCATAACATGTCAAACTGCAGCCCAACAGGCAACAACAGCTGTCAGTGTGTCAGTGTCCTGACTTGACTATGACTTGTCCCAAAACTGCATGTGATTATCATAAAGTGGTCATGTCTGTAAAGTGGAGACTCGTGGGTACCCATAGAACCCATTTTCATTCACATATCTTGAGTTCAGAGGTCAAGGGACCCCTTCCTTGCCAAAATTTAGCTTAAGTTTGGAGCGTAATTTAACCTCCTTCGCGACGAGATAGTATGACATGGTTGGTACCAATGGATTCCTTAGATTTTATAGTGTCATATGATGCCCAGCTAAACTGACTGGGTTTTCTTATTTCACAGTTTGTGGGCTGATAGGCACTCCAGAAACCCAAATGTATGTGCACAAGCACTGAAAAAGTACATTTTCCATGATGCATTCCCTTTAGGACTGTATTGTGTAACGAGCGAGGCTCATTCTAACATCCTCTGACACTCGCTGTAGAGTTTCGTTACATTGTGGAAGAGCTGTGAGAATTTAACGGCAGTGATATCAAGATCCATATTCACAAGTTTTGCCCGAATAAGATCCGCTGAACCAAGACGTTGTTTTGCCAGTGACCTGTTAAGTGATCTTGGATTAGTATTTCTGTTCTTGGCTGCTTTGTGATTATACGGCCACAGGCACGGGACCACAGAAGAGGACTTGAGTGCTTTCCTCTCGAGCCGTTTGTTTGTATTTAGAGGCCGTGCAGTCAAGTGTGTATGATTTAAGAGCGGAGATGAATTTGAGTCTTTCTGTGCTTTAATGTTGTCTGGGAGAATGGAAAAAGGCATTCAGGGCATCTCTCACTTAGATGATCACTCAACTCCTATGTTTTTAAGGACCACGCTTCTTCCCAGAGACTCCTCTTGTTCGGCTGAAGCAAAAGGGGGAAATACGTCTTTTGCTTCCATCTAGGATATTCTTTGCATGAATATCATACGTGTAGGATCACGGAGAATTAGGAAGAAGAAGTGTGGGACTGACAGATGGATGAAGGAGTACGGTTCCCAGTGAAACAGCATTCCCAGACTATGAGCTGGAAACGAGAGGTTGAATCCACCTCAGAGGAACCTCATTAACAGCAGCCAGGAGTCTCGTCTCCCCACGTCCCACCACTACCTATCACCCGCCTGGTGTCCGGTATCTCAAGGCGTCTCGTGTGGGAAGATAATGCAGCACAGACAATATAGTAAAAGACTATTGGCGCAACAAAAACAAAGATGGAGGCAGCTGTATCCTCACATTGGTTCATGGTCATTTGTCCTAATACGGCCCAGGTGTTAGGCTAGGCTGCCTCTTTATCATCTGTGTCATCACTTTGCTCTCAAGGACATCCCGACAAATGAAAACATTCAGTATCATCTCAGCCCAGATGCACGAGTAGGAGATAGTCGAGTGTTAGAGGGAGGAAAACAAACAGAGAGACAGGAGGGAGAGGAGGGAGAGGAGGGAGAGGAGGGAGGATACACTGGAGATAGAGAGGCAAAGAGGTTGCACGGTGAGAAATGGGGAAGTTAAAACAGGTCAAGACAAAGTTCCCACACATTGTGTTCTCTATCACTGATATTAGTTGGGATCATAGATTGTATATAACAAGTCGACGTAGTCACAGTGACGTCAACCATTGGTTTGTGGACTGCCGTTATGAATCCTTGAGTTCGGCATTTTAACCGTCACCATCTTGTTTTTTTTGCAACCAGAAGTGACACAAGAGGGTGGAGCTAAATACAACCAAAACGCTGAATAAGACATTTTTAGGCGACCAAAAAGGTTATAATTAACTTTCATGAAATGAAAACACACTGTGAAAGGGTTAAAGTTCTAAGATGAAAACACGGACAACTCCCAGACTAAACAACACCGTGGTAGCGACCTGTCAATCACAAGGTAGCCCTGCCCTAGAGCATCCCCTGCTTTATTGTCTATCGGTCTCTAAATGGGAGCATAATTTACTAAATGAACATCATGCTGTATTGAAGAAGACTTGAAACTAGCGATTGAGACCATAAACTCATGTTTACAATGTTTACTGAGGTAATAAATCAAGTGAGAAGTAGGCTCATTTTCTCATAGACTTCTATACAATCAGACTTCTTTTTGCAACCAGAGGAGTCGCCCCCTGCTGGCTGTTAGAGAGAATGCAAGTTTAAGGCACTTCAGCATCGGCTTCACTTTTCAGACCACTGGTTGGGACTGACAGCAAAGGAAAAGCTACTGCGCCTGCTCTATGGGCCTAATGGATGCAGAAGATCGCCGGATGATCCGGGTACTTTATCACTCAGCAGTCGAGCCATTTTGGCTTCATGCGCCACTGAGCAACTCTCATAGGAATGAACGGGAGCCAGCCTACAACACTGTGTCCAGTTCTCTTAACTTAACTATCACTACACATCTCTGTAGTATGAAAATATCTTTGGAATGACTCTTCTTTCAGAATATAAAAAGTTATTGAGAGGGATAAACATCAGTAGTGTGGATGTGACCAGGAAGACGTTTGCACTGATATTTCATTCAAACATCTGGGACAGTCTGATAAGCTCAGAAAAATTAAGACCAGGACAGCTCAAAGTCATACTAAATCATGATATTACAATATTGAAAATCCCAAATTATTTCCAGAATGATATCTTGAATATATCTATATTGCATTTGTAAAAGCCAGGAATCTATTTAGACTCAACATAATCTACACTTCCAGATGTATTCAATCACTAACAGCACGGTCACGTACGGTTTATTGATTAATTAATTCTGATGACTGATGTGAAGCTGCTGATGATGACACTTCCTAAAAGCCTTCCAAGTGAAGATGTGAAACAGATGTACAAAGTGTGGACTTTACATTAACAACAGTAGGTCAGAAAACATGATGCTATATGGTGTTTTCTGTTGATGTAAATAAAGATTCAGACCATCATTTTTGTGAATTTGCCTGGCTCTACTTTGCATCTGTAAATAATTGGATCGACAACCTCTTACATGTGTAATTGTTTGAAGCACATAAAAATACAGTTATGCTGTACAGTAACAACAACAAACCCACTGCACCAGTATTTTAATTGATAAAATACGTACTGTACTGTGTACACAGCCTTGAACTCCTAATCGGAGCCGTTATTCTAACCTCAGGCAATAAGTCAAGTGATCAAACACTGGTTATATAAAACCAGTTTATGCACAGTGGAGTTTATCTGATGTCAGTCGCCGCCGAGTACAAGTCGATGTGGTCGAAACCAGGAAAACATCCTATTTGACAAGACAAGGCCAAACAATGAACGATACAATTTCACACTATGGTATTTCTGCTTGGTCAGACGAAACCCTTAATGCTACACTGTCAAACACGCACTTCCTTTCACTGCCCACTGATGGTGTTGGGTTTACTAATGCTGACCCGCAGCAGTACAGCTCGCTGTGTCAGATTTACTGCGTGGTTCCCTGCTGGTCTGGCCGACACCCCACGTCCAGCACAGAGAAAATCCTGGGAGCGAAAGAGGTGTTTGGTAAAGAGAGAAGACGTGTGATGGAAGAGGGGAGTTGGTGCAGGTCTCGGGTCAAAATCTTCCATTTTCTTCAGTAATGTTAAAGGGCCAGGGAGATCTGGATCCTAATCAGAACCAAGAGGAGATTTCACCCCTGAATGAGGACACACAGACCCACACAAAGAGTCATTCAGGCAGCTGTTGACTAGCTGCCCTGGTGCTTAGCTTCAGGCTCTTTAGGCCTCAACCGTTGACAGGTAAAGCCTTGTTCTGTTCCTTTGATCAAGCTCTGGTTAACTATCCACTTCATGAGCAGATTGATTTACAGCAGTGACCAGTGAAGGTATAAAGACGGGGGCTACATTCCACTTAAACATCGGGTCGGTAATGCTGAGAAACGAGCAAGAATACACTAGATTATAAAAATGATCCAACAGAAAAATCAAGACCAGTGTCACCAACTCTTTTCCAATTAAAGCAGCTAGCAGCACGAGCTCCTAAAGTCCATAAATCTAGAGAGAAAGTCGGCAAATCTGCAACACTGATAGTCCGTCCCTTCAGGCCTCCCTCCAAAGCCACTCCCCCAAAATTATCATTATAAACATAAACATATCATGAAAAACGTAAACAACGAACATGGCTATTGTTAGTACTCAGAGCTGTCAAGCTTGTGGAAGAATCTGGTGATGCGCAATGAGTGCACGGGCAGAGTGCGCATAGGCAGGTAGCCCGTCCAATCATTTCATTCGAGCCAAATTAAATGATTAGACGGGTTTATTACAGTCCTGCGACAGCCACAGATACCAGATTTGTTTCTGTTGTTGTTGTGTCAGAGCAAGAGAAAGGTCTGGCTCCACACATTGTCTGGTATAGGGGAAAAAAAACTCTTGCTTGTTTGTATTTCTTTAAACCAATCACAATCGTCTTGGGCGTTCATAAGCACAGGATGCAGCGACGGTGCCCTTGCAAAATAGATAGCGCAGATAGCAAAAGCGGAGGAGAATACCGGCTGAAATAGGCAACCAATGGCAGTCTTACACCCACAGTCTTCATCCGGTGAGTCAGACTAGTTAACACACAGTGTCTGGAGTTTCAATAAAGTTCTGATATGTGTGGGGGAGAGAAAGTTGTCAACATGGACCGATGCAGAAAGGATTAAAGGTGATTAATTAGAACCCAGTGACCTCACAGCAGAAATTGAAATATTCAGACCGAGCACTTTTTTTTTTCTGCATAAATCACACATCCCCACACAGAAAAACATGCTTCAGCAAAAACATTATTTTTCAAGAAGGCAGGACACCAAATCTGCCAGTAAATTACTGGGTAGAGAACATGACGGTGCAGAGCTGTCAGCTCTATCTGCAGTGTGTGCTCGTATCAGAGACAGACTGACTAACAAAAGATTCAGATAAACGATCTGTAAAAATCCAACTTTTCCGCAACTGGCGTGACACAGTCATACTTTTTTGTGCCACCCCTGGTTTAATATAGTTCTTTTAATACCAACAGGACCACTGAGACCTGTTAACAAAGTGTTGTATTTACGCACGTAATCCCCGCGAACCAATTTAATAACATACCGACCTTTCTGCCAGGTTTACACATTGTACCACACACATGCACTCTCTCCATTTCAATATTCATTTCCTCTCTGTGTCCACGTGCCACACTGGAACAACAGCGAGGCACCTTTAAGCAGATAATCAGTATAAAATACCTTGGATTGGACTCAAAGCTCAGTTTAGGTTGGCAACCATAGCAGAAGCCCGTGTACGACTCTACAAAGTCTCTCTGAATATACAAATATGGGCCTATTCTGGGCTTATCCTCTGCTGGTGACTCATACGTTTAGAGACTTTTTCTACCTTGTAGAAAATCATAACATTGTTTCAGTGTGCAGTTGTTATGGTGGTTTCTATCATCCATTTTCCATAATAGTCCCACACACGAGTCCATCCAAGAGGCATTATTACATCTTTCGTGTGCTCACCAATTACATTACCTATTTCCTCCTCAGTGTGAGATACAGCCCAGTGCAATGTACTGGAAAACATAATGATCTGGGATCAAATGGGGATTTACTCAGTCAAGTGTTTGCCAAGCACCTCTCTCTGTAGCTGTTTCTGTCCTGGATGGAAACACCAGAATGGTTCATAATGACCAGTATAATCTACTGGTGGGGTACATTATGGTGGACTCTACAAAAGGGAAAGTCTATCTGTGTTCTTTTACCTTTTTTTCAAATGGAAACCAGTAACTGAAACTGTTATATCGCTGTCTTCAAAGCCACCTCGGTTAGTTTATTTGTGTTGTTGTGTGACTTTCAGATCCAAACTAACGTGGTTTCCACACAACAGTACATTGCTTAGCCTCCATGCCGGTACTCCTGTCTGCTTCTCCAAACTGGGAGTGTGCCGACCATCATCTACGTTCCTGTATGTAATACACTACCTATACTGTACATGTTGCAGCGTCATCATGCAGAAACCTTCATCAGGTCACATGGGTAGAGGTTTGTAGAAGGGCTTGAAGGGAAAATAGTGTTTTGATGCTAAAACGTACACACCTTGACTGAAATTTGTTTGGATTTGAAAACATAAGGAACACCACTGGGAAGCTACTGAATGATATAAATCCTAAAAAAAACAAAAACTAAAGATAATAGTCCCGCCCTTTAAGTACAGGATACAGCAGGTGCTTTCTGTGAGTAGATAGTAGGTACGTACTGAACGCTTTCTTTGATAATGCATGACAAGATTACATACAGGGAGGAACCTGGCATTGACCTTACTCTAACTAACATTTGGCTTTATTGCCTTTCTATGTCACTCTGAATAAACGAGTTAACATCAACTGTAATATCCAATTTGCACAAATATGGTCTGACAGCATATGAGACTGCCTGGCCACCACTGACTGAGCACCAGGTTATTTTTACTGTTTATGATCTAATATCATAATCTTCAATAAAAAATGAAAGCCATGTTTTCTGTTGAAACAATATACTAGTTAATGCCGGGGTAATGTTTGAAATTCACTAGTTCATATGGCGTGTTGTACGACCACGACTGAAGGCAAAAGTGTTCCACTCTCTCACTGCTACACTCGTAGGCAGGGCTGAACCATCATAGAGAGAGGCAAGGAAGGACAACCGTTCAAATGAGGATAACTGAGATGTTTCCATAGACATATCCACAGTACTGTTATAGTAAAATGAATATAGAAATGGTCAAGGATGTTTGCCAGTTCACACAACTGAAGAACAGATGAGGCTTTTCTAATGATGTAAACAAGGTAAAATCAGACTTCTCTGTTCTGCGTAGCCACTTTGACTTTGCTCTTAACCTGATTCAGGCAACACTTCAGCTGTTGAAACTGTCACATAAGAACTTCAATCTGCTTTATCTGATTATCACAATCAGATGGAAGTGTACAGTCACAAACAAAACAAGCACACGCAAGCTGACACATCTCAATTTCTCAATTATTATGGTTTTTCGATTCAGTTTTGTAACATTAAACCAGCCAGATTACTTTCAGCTTTTCAAAACTTTGCACGTCAGTCGATATGGCCAAAATCTTTTTCATATTTTGATAACAATATTTATCACGATATAGCATGTTTTCTGGTAATGCAATAAATAAATGGTCTATATGAAATAACCACATGGTAAAGCCTATTTTTGTGTACTCGTGTGTGAATAAAATACATGACAAATGAAAAGTACTTGATAATCATATATTATATTATGTCCTGTTGCCCAGCCCTACAGTCAGACATGAGACAGAGATGACAGCAACACGGATGAATTCACAAGCAAGCTGTCAACAGGTTATTAAATGAATCTGTGTAAACTATCGGACAGAAGTTGTGCTGTCTGAACTGATCAAACACTGCTAGTAATATGGCTTAAAAAGCTTAGAGTACTTCCTGTGATGAGAATTGATACTTTTTCTGACGTCTCACAGTGAGCATCAGACCAAACAGCAGCTGGAGGGACGCAGTCTGACCGGAGGAGGAACAGGAAAGAAGTGGGGAAGGAAGACAGACAGAATGGTGGAGGAGGAAGAGGAGGACAAAGGGAACTAATGTCAGCTCAACACACCGGCTTAGAAAACAAAGGAGAGACACAGTTGTGAATGTTGTATCAGGAGGTTAGACAGATGTTAGCTCTTAGAGCTGAGGTTTCCACACTGTCTCCATCGCAGCGCTTTCAGCTGAAGGCTTTCCGGTGCTGGAATAGTGTGGTGTCAGCGCTGTGTTTGTTTCTATTATTGACGTAACTTGGGTTATAATCAATAACAGACTATAGGCTGCAGGGACTTGGCTCGCATGTGCTCACCACCCTGTTTTTAACAGTAACAAGCAGAGACACACACACATGCATAGTACTACACAGGCACACACACACACACACACACATACATAGATAATTGTTCATTATTAACACTATTCATAAACAGCTGACAGATGGTAGAAGTGAAAGAAATTAACAAACCTTCAAAATCTGAAATAATTCCTTCCAAGTGTGGATTGACTCCAGAATCAGACATTTTTCAGGCATGAAATTTCACCAAAAAAACTTATTTTTCTTTCAACTTTCAAGTGAATTCTGAACAAAATCCAAAATAGAGTCAATGAGAAAACAAGTCCAAGTCGACAACTCTCTTAAAAGAGCAACTTATTTTCTCTGACTTGCCACTAACTTCTCTATATCGCTGCATTCAGACTTCAGAGAGTGCGAAAAGGCAAAGCCTCCTCCCATCTCCACTCCTCCCTGCAGCTAGAAACACACTCCCCCTTCTCCCTCATGTCCTGTGTATGTGTGTTAGTGTGTGTGTGTGTGTGTGTGTGTGTTTCCCCTGCCCCCCACAAACACACTCGTACATGCACACGCAAGCATTCACGCAGACAACAGACCCCCGTCATTCCCCGAGACCCTTCTCCACCAAAGTGGCTCTCAGGTCTGATTTCCTCATTCAGCCTCTGAAGCGGCTCTGACAGTGAAAGTGGACGACATGTCACGCCGCCACTTTATAACCCAGTTAACCCGCAATCAGACGAGATCTTCTGTTACAACTCCTCAAATGGCCAGTTCCACTCTGTCACAGCTACAGAGGGACGGCAGTTTAAAGTGAGAGTTTGAGGCTTCAGTTTTGAGTAAACAACCTCCACAAACTGGCTGACACGATAATTAAAGTGCAGTCAGTTGTGTAGGAGCTGTTTCCTGTGACAGAAAAGTCTGAGGCTTCGTGGAGAAAGTTGACATTAGGGATATACGACAGCGCCTCTGGGCAATCAGCGGGGGATTCGTGACACCGAAGAACATGGGAATTTGAGCCTGGTGGACACAGCTGACCAGGTAATCCAGCACTACTGTTGGGAGGGACATCGACGACAAGCCGGCTTTTGATGTGGCGGGTATGGTTACACTTCATGTCCTTGAAGCTGCTGCGGCCAATTTAGAGACGACAAGAGAAACTGTTGTTGAAAAGATGTTGAGAAAAGTGATGAAATATCAAAGCTGGCCTTGCATTTACTTAACCGCATCCACTGTCTCCCTGTGGGACGGGGCCGCAGTATTTCTTATCCATGAAATAGTGATGCTATCGCTGTAATTACTCATTGGTCATGAGTGAGCGGCTTTAAACAGCTTCCTGTTTGGAGCCAGACGTGACTGTAGATGAGTGATGAATTGTCCCTGATTCTGGGTCAGCTTTACCATTACCACACTAATGGTTAAGGTCAAAACAGTGAATGTAGAAGCTGGTGCACAATCAGCGCTCAAAGGAAACCTAAAACTAAAGCTAAGGGCCACAGGAAGCTGGCATTTCCACTTCTTCCAGATAGCCAAGAGATACTGTCACATAGTGTTATCATGATGCTGGAATATCTAACTTTAATACAACACGTTTAAAAATATCAATATTTGATACCATTTTCTGTACCACGGGGAAAAATTAACAACATTAAATTAAAGATACAATTTTTAAAAAAGCGGTGTGTGTGTGTCAACTCGCTGTTGGAGAGAAAAGAGCAGAAACCGCAGCTGGTACCCGTGTATCGATACTGTGGAAAATGAGCATTGAAACCGTTTCAAATATTCAGTATCAATATATATCGTTACTTCGATACTGTCACACATCAGATATCACAAGTGTTTCACCCTAAGTGATGGCAAAAAGGTACAGCACCAGTGCCTGGCACTTTTATAGCCTGTGAGTATTCAGGAAAATCCCATTTGAATGAAAAGCTCCATTCAAAAGGGGCACTAATAAGATGCCAAGCCCACCCAGTGGCCCCTAACCCTAACACCTGAGAGGTCGACGCTAACACAGAATAACACACACAGAATAACCCTGTGTGTGTTTATGGTGCAGTCTGGTTATTTCTTATAACTGCAACAAGCAAAGGTGTCTTCGGATAAAGGCCAGAGTATGGCACACACAGTATTCGCATTTTACTCTATCTGAACTTTACTGGGTAGACTATCTGTCCCCCGAGATGTTTGTTGTCCTATGTTGTGCAATTAAGCTTTGAGTCACATATTATGCATCATCACCCTGACAGCTGTGTGTGGGCATTTATAGTAAACTAGTGCCGTGCCTGTTGAAAACATGCCTGTTCAGAACAGGCTGAATGCTTGACCTGTGGTGTTGCTGCTTGCAGCTTTCTCAAGAACCGCTCATCCAAATAACTTCACACTCGTCACTGAGCTTTCCTCGGGTCCTCGGCTATACACCTGCCATGACATAGTTGCATCACACACCCAAGTCGTGGCTACTCGCGGTCAGAAACACCGGTGTAATACACTCTGGTTCACGGGAAAAACACCCAGATTGGTTACTCGCCGGTCAGAGACATCAGTGAAACACACTTAGAGGAGGTAATTTCCAAATAGGCGTATTAGTCTCTTGCTTAGTCATGACCACCACGGTTATAAAGTAGAGCATGGATCTAATTAGCGGAGGTATTTTGTTGGCGGTAACGGTATTAGTGTTATAAGTTAGAATCAAGTCTTACACTGGGTAAATACAGTCTTACTCACGGGGGGAAAAACACACACACAGGCATACTCATGGTCGCGCCAGTGAAAAACACTCTGGTTCGAGTTCCAGTTGGCTGTCCGTTCATGTTGATTCCAGGGATGTGAAGAAGAGTTTGGTTGTAAAGTGAACGACAGTCAATGAGCCGCAACTATGCGGATCGAGTGCCCATTCAGAATGGGACGATTGCTTGGCTCCCGGTATTGCTGCTTGCAGCGTTGTTGGAGGCTCGTGCCCGTTCGGAGCTCGGAGCTGCGGTCTGCCCGCTGTGGATGAAATACTCGTCTCAGTCTGCAGAGCCCTGAAGCCTCACCCATGCTGCTGCACAAAGCGCTGTGTGCTTCTTTATTCAAAGTTTATCAATATGGAACGTGTTGCGTGACCAAATTGCACCAAATTCGACAAAGCATGTCTTGCTTTATAGTTAGATAGATGTATTTGTGCATGCATGTTTATGGATATACCGCACCGCAACAAGCATGTGAAAATGCATCTGTATGTGCATGTGAATTAGTGCACTTTCACATACTGTATACACATAGACCTATATATACTGTATAAATGCGTACACTATACGTAACAAAGTGTGTGGGCTCTCTGCGCCCATGCAGGCCCAAGTGGGCTGCACTGTAAACCATATGCCACAAGCCTCTGTAGTATTCAATTAAACCAAAACACACGGTGTGTGAAACACACACCTCCCCCAGCCAGTGTGTATTTATCTAAACATGGATACACACTCTGGGCCGGCTGCTGCGAGGTAAAGCTGAGCGACAGAATGAGGGAACGCTCCAAAACAACATCTGGAGATGTTGTGTGTGTGGATGTGTGTGTTTTTTTTTTTGCACCATGAGTAACATTATGTGAATATGTGCCTATGCAAGCATGTGCACATGTGGTTACTTGACTGTGAGTGTGGATGCGGGTGTGTTTGTGCGTCTCGGTGCCCCTGAAATAGCACCGTAAACACAGAGGCCTGTGCACATACTGTAGTAGGAGTCTGCTTAACCAAAACCATTCAGCCCCATATCTGTATCTCTGTGTCGCTGAGGGAGTCGTGTTTGTTTCACACCTTGTTAATAGCAACAATTATGTGTGTGTGACAGTGTGTAATCTACTTATGAATACACACAGTGTTGTTCCCCCTAAGTAATTTCATGTTTTCATCAGCGAGGTCGTCAGATTTCATGCTGGATTCATCTTTGTGGGGTTTGTTATTCACTTTGTACCTTGTTAAATTCATTTTTCTTTACAAATTCACTGCATGATTGATGCCTAAATAACTCCAACTTTATCAATTTTTTCACTGCAATTGATATTTTATTATTAATACATCCCTTTGTTTTTGTATATCAATATATATTTGATACAGGAGTCATTACTATGAACCTCAGATTCTAGGCTTTGTTGCTTGGTCAGTTTAAGACAAACAGGAATTCAGCACAACCACAAACATTTATTGGCAGGAAGTTGCACAAACCCAACCTCTCTATTTGTGTCTTACTTGTTTGCACCAACGAGCTCATGTCTGCGGTTTCAGCGTTTATCTAAATGACACCTCTTATAGATGATCAGTTTGACCCACATGTCCAGGAAGGAGGCAAAATTACACTTCCTAATGTTGGTGGAATAAACTCACTTATTGTAGCAGAGTCTAAATAACACGCTGTCACTGCAGGAACATTGTGCAATTAAAGAGGGTAGTGAAACCGCTGCACAAATCCAGAGAAAGAATAAAGAGAAAAGGAGAAGCAATAGATCGTTTTAAGACAGAGCAGCGAGACAGAGGGAGGTAGTTCATTGAGAGTAACACATACGGCCTTGCTTTAAACTCAATTTGATCCATGCCCCACTACTCACATACACGTTTTTATTAATATGACAGTTCTTTGGAAAACCTATTATCCTTGACTCTTTCATAGTAAGCTGTTTTAAATTGGCCTAATAGCTGTGTGGACAGTTTATGCTGGCAGCAACATCGCTGCAGCGGTTTTAAGAATTGGATGTTATTTGCTGTGCAGGAAATTGTCATACTGAGCCCAAATGTCATCTGTATCAGTTATCTAGTCTGCAAGCAAACACCCAAGTATCACATGAACATCCATCTGTGGACAAAGTGCACACCTACAGAGGTGATACCACTGTGAAGATTAGAGCGTGCACATTTAGTTTCATGTCTGTTTGAATGTCAGAGGTGATAAAAGTATAGATGATGCTCTCATCTCTTACCTACTTACTTAGTTTTAAAGCTAGAGTGAAGATACATATCAGATGAAACTAGAAAACCTAAAGAATCCATTGGTACCATGTCATACTAGCTTGTCGCGAAGGAGGTTAAATAACGTCTATTCTAAATTTTGGCGAGAATAAACTGTCATGGCCATTTTCAAAGAGGTCCCTTGACGTCTGACCTCAAGATATGTGAATGAAAATGGGTTCTCTGGGTACCCACGAGTCTCCCCTTTACAGACATGCCCACTTTATGATAATCACATGCAGTTTGGAGCAAGTCATAGTCAAGTCAGCACACTGACACACTGACAGCTGTTGTTGCCTGTTGGGCTGCAGTTTGCCATGTTATGATTAGAGCATATTTGTATGCTAAATGCAGTACCTGTGAGGGTTTCTGGACAATATTTGTCATTGTTTTGTGTTGTTAATTGATTTCCAATAATAAATATGTACATACATTTGTACAAAGAAAGCATATTTGCACACTCCCATGTTGATAAGAGTGTTAAATACTTGACAAATCTCCTTTTAAGGCACATTTTGAACAGATGAAAAATTTGTGATTTATTCGCGATTAATCGTGATTAACTCTTTTAATCGATTGACAGCCCTAATATGCATGTAAGTGATGTACTCTTAGTGTCACGTGCTGCAATTTGTGAGCAAAACTTATTTGTTCCATGAATTCAAACCAAAGTCACAAATATAAAATACTTAAAGATGCTAAATTTGATATTCAGACCGTTAATATATCAGCAAAGAACTATTTGCAGAGAATGAAGTCACTCTCCCTCTCTGTTTTGTGATCAGAGCTTCTCTGTGCTTTGTTTACATAGCCGGGCCGGCCGTGCGTGCCTTTTAGTGCATGTGAGCGTGCCCCACTGGCTAGTGAGCCATTATGTTGAGTGTTGTGCGGAGGCAATAGAAATGCTTGCAATCTTGCCTTTAGCACCTTTCATTTTTAGAAGTTTGCATAAAATATTATTTTGGTATTGTGATGCTTTAAAGAAATACACGTCTGTTAAATACGGTGAGTTAAATGCTGACCATTGTGAGTGCATCTTTTGCATAAAATTCTGTAAATATGTTCCAAAAATGCATTTATCAAAAGTTTATAATGTAATAATACTATAATTATGGACAGACATGTATCTGGTGGCATGAAAAGTAACACATATTGTTGTTTTTGTGCACATGTATTGTGCATGAAATGCAAGATCCCCACACTTAGCTTGTCTCTGTATTAGCAGTTTGACACTTGCTGATTTCCTGTTTGCACCTTGCTGACCACAAACACAGCTGCTTGTAAACAACCACCTGAATGAGCTTTCACTGAGGATCTATTTCTGTTATATCACCCCCTGGCTTGACCTGTGCTTCCATCATGTTGATTAATTTCACCTGTCAGAGATCCTCCCTTGGGTGGACTGAAGGTGGGGCTTCCCGGTCCGTTTCCTGAACTCCCCGTGCTGGCTGCTTTCACAGTCTCCATCACTTATCATTACGAAATAATAATCTGAGGAACAATATGAGGTGAGATACTGGGAGGGCAGTGGGAGGAGGACGGCGGGGCGTTCACTCATAGAGGATATCCTGTACACTTATTTTATGGAACATGGTGAGCTCTGTGATTTCCTTGAGTTCCTTTAACTCCGGGTTTATGTGTGTTTGTGGAGGAGTGGGTGGGGATCTATGCACGTGGGTTTTAGGGTGAGAGTATACAGGGCTCTGGGTGGATACATCAGCACTTCTAAAACTGTAGATTCACATGTGAAAAAGAGGGAAAGACTCAAAGAGAGCGAGAGCTCACATACCATTAAAGTACAGTTAAATTAAAGGCCCATTTAAAAGTACCATTGAACATCATGTGCTGCTCTTTATGAGACCAAGTGGAACCAAAATAAGTCAAATGTTGACTTTTAATAGAAAGAGTGATACAAGGCATACTGTAAACTTCTTCCGAGCCACCTGCGAGTCTATATACGTCGGCGCCTCGTTTTTTTTAGACGCTTCAGCAGACAGGATGTCACAGATGATCGTGGCTGTACGTTTCTGCCTTGTTAGCATTGTGACCCTTTACAGACCTCTGCTAGCAGACAAACTTTACCTGCCTCAGAGCTTTGAAACTAATCTTTATTTGCAACTGTCAACCGCAGAGGGCCGACGGGCCGTGTTTTTTTTTCTATTTTACACATACAGTGTGAGCACTCAGGTCGTGGCTGACGATCGGACCGTACAGTCTGAGCACTTAAATGGTGAACTTTGGCTTTACATCGCAAACGGTCTACTCGTACAGTAGGAGTAGGAGTTACACAACAACATCTCTAAATTCGTACAGTGTATGCCCAACTTCATAAGATACAGTTTTCACTTTGTTCATCTCAGAGTTTTCATTCACATATCTTGAGGTCAGGGGTCAAGGGACCCCTTTGAAAATGCCAGTTTTTCCTCGCCAAAATTTAGCGTAACTTTGGAGCACTATTTAGCACTCATCCCGACAAGCTAACATGACATGGTTGGTACCAATCAATTCCTTCAGAGGTTAATAGTTTATATAATAAAAGATATTTGACGTCCCTGTATTGATAAAATATTGCCACGCAAAATATTGCCATACTATGCTGTATCAATTTCATCCCCCACCCCTAAGTGCTACATCATGAATCACAATATTATGTATGTTAGAATATAGGGGGAAAGAAATGTGAGTATGTATGGGTCCTGGCCTTCATGTTAACAAATGCAAACAGGTTTTAATCGACTTATTCCCCGAAGGGGAGTGTACAGTATAAATATGTCAAAAACTATCAAAGAAGGTTGTCCAACTTGTAATCCTCAACTCAAACTACTGAATCTCTCCTTTTATTGTTGTCAGTTTGAAGCTAAACAGGCCACACAAATACTGCAATTAGTGTCATCCCAGCAGACGAGACAGCGATTTTTTCTTCCTGTTTAATTGGCAGAGCATAAAGCAACATGACACGACGGTTTCTCTCATTTCCAGACTCAATCCCTTTCTTTTCTTTTCCCTTTGTTCTGTATTTTCACGGCAATGCGTCACCAATTAGCGACTGTCAATGTGGTGACCATACGTACTGGACAGTCATGGCAGATGACACGTCACGTTGAACGTATTATTTTAATCCTGAGCAGGCTCGGGGAAAAAGCAAAGTAGGAAGCACTTAAGGGTCAAGATGGAGGTGATACAGATGACAATCAAGAGGTTGAAAATGCCACCTACAGCCTGAACTCCTATCAAAACAAAGTCTGAAGGGATCAGAGGTGGGGGGAGGTCGGGGCGATGGCTGTTGTCAAGGCAACGGGTCCAAACACAGCACAGGTTGAAAACCAGGAAGTCGCTCAGCCCATGCAGGACTTCCTTAACTGAGAGGAGTGACGGGGGGGGGGGAGGAAGTGATGCATGCCATAATGCTGCACCACCTCACTTCTCTACCACACGGCCCCAACTGGAGTTACTAAATTCCTCCATTTCTCCCATAAAAAAAATCCCTCTGTCTGCACAATATGAATCATCCACATGGAACATTTCAACAGGGAAATGGTGGCTGCACTGAAGAGGACAAAATGACACTGCAACACTGCCACCAAGTGGTGATACAAAATGTGAAAAATGGGTGCGCGGTGTGTCTGTATGCATCACACGGCTCACCAAACCCAGCCACTTTATTAACAGTCGAATTAAAGGCTAATTTGCAACGTGTCGACCCAGCTTGATGTCCAGCCTTAATCACAGCAAGATGCCAGATTAGTCTTATCCTCTCAGCACAGACTGAACACATATGGGCCCCGAGCACTGAATCTCAATTGGCACTAAACAATTACAATCAATAAAAGAGTGACTGGTTAAAAGGAAACAAGAAGTGTCTCTCTTGAGGAATAGTCATGCCAGAAGCTACTGAGAGTTTTTTTAACGCCACATGCGTTTGGGACAGTAAACAGACTCTGATGCACGCTAAACATTCCTCAAAAGAGTACTGCTGTCTGTCAAAAACAAAAAGCCGACATATGAGCTCTGGTTTCCACTCCCCGTAACTTAAAAATAAACCATCTGTGTCAGTCAGAATTAATCTGACAACTGGACTCCTTCTGCTTAAAATCCAATCATGTGGTGATTTAACTCCCTCCGTCTATAGTCGGATCATAGTTTGCGCATACTGTATGTGGGTCAGCTGTTAAGTCAGTATCCGAACCCGAGGCTGCCAATTACAGCACAGCAGCCACTTTGCACAGTTGAAGATTACGTTTCCTGGATCTGGGAAGTCGTGTTTGACAGCCCATCACATGAGGTTTACTCAATGTTGCTCTGCTTATGGTAGTAGCTACTCAGTTACTACTGTGCACTTCACAGAGAGCTTAACTGTGGTGGTTCATTCAATGAGAATGACAGAGGAAACGTCTGAAAAGGTCAGACAACACATGTGAGAAATAAATAAGAGGGGTAAAGTTAACATGTAGACAGACATACAGACACAGAAGAGGTTTCTAAACCACCCTAACTGGTGAAATAAAGCCAACACAACCACGGTAGCTTATAGCTGATTACTGCCACTGCTAAGAAGCGACAAAGAAAAGAGTCAAATAAAGTCCCTCCCAAACAAAGCCTTCTCAGCGTTAAAGTATGAAATAAGTTGGAAAAAGCCACAACTTACCGGCTATTCTGTCTCGCTCCATAACTCAACGGCTACCTCAAATAGCCACATGTAACCTCTGCTTTTTCTCTCCTTGCCTTCCCCTTTTTTTTTTTTCTTCATGAAGACTTCCCCTTTCTCCTAACTTAGTCACCCTGTCCCCCTCTCTCAACCCTCCCTCTCTCCTCCCTCCTTTTCCTCCCTCCTCGCTCTTACTTCCTCCCAAGTTTTAATGTCTTCAGTCTGTCAGGATAACAAGTGAACGGAGCAGACGTCCGCAGCCATGTGCGAGTCATATGGAGTCGCTTTCTTTTGCCTTCTCTCTCTTGTAGCGCTCGTTCTCTCCGACACACACCAACATGATGCAGGCTGTTATCCCAGATACACACAAGCTGACACTTTTGTACCTCTGTTCTCCCTTCGCTCTCTCCAATGTTTTCTATTATTCCCTAGATACTGAATCTAGTCTCCCTCACACACATACATACACAAAGACGCTCCCCCGACACTGAAGCTCTATTGTGTCTTTGAAATAGATCCTTAGCCCTTTGACCAGAGGTCCTAATCTGAAAATAAACTCAGTCCACTTATTATAAAGGAAAACTCCGGCAGTCCACCAAGATATCCTGCACTATACCAACAACACACACTCTTTCATGTCATCATCACCTCTAGTCAGGATGTAGAAACCAGGTGGCTACCACCAGGTCTGAAAAGTGAAGCCAATGTGGCCATAAACTTGCATTCTTTCTAACAGCCAGCAGGGGGCGACTCCTCTGGTTGCAAAAAGGAGTCAGATTATATAGAAGTCTATGAGAAAATGACCCTACATCTCACTTGATTTATTACGTCAGAAAACATTGTAAACATGAGTTTATGGTCTCAATCGCTAGTTTCAAGTCTTCTTCAATACAGCATGATGTTCACTTAGTAAATTATGTTCCCATTTAGAGTCAGATAGATCATAAAGCAGGGGATGCTTTAGGGAGTGGCTACCTCGTGATTGACAGGTCGTTACCACAATGCTGTCCGGTCTGGGAGTTGTCCGTGTTTTCGTCTTACAACTTTAATCCTTTCACATTGTGTTTTTAGCTCATGAAAGTTAATTATACAATTTTGGTCACCTAAAAATGTCTTATTCAGCATTCAGTTGTACTTAGCTCCACCCTCTCATGTCACTTCTGGTTGCAAAAGATTGCGACAGAGAAAAACCATAATGCCAACTGCCAAAATGACTCAAAACGGCTTCAAAACAGCAATGGGTGACGTCACGATGACTACGTCCACTTCTTCTATACAGTCTATGGTACACATAAAGTCATCATCTGAGCGGACTGAGTATTATTATTACTGAGTATTATTATATAAGAGTATTCTGTCCCGGGTCCTTGTGTATGAAGTGCTTCTTAATACGGTTTGTTTATAATCATAATCAGTGTTATAAGATGTCAACAAGCTTGTTGACATCCCGTCCGTCAGCTGATTATCGCTCAGCATCAGCTCTGTAGGAAATGACTGGACATCATGATGTTCATCGTGTTGCTCACAGTCTAAACGCATTATCATTCGAGAGAATTTATGTCTGCGGCAAAAATCCCCGGTATTACCAGAGCAGCACACACGTCATGCTTAGACTCTGATCCTCAACTTGCAGTTGAGACAAGGTCAGGGGCCGCTTAGGGAGCCGTCGTCTTGATGAGAAACTCCCAAGAAAACACAATACGCACACACAATCTTTGTTTTTGTGTCAGGGAGAGAAGGCACA
The DNA here is from genome assembly GCF_043250625.1 of Sebastes fasciatus. NCBI lineage: Eukaryota > Metazoa > Chordata > Actinopteri > Perciformes > Sebastidae > Sebastes > Sebastes fasciatus. The sequence goes on from NC_133797.1 coordinate 33,534,143, forward strand.
GCTCACTTCCTCTTCCTCTTTCTTACAAGGAACATCCCTTCTCAACTGACATCGGCCAGATTTACACATAGTAACACTAGCAGTAATCATGCATGCAAACACAGACGGACGACAGAAACACACAATCTGGTAGTGTTGGACCCAATAGGAACATCTTTCCTGGGTGAGGTCGGTGCTTGGATGAAGCACTGATACTGTGTGACCTGGTGTTTCTCCAGGCATGCAGTGATGACAAACGCCTCTCTCTATCTGACCTGCTCTGATACGGAGAGCATTTAGCTCTCAGCGGCCAAATATTTCAGACATTTCAGAGCTTTTAAGACTAAGAATCCTCACAGTATTTTACATTTTACAATATACATTTATGATATGAACACAAAATGGTAGATGGGTGGAGCATCCTGAGTGATACAGACCACTTCACAAACACACAGAGCTTCCACTCCCCTGCAGTCCTGGGGCCGTTTCTGACATCCGTAATAAAGCAGTGAGGAGAAGCAGAGCAGAGGAGGCAGATTAGGGATATTCAAGTGTAACTGCACTGAGAGTAGATTTAGCCTCAGTAAGGCCCTCTGACTAATTCTAAAGATCAGAGGAAAAACATGATTTATATAAGCCGATGAAGTGTGATTTACCTCTTTACATTATTATTTAGTTGGAATGTAGAAGTTTTGGACTAAATGGCTATTTCAGTGTGCAAGCCAAGATGTAATTGTATTGATATTATGCCATTTAAAACATGTAATAGTGATAAGGGATTGCCATTATGGTGCTTATTTATATTTGTATGTATTCATACATTAACTAATAAAGGATTAGACACACCAACCCGACATCAGAGAACTAGCGGCGACGAAGGCCGCCTGTTGCGTCGCCTCACGCCGCCTTTATTTTGGCCGACAAGTTGCACTCGAACACAACGCAAAGACTACAGCCGACGTCCAGTTAGGACGTATGTTCTGCGCCTGCGTGGGATGGAACAACTCTCCAGCAGGTCGCTGTAGTCTGTATTCTTAGCCTCATTCCAGATGGCCATGTCGCTGTGAAAATATCCGTGTATTGGAATCATCAGATTAGATAAAGATGAAAAATGAGAAGAGCCCTCTGTGTTTTTCCTCTTGACTTTACTAGTTTGCTTGCTTTCCTCACGTCCGTTTCTCTTATCGTGCAATGATTAATTTATGCTGAACAGCCAATCAGAGTGATTTCTCTCACTGATGGGTGCGGGACACACCAGAAAAACTAGGCCGACGGGCACTCACCGACGGCCGACCGTCGACTTGGTCTGAGTTGGGGCGGTCAACGTCAGATTGTTTTATTTTGAAGGGCAACTCTATTCAACTTGTCTGGTCAGCAGTCTCTGTGCATGTGATGGCGTGTTATCCAAATACTGTGTTTTTGATAAATAAAGTCAGATGCCTCCTTTTATATTTGTGCAAGAATGCCACTGAAGTACAACCATGTGCCCACAGCGACCACAATTTAAATTCTGATCAAGGTGATAAAAAAAAATTCTAAATGAGTCTTTTGATGCTGGATCCATATGGAAATCTGGATGCTGGTGCTGTGACAAAAGTGTGGTTTTAAAAATAGAGACGTGTCTCTTTTGGCTGCTGGCTTTCTCTTTATGTCTCGTGATCATTTTCCAGACTTAAAACGCTGCAGTTAATCACAGGGTCAGGGTCAAAATAGCAGACAACATGTGCTTATGCATTTGTTGACTCTCATATGCGTTACACACAACACACATGTTCCAACATACACGTACACACATGTATGCCATGTGTTTGTGCGCACATGAAGCACTGCTACTGTTGCAGTTTATCCAAAGTTGTTAGTGAAAAGGATAGACAGGGAGGAATTCTAGGCACTCCAAAATATTAAAACAAGCGGCAACGAGGAAGGAAATATATTAAAAAGCCTTTATTGTAGTGGCTAAGTTGTTTAAAAAGCCAACATGTTTCGACCACTGTAGGTCTTCGTAAGGGCTTAAAAAAACGTTTCAAGGCCTGATGAAGACCTACAGTCTATACAGTCTAATACATAACAGGAAAACTCATCTGATGGAATATTCACAGGAAATAATCTGCTCAAAATTCATCCAAATCACTCGTTTTACACAAACTTCCTGCAGTAATTGCATTCATTATTTGTGTTAATTGTATAGTTTATCAGTTGGTATGTACTGTTATTGTTATGTATTGAATATAATATGAAATATCCTTAAAATATATCACTTAGTCAGGGCTCGTCAGTTTACTCAATGATAGAAAAGGGGTCCCCTAAAGAAAAAGGTTTGGAACCACTGCTCTAATTTCTACCAACCCTACCTTTAAACAACATAAGTACAAATTAAATCTTTCGAAAGTATTTTGGGTTTTGCAACCACATATCAATCCAATGAGTAATCCTGACTTCCTTGTGTTTCCCGGTGCCAGAAGAAGCTGTACACTGCTGTTTTACAGTAAATGAAGCTTGTAAAGGACATAATTCAGACAAACTGATGCAAGAGAGGACGGACTGAGAGGGCCTCCCTCACTCATACCTTTCATCACCTGCCCTCTCCATCATCTCGACCTGCTGGCGAGATACAGCCAGACCCTCCCACCACACACACACACACACACACATGTACACACTCAAACTGAAAAAGAAAATGCATATGAACACAGGAACATCCACTTAAAACCAGGGTTATCTGAGCAGATTCCTCTCGCATGACAGTACACCCTGTAAACATACACACACTCTTTTTTTTCGACTTACATATACCAAATGCGTAGCCTATATTTTCACCCGACGACGCAGATGGTCATGAGGCACAGACGGACACGTGTGCTTGTTCACTCATGCGAGACAAACTCAAGCACACACACACACACACACACACACACACATCCCTCCCAAAAAAAACTGTGTATCACACATTGACTACGGGTGGATGGTGAGCCTTGGGGTGCACATTAATGTAAGCCGTCACTTCAGAGCACGACCTATGGCCAAACGCGTGACTCAAACATGCTAAATATAGTTATATAACAGTCGAGCAAAGAAAAAAAAAAAAACTCACCAGCATGCCAGCCAACACTAAAGGGATGCCTGCAGGGCGGCGATGCACAATGAAGGAGAAAGAACAGTGGGATGACGATAAAAGATGAAAGGAAGAAGAGGAGGAGCGAGTAGTGAAAGAGGTAAATGGAGGGGAAGAAGAAAGGAGATAAAGGTGAGGAAGAGGAGCTGATGCTGCTCGTGTCTTCAGGGGTGAAAAACACACGCGAGATCTACACGAACTAAACTCTGAAGGGCGCCGTGGCGTGTCGGCAAACACCTTTAGTGTATTGATCTGTGGTTCAGTGTCAAATTAAATCTATCACACGAACACTAGATCGATGTGTTGGCACATTATCAAGTGCTGTAATAGGCCTAACAGGCACAAACACTCTCTTTATTCCCTCATGTCCCCAAACAACCTCCTTTGTCCCAACATAACCGCAGAGGTTCAAGGAGACGCTGGAGAATGAAAAAGAGAGTGGTGGTGCTGCTAGCCACAGTCTGATGACCTCACCAGAGCGCTACGCGGCACTCATCTTCCCCATGCGATGCCTCGTCTCCGTCATGCCCACACACATGCACAGAGAAAGAGAGAGAGAGAAAGAGAGAAAGAGGCGCTGTCCTCTTCATTTGTTGCCCCTGCTGCTGCTGCTCCAGCCTACACATCCAACCTGGGGCATGTACGGGGACGACACAACTCTTCACATCACTCATCTACACAAGCCAAATTTAAAAGCAGACCCCGTGCTCTCATGCAAACTGTGAGGAAATGCATTTTTTGTAAACACAAAGAGCTCCCATCGCTCGCTCCAGAAAGATTTTCATTTTGTACGTGTTATTCTATCAAATTGGAGAAATATAAAATAATGGGCGACCAATCTTCTAAACAGCACAGAGAGACATCATCTGAGTAATGCTTAAGTACCACTGTGATGGTGATGGTGGTTCTCAGGGTTTTTCTACAATAACAGCTGTGAGGTTTTGAATCTGGAATTCATTTTTGACGAGCAGTCCTCTTAAACACAATGAACCATCCTGAATAAGCCCGGGAGTTATTCAGACACTGTAAGTACACATCATTACAGCAATCTGGGGATAACAAGATCTGATTGTATCTCTATTTTCCAATCAGACTTCCCAGCCTGGCTTGATGGCAGCCACATGGCCCCACACACACACACACACACACACACACACACGATTCCCACTGAATCTGACCGAGTGTATGCAGAACGGAAGAGCTGGTCTGCTGTTGTTCTTTAATATAAACTCAGTGACTTGATGTGTTTTTTCTTTTTCACATTGCATCAAATATATTAAATATAATGCATCTCAGGTAAAAAATGAAAGCCGTATCTCTCAGTCTGCTTCCCATTCACTAGTTTGGTATTTCCAGAACTGCTGACCTGCTGGGTAAAGTGAACACAGTGAGCCTGGATTCAATAAAAAGGTATGAGTGATTGTCTGAGAATTGTAAACATATCATTTATATGCAATTTGCAAATCTTTGTCTGGAAACCCACTTTTGAAATTCCCATGGACTCATTTGACATATATGGTTCTCCATAACTACTTTACCATTTTCACCGTTTTAGTTTAGCATGCTAAGACCTGCTAATTGGCACTAAACACAAATCAGCTAAAGCTGATCTGGGTGTCATTAGTGTGGTTATAAACCAACACATTAGACCTGCTGGTGATGCTAGATGAGAAGTCAGGGGACCGTGCCACTAGCATGGCTAAAAATACAACAAAACATAAAAAATGAGGCAGACCTAAGCCTCCAGCGGTATGAATAATCCACTGAAAAATCCACACAGAAACTCTGACCTCAATACTTAAACATATTATCACAAATTCCCAACCAGTGAAGATGTTTCACAGCTCATAAAATCTGTAGTCAAAACAAAGCGCAAAACTCAGGGCCGAAGTCTGATGTTGAGTCAGCAACTGGCACGACTTCCAGTGAATGCTGAGATGCACTCAACCAATCGTCTGCGAGAACCAGAAAAAAAAAATCATGATGATAACCAATACATGACCCGGTTACTCATGACAAACACACACATACGTGGAGAAACACACTCACACAGTCGAATCCAGTTCACAGAAAAACTCAGTTTCTTTAACCTATAAGTCATGTAGGCTCCTCTCTTCCAGCTCTCTGACAATTTAAATCCCGTTCTCAGGTCATTTGGACTGTCAGGGGCTGTAAAAGTGCTAGTAGTGCAGTCTGTCTGTCCCAGCATGGCTGTGGTAACACTGCTGGCCATTTCCTCCTCGCCATAAGGTAATCATTAGATGTGAGAGGGAGCTGGATGTAAAAATGGGATATCCTCCCTTGCAGGAAAGAAGGAGTCTGCTGTAGCAATTGATAAGTACAGTATGTATGTGGATATTGCAGATAGACTAGAAGCAGCCACTGGGTCTTTTATCCATTCTGCAGTAAGAACTCCTTTTTGTGGTTTTGAGTGGCACTGGAGCAAGCATAAAAACTGCCTGAAATATTGGCTACACAAATCCATATGAAATGAGTTAAGCTGGAACAATAACAGCCTGTCAGCAGTGCTTAGTGTTTGCTACAGTGTGTAATATACCTCATTGTGCTTTGTGCTGTTACAATCCTCACTGCTTAACTGTGCATTAGGTAATTGAGTGAAGGTAAGCTTAGACGCAGCATGGATGAGAGGAGCAAAGCTATGTGATTATCATAAAGGCACAGAAAGCATCCACATTAGCCCGCAGCCCGAGGCGCGTTGCGTTAACCTCCATCTCTGCAAATTAGCCCGAACTGATGGAGGGATGGTGCTGGAGAGAGAAAGAGAGTTCCTGTGGTTCCCTGTGGCTTTGGACCTCTGTAATCAGCATGCCAAGCTCCTGATGTCTAAATCCACAACTCGGACCCAGACGGTCTACACATACTCTACACACATACACACACACACTTACACAAGACACACGTGCATGCGAACACACGCAGCAAGCTCCTGACACACGAGCTCTGCGGTGATCTCTGTTCATGTGTAGTTTGGCGACGGAGCGCGTCCCGAATAAATGCAAGACGACTGAGTGTGAAAAACATACTGCGTCTATATGCAGTTTTATTACGCCGAGCCATTACGTAATGTCTTGTAGAATTTATTAGCAATAGAGTTTTCTGATTTCCTCATTAAAGGGGATCTATGTAAGAATCAGAAATTGCTTGTTAACAGTGACACCCACACGCACTACATGGATGCAAGCGGGCATCGGTTAAAACAGTGAGGTGACACACATGAGACTGAACGTGATTGACAGCTAAAACCACAATATCACTATTTATTACACGGCTGTGTTGAATACTCGATTCTGATTGGTCAATCACGGCGTTCTGCGGTCTGTAAGTTCTTTATAGCAGACCGTTGCTATGTATAGCAGACTGTTGCTATGGGCGCAGTTCTGATGTCGGACTCTGACGGACCGTTTTTGTGTCAAAATATTGATTTCTTAAGTAAGTAGCCGTGTAATAAGCGGGATAATGTACAGCGAGCGGGTCATTGTTGTGAAAGAAACCCCTTCAGGGTGATGAGAGCGGCATCGCCCTGTCGGGGTTTCTTTCACAACAATGACCGGCTCGCTGTACACTATCCCTTACATATTTCACATACTTGGCAGTAATGTTAGCTTACCTGTTGAATAGGAATTTTGCCAGCTCGGGGTCCGTTTTGATTCCAAAAACCAAACGAAGGTCCCTCCCTGAATCGAAGGCCCGGCCGATGTTGATGCTAGTTTTCCTCCAACGTTGGTCACATTCCTGTTTTGTATCTTCACCAGATATAACTTTGTTTTTTTTGTGCTTCCGATGAGTTTGTGTTGGTGTCTGAGTTGTGGTGGGGGAATAATCGGACGCCATTTCTAACCAAACATTAGCTATCGGTGCACACTGTTGGCCCTGAAGCAGAGCTGAAAATAAAGGCACTCGTGAGCGCGCATGACGTCACATCTGGTTGGATTTTTCCCCAAAAAAACGTCCCGCATTCTTCACATTAAAAGCAGTCTACAGGCTGATAGAGGAAACCCAGAAAGTCGCGGAAGGTCTAATCTTTTAGGTTAGGTTACAATCTATTCACACGTTGGAAATAAAAAACGATTAAAACACATTTATACATGTAAAAACTTACATACAGTCCCTTTAAATGACGATATGATGTCTTGGTAGGGCCCGACTGACACTGGATTTTTTCCGGTCAATAAGTTTTTTTCAGAGTAAAAAAATCAGATAAGGATTTGTCTGCCAATTTACAGTTTTTGGCACAAATACATAAACACTTCTGATGATTGTTGGGAAATTACAGTGAACTAATTTATAGAATTTAAATCTCTGTGAAAGTACGAGTGGTTTTAGTGTTATGGTATTATAAAATGTGAAGGATAAGGATAAGGTCGCCTATGTTTCTTTTGTTCTAAACCATTTTAATTTGTATCCATGCATACACAAACAAAACCTCTCACATAAGACGGAAACATATAAATGTTAATGTTATTCCTTGTACTACATCCAATGATCACAGAAACACAAACGCAAAGGAACAGTGATGCTCTCGTTATGATCGGCCCGTGCTTTACTAATGGCATATGCTTGTAACATCAGGTGTTTCTTTAATGAACACGCGGCGAAATCATTCACGCCTGGCTGGCTGCTCATCATGATAAGCAGCAGTGACATGGCCCGTTTTCATCCTTATGTTATTCACAGGGGGGGGGCTTTGTTAAGCTGAAACGTCACCATCATCCATCTCTATTTATAGCTAAACTCTGACACAGTGGCAGATGATGTCATATGTTGCATTAGTGTGTGCACGTGCACTGCGAGGGTCTATGGGACTATTCAGCAGCAGCAACGAGAGAGGTCTCCTTCATGGTACGCATGCATTGATGAAGCATGGGTCAGCGTTTCAGAGCCCAGAGCTGAGTTTAATCAGATAGGAATTACAGCTGTGAGGAGAGATAAACTGAGTGATGAAACCATGAGAGACGGAGCAAAAACCATGTGTCACTTCCTGTGGTGGGACTGAAAGGATTAGGCTAATAGCTGATGGAAAGTTTATCTGAGGGGAAAAAGTTCAGTCCTTTCAATGACAGAAACTTTTGTTGAGTAACCGGTATGTAAGGCAGCCCTCGGGGGCTAAGACGGTGAGCTTTTGTACTTGGCACTCACGAAAGAAGACTGATAAAAGGTAGTCTAATACTCACGAAGGCTTTCAAGCAGGGATTTTAATGTGATAAGGATTATATGAACCGGAGAGGCTTGGCAGCTTGACTCTTAGGTAGTGAATTAAATAGGCGCTCATCGATGAATAGCGATGTAATAAAGACAGCTTTATTATCACATGGAGTAGTAGTGAATGTGGTGGCAGTCCGGGCCAATATATGACTCAGACTGAAGGGAATCTGGCTCAGCTGTCACTGAAGAGCCATTGTTGAGGTGAAATAAAGAGCTGTATTGACTCCCCTCATCTGCTCGTTCTCTGTGGGACCTACTGGTGTGGTTCAGTGGGAGGATGGATGACATGATGGATGCTGCAGTGTCACTGCAGTTTTAAGAAACCAGTTAGACCCAATGGTACTGTAGCTAATCCCCCCTAATCATGCTGAGCTTGATTTGACATCAGCGGACTATATGACTGATCTGTGACCAGTTAGACCTCAGTCTCGTGTTGTTGTGACTTTTATAGTGATGGGCAGTGAGCAGTGGACGTAGAATAGTATTTCTACTCTTTTGACCTGCATGAGTTTACCTTTATCAAACCGTTCTGCTCCTAAATGTAATGGGTTCTTCCTTTGGCCCATGCTACACCCTTCCACCGAGTTTCATGAAAATCAGCTCAGTAGTTTTCCCGTTATCCTGCTGACAAACGGACAAACAATCCAACAAACCAAACCATAACATAACCTCCTCGGTGGAGGTAATGAAGTAATTTATCAGGCAGAAATGCCAAACATTTGTATTACGTCACCCACTCTTGTAACTTGTGGTGGACATTTTCCACTATTTTCTGTAGATTATACTATTAAACAAATACATATAATATAATATAATCAATCAACCCGGTTGCACTAAATGGCATATGAATGACACGGTAATCGCAAGTAATTTTGCATGTAATAAGAACGCCGTTCTTGCTTTTTGGCGTGTCATTTGTACGCCATGTAGTCTGTACTGACTGCAATGTAAACACATTGTTAACGATGTCATGATATGATCATATCATCATGATTTAATTCCACTGGAATTCAATAAATGCTAATGACCATTTGTGTTTGGATGCAGATAGGACCTGTGCTATGAAAAGTGGCCTATTCTCATTAGAAGTACATCCCCTGTCCAACGTGTCCTAACAAAATTCAGCTCAAATACTGTAGTGTGTGGGCCAAAGTCTGATCATGTCACCCACTACAGTACATCTAATCCAGCAGGCTAAATCCTATATCACCCCCTCCAGTGTGCTGCACAGCGTTGAGATGTTGAGTCACTGTAATAATTAGCCATTTCCTTGTAAAACTGGCACAGATGACATGCAGCATTGTGGTACTCAGTGTATGTTGTATATAAAAATCTAACATGACGACCTAAAAATACATCATCTGTCAGTTTCATCCACAAGTCAACATCAAGAACGCTTCCCTGAGTTTTTATCACATCTTCTATCAAAGACGAAAAGTCCAACAAAAATCCACTTAACCAGCCTCCAGCAAATGTTCACCACAAAGGAGTCTATTCAAGTTGAGGACGAGCCTGTTTTAAAAAAATGACCTAACCATGAGAATATATAGCACAGCTGACTGGGATCTCTCATGCGTAGGAAGATAGAAAGAGAGAGAAAAGGAGGGGGAGGAACAGTGCATTTTACTCCACTGGGTCTCCCTGTTCATTCAGGGTCACATTACTTGAAACCACGGAACAACGTGGGTACATCCAGTTCATTGAGCCCAAACAAGCTCCGGGTCTCACCGGACCTTTCCTAAATGGGGGACAACATATTTTTGTTGGTGATCTAAGGGACGTCACAATGCTCCCACTCGGGAGAATGAAATTAAGCACGACTGACTGGAGGAAACATGGATCTAATGCACTCTTCCCAAACAGCATGCGGGGGATTTCTAAAAGCAGAGCTTTGAAGTTGGGTTTGCATGTCGTTTTTGGACATTGTTACTGAGGTATTTTACTGCTTTTGTGATATATCCTTTACCCATTTGGAGGGCTGGGGGAAAAAATCGATACAGCAGAGTATCGCAATATTTTGCGAGGCAATATTGTATCGATACACAGACGCCAAGTATCTATCTTTTATTATATAAACTATTAACCTCTTTACAATCCGACGGCAGCTATTCTGTCTTTCAGAGGTTGTAGAAGGCTAGAGTGAAGATCATATGAAACTAGAAAACCTAAGGAATCGATTGGTACTATGTAAACTATGTTGTTATGTTAGCTTTTCGCTAAATAACGCTCCAAAGTTAGGCGTGGCCATTTTAAAAAGGGGTCCCTTGACCTCTGACCTCAAGATATGTGAATGAAAACTCTGAGATGAACAGAGTGAAAACTGTATCTTATTAGATAAAACAGATGTTGACAAATTGCATAATTTGTAGTTGAAAAAAGGTAATAAATCGTAATATATCTCATTACAATACTCAGCATATAAAATATAATACATACAATATAAAATGTTTAAAATTGCAATAAGATGAGGTGATAATATCGTGGGGCCTCTGGTGATTCCCACCCCTACCCATTTCTGCCCACAACTAAAAAATTTAATTTGGGTTTGCCTAAGCACAAATGTGAAAAAATCTCAAAATCTGTCAAACCGTTTAGCTGCAAAGTGAGTTTTTCTTATCATATTATATCTAGAATTTGGCCACATGGGCAATAGACTAAGAGCAACAGTCCCTTGTGCCCAAATACTAGATATAGTATGATAAGAAAATGTCTGTACCTCAGAAACTACAAGGAGCACAATCAAGTGTTTTGTATCTATTAACTCATTATAAGTTGAATAGCAAAGGTATGCACACACATGCAGTGTAAAATAAATATTTCATATGGAAAACATGATATGGAAACACAATGATAGCTTTTTCCTCATTTTCAAAGATCTTAATTTTTACTATTAATAAAAGAATAGTAATAGAAAAATTCAAAGTTGTCCTGTTAGATACTTAGATACAAAGTATGTGCGTACCAAATTTCAAAACTTTTGATAGTAGTAAATAGTACATGAAACATGTTTACAACATAAGCTGACAGGGATTTGATATGAAAGGGTTTTTCACACAAAGGTTCTTGGTTCGGTACTGACCATTTTAGCAGATGATAGCTGCTCCCACTTACACATCTGCACAACTTCAAACATCTGCTTTCTCCAGTGTTATCACACTCAAACTCACACGGCCCACTCAAACTGCAACTTGTGCTTGACAGATTTCCAGAAAAAGGCTTAAAAGGCTCTCTATTTAAAGTATCTTCATTAGGAAAAGCACCGCTAATTGGGTTCTCTCTCAGTTCAGCCATGAAATGCTCCAGCACGATGGATCATTTTGACACCTTAAGGTCAGGATGGCGCGTTGAGAAACTCCTGGAGCTTCTACGACCTTTGGGCTGAGTGTGGCTGCCCGGTCTTATGGTTTGTCTTTGCCTGGAGAGAGATGAGACTACCAGTCAAGCTAATGATCAAAGTACATAAAGACCTCTGGGTTAAAATACTCTGCCTCATCCAGTCAACAGTGGCAGCCAATTTGCTCTTCCAAGCCTTCTGGACGGATTACTACATCTGTAATTTCTTTGTTTTCTAGGTAGGAAAATGTAAAAACAACGACACAACAACCTGAAAACTGTTCACACACCTAACGAGTGACTGTTGTTGCCCACTGCCAGCCTCCCCAGCAGTCTGACCACCTACTAAGCCACCAATCCACCACTGGATAAAGACAACAGCAAATAGTTAGAGGGTGTTTGTATAGCAGCTCTGTGTCAGTGCAGGTGCAGCGGTGAGGATCTCCAGAGATAGAAACTGACAGTTAGTGATAAGACTCCTTAAACAGGCCAGTCTCTCACCTCTGAGTATGACCTTTCCCATATTTCTATTCCCTGAAAGGTCAAGCACTGATTCCTTACTGGCTCCAGACTGCCGCTGTGTTTGAGATAGTTGCTTTGCACATCGTTAATACTTTGATAAGATGTTTTTTTTTGCAGATATCAAATGTGGACCATGTGTAATGTAGTAGACACAACTTTGAAAAGAAAATGTTCATATGCCATGCCATTTTATTTGTCATTATTCAAAGACACCCCCCAAAACTTGCAAATTGCTTATCAAGATTTGACTTGGACATGAGCTTTTTTATAATCTTATTTGAGTCTTTTCTGGCATGAATGAACATTTTCTTCAATTCAGCGTTAAATATGAGTCGTGTGTTCAACACAAGCTTCCGCAGCATCAGCTTGTGCCACATTTGTGTGTCTGTTTATTCTCGAGCACTTTATTTTTCTCCCCAGAGCCCATCCTGTGTTGTTCCTAAATGTTGAGAGAGGGGGGGGATGCACAGATCGGGCCTGAGCAAAGCCAGTGGTGTGTTGTATAACACACACACACACACACACTATATGTATATTGTGTGCCATGCATGTACAATATAGATGCAAACATGAGCAGGCATAAGCAGGCTAAAGCATGTACGCACTGGCATCACGAGCAAGCAAACATCCAAAAATGTTTGTTCAAGCCAAACACACGCACACACACACAAGTGTGTGGCGCAGCACTATGAGTCCATGTAGAGAGCGCAGCCTGAAGGGGCCAGTGCATCCATACAGAAGGTCAGGCTGAGAAGGACAGATGATGATGCACATCAGACTTTAATAGCCAGGGGACCCCGAGGTGCTCCCCTGGGTGCTGCACACTCAGCCGAAAAACAAACTGGCCCAAAACAACAGAAGGGGCGAGGAGGACTAATAAGTGACAGAGTTTGACAAGTTTGGAAAAGACAAGATGAGCAGAAATAAAGTTTAAAGAGAGCATTCAGCAGAATCCAAAGAAGGTCTTCTCATGTAATGTAATGAAAAGTGTACAGTATTACTTTAACATGCAAAAACATCAGAAGTGTTTTATAAATCATACTTAAGCTTGCACCGAAAGTAGGTCACATTTTTTTATGCATAATTCATACTTCATCTGACACAATAAGTTAAAATGATGCATATATTGCACTATATTAAGTGTATTCTAGCTTACTTTCTTTAAACATCTGTACCTGAATTTGGAGTCTTCTTCATGCTCTGGGTTTGCTGCTGGTCCACGTCTCTCAGTCGTCAGTCAAATCAGTGCTCAGGTCCTCAGAGGACACCTGGGACTGTCGTCTCGTCGTCCAAAAAAGCCTGAGTGGACTCTTCCGTGTCAGTTTCTCCCTGCACTTGTTCTTATGCGTCTCGCTCCCACTGCGTGATGACACTGTGTGTGTGACTGCAGGCAGAGCAGATGCAGAAATGCCGTGTGATCCGCTGAGCTCGATGATGATGTGCACTTTAGTTGAGAGTCTCGAGACCGCACGACCATGGTAAGATAACTGTGAGCGCATGTGGGGGTGATGGGAGGGATGGAGGGGGGTTTCCACTGACGCGCTTTTACGCACGGATCCCGATTGGAGATGGCACGGTATCTATCCAGTGGATGGCTCATCACTGAAAGAAACATATTAAGTACTATTAAAAATAATGATTTAGTCACAGCCTTGAAATAAAATATGTGATGGACTCATCAGAGGAACAAAACAGCCTTGATTCTCCAGCCTTGAGCCTCAATTCTTCCAATATTTTGCATTACATAGACTATATACTGCGTATATTATGGATAATAACTTCTGGATAACAATAGATAATTCAACTTATGTCTTAATTTGAGCTTGTGAAAAAAGTGAGCTAGTGACTGTTTGATTGAATGATGTGAGGGATGGATTTAAGCAACGAATAATGATGAAAACAGACCCAAATTCCATAGTAGGCTATATATTACAGACCCATACTCTTATAGGGTAACTTGGGTATTTTTTAACCTGGACCCTATTTTCTCATGTTTTTGTGCCAAAGTGACAAAAGGAGACTACATTTTTTTTAAACTAGTCCATTATTGAAGGATAACGCTGCGAATTGAGCTGCAAGGCTGCAAATGAGCAACATTATGTTCACTAAAAAAAATTGTTTTTGTCACTGACCTGCTCAGATTGTTATTATAAGTGTCTAACAACATTATGGAAAGAACCCTACAGAGAAATAACATGCTTTTCTTACCTTTCGCTTGATCCGATTTGTTTAATTGTGTCCAAGTCTCGTTCAAGGAGAAGTCTCGTTGTGAATTCTGAATATCCCTGCTACTCTGGCTCCACATCCACATTGTGGAAATCATCTAGATATGCAGCCGTGACACTGAAAACAAGCTATAGCTTTCTGTACTCCAACACAACAAACTCTGCCTGTTGGCACCATGGATGTATCAAGGCTGGCACCCACTTGGCACTGCGCACACCTGTCATCGGCAACACGATACCTCGCGAGATTTCAAGACGTATTTTTGTAGGCCAATCAAGGCTTATTGAAAGAGGCTGGGACACGTGGTGCCTTCTAATAAAACTGGTGAGGTCTGTTAACAACACTGGAAGTCGTGTACACGATATGTTTGGCGTAGAAGTGTCGTGAGAACACTGCTGCTAAGCAATGGCAATAGTTACTGTCTGCGTCTAGACAACAATTTCGCAGGTTAGCAAGCGGGCAACATAATGCAGTAAATGCATATGCATAATGACAGAGGACAAAGATGAGGCTGTTGGGAATATCAACATTTTCCTCAGATATATTATAAAATTATGAAGAAAAACAATATACGACTAAAATTTATATATAATAACTTATTATGCACCAAAAAATGTCATGGCCTCCGTCATTTCTGACAACGTCAACAAACACAAGCTTTCAGAAACTTTCCATTTACGAAGTCGTGAATATCACAAGAGCTTTTTTGACAATGGTTTGACATAGATTGTGTTGCAGTAACGCTGCCGCCATTTTGGACTGAAAACGCCAATGAGGTCATTGCCATGAATGTATAAAAAAAGACGTCTGCAAATCAGAGGATAATTTTTTTTCGAGGTAAATCAACTTCCCAGTACGTACACTTAAATAGTCCTTATTTAAATCATTATGTCCTAAAAGTTGTAAAATTAACTAACAGCGGAATCCAGAGTTATTTTCCTCGGCATAATGAACGTGCATCAGACCCATGGGACTGCACCGTCCTGCACGCTCTTATGACATGTCCGGTTCTGCCAGCTTCCTGCTAGCTGTGTGCGGCTGTAATAATGGATATATTGGCTGTAATTCATCACTTTTATTATCTTATATGGGCTGTATGCTGTAAGCCTGTACCGTGTTGGATGTATTGACGTCTCTGTTCCCAAACAACCGGCTATCGGCCAGTAGCTAGTAGTGCTAGTAGCATGACTTGTACAGAATTTATTGTAGTTGGAGGCTATTTACTAACACAATGGGCAAAAGCACAGGACACAACCTCTTATACATCCATGGTCTGTGGTCTATTGAACATTGATTTTGGAGGTCCTTGACATGAAAAACTTTGAGATTGCTCTCAAAATCTGTGTGCTGTATTTTTCTAACTTTCATCCATGATTCACTTTATGCTCCTCTGGGAAGCAGCTGGGCAAAAAGTTAAATAAATAAATGAATAAGTAAGGAAGTAAATAGCTGTAATAGTATGCATATTATATTTTCATTGTTCAAGGACAATGCAAAATGTCGGGAGCGTAGCTCTGCTGCTGGGTGCCAACGTTACAATGGAACGAACAATTGACTTTCACTTCTTAGCGATATATGTTCTTTGCTTGAGCTATGGGGTAGACCTATGACATGCGTAGTGTAACTGGAGCTACGGTCGTGCGTTGCTATTGGCTCAATTTCGACAAGCGCAGACCAGATTTAACTGATCATGTGTTGCACAAACGTTTATGATACTTACAAGTTTTGTTCCATAAAATAATCTCAACAAATTATGATTTTTTAAGTATGAATGCGATCGCCAGAAGGCATCCAACTAAAAACCCATTGAAAAACACCATTGACTTCGAGCAAGGGAACCAGAAGTGCTGATATTGCTAACTCATTTCTGGGTTTTGGGACTCATTCCTGCAGCACTCTATGCCAGACACTAATAATAACAATCAGAGCATGTCATGGCAAAAACAAGCACTTTTAGTGGCCATAAATGACGGTGCCAGCTTGCCCCAATAGCACCATATTACAGCTTGTGAGCAGCTGCCGTCTGCAGCGTTATCCATCAATACTCCATCCCTATTAGTTAGTTTGACACAAAAACACATATACAAAATATAGGTTAAATATAGGTTGAAAAATACCGAAGTTCGCGTTTAATGCTGCGGATACTTTATCATCACCTTTCACATCACTTTGGTGTAAGCAGACTCCTAAAATACAGACATACTAAAGAGATAAAGACATGATGATGCTCTCTATGGTTGACAGATGCACTCCCTGACCAGGCAGTGCTGTTCAACAACACCTTCACTTTGGTGCTAATCATAAATGTGCACTTCTGTGATGGACTGCAATGACTATCAGATAATCAGTGGCACGTTTATGTGTGTTGCAGTAAAACGACTGTCCAATGCTGCCCTCTTCTGGTGAAAAGTGAGACTGGCAATACTTCAATGGCTTTCACTCCGAAGCAAGAAAGGCAAAAACATGGCTGTTGTACTACAGCAATATTAGGCTATAACATCAAGACCATCTCTCTTATTATAGCAGGAACAGCACATGGTACTGATAACA
The DNA here is from genome assembly GCF_043250625.1 of Sebastes fasciatus. Taxonomy (NCBI): domain Eukaryota; kingdom Metazoa; phylum Chordata; class Actinopteri; order Perciformes; family Sebastidae; genus Sebastes; species Sebastes fasciatus. The sequence continues at coordinate 33,551,088 of NC_133797.1, forward strand.
CTAAGAATGATGGTTTCATGTAAGTGCCCCACTGAGCCAGCATGCATATTAGCAGGGACCTGCAACTGGAGCATCTAAATGGATGGTGTTATTAGTGCTTTTTCTGCTATGACATGACAAAGTGTCTGCTGTATTACACCGGACAAATATCTGCTCCTCAGTTTTACACAATTTCCCCAAATTTTACTGTGTTTATACTATATATTGATACGCCTATACAGTTTCCATTCATATACATTTATGCAGCAAACATGTTCATAATTAAACACAATAATCAGTAGGGCGTGAAAATGTAGCAGTCTACAACTTGTTGCAGGTGAAACGGCTCAAAAGCAGACTCAGTAAAGTACTCAAATGAGGTTTAAACAATCTTTACCTGGTCAAATAATAGTCTGTAACAAGAGAGCAGTCACAGCGAGCACACTGCATCAATGAACTGAGTAAAAGGATTTAAAAGTTCTTGAAGATAAGCCAAAGAATGAAATTCTTAGCTACAGTAGGTAAGCTTTATTTTACTTTTCATATTCTTCCTTTGGTCCAGAATCAGTTTGACGATTGCTGTCACCTCCTGGTATGAAGGACTATTTCAACTCTTCAAAATAAGTTACAAAAGGCAAAAATAATAATAATTGACGGGGTAATTTTACTCCATCTGTCTCTACATGTTCAACTTGACCGTTTCAGGTAGCTTAGCAGTTAAAAGAGGGTTATCTATATTAAGACGTTGCTTACATTTAAAGCTATTTGAAAAAAATAAATAATGCCAGTATTAAGGTACTTTTGACTAATTAAAGACACAGAGCAATGTCACAAAAGGTCATTTAAGGTCGTATTTAAGAGTTTGACGGGTAAAATCTAATTTCTTCATTCAGTAGAATGGTGTACTCTCTAAGTGCGTAACATAGACCACATCAGAAACCATCAGAAACCTCAACGTGTCCTTAAAAAGATGGTTTCTCAGTATAGCCGGTTTATATTATGAAGTAGGCTTGGAAAACGTCAGCCGTAGTGTTTATCTGAGGTTATTGTGGTTTGTGTGGACGTGGTGGCCACATCAGCAGCTGTCCACCAGTGTTAGTATTTTTTTCATATCTGGTCACATTTTGACACCCAGAAATTTTCCAAAGAAATGACACTACCCTTTATGGCTTTTGTGTTCTCATATTACACACTTGTTTCCCAATTTGGGTGCACACAAGTCGGTTAACATACTGTCACACATGGCTCTTTAATTTGCAAGTAACACTTACTTTTGTGTTTTACCGAGCTCCTCTGGCAAAAGGCCTGCAGCCTGGGAGAGATGGCCTTTTGAGGACAGGAGCCAATAGGCAGACGGAGGAAGCGGAGACTTGACTTCTCAAATAAAATCTCTTTTTGTTTGGATTTGTTATCATTAGCTAGAAGCTTAAAACATTGGATATCTTTAAGTGTGTTAGATGTTTAATTTTGTTGTTGGTCAAGTTTCCCCCTTGTGTCTGTTTAGGACTCCATGTGTGTGTATATAACAATATTAACTGATATATAACCCCCTTGTGTGTCTTTTGGAAGTTCAGTCGATTTGGTTATGTTAGGTTAAAACATTAGTTTTCTTTATTGCTTAGTTGACCTGCATTTTTTCTAGCTACTTTTTCTAGTTTCTTATGTTATATAATTTTATTCACTTTTGTCATTTGTTGTCAAAGTTTGAAACTGTAAAGCCATGCTTCTTTTCTACACCTTTGTTCCCTTTGTCATTTCTGCTTGGTCCCTGACATAAGACTGTATATTAGAAGTGGACGTAGTAACTGTGATGTCACACATTGGTTTGTGGACTGCCGTTTTGAAGCCTTGAGCATTTTGGCCGTCGTCATCTTGTTATTTGGAAGTGACACGAGAGGGTGGAGCTAAATACAACCTAATGCTGAATAAGACATTTTCAGGTGACCAAAAAGGTTATAATTAACTTTCATGAACTGAAAACACACTGTGAAAGAGTTAAAGTTGTAAGACGAAAACACGGACAACTCTCAGACCGGACAACGCTGTGGTAGCGACCTGTCAATCACAAGATAGCCACGCTCTAAAGCATCCCCTGCTTTATGGTCTATCTGACTCTAAATGGGACCATAATTTACTAAATGAACATCATGCTGTATTGACGAAGACTTGAAACTAGCAATTGAGACCTCAAACTCATGTTTACAATGTTTACCGAGGTAATAAATCAAGTGAGAAGTAGGCTCATTTTCTCATAGACTTCTATACAATCAGACTTCTTTTTGAAACCAGAGGAGTCGCCCCCTGCTGGCTGTTAGAAAGAATGCAAGTTTAAGGCACTTCCTCCTTGGCTTCACTTCTCAGACCCGGAGGTTGCAACCTGCTCCCTGCCAGCGGACCACAATGGACACACATAAGGTTTTTGTGTGTTTTTATCGTTGGTGATTAACTACTACAGTGCAATCATAGTGTATTTTTATCATCATATAATCAATGAATCAAGACAAAGGCAGGCTGGCAGTGGTTAAAAAATAAAATTTTAAAAAGGCAGATACGGTCAAATTAAGCACAAGGCTGAAAAGATGAAGCAACTGGTAACACAATAATAAACAGCAGGCATACGCTGCTGGAGAAGGTACACAGGTCAAATAAAGGGAAGTGTGAAAACTGGTGGTTTTGAACTGGGGTAAACACAGTGGTCAGAAAGTAAGCTCTGATGAAATAGGTGGCATTCAGTTGTGAACAGACCCACACTCAGTCACAGCAAATACCACCATGTGATTTGGGTCAGTGGCTGACGATGAATGTGCAAATACCACAGAATGGGCCTAAGGGGCATGTGAACTACAGCAGGTGCTCTCCATTTTAATAAATAAAAGATCAACAGTTTATTCTATTAAACGAATCAAGGGTATCATTGCAGTGTCGGTCAGACCTTGTTTGTGTAACACGTGTGGTTCAGTTTGACTCACACTTCCTGCCCTCCACCTACAAACACCAGCTGTACAGTTTGACGGGAACACAAGTCTGGTGATGAGGTGGTGGTGAAGTGAGATCATTTTGCATTGATAAAAATCAAAAGTCAGTTAATCTGTGTTGCTTTTATTGAATATTCTACATTTGTTCGCAAATCCATTCGCACGCTTTGTTGTCAAAGTACAACATCTGATATAGTTTAGAAACCACTTTAATAAAATCAGCATGACGTTTGATTCTACAGCACAAATGTTGTGTCATATACAGTACATGTTTACACATCATATACACAAGAAAAAAATAAAAGCAAAAAAAAAAACAGAACTAGAAACAAACATTATCACAATAAATGAAAACATATTATTCATTCCCTTAATAGTGATACACAATTACAATTCTTAACATTAAAATCGATTTACAATAACTATAATTTAGTTTTTATGTTTCATATTTGTGCCAAATTAACTCCATTATGAATATATAGATTATACTTGTATTCATATATTGTGTGAGAGCTCTACACTAACTGTAGACATGCAAACCACCCACCCACACACATCCCCCCAGTTAAGTCAGTGGTTTGTACCACATGTACTTTTTCACAGCCTTCTCATGCATCCTTCAAAAATATCTGATCAATATCAAATTTGGAAAAGCTGAAGACTGAATTTTTTAGCAAATGATAACAGTAAAAGACATTTTAAGATTTTTTAATTCACATCACAGACTATAATCAGTTAGAAGGAACCAACTCAAGGGATGTGGCTCTTTAACTATGTGTCACTGGTCACACTAGTTTTCCTTTAGGAGAAATGGCAAAGCAAGAATCTAACGTAAATGTATACAAGACTTTTTCCACAGGTGCAGTATGATGCTTTTTCTGTAAGTGCCAGGATTGGCGTTCTTTCTGCAGGTAAGTAAAGCAGGTAAGGGTAGGAGGAGTTGTGTGTAGTCAGTATAAAGGTAAGTACAGTATATTAGGGGTAGCAGAGGGAAAAGCATTATGTTGGATTTGTCTGAGGGAAAAAAAAATATTCTGACAAAAATAAATAAAATAGATTAACGTTTCATGTTGGCTGCACCGATTTGACTGTTATCAGCTCATTAAATGTGTGTTTCCTATAATCGGTCATTATAAGCACCATAGACGTGGATCAGTAGGGGCCTGCTACACCTATTACATTGTAAAAATTAAAGCGAAACTTAAAAGCAACACGTTCTAACACATTGAATGAAATGTTACGCTTTGAACACAAACAAAACAGCGTCTTTAGGTTTAGGCATCAAAACCACTTAGTTATTTTTAGCCAAAACACAATCTTTTCCCCTTAACTTAACTAAGTTTGAAAAGTGCAAGTGAAACTTAATGTTGCGAACACAAAGACAAGTACACGTTGGTTTCACATGGGATGCGAACTTGCAGTTGATCTAACAGATAAATATCATCATTTAACATGGAATGCCCATAATACCTTACACACCCAAGAATACTTATTATTACTAAAGTTTCTTCTTAAGTAATGCTCTTTTAGTGTTTTTTTAAAACCATATATAGTATTTTGTTGTGTAAAATGATTTGGGAGGGAATTACATTCTTGCATTGCTCTGTATATTGCTGTACAACAACAACAAGGATCTGAAGAGTGTGAACCGCTTGTATTGTGGTTCACATGCCTTTTCCTGTCAGTGCCATTTCCTTAATGAAAAACTATTTCCTTAACGGTTGAATGTTTCAAGCATGGCAAGTGAAAAATCAGCAAGATGTCTCGGTATAGTCGAGGAAACTCCTCCTACCAAGACAAATGATATTGATCTTGAGACAACGTTGGAGGAAATGTGAACAGACGGACAAGTTTAAAGAAGCTGCACCCACACCCTGCAGACAGCATTCAGTGGTTTACTACTGTAAGTAATCAGCATGTGGACTGAAGAGGTAAACCTTGTGTTTATAGCAGTTAGGTCAAAGACTGATACATGTGTACATGTAGAGTGAATACTATCTGCACACACAAGAGGAAACTACAGCTGAAGCAGGCAGAGCTGCTTGGATATTTAGTTTATAACAGCGTGTAGAGGGAAATCTGAACTCACCATGGGGACGATCAGCAGGATGAAGATCATAGTGACCAGCAGGGTGATGGTGCAGGCGGCGATGAGGATTAACACCAAAGGTGGACTTTTCTCGTTGGTAAGGGCAAGAGCCACCACTGCTGATTCGGAACATGGTGCCTCTCCTGAGTGAAATTATGACAAGGCAAACATGGGTTACACCAAATAAAATGTCTTTATGCAGATGGTCCTGTAGTAGTCCTATTCCATATAGCGATAGCATTTGTAGAACAACTTTAACTATATTTTTTTTACTTCTAAATGACAGAGACCTGAGGGAGAGGTCATCTAAAACTAAAAGAAGGTAGATAATCACTTTGTATGTAGATAGACAAGCGCATACTGCAGGGCCGTCTCTAGCCCTTTTGGTGCCCTAGGCGAAATTCTGATTATTCAAATTATACCCCCCAGAACTCTAACCCTAGCCCCGTAAACCGCAACACACATCAAACATCACAATGGTTTTAAGATAAATATCAAGATTTTTATTTTCATAAATAACTGTATTTATTATAATATAAATAAAGTGATGAAATCTACACTTTTATTAACAAATAAGTGCGGCCGGGCAAATGAAAAAGTGTGAGAAAGAGAGTTATGGGCTGAAAAGTGTATTTATTTATTTATTTATTTATCTATTTATCTATTTATCTATTTATTTATTTATTTATTTATTTATTCATTTCTTACCTCAATGTAGAAAATGAGGAAGGGTGCCCACTGGCATTATTTTTATTATTATTATTATTATTATTTATGCCTTAAGCTGGCCCTGACATACTGTAGGAAATGGCTCAGAATAAGTAACAGACATGGTCCACCAGTGGTTGCACATTCAGATTATTTACTTAATGAGAGAAGTAATAACACAACGTAAAAATATTACACATGAACTCCTGCATTTGAATATTTTACCGAGGGAAAAGTACGTAATGTTATCGGCAAAACGCACAGTAGCTACGGGAATAAAATAATAGATTTTCATATGCTATCTATTTGGATCTAGTCTGTAAGTATATTTGTTTTATTGGAGTTTTATCACAATAAAGAGGTGTAAAAAAGTGTTAGACTTCTCTGGAGTCTAACTGACCCCAAACAGTAACATCACTATGTAGGATAACATACTGTGAATTTCTTTGTCGTTGTCATTTCAGTATTTTGTCACTTTCATCAAATGTGCAAGCCGAGTTTGTGGCAAATTAAGGGAGGGGTTAACACTTCAATACTTTTCTAGGCTACATATAAGAAAAGGGACAGAACATCAATTAATTGAATTGGCTTTTTTTTATATACACATACAGCAGTGGGGTCACAAATGTTATACCAATTTTATATACTGTTGAGTATTTTTTATAAATGCATCATATTTTATAAACTCATATGTTCTGTATGTAAAATCTTAGTCATAAGTAACTGGTAACTATAGCCTTCAATTTTGTAGTGGAGTAAAGAATACATTTCCCTATGATATGTACAAGAAGTATAAAGCAGCATGACATAGGTTACTGAAAAAGGTACATACTGTATTTATACACTGTACAGTACTTGGTTTACTACCCTTGAGAGAAAACTTTGTCGTTTTTAAGAAGAAAAAAAGAAAGAAAACACACCTCTTATAAAAAGTGTGTAGACGCTGCATTCGTCTTCCACACCTGGAAACTTTATGAAGACACATTTGTAGAAACCGGAGTCATCCACAGTCAGGTTGCTGATGGTGATGGTGTGGTACTTCAGAGATCCGTTGGTCTGGATCCGGTCTGTGTATCTAGTCCCTGGGGTGATTTTGTCAGTTGATCCTGGATTGGGGTGATAGTAAAACACCTCTGCCCTCTCCTCAGCATCCTGATACAGATACATCCCATCATACCCTTTAGTGATGTTGGAACATCCTGCGAAGGAACACTTCAAGGTGACGCTCTCGCCGGACACTCGCCACACTGCCTTGGACTCTGTCATAAAAAGAGACAAGCTGTCTGATTAGAGGGTTTAAAACATGAACCATCTACACAGTATTTCTGGAAGCAGCAACGGCACAGTTTAAAAATATTCCTCTCAGCTGGTCTGGTGAACATCGTTGCAGGCAGACTTCAATTACCTGCACAATTTTCTAAAAATGTTTTAAGAAAAGTAAATGGTCGTATACCTGCACTGGCAGAAAGACAGAGCAACAGTGTGAACCAACAGAGGTGCATCATCTTGCAGCACTGACTGCATATCGTCTGTGTGTCTCACACACAGATAGCACGACAAACAGGGCTTCCTCTACTGTTTGATGTGGGGTGATGATGTGCAACCAGTCGTTTCCTTATGATCCTTAGACAGTGACGAGACCTCTAGCTTGGCTACAACGCTGCGATGTTGAAGGCAAGACGATGAAAATGTGTAGATGGAAGAAAAGATAAAGACTAAACAACCTTTAAAGGTCCCATATCGTGCTCATTTTCAGGTTCATACTTGTATTTTGTGTTTCTATTAGAACATGTTTACGTGCTGTAATGTTCAAAAAACCCTTTATTTTCCTCATACTGTTGGCCTGAATATGCCTGTACTTTCCCTCTGTCTGAAACGCTCTGTTTTGACAGAATTGCAACAGAATTGCAACAAAATTGCAACAGAATTGCGTTGCTAGGCAACAGCTTGGGTCCTTGTTTACTTCCTGTCAGCAGATGGCATTCACATGCACTGCAACCAGGAATAAACTGGGACACATTTAGAATGTTTACATTTCAAATTGTGTCAAGGGTCTAAATATTGTATATTTGTGACATCACGAATGGGCAGAAATCCTGACAGCTTGTTTCAAATGCAGAGTTTCTGAATACGGGTTGTGTGTATTTCCCTGTGGATTGAGCGTTTCGATACTTTCACAGTATTTATATAGGACTTTAGCCTGCTTTATAATAAAAAAACATGAAAATCTCACTTTTTTTATAATATAGGACCTTTAAAGCTGAAGTAGGTAGAAATGGAGCAAATATGATAAAAAAAGAAGTATTTTTATAAAACAGTCACTATATCCTGACAGTAGTGCATGAAAAAGGTAATCTGAAAAAATCATGTGTCTCTGTGTCCTCCGGTGCTCCTTATGGCATCTGCAAGATTTCACAGACCGGAGGAAAACAACCAATCAGAGCCGAGCTGGAGCCTTGCCGTCGCTGAGCAGCTGTCAATCACTCACAAACCCGTCAGTCAAACTAGGCAGCGCTGATAAAATATGAATCAATATTCTGTTACTGTAATGCCTATTTCTCTCCTCAAATGTTTTCAGAAACATCTTGTAGTGTACTGTTTAGCTGTAAAATGATAAAGTTTGTGACCTGGCAGCCATGTTGAGTTCAGTTGAGGAAATACCAAGCACCGCCCACCAGCTGGAGCACACTTTCTCATTGTGGGACACTTGATGTACTGAGACATAATTCATTTCAAGAAAATTTGTTTCACTTGTGACCATCAAGATGTCTGATGTGAAAAAAGTCTATTGCCTCATTAACCCCACAGTATGGCCCAATTCACCAACCACCCCCTACACCCTCTCCCTACCCACTTCCACTCTGTTTGCAGGTTCGCATGGAGGGCCCGCCATATTGAGGGCCATTCCAAACCAATTCACGGGGAGTGGATGTAAGTTAAACATTTACTTGTAAACTTCTCAAACTGAGATATTTAATTTATTCTACTTTATTGTCATACAGATGTCAACAACATAAAGTAAATAGATTGTATTTAGGATCAAATATAACCTTGTCCAGTCTAGAAAACGGTAGACATGTTCATTAGACTGTATATATATATATATATATATATATATATATTTATAATTTTTGACTCTTATCAAGAGCTAGAGTCCCATAATTTATTATATCTTCAACTGTGCAATACTGACTTAACAGTGTAATAATTCAGCTGTGCAATAATCTCGTTTACACTGGCATTATCACTGCATGTATTTATACAGAACATTCAAACTAATATTCTTACTTTACACTATTCTTGCATTTTTAGAAATGCATGCATTTATATTATTTGCATATATCTTATTTTTCAGCAGTATTATTTGCACGTAGTTATATATATTTCTTATTTTAAGCGCTTTGAGTAGTTGGAAGACTAGAAAAGCGCTATATAAATGCAAGTCCATTTACCATTTATTTACATTTTCTTATGATTATCTATATTAATATATATATATATTCTATTTGACAAATTGTATATTGTGCCACCTGGCCAGAGCTTGTTTACTAGACTGAGGTGAGATCGCCCCCTAGTGGAGGGTTTGGGGGCTATTTTGACTCAACAGGTACAAAACAGACATGTGCTTGTGGACACAGTGGGGGCATTTTTATGAGTATTTACATCATCCCAGGCCACAAAAAAAAACTATAAAAGCAACTGCAACAAAAGCTATAGCTTTTAACATACAGGTGGTGGACGAAATTACAGGAACACCTTACAGTATACTACAACACATTACAATAATCATGCAATCAAAAAATCAAGTTTTGACCCTATAGCCGCTGACTGACCCCATTTACATTAAAAATCCTAAAAACACTGATCCCACAGACTCTGTTCTGAACTCCCACACATTTTTTCAAGACCATATTTGAAAGTCTATGGTCATAGCTCCATGCACTTGATTTTTTTTACATGAACATTGTCACATTTTTGTCAACAAATCAAATAACTCCTGTATGCAAAATAATATTAAAAAATGAAATAAAATAAATAAAATGAATAAAATGAATAAAATAAAATAAATAAAATGCATGGACTTTCAAATGTGGCCTTGAAAAGATACCATCCCTTTGACCTGTTTCTGAGCCTCTATAGACTTTCAGAAGTGGTCTTGACTGGCAGCAGCATCTCAGCTGTGGACAGGAAGAGGCTTGATAAAGTAATCAGGAAGCCAGCTCTGTCCTGGGATGCCCCCTGGAAACAGTGGAGGTGGTGGGAGAGAGGAGGATGATGGCTAAACTGTCATCCATGATAGAGAATGACTCCCACCCCATGCAGGACAATTTCATCCTGCAGCTGTCAGACTCCACAACCAGCACTGCTCCCAGTAGACCAAATACACACAAACTGACAATGACTGCACTTTACTGTACACCAACTGTCTATCAATACTACTCAGGTGCAACTTCAATTGATACTGTGCAATACTTCAGGTGCAATTTCATTCTCACTGTGCAATATCATATTTCCACCTGTGCAATTGTGTTAATAGTCTGCTTATTGTATATATTGTTCCAATTTTTTAATATTCCCCCATTTTTATATTTCCTTCTATTTAAATTGTTCATATTTTATATGCCCATCTACTTTTGTTTTGCAATGTGTTGTATCTTGATTTTTGCACTATCCCCTTTGCTGCTGTACACTGCAAATGTCCCCACTGTGGGACTAATAAAGGAATATCTTATCTTATCTTACATGTGATGTCCAAAAGTGAACCAGGATGTACTGACACTAAGAGGACAATCTGCACATCCATGCAACACTGAGTGTTTCCTGGGAAATCTGGACTGATAACATTAAAATCCATGCCAAAGCACTGACTGACAAAGTAAAGACTGTGAGCATAAACTAGCAGAAGTAAACTCTCTTTCAGTCCTGATGTCATCTATATGTGTGCATCAACCCCTTAGTTAAAACCTCTAGCTTCTGCCTATAGCCTACATGCAAACATTAGGTTCATAAGGAAATTCATGAGGGACTCTTACTGTGTGACACGCCTGAACGCTTTGTCAGAAAGAGCATTTCTCTGTGTACAATAGAGCTTATCTGTCTTTTTTATGTTTATAAAAGCAGCTGAAACCAACTTCCTTTTCATCTCACTGCACAGATCAACTTACCTAACTTGTTCTGCAGTCTGCTCCAACCAATAAAAAACTAAACCGTGTCTCTCAGAAACGTTGCTCACGCCTCCAGGAATAATTAACAGATTTTGAAACTTGATACTCTGTTGATTCGGGGTATTTCCAGGGATCTCCTCACTGTAAATGTTTTATTGGCGACACGTGACAATTCTTATATTGCTGGTGTTCTTTTAAAATGGTTAACTCTGTTTACTTGAACTCCTATTCAATCACTCTGAGTGTAAACAAGGGTTGAATTAAGCTATATCATTTCTGTCATTTAGCCTACCCTTGAGTGGACAAAAAAATAGAAACACCTGTCAGTATAATGCAATACAATTCACCAGAACCATAATCTGCAGCCTCCAAAATGACCATGAAGCAACAAAAACTAAACATTATAACCTTAGTTAAGGTAGGATTTATTGCAGCACTGTTGTATTAGCATGTGTTCCTAATAGGTCAACTGAGCTTATATACCCATTTTTGTTGAGTCTCTCAGGTGTTCATTATTAGCTCTATATATGTTCAGTTTTTAGGCCAAAGGTCATAGTGTTGTAAAGCAAATATTCTGTAAACCTTTGTGAATTTTATCTCATTTGTTTAACAGCCTTGTGACCAGAGAAACCTTTTAATGCAAACAAAGTTTATGTTGGATACATTAAGCGTAGTCTCAAATGCACATTCGTGACCTGAAAGGAATAAATTCAGCAAATGAGGAAGAAGAGTTCCATATTTCAAGAATGAAAAAGATCATACTTATAAATATTAAAAGGGCAATTTTGATTACTTCTAAAGATGCATTTATTTATGTTAAACAATCTCACTTAAGGTCCACTTAACTTAACTTAACCACAACACGAGGTCTTGATCAACAGGTGGGGTTTGGTCCAGTTTTCATGGAAATGTAGACGTTCAAACCTTTCATGAACCTGAGCACCTCTGGGACTTCTTGATTATATGTGTCCACGTTCATATTTGCTTTTAAGCCGGGCCACTACTGCTGGAGGTTTGTGCCAGTCAGTGAAATGACACTTAACAATCAGTGTAAAACTAATTTCAAAATAAAAACTACCCTACTACCAATCAGTTTTCATGTGATCCACCTGCGCTGGTATGACCTAACAACATGTTGTAATGCTATGTGTCCAATAGGGGGCAGGATTGAGATCCAAATTATGGTTTGAAAGATCCAAATTCTGCAATATTAATCTCAAATCTGGATCAAAACAATCTGATACCATAATATGTGATTAATTGATATAAAAAACAAACAAGTTTAGCCTGATACTGAAGCAGAAATAATGATAAGACACTTGATTTGAGGCTTCAAAAAAAAGTGCAGGTTCGGTTTGAAAGTATCACAGTAAACCATTGCTTTGCAAAAAGGTAAAATAAATGAAATGTGTCTTCATTTCTGTACATGGTTTTATGCACAGATGAGACCATTATCAAGAAAGTGAAGAGAAAGCGGAACAAGGATAAAGAACACTATCAGATCCTGTGTGGTGTTGACACACTGCTCCGTCATCAAATGATCTATTCAACAGGAAGGACAAATGCAGATGTACGTAAATGTGTTGCAGACACAGCAAAACACAACTTTAAATTTTTCCTCGGAAATTGTGTCATATCTGTTAACCTGAAACTGAGTGACCAGAAGAGTGACGTTGGTTTTCATCATGTCTCGACATATACGCTACAAATACCCATTAACAACAAACCGCCATTTCTGAAATATAATCTACAAAATCATTCACACGGTTCTCTTTTTTAATTCACAATGTGTTTTATTACATGGAAAAATCACATATCAGTTCATTCAGTGTTTAACAAACAGTATATGTTAATCATGAAAACACAAAAGTGAGTAAAGTCATTAAAAAAGTCTGGCCTGGCTGTAGTCCAGAGGCAGGTTTCATTTGGTCCTGATAACCTGGGTCAACAACATAAATTCACAGATAAACACAGAATCACAATTTTCACAGATTTATAAAAAACACAGTATATATACAAAACACAAAAACAAAAACAAAACAGTTCTCACAAGCTCCTATGTTAATTTTTTGTAAGGACATTTGTGTTATTTTCAATTTCCAGAAGAATCTTTCAAATTAAAAGCCTTTTAAATTTGAATAATGTTGTTTTTCTGTTTCCAAAAAGTCAATGATCTCTGTGTCAGAGAACCAAGATTAATCACACACTGTGCCAATGTTGATAAGGTGCCTAAGCTCTTAACTTTTTTTTTTGGTGGTGTCAGGACAAAGCTTTTGAGTACAGCTATGTGACCTGTACAGCATGTCTCAGACCAGAAATCACGTGTCTTATTTCTCTGAGGGCTGAACTGAAACCAAAAACCTCTCTGGGATTGTGAACCAACTATTGATTTGGCAGTGAAGTTGCAAACCGCTGCCAAAAGTTACATAATCCAAATTTCATTGAAGACAATTAGAGAAACACAAACATGTTTTGGGCCCCGCAAAATATTTTCCAATAGCAAGTACGTGACATGTGATGATCATGTGAGACGCGGAAGTTGCGACCAGCATTTATATAGTGCACTTTCAGTGGTTAGAAAAAGGATATGAAATTTGCTGGTGTTGAATGTTCTCATGCAGTGAGAGGTAACACTGGACTTAGTTAGTTAGACCAGTTGATTTTATTATTTGTCTTTAAGCAGGAAATAACCAAAGTATTCTCAAAGCAGGACAAACTTTGGAATAAAAGCTGGCAATATTCTATATATATTTTTTTGCTACAAATCGCATGAAAAGACAAAAACCATCAAAAAACAAATCCATACAACATAAGGCCTGATATAGCTTATTCCTCTGTGCCACAAAGCTCCATTGTAGTCTAAGGTTTACCCCAAGAACCTGGCACTGCCTACACTTCATTTTTTCCACACGTTGCAACATACTGCTCTGACTAATTTACCGCAGGAGAAACAACACAATGCACAATATAAATCAATCATTCAGTGTTACCTGCTGAGCTGAGTCAGACAGATTCTCACATATTCCATCTTGTTATCAATCTAGTGACGAGGAGATGGTCTAAACTGTCGGCCCACTCCTTAAATTTCGACATTTTGATTCCATCCCACCTGGTGCCATAAAGACTTACTAACGCAAAACAAATGCTTAATAATCTGGGACTGAAAACAGCTCGAAACAAATACACTATTTGTCAGCTAACATTACTGCCAAGCAGCTGAAATATAGAGTGATATTGTGGTTTTAGCTGACGTGTGTCGCCGCACTGTTTTGACCGATGCTCGTTCATGTCTATTTAGAGCGAGCACAAGCGCGAGCAACAGGACGCTGACTTTCGTTGACTTAACGGCCACATATGTCGTGGCGTAAGAGTTATAACTTTTAAAATTTTGAAATTTTGACATTTATATATAGTCATATTTGTTGAGCAGCAACAAGTTGCACATAACTTCCAATCATTGGTGAAAATGTCATGTCTATATTGTATTATCTCACGGAAATTTGCAACATTTCTGAAGAAAAATAATAACAATAATAATTAGGGCTGTCAATCTATAAAAATAATCGTGATCAATCCTAATAATTTCACATGTTCAAAATGTACCTTAAAGGAAGATTTGTCAAGTATTTAATACTCTTATCAACATGGGAGTGAGGAAATATGATAGCTTATGCAAATGTGTGTATATATTTACTCCTGGAAATCAATTAACAACACAAAACAATGACAAATATTGTCCAGAAACCCTCACAGGTACTGCATTTAGCATAAAAACATATGCTCAAATCATAACATGGCAAACTCAAGCCCAACAGGCAACAACAGCTGTCAGTGTGTCAGTGTGCTGACTTGACTATGACTTGCTCCAAAACTGCATGATCATCATAAAGTGGGCATGACTGTAAAGGGGAGACTCAAACCCATTTTCATTCACATATTTTGAGGTCAGAGGTCAAGAGACCCCTTTGAAAATGGCCATGACAGGTTTTCCTCATCAAAATTGTGTGCATCTTTGGAGCGTTATTTAGCCTCCTTCGCGACAACCTAGTATGACATGGTTGGTACCAATGGATTCCTTAGGTTTTTTTCTAGTTTCATATGATTCCAGTATCTTCACTCTGGTGGCTGAACTCAGCGTGCTACAAGCTCACAATTTGCGTTAATAATAAATCGACACAAAACAATATTCTGTAAAATCACACATGCACACACAAACGCAAACACAGATACATACATAACTTCCTATCCTAATAGCACGATTCAGCGTGTTCCTGGTAATGTTGATTTAATATGACAAGAGGAAGTGAGAAGCCAAGCTGCCAAAGGCTACTGTACAGTTACTGCGTGGGCGAAATGAAACAGAATTGTTCCTCCAACCACCAAAACATATCAGACATTCACTGACGTCCTAAATTCCCTATCAAGTTGGTTTTCGGTGGTGTCACACATTGCTCCTGGTGTGGTTGTCAGAGTTTTAAGTTCACGGGGCCTGAACACGACCCCCGGCCTTCTAGTTATCCGTCACTGATTCATAAATCAGTCGAGATCTTTCTTTAGATTTTGACTTGATTAAAAAGTGTTCAGTTAATAAGCTTTAGTGAACAAAGCCCTTAAAGTTCCTCTGAAAAATCACAGTAATACAAGTTATCCCTGGTTATAGACAGTTGTTTGCAATGGAGAAAAGTACAATGATATAGTGCAACAAGGAAGTGTTGATTTCAGAGGTTGCCAGTAATTCAGCATGTGACCTGCAGTGTCTCCTGCAGAGGAAGAGAGCTTTTAGATATCTGATCCTGTCTCGTAGCCAATACACACATAAAAAAAGAGGAGAAACTAATCTTTTCAATTGTTTGCTTGGAGCATTATAATTACCTCAGGCATGGTTGTCTCCTTTCTCCTGAAGTTCACCTGCAAAAAGATTTAATTTAAAAGCCTGATTTAAATCTTACAGAGTGCATTTGAAAACTGTAATAAAACAAAGCTCTATTAGTTAGACACAGCTGGTCAAAATATTGTAATTTACACATACCTTCCTCAACATCTGGCTCATATGTTGGGACCCCGCGATGGATTCCTGGAACAAATTAACAGATTTTTTTAGATTCTGTGGGTTACAATGGGTGGGTGTCAAACCATCACCATATTAAGCTTAAGTTTGTGACATGCAAGCATAGGCAGTGTCAGGTTAGATTCAAAAAGTGATTAGTAACCAAGCCCAGTTTCACACAAGCCATGAGAAAAGACTAAATCTATATCCAGCGTAGTTAAAAAATATCACTGTCCCAGTGAGCAGTTTACATATGCTGATAGTGTAGAGACAGTTAACATGTGCTCCAACTGGGTTAAGGAACAAGGCTCAAAACACAGCGGGAGTACATGCCTTAACAGGCTTTGGAATGAGATCAGAAACCTGTTTGTGGTGAGTGAGTTTGGTTTCATGTTGACTCAAAATATGCAGTCCAGGAGGCCACTCAGTCAATTATTAGCAGAAGGTTTTAAAAAAGATGTGTCTTTTAGATTCATTTTAGCCGACTAAACCACTCATTACTACAGAAGGTCTGTAGCAAATATTTAGTGTTTCAGGCAGGTAAAACTGGCTGATAGCAGTGCTTGAAATGGGTAGACGTTACAGGCACTTTGGTGCACCATGATTTTTTTCTTGCGCACCGGCACATCTCACTCACTCTATTCTTTTCTGTCCTTTCCATATCAGGTTCTCTGAGGTATATGATGAGATAATGATGAATCATAATAGCGCAGAGCCAGCATTTTTGCATAAGCCGTATGTAGAGAGCATCTGGACGAGCCGACACATGGCACGGCACGGCACGGCACGGCACGGCACGGCACGGCACGGCACGGCACGGCACGGCACGGCACGGCACGGCACGGCACGGCACGGCACGGCACGGCACGGGGGATGAGAACGAGGGTGCTGTAATTTATCGACACAATGTTCACGTCCTTTTTGTAAAATAATTAGCATTACTGTTCATCATAACTTTTTTTTTTTTTTAATTTGTGAACAAATAGAATTGATGTAACATTATTTAAAAGTGTTCTGAATTTGCTCATTTGATTTACAGAATATGATTTTACAGGGGAAACATTTCCAGAAGAATGAAATGTTCAGACGAAGGCTGTGATAAATAATAAATGAATAATCATTTAACTATAGCAAGTTTTATCTTTAAGCTTTTTGGGTGTTTGGCCTGTCTGGCTGGCTGGTGTTGATTTCAGGCATCCTATAATGTATTATAGAGCGATACTATAGGCTACAAATATCACAGGAAAGCACTTCAAGTATTAATACTATGAGTAAATATACAAACACATCACCTTAACCCTATAATATGGAATATTACTGGAGTATTATAGGCCAACTATAGGAGATGCATAGCCCACGTTTAATAATATAGCAATAAAATCACAGCTGATTATGACTGACTCAGTATAACACGCTTAAAGAAATAATGAATAAATAAATATGAGCAAGAGATTGCCGATACCGGCTGATACGCACGCTAACATGTGAATGAGGAGAGTACCGTCACTTATTTTAATTTCCACTTCAAGCACTGCTGATAGATAGAAAACAATAGATAGAACCTTTATTTGAACCTCTAAAGAGAGCCGAAGTTAGAACAAAAACAGCAACAACATGTCCAAAGATGGACGTACCCATAAGGGGTGCAGTGGAGAGCCTCCGGGCCACTGTCAAGAAAATGAGGAATGAAAATCAGATATCGACTTGTGCTTACGTAAACAATCTTCGTGAGACATTTTGTAGAACGCTGTCTAACGATGGAAAGTGTTTTTGCTCAACTGTTTTAGACTGACGAGAGGTTTGCAGTAGCTACACCTTGATCCAACACAATAAAAGAGTGTGTACTTTCCCATTGTTAATATATGGCTGCTTGCCAGGGGATTTACAGGTTTTTCCATCTCCACCTATTGTGGTGTAAACTTTCATCTATGGTATGGTTATTTCCTGTTAGCTCTTTATTGTTTACAGAAAGCCACTGACAAAATATCACATAACATTTGAGAATGTTAGTATTGAAATGTCACATAGCTATTGTATTTCGGTCACTGTAGATCAGCAATACTGCAAGTCACAGACTGTTTATCACAGTTTAAAGGAAGTATGAGGAGGAAGGATGATTACAGCAAGCAAAACCTCTCTCAGTGCACCTGCCTATTATTTTAAGACAGACTTGAAAAATTGTGAACCGTCCCTCCTGGAATATTTCAGTGAGGGAAATTGCAGCTCAACAATGTGTGCGATAAAGCAACAGTGGGTAGAATTGGAGCAAATCTAATTAAGAAAAGTTATTTTTTATAAAATGTAATAACTATATCCTGACAGTAGTGCATGAGACAGGTAATCTGAATAAAAATCGTGTGCCTCTGTGTCCTCCGTTGCTCCTAATGGCATCTGCAAGATTTCACAGACCGGAGGAAAACAACCAATCAGAGCTGAGCTGGAGCCTGCCGTTTCTGAGCAGCTGTCAATCACTCGCAAACTCCGATCAAACGGTCAAACTAGGCAGCGCTGATCAAATATGAATCAATATTCTGTTACTGTAATGCCTATATGTAATGTTCTTGCCTCAAATGTTTCAGAAACATCTTGTAGTGTACTGTTTAGCTGTAAAATGAGGAAATACCAAGCACCGCCCACACGCTGGAGCAAACCTTCTCATTTTACAGCTAAACAGTACACTACAAGATGTTTCTAAAAACATTTGAGGTGAGGAATAGGCATTACAGTAACAGAATATTGATTCATATTTGATCAGTGTTGCAGAGTTTGACCGTTTGATCGGAGTTTGCGAGACTCTCTGAAATGACCTGTGATTAGCCGAA
This sequence comes from Sebastes fasciatus, assembly GCF_043250625.1. Taxonomy (NCBI): domain Eukaryota; kingdom Metazoa; phylum Chordata; class Actinopteri; order Perciformes; family Sebastidae; genus Sebastes; species Sebastes fasciatus. Next base: position 33,569,873 of record NC_133797.1, read on the forward strand.
ATCTCCCGTCACGATTTTTTAAGGTCTGAAAACAGAGCCATGAGGAAGTGCAGAAGTCTAGCAGAACACTTGAATTACAATGTGCTGAAAGGTTGTTATGGAATTTTTGCCGAATGATGCCAAAAACATTTTGCCTACTGCAGGTTTAATGAGAGGTCTTCCATAATGTTGCACTACATTACATACATTTGGCAGAAGCTTTTGTTCAAAGCGACTCCAATATTTTCATTTAAGTCCACAAGATGTCAATAAAAACTGTGAGTGTATTTGTTTTTTGGTGACTGTGTAGTCTGAAATGGTGAATGTGAGCGAAATCTCGTTCCTTAGAGGAAGAAGGAAATACTACATTAAACTAGCAACATTTGTTAATCTTCTTTGTACCTTTTATATGTGTATTAGTCAATAATCAAAAAGATAGTTATTGGTTCATTTTGACCAACAGCCAAAGGAGGGCCTGTGTAGGTACTCACGTTGAGATCGCCTTCTATAATACCACAGCATCACGATCAGCAACCCTACGATCAGCGATCCGATGACCACCGCAGGAGCGGCTATTTTGGTGGCTGAATCCACCTCTTTCCGGCTGCCCAATCCTGGATAAACAAATTGAATGACAAAGATTTAATGCTATCACGTCATTACCAAAAAAAAGTAAAGATGCAAGTTGTTAAAATGAGGCATGCATGGCCTGGTGGGAAGTCCCCCCTGAAATACTTTAGCAACATACATCACTTTCACTTTTACTCCCAGAGGGGTCGGCAAAAGTTGGACATCAAAAATGTCCTCTTGCTGTAGTGGCAGCTGTGAGAGCTTCAATAACAGCTCAGCTACACACACATGACACATGAAGCATGACCCAGTCTTATCAGGCCTGCATGCATAGTTTTCTTTCTTTGTGAGGAGCATTGTTTTGAAGTTTTGGGAAAGATTTCAGGTCAGATTTAAGCCAAGTTCTTACTAGAAGACTTTCAACGTCGTCAGATCACAGTGCTGTTCACACTACACAACTTGCTTTCTTGTAATCGGGAGTCTTTAAGTCGTCGTGGTTTTCACACTACGTGACTGACCAGCGACAGTGACCAACAAGCTCCTTAAAGGTACAGTGTGTAGGATTTGGGGGCATCTAGTGGTGTGGTTGCAAATGGCAACCAGCTGAGAACCCCTCCGCTCACTCCTCCCTTTCCATACTGCAGTAACGTGAGCCGCCAAGTGCAAAACCATCGTAGCGGCGTTCGCCTCGCTCAGAGGCCATCCTTACTATAATAATTCCAGCAACGGAAGTCAGACGGTGGCTGGCGGTACCACAGTTTTGCACTCTGCGGCTCATGTGTCGGAGAACTACGGTGGCTTTCAGGTAACGTAAAAATGCAAAAGGCTCTCTCTAGAGCCAGTGTTTGGTTTGTCCGTTCTGGGCTACTGTAGGAACATGGCAGAGCAACATGACGGACTCCGTGAAGAGGACCTTCTCCCTATATAGATATGAAGGGCTCATTCTAAGCTAATGAAAACACAACGATTCTTAGTTTCAGGTGATTGTACACTAATGAAAACATAGTTCCATTTCTGCTAATCTGATGATCCCCTGAAATGTTACACACTGTTCCTTTAAGACTACAGCCTTCACTCTCTGGTTTCTGTCGAAAGATTCAGCCCTCTACAACCTTCCATGCCAACACAAAACATGCACTACCGTAGGCTCAAATTCCTCTGAGTTGCACAATCCTAAACAAGGGTCTGTTTATGTAACTGTAGTGACATGCCTTGCTTCAGATTTCAGGTAAAGCATGACCTCACATGTAACAGTGGCTGAAATTACTGTATGACATTTCACTGTGTGAAGCAAATACCTGCAGCTTCTTGTGGGGGCAGTACTACAACCTCTTCATCCTCTTTGCCTCCACTGGCATTGAACACTCTGCAGGTGTATTTGGAGCCCATGGATCGATGCTCCAAAGTCAGATTGCTTGAGAGGTGAAACAGACCATTTTCTGTCCGCTTCGCCTCCGTTTGAGAGTTTTTTGGTTTGTTGTCCTCATCAAACCAGCGAAGTTCGCCTTTTGGGTAGCCACCTTTGGAGTCACACGTCAGGGTAACGTTTGTATTGGAAGTTTTGTCCTCAGGGTTGTAGCGTAGGGTTGGTTTGTTGTATTTGGCTGCAAAAAGTAAACGGAAAACAAACCTGGTCATTAAGCTGAATATTGCTCCATGACGTCAATCAAATGACACCAATAAAGTATCATCAAATGATTTGACCATTATACTTGAAGTGTACAATATGTGGAAAGCAAGACAAACAATGAAGGAACTTGCTCCTAGAACAGGCATATCTGGATGTGATTATTTGTAACAATGATACTGAAAGTAAGTAAAGACAGAAAGGGAAATACCAATCTGAGAGGCCAGGAAAGTCCCCTGGATCTCTAAACAAATAATCTTCACTTCATTAAGGCAACAATTAAATCTTTTTAAAGACCATTTTCTGTTTGTAACTAGAACACATTAACGTTTACAGAAACAACTTTACTCAACGAAAATTAACCACGGCTCACCTGTGACTTTAAGGCTGATGCTGCTCGAGCCATCACCTCTGTCTGTTATCACCATGCATGTATAATCTCCCTGGTGCTCTACTGCAGTGTTGGTGATGAGCAGCGAGACGTTCATGTTTCTGACATTCCAGGACGGCTCAGCAAACGAATAGCCTGGCTCCGACTTAGGTAGTCCTCTGTTAAAAACCAGTAAGGGTCTTTGGTCTTTTTGGTCTTTCTTCTTCCAAGTGACCACCCGGATTTCTACATCGTTTTGTAGGGTTTTGACGACACACTCCAGCAGTGTCTGCTGGCCGTACTGTCCCACCTTTTCATCCTTGCATTCCACATTTATAAAAGCTGTAGAAGAAAATATTTTTAAAAAGGGATGAGAAGTCAGTAGCATGCAGCATTTCACACTTAACATTCTCCGATTATAGCAGAATTTACCTGCTTCTGCATTTCCTGTGCTGACATAGATGTAGACAGTGAGAATAAGGAGGATACCAATTGAGGCCATGTTCATTTATCTGAAATGACAAAAAAAACAATTCTTAATGTGGGGATCAGATAAAATGTAACACATGTTTTAACTCGCAGAAGATCCATTTCTGAGAATTGAAATGCTGGGTGCAAAGGGTAGTCAAGTACACCGTGTACACTAGGGCTGCACAATTTTGAAAAAATATTGCAATTGCGATATGTTTTGCGATATTACAGGGGATGATCATTTTTAAATATTTTCTTTCTCATTTTCATTGAAAAACATATTAAAATGATTATGGTGTTATTTTTGCAGGGATCTGTACCAAACAAAGAAGTTTTCTATAAGTTTGTAGAATATGATGTGTAGGCCAGGACATCTCTGCAGCACGACAATATTTAATTTAAAATGGTATTTTGACACATATTTCGCCTTTAACAAATATTGCGCCTCCTAAAATTGTATTAATTGTGCAGCGAAGGGCACTTTTGGTATTCTTGTGGCCAGAGGAGCACAGCACCACCTGGATATGTGATAGGATTATTAGGACATATCTATTATTATGCATTAGAGGTCAGCATGTTAGAGGCTGGTGAAAGGCAGCACTCTCCCCACCAACACGCTTTGACAGTTTGTGAATTGAATTCCAAGATATTCAGTTTACTGTCGTAGAGGAGTAAAGAAACCAGAAAATATTCACATTTAAGAAGCTGCAATTAGAAATCTGTTTTTTCTTAAATAAATTACTCAAACAGATTAAACGATTATCAAAATTATTTGTGATTAGTTTACTAGTTGACAACTAATCAATAAATCGTTGCAGTTCTAATTAAATATCCAATCTGGTGTTTTGCTGGCTGTATATTTTGTACATTTTCTTTTTTCTTTATTATTCTGTAATTATTAAAAATTATTATCTCTGGCCACATCACTATAAAATGTAACCAACAACCATGGTGTTCCAGGTGATACTGTAAATTGTACTGCAAAAACTAAGACAGTGTGTAGTGCAAGCGTGTTTTACAACTGTGTTGTGCTGGTTGGACAAGATTACTGGTTTTACAATGCATGTCTCCCTGCAGATGGAACCCATAACTAAACTGCCACCCTCATATATGACTGTGTGTGGCCTCCAGCTGCTGTGTTGTGGCAGATGCTGTTAAGATACAGAATAATATTTTTTGTTTTCATTTTTGTTCTGACACAATCAGATTTTTTTCCTGTGCAATATCAAATGTCTTGAAAGTATGATACAAGTAAAACAAAGTATTGAAAGTGGTGTAAACAGGATACGGGTGTGTTGCAAGTTGTCTGTTTTCCCGTGGTTTGTAGTGATGCATTTTGGATTGTTCTCTGTGTGAAAATAAACTGAACTAAGGGGAAAACGCTCCACGTTTACAAACTCATCAACTGATTTGGACCAAAGCAAACGATCAATGGGTGTGAAAATGCCCTAAAACATGAACCTTCAGAGGGAAAGCGTAGATGAGCAATTTCCCACGGCATTATTATTATTATTATCATTATCATCATTAACAAAACTAGTCATAGGTCAACTGAGTTTCACACCACCTTGGCTAAACCATTTCCTGGGGGAAAACCCAGCGACGGTATGCCCGAACAAAAATAGAGACTGTAACCTTTTCATGTCAATAGTTTCCCCTGTGACGTAATTAACTCATATTTATTTTTTTAAACTGTCAAGATTCATTCAGGTGATTTACAGAATGATGACTAAAAAGAAAACAAAGTTAACAATAGTCTCATGGGTGTTTGTTTGTCTGAAAGCACTTATTTCCATTGGACCACGATCAATGACACAAATTAGTGAATGCACAAAGAACAATTTGCAGCTAATCATCCATCACAATGACTTGTTCTTTTCTAAACCCAGGGGAACACAAACAGCTTTTAGACACTAGATCTTGCATGGAGGACAACCCAATACTCAAACTGATACTGAAAGTGGCAATAGACAACTTTTTTTGCCTTAACTTAGATAAATATTGATCGCACAGTGTAATCTCTATAGAATAATGACACCATCTGCGATTGGACTGGTTTTCACTATGCAGTTCTGTCTGCACACCGGGTCTCAATGTCCCGGGGGAAATGAAGGCTTGAGGGCCGCCACTGCAAAAATGTCTATAAATGGAAAACTGGGTTGTTTTACTCCGCCTTTATCATAGCACTGGGATCTGGGGTTTGTAGTTCCAATTGGATTAAGATTGTATTTTGGACAGCAGACTAGCTGCCAGTAGTAGCAAGAAATCGAACCAGGAGCTACAGGGAAGGAAGCCAGGACCAGCCGGACAAAAACATCTACGTTTATTTCTGGAACAAAGGAAACAAACATATATAATTCATTGTCCATTTGATAATCCAAACAAAGAACATATTTTCTTGTGGTGGCCTTTCAAAAATGAGCAGCGGTGAAACTTACCTATATTCTGTTATATTCGATGCGGTCGTCTTTGCGACAGGGTCGTGTCTAGAAGGTAACCCATAATTTGGGAAACTCTCGTGAGATGGTTAAGGTTAGGCACTGACCTCTAATAGTTAAGGTTAGGCACTGACCTCTAATAGTTAAGGTTAGGAACTGACCTCTAATAGTTAAGGTTAGGCATTGACCTCTAATACTTGAGGTTAGGCATTGACCTCTAATAGTTAAGGTTAGGATGGGTTGACGGGCAGCGAGTCTCGCGAGAGTTTTTGCAACCAAAATTGTGCAAAGCTGACTTGTGTTTTAGCTGCGCTGACTGCTGAACCCTTGTGCTCTCGTCTGGTTTCCTTATACCATCAAGCCAACTGGAAAGATTCTCATCATTTGAGCTCTATCTCTAAGTCTCTGTTTTCATTTTTGTTCTCCTTTGTAACTTGACATTACCATGCCTACCGGGTGAAAACAATAAATAGGCTAGATACCTCGCACGCATGTGTCTTTTTGTTCGAGAGAGGGTGAATTACCCTCACATGGCAGACACAAAGCACCGGAAAAACATACAAACTGGGGCTGTAATGCTGCATGAAATGTAAGTGGAAAGAAGTGAAAGGAGTGAGAATGATGTCCATAACTTGATCTGATGCTGAGTTATGTACTAATTCAGTTTTGTTTTATTTATGTTTGAAGGCCTGTGTCTTGCCTCAGTGTTTACATCAGTATAATCTAATTTCTTTGGGGTTGTTGTTTATGACCACCCAGTTCCGTGGATGTCTAAACAGGACTGGGTACAGCGTTGGATGCGGGCTCCTGTTCATTTCTATAAAAGTTGCTCAGTGGCGCGTGAAGCCAAAATGGCTCTGCTGCGGAGTATTTGCACAGCATACTATTAGTTCAAAAACAATTCACCTTTGCACAACCTTTGTATTCTGCTACACTATGAAAGAGTGAAACAAAAGTCTCAGGCTACGTCATGAAATACAGCCAATAATCTATAACATGTGTTTCCCTAAACAGAGACAGATTTAGCTAGAAAGATTTGTCAGGTCAGTTTAGAAGCTGCAACATACAGTTTTTACCAAAAGGGACTGCAGTTAAGCAGCAAGAGGAAGCAAAGTCTCCAGAGAATACATTGTTCTCTGTGTGTATAAATTTACGAGGCATTAAACAGTCTCTGAGAAGAAATTCCCCCTTTTTATTGCAACGCTTGTACCTTGAGTGGATTTAAAAAAGAAAGAAAAAGAACGGTGCACAAACAGAAAATAGAAAGTGAAAAGTAGATGCGATCCTAAGTTAAGACATTTGATCACTCATTACTACATGTCTAATCACTTTTGTAAATCTGTTTCGACGTGGAACTTTTAAATGATTCCGGCTCTGCAGCTATAATCCATTTTGACTTTTGTTTGTACCGTCTGTATTTAATTTCTTGAGAATGTGGCAACAATAAGATCTTATCAACGCCTTCTCGTCTAAAATGTTTGTTCACTGGCTATATATAATCTCAAGGAGGTTGGTGATTGTGGGTGCTGGTTAAACCATGGCGCCGCAGTGCACGGTACCTTGTTTGTCACATAAACATGTATCTAAATGTAGGCAAGTTTGCTTCTGTTGTTTCTAGAAGTTGCTCATATTGTAACTGGCGGTCTAACATGAGGCCGGGACTCATTCAGGAACCTGTTTGATCAGTTTCCCACTGACTTTCACAGTGTTTGTGTTTACTTGCACTTGAAACGTCACTTTGTCCCACACATCAAGATAGACTAGTCATACTGAAAGAGAAAGTCAAAAAGATCAAGTCCACTCAAAAGATTTATATCAAAACAGTTAGTTTAAGAGTTGCCAGATGTTAGGCAATATCCTCTTTACTTGAAAGAGCTAGAAAACAAATATCTGTGATGACCCCTATGCTCTTTTTTGTTCCCTTTCAGAAAGTAAAGTGTTGGACTCGTGGTTTGTTGCTCACTCAGTCTCTCTAATCCTGCAATGAAATCTTGGTGTGGTTGTGTTTTTTGGCATCTTGGCATTCCTGTCTACGCCATTTTATCCAGGCAGCCTCCGTACTACAGATGATACTTGTTGCCACACTCCACTGCCATTTTGTAACTATTTTGCTTACTTTCCTTCAGTTTATTTTGATCACATGTGTAATCTCCCACCTTTTGCCTTGAGCCTTGATTCAGTTCATGACACAGTTATCATTTAGGGCAGTGGTTCTCAACCTGGGGTCCGGGGGGGCGCCAAAGGTCACAGGGGGTGGCCCAGGATTTGTCTGAGGTTGTCAAAATTAGATTTGCTCATGTATAACTAAAATCCTAATAACACACTTACTGGATAATTTATACAAAAGTCTGTATATAAAACTATTTAAAAACATATTTTTTTGCTACGTAGTAGCCCAAACTAACTAAATATTCTGCTTCAAACCATATTTGTTGGCGTTTAGCCTTTCAAAAACAACATTTTGTTGTTTTTGCACACAAAGGGAGGCTCTCACTTGAATTTACAGGGCGGCGTAGCAGTAATCTAACATCACCATAAATTACATCTAATTAACCACAATAACAAAATCATTATTTTGGCTTTAGCACTATCATAGTGAATTAATCAAGCCATATTATGCATCTGCTTTCACTTGGCGAATCTGTCAGGACGTTATTACTTTATTTATGTTGACGAAACTGATGAGTTATGCTAATTAAAGAAAATGTATTTAATAGCTCATTTAACCACTGATTTAGAGTACGGCTTGATCGGCCACATGATCGAAAACAGAAAACAAGTTTTGATTTTCCATTTGAAATGGTCATTATTACGCCAACACAAAAGGGCAGGCACAGCGCCGCTTCCCTGAGCAACTTGTGTTTGTGGGCACGATTGGGAATTCAAAAAAACAAATATGAAGTTCACACTCATTCACATAGGCTACGAGCTACAGTCTGGATAATCAGTCACAAGGTGAGGCAAAATACAAGAAGATTTAAAACATAAGTGAATTCCTGTAGGATAATCGAGTCACTGCAGCTGTGTGGTGGAGGATGCCTGTCTGAATCACTTCACAATGGAGAAACATCTGCACTCCCCACGCAACCACGCCAGGATTTAATCTACGAGTTTCTACGCTGATTGCAACACACTGAACATATAAAGCACATCCTGCTTAAACACCAACTGAGACTAAAGGTCAATCCAACCCTGGAGTTACACACACCGTCATGTGGGACAGGTCACAGCACATAGTGGTTGTGGTTTTAATAACAGTGACATTCAGTGGTACGAGTTCTATCGTAATTCTTTTCTCCATTTAACCCTCTGAGGTCTGAGTCATTTTTCCCTATAACTGGGGCCTCGACTCAATAATATATAAGCGTATGTGTGTGTATAAGTACAGTACTGTATATAAGTTCAGTACTGTACAGCACAAGCAAGTAATTGATATAATTTTTTCAGCACAACATGGGAAATTTGAATATGTAAGTATGTAAATATTTTGCCTTTATGTAGCTCACTACAGTTCAGATAACTATCTTGATTCATCTATTTACTCTCTGAAGGTTACTTCCGTGTTGCAGTAGATTTCTAAATGCTCAGCATTGTAAATTGGCAATACATCCTTTTTATAACCGTCATTGGCGCAGTGCTTTATGCACGATTCACCACCCAATATCATAGCTCGTGTTTGGAGAGGAGAGAGTCAACATGCCGACAATAATGTTAAAGAGTTATTTGCGTAGTCGGCATTATCGGATTATCGCTTGTATTATTTTCCGAAAATAACATTGTTTCCTTGACTGATTACCAAGCCTCTGGATGGATTATAAGAACAAGTGATGGTAGTGACAGAGATATTATTAAACGTGTGAAGCGAGTGCTTTTGCAATCACGGGCGAAGGTCGCGACCCAAGAGGCTTAAGGCTTCCTGTATAAAGTGTTTGAATGTCCTTACGGCCTCTTCCTCAAGAGCTCTTGAAGCTTAACATCTGCGAGGTCAATGAGCCGTGCTGTTGTGGAAGGCTGACAGTTGACACTGTGGCCCGATTCATACTGACATTTGACAGCTTCAAAATCCACTAACTATATATTGGCTGATGTTGTGTTTTTCCGACATGTCAAATAGACTTTATAAGACTATTAAGAGTATGACAAATACCCCCAATATTCTTTTAATGAAATTCGCTTAAAGCTGCAGTTAGTAACTTTGAGGAATGTTTTAAAGTCAGCAAAGATTAAACATCTATCAACATGTCAGTCAGTCAGTCCTCCCTTTCATTGTGATGCCAATGTGAAACTTTCACTCTGTCTACAATCGCACAGTCAAATGAAAACCTAGAATGATCATCACTCAGTAGCTTTCACACAGCTTACGTCACTCATTTCAACTCCCCCAGTGAGGTTGCCAATATAAAGGCTGACTAGCTCGTTACATCACCTACACAACTTCCTTCTTTCTAACTGATACTACACGCACACAAATGGCGGAGGACAGAAAGTATGTTTGCATAAACGCATGCCAAGTTTGCTCTTTGCAATTGCTCTTTTACTATGCTGCCTTCATGCCAGAAATATTGCAATTAAAGTTGAGGTAGGCGAGATTGGAGCAAATATGAATAAAAAAAGTTATTTTGATAAAACAGTAGGACATGAAACAGGTAACCTGAAAAAAATAATGTGCCTCTGTGTGCTCCGTTGCTCCTAAACGGCATCTGTAAGATTTCTCTCAGATCACTTGAATTACGAAATGCTGAAAGGTTGTTATGTAACTTTTGCCAAACAATGCCAAAAATATTCTGCCTACTGCAGGTTTAATTTTGAAGAAAAAAAGTCAAAATTATCTGATTCCAGCTTCTTAAATGTGAATATTTTCTTTTTTTTTTTACTCCTCTATGACAGTAAACTGCATATCTTTGAGCTGTGGACTAAACAAGACATTTGAGGACGTCACATTGGGCTTTGGTCAACATTTTTCACCCACTGATGCCAAAAATATACTGCCTACTGCAGGTTTAAGAGGTAAACCCAGATTAACCACTTTTTTATTCTGTGCTTAGGCCCTCATAATTAACATGCTTGGAATACAGTATATTCTATGTCTAATTGTAGAAGAAACCAACATATTTTCCCAGAACAGTTGAGCTGACTATCCCATGAATCAGAGGTGGAAAATATGCTCTTTTTATGGTGTGATTCATTCCCTTGTCTAAAATGTTTTAACAGCAATCTGATGAAGTTTTGTTTAGGGCTGCAACAATTAATTGATTAGTAGTTAATCTATTAAAGCAGCAGTGGGTAGAAATGGAGCAAATATGATTAAAAAAGTTATTTTTCTTAAATGGTCACTATATCCTGACAGTAGTGCATGAGACAGGTAATCTGAAAAAAATCATGTGCCTCTGTGTCCTCCGCTGCTCCTAATGGCATCTGCAAGATTTCACAGACCGGAGAAATCAACCAATCAGAGCTGAGCTGCAGTCTGCCGTCTCTGAGCAGCTGTCAATCACTCGCAAACCCCGATTAAACGGTCAAACTAGGCAGCACTGATCAAATATGAATCAATATTATCTTCCTGTAATGCCTATTTCTGCCTAAAATGTTTTCAGAAACATCTTGTAGTGTACTGTTTAGCTGTAAAATGAGAAAGTTTGTGATCTGTTGAGGAAATATCAAGCACCGCCCACCAGTCGGAGCACAGCCAATAGGAACGCTCTCTCTGAAATGACCTGTGATTGGCTAATCTTATCTTTGTAAGGTGTTTTTATCTTTGTAAGGTGTCTTTGGGTTTCTTGAAAGACACCACCAAATAAAATATATTATTATTATTATTACTATTATTATTATTATTATTAATAATAATTAAGTCCCCTGTAGATTTTTTAAAGCCTGAAAACAGAGCCTTGAGGAGGTGCAGAAGTCTAGTTTTCTCTCAGAACACTTGAATTACAATATGCTGAAAGGTTATTATGTAATTTTTGCCTAACGATGCCAAAAATATTCTGCCTACTGCAGGTTTAATTTTTTTAAAGGTAAAAAAACAAAACAATTTCAGTATTTTTTTGTTTTAATTCTCTCATTCCAGCTTCTTAACTGTGACTATTTTCTGGTTTCTTTCCTCCTCTATGACAGTAAACTGAATATATTTGAGCTGTGGACAAAACAAGACATTTGAAGACGTCACCTGATCAACATTTTTCAGCATTTTCTGACATTTATAGACCAAACAACAAATTGATTAATCAAGAAAATAATCGACAGATTAACTGACAATGAAAATAATCTGCAGTTGCAGAACCTACAGTTTTGTTGCATCGGGGTGCATGCTGCTACACAAACTTAACATTTACTTTTACTGTATTGTTATGGCAAAACGACATGCCTACAATGATTAATGATTTACAAGAAGTAAAAAACAACAAGAGCACCACCACTATCTGTGGATTTAGGGTATCATATCAGGACTGTACATCCTGCAGCCCAAACTGAGCTGACTCAAGGGATTTCTTCATACTTTGTGGAAATCATAACACAATAAGCAACTGGTTGATTGCTCATAGGTTGCATATTTGCCAATTCTTAGTGTTGGCAAAAGCATGTGATCAGTTAATAAACCAGTCATGGCGCTTTAGCTGTGGATCCCAATAACATGTCTGTTCCTTTTTTTATATTCTTTAAGAAGAAGCACTGTCAACACTTCATAACTGCCACCACTTGTTGAGATTTTAGATGTAAAAACAACCTTGTACGTGAGCCGGAGTGTTAAGTATACAAGACGTGCAGCTAATGAATAGACTGAGTCCAGTCATTTCCCTGTAGAGACAGTGACTAAACAATTCACCAATTACAGACACATACTTCTACTGTTGCTTCAGTAACATAGAAATACAACACTTAACAGACAAACCACCATTTATTAAACTGTGAAATGTAGGTTAATTTATAGCTACCGTGTGTCTGCTGCTACCTCACTAACTTAATGTACACACACACACCGTATATGGTGGTTTTCCTATGTGACAAACCACGCTGCCAATGTCATGTTAAACTCACCAGACACGCTCCTCTTCAAGGCGACGTCTCTTGTTAGTGGAACATTGGTCGGACTGCCTACTCGACACAGAGACATCCAGTCTTGTTGCCCTGGTTCATCTTACTTTCACTTTCAGAATGAGGAAGCTATGCTTGGTTGTTCGACCGCATGCCAGACCAAAAATATCACGGGAGGTTGGACTGAGTCCAAGGTCCACCCAGAGCCAAGAAGACATGCAATGAGGACTCAGCACAGACAGACACACAGCTAGGGCATTTACTGTAATAGGCTCATTGATAAGGAAATGAATGAGAAAATGTTTTTTGAAAAACACGTTTGCCCACTACAGGCTACTCTTATTGTTATCCGCATGGCATTAAATACTATAATTGCAACGTTTGCACCAATCATACATTTTAACATGGGAGTGCTTTTAGGTATGAGCAGGGGTGGACTCAGCCTGTCTGAGGAGCAGGGGCAAAGGTTTTTTACAAGGGCACCAGCTGCATGCAGTGGGTCCGCCAGCTGCGTGCAGTGGGTCCGCCAGCTGCATGCAGTGGGTCCGCCAGCACACAGAAAGTTTTATAGCATGTAGGGCAGCCTATACTGGCACTGCATCATGCTTTCTCAATATCAAAGCCACCATAGAGGGCACTTCATTACCTTTTCTCTACTGGAAGGACACCCTAGAAGGCATGTTATTTTGGTTTTCTCCACTGGAAGGGCACTCTAGAGTGCACTGCATCACATTTTCTCTACTGAAAGAGCACCCTAAAGGGCGCTTTATCATGTTTTCTTCACTGCAAGGGCACCCTAGAGGACACTTATAACATGTTTTCTCCACTGGAAGGGCACCCTAGAGGGCACTTTATCATGTTTTCTCTACTGGAAGAGCACCCTAGAGGGCACTGCATCACATTTTCTCTACTAGAAAAGCACCCTAAAGGGCGCTTTATCATGTTTTCTCCACTGGAAGGGCACTCTAGAGTGCACTGCATCACATTTTCTCTACTGAAAGAGCACCCTAAAGGGCGCTTTATCATGTTTTCTTCACTGGAAGGGCACCCTAGAGGACACTTATAATGTTTTCTCCACTGGAAGGGCACCCTAGAGGGCACTTTTATCATGTTTTCTCTACTGGAAGAGCACCCTAGAGGGCACTGCATCACATTCTCTACTAGAAGAGTACCCTAAAGGGCGCTTTATCATGTTTTCTTCACTGCAAGGGCACCCTAGAGGACACTTTTAACATGTTTTCTCCACTGGAAGGGCGCCCTAGAAGGCACTTTATTGTGTTTTCTCCACTGGAAGGGCACCCTGGAGGGCACTTTATCATATTTTCTCCACTGGAAGGGCAACCTAGAGGGCACCACATCATATTGTCTTCACTGGAAGAGCACCCTAGAGGGCACCCCAATGTTTTCTCCACTGACAGGCAGTCTCAAGTGCAGTTTATCATGTTTTCTGAAGTCAGTCAAATCAAGTGGATATCTTCAGAAGTTACATCTTTTTAGTATAAAATCTCCTCTTTGTGTTTGGCCCAACAGTGGTTCCCCCTTGAGCTGCAGTGGAATAATTATAACTGCTACAGTGTCAGATAAAACACAAACAGCAAATACAACCCATGGTCAAAATTGATTTTTAATGTTCATTTCCACTTGTGCCATTTCTTGATTTCAAATTTCTGCAGTGACTTACATCCAGCAACAGGAATTGGTATAGGATGCAATCACACATATTTTGCATCATAACAGACGTTAAAAATAAGACACCACAGGAATATTACATTTCATGTACCTGAAATGTTGGTATTCTTGCATGACGGCTGGCTGACACAGCAGTCACACACGCGACTCAACAAGACAGAAGCAGGAGGGAGTTTTGAATTTTGGTTTAAATAATGTGACAAAGAGATGTACAAAAAGACTGTTGTATATTTCCAGTGAGCATGATGATAAACACATGTATGAGGGGGGTAAAACATAGAAAAAAGGCTGAGCTGTCATAAGGTCACTTGTCAAATCTAGGATGGGTTTGTCCGGAAACACTCAGGAACAACATTCCATTGATTCCCAATGGAGATACTAGGTCTCGTTGATACTGGTAGGATGCAATAGGGGAAACCCAACCTTATTTGATACTGTAGCCTAACACACAAACAGGCACACTTTATTTCAGAGTAAAATTTACCTATAAAAACATGGGGCACTCAAAACCGGCACTGGGGTTACAATAATCTAGTGACTACAATATAAAAAAGGCTTATTCCAATTCCGACATGGGACCTACAGTACTCATCTGAAGACAAATGTTTGCATCCTTCAGATCACAATGACAGTAATTTATGTGGCTCCTATTTGGCTTCTAAGTGGTTAATAATATAATCAGTAGAAAGTTTCCAACTTCATGCAACAACAATACAACAATTATTCCACACAAAAAAAAAAAAAACAGGTTAAATAAATAAATAAAAAATCTTCACAGTTAAGTTTCTTCTCACATTCATACGTTACAGACCAGACGTGCATGCAAGATGGATCAAAACTGAACACAGTGCAAAAGTGACAGCTTTTTTTATTTGCTTGTGTTCTGGAAACTGCTTCACATACAGCTTGTGCTGTCGCAATCAATTTAGGGGAGATTAATTTATCAGTATCTGATATGAGAAATGTGATCCTTGTACCCTGTTAGGCACATCCAGTGCATTACAGGGGGCAAAGGCAGACGTTGTCTACATAGAAATACATAAAGTGCTTCTGTCAAAACAAACAAACAATAAAAACAGTACAAAACGGTTTTCAAAAAAGAGGTATCAAAACAATGCACTTGGGGATGTGGAGGAAACTGGTGTCTGTTGGACATCAGATAGGATTCCTGCGGTACAGACAAATGGGCCGGGGTTCCTTGTTTAAAAAAATAAATAAAAATAAGACGAGTTCAGAGATGAGTGGATGTAGGGAGGGGTAGCTGGCTGGGATTCAACCCAGGATGAGGCTGGACTTGCCCCCGGGGGGATTCCTGCGACCGGACGCTACTCCTGCAGCGGTGTCGTCAGCCGGAGGGGCCTCTTCCTTCTGCTCTGGAACTGGTTCAGGCTCAGGAGCACTGTTCTCTGAACAGGCAGGGAGGCACGGGACTATCAGTTATATTTGGAAACAATAACAAAGGGATAGTCACTATAATTTGTCATGAGAACACATTACACCCATCGGAAGCTTGCCAGGTTCGACTTAATTGAGACATTTCCCTGAAGGAACTCTAAGCACGTACTGTGTATCCACATGTTGCCAGATCATCATCTTCTACTCTTTTTTCTCCTGCTTTATTCTTATTAAATGGTCACAGATTTGGAAAGTAGTTGATATTGAATTACACTGCAATACAACGACAATGCTGTTTCTTCATTTCCATCTTTTCTACATGGATCATCGACATGTGAGGATGCTGACTTTTTGCCTGGTTTTACCCTCAGTCTTTCCACACAGTACCATGTCTGCAGCCATCAGATGCATATTTAAGACCCTTTCACAAGATTCTTGTTTTAAAGGACCAATACGTAATATATTTACTGTATTAAATCATAACATGACCATGATATGTCATCAGAGATTAAGGAAACAACTGCCCATTTTTACACCCGTTGCCACATATGAAACAAACTGGCACGCAAACACAGCCTTCTGCAGCCATGGAAGCAAGCACCGGACTGGATCAACAGAGATAACGTTAACGTATCTGTCTGTGGTCCGTGTGCAGCTGGGTTATCAAGGCAGCGAGTATCTGAGACACACAGCCGGTGAAGTTATTACGACTACTGCTGCCGGCCAGAGGCTAACGTCGTGATGATAACACACGCTAACTGCTATCAGTCACACCGGAGGAGCGGACGGACCACGGCTCCAATGTTTTCAATTTTAAAACGCCCTCTGTCAGTGCTACATATTGCTCCTTTAAAACAAGTCAGCTGGGGACGGTGTTTTTTAAACCAACTCGTGGATCTAACGTCAGCTTAGTTGTCTAGCTAGCTACAGCTAATAAAATCTGAGACAGTTGTTATTTCAGACAGCAAAGCGGACGGGACGGTCACTGGCTGGAAATGAGAAGCTGCTTTTGTCTTCTGTAATCAAGGACCCACTGTTTATAAAAATGACTAAGAATTTTAAGCAGTAAATAATATCACAGTTCTTTCTTGGACGTGTTGTAAAGTGTTAGTATTTGATGGTATATTTTTAAAAACACATTTAGATAAAGTGCCAACAAGCACTTGATTTTGTAATATTTTGGTTTAACCGGAAATCGCTTAGCATTAAAGGTATAATATGCAACAATTCCCTAAAAAACAATGTGTAGACTGATACAAAAATAATCCCTCTCAATCATCACTTATGACCCTCTAGAAGGGGTGGCTGTGTCTGCTTCTGCAGAGACCCTGCAGCCCTCAGCCTGGATTTTCTCATGTCTTCTTAATTTGATTTACTGGGGACGCTGCTGGCCATCTGCAAACAGCCTTCCGGCCCCACAAGGGGGTGTAACCCCCAGCCAATAACAGCGGCCATATTAGACGGATGAGAACAGGTTTGTTACATCACTGTGAATTCCCCTGTTCCTCTGTCTCTCCTCTGCTGTGTGTAGTGTCTACCGTGTGCTGCTATCAGTGTCAGTTGGACCAAGACACAAACACCAGGCAGAGAGGGCAGCCTGCTTTTCGGATGCATTCATTCAAAATCTGGCAACTCGGCACCTTCCTGCAGGGTTGTGCAGAGTTAGTTGTGTGTTTATTTGTGTTTTAGAATGTAACCGCCGTGAAACGATAAAAAAAACAACATTTTAATTCTCTTACTCGCTGCATTGTTACCACCAACGCCGCTCTCTCTCCGTTCACTCTATAGCTCGCTCGACCACCTCTGCTGTCTCTCTCTCCCTCTCAACACCAACAGACAACTGTTGCATATTACACCTTTAACTTTATCAAAATAACCTAAATCTTCAATATTGGGTGGGCATTATACTGTATAAGGTATTGTAACAACAATTTAGAAGAATATTTTTGTTTAAGTGAAGAAAATGTGGACGTACCTATATGCATTTATGTATGTCTGCGTATGTATACAGGTACACATAATGTATGTACACATGTATATTTGTATATGTGTGATGTTATATATGTGGAATTTATGATGACATATCACAAATCTGTTCTTTGTAATACTGGATCACTGGTTTAGGGTCTACTAAAGTGCCTGATGTGACCAGAAACAACAAGTTCTTACCGTATTCGCGTACAGAATTTTCTCCATCCTACAAAAACAAGCAGAAAAGAAGAAGTGGTAAGTATTTCATCAGACTTCACAGACAAAAACGGAAATGTACTGCGTTATCAGTTGTGATGGAAGGATGCACATGTACTGAATGAGGAAATGCAATTAAGAAATGCTGAAATGTTATTATGGTAATGTTCCTATGTGATTGATACACAAGCTACATTTGAGACATTAAGGGAAGATGAAAAGACAATGAACAGATACTTCAAATCATTTGGACTTGGTTCCCTATATGTTTGTCTGCCCTCAGGTTTCACTTCATTTCTTCCCACCATAACTCATGATCTGATGCATGATCTTACTGTGGCGGGGGCGTCTGCGGAGTTGTTGGTGGTCTGGTTCCCTCCTCTCCTCAGGGGGGCTGACGACTCACCACAAAGCACACCTGTGGGCTTCCCACCTGGAAGAACAAGGAGACATAATGGCTCAGAGAGGAGACCGGAGGTGCAAAGACTAAATCCAATAAACAATTTTTTTTTAATAGAGACAAAAGTCATGGTGACATACAGAATGTTAGATCAGTACAACATTGCACTTCCTCTTCCAAATAAGTTTGGCTAACCTGACTGAATTACCTTGGGCGAGTTCAATACTATAATGACAGGGATTAGCTATCAAAATCTATGGGTTGAAATAAACTGGAGTACTTTAGTTCTTAATTTTAAGATTTAAAGGACGGTGCATAATCTGAAATGTGATGGCAAAGAACACTGTTCAAATGAAGGAATGATGTTACAGCAAAATGCTAGAAAAGGTAGTCCACATGGGTCAATAACAAGAACAACTTGATCTGATCTCCCTCTCCTGATAAACGTCTGCAAATTGAGCACCTGGATCATTATTTACTGAATATGAGCTAGTCATAAAATAATTAACTGATAATAAAACCAATAAACTGGATCATAAAGAAGTTTAAGATGTCAAGTTGGTGACACCAACTCGTTCAGGCTGGGCAGGAGGTGAGGTGAAACATTACTGTAGTTGTTGAAATAAAGCTGCCAGCGAGCTGGTTAGGTTCACTGAGTGGGTTGCCATAGAGACTAACGTAGAGTCAGGGGTCATCAGAGAGGGCCCATACCCTCTGTCACAAAGGAGGACACTATCAAAGTCATCATTTAAGTAGATGGATTCATTTTCATTTTGCTTAAAATAAGACTAAAGGTGCTGTCAAACAACAAGCAGTTACCACCGTGTCATCTGCTGGGCTCAATGCTAACATCTGCAGCAGAAGTGTAAGAACACGCTGCTCACCATCTTAGTTCAGCATGTTAGGATGCTAACATTTTGCAGCATCTAAAATATATATTACTGAAACTGAGCCATTAGAGAAATATGATCTTTTTTTCCTATATATTCTTCTATATTATAGTTTCTATAATTGTTTTTCTGCACAATTTATGTTTTTGTGATATATATTTGACTCAATTTTGATATGTGTCAATGTGTGTTTGGTATGTATATATTTATTTATTTATTTAAACAGGAGGTCCCTTGAGATTAAAATCTCTTTTTCGAGGGAGACCTGGCCAAGATGGCACACCACATTTACTTTATGCTTGTTAAATATTTATATATTAATGATATCTTGATGTTTCCAGTTGTGGGAGAATCAGACAGCGTCGTTCAGCTCTGCTCGGATTGTGCCAACTTGAGAATAGATTGACTCTCGATCATGCAGATCACCATCACCTGAGTGATGAATGTGTTTGTGTCTATATACTGCTTGTTCTGCTTTGTGATGGTGATTTGATAAATCCCTGATGAAGATCTCTGTTAGATGGAAACGTCGCACAATTAAAATTGCTGGGAGCTTTTAATACAGTGTGCAGATCTTTTGTTTAATATTTTTGATCCAGCAATTGTTTTGTTTTTTTGGATGTGCATACCCTACATCCTGTTTATCATTGGAGAAACATCCCACGGTCAAACAGGCTGCAATTCATGTCTTAAACATCCTGACACATGGAATCCTCTTAACAGATAAAACACTGTGGAACAATATACATTAGGACTTCATTAAAAGAAGTCGGTGATGTCTGCTATATTTTCTTAATGCTAAGCTTTCAAAAATACTGATATTTCATAAGAATATTAGTACAGTAGCAGTGTACTATGCATTTATATGCAACATTTACATGTAAGCTTTATCTCCATCAACATTTTGGTCATTACGTAATCACAGGAAATTCCGTTGTTGTAATTGTCTACAATCTTTATACTCAAGAGTAAACAGGAGGAGCACTCAAATTCCCTCCAAATATGTAAATCAAATGCTCAAGCATGGTGTCAAGGTCTTCACAGGGTGTGTGTGGAATTTCCCAGGAACTAACTGGGGACCACTTGTCTCAGTCATAACGTAGGAATTTGAAGGCAACAAGGGGAAGTGACGGTCGCGTGAGCAGAACAAGCCTGACGATTGCAGTCCACTGATTTAATAACTTGACCTTATGACCCACATTATGCTGGACTTTTCTTTGTAAGAAAGTTGCTGTGACATTTACTCCTACATTTCATATTAGCTTCCTATTGTGCTTTGGGGAATTTTTCTGATTTTGGAAGTTTCATTTTCACACTAAATGTCTTTCTGACATGAACTCTGTTCACTTGTGGGGAAAAAACGGGGCGTTTTATGGAATTTTATATAGTTTCGTTTTTTCTGATCATGTCCAAAAGTTTAAACACTCAGCAAATATCTGCATATTGATAGATAGATGAGTGTGTCTGGGGCAGTTCACACCACTAACATTTTTTAAGAGTTTCTGTTATTCATCATTTGTCCACCTCTCAACAACAAATATATTTCTATTGTACCAATCCACACTTATTTAATATGGCAGCTGTATGATACATGCAAGGGATAATGCCCGATGAGGTGTCCATTATCAGGAATTAATGCGCAGAGGATGATTGCCACCTGGCTGTGGACACCTCAGACAATTCCTGGTTGTGGAACGGAAGTCACTTGCAACCAAATCTAAAGTTTTTCACAATCCATTAACTCCGTTTCCCTGGTAACCCTGAGGATTTGCTAATACCTGGAAAAATCACAACCATCCCATAAGGTTCCTATGCAATAGAAACGTTGTTCACTGCTCCAATAAATAGGATGGACCTTAGCTATGACTTGGCAACTGGGGATATGTCTAGATTTCTAGCAAGATTCAATGTCAATAACATTGACATACGGTTGAAAAAAAAAATGAAAAAAAAAAAATATATATATATATATATATAATTTATATAATTTGACAGTATGTTTAATGATAACATTAGCTAGCTATCCAGGCATGTCATTGTCCCAAAATCAATATCAGAAGTTTCACGAACAAATGAGAGTCTATGTGTACTGTCAGCCGCAGCTTGAAGTAGCATAGTTGAAGAGCGAATAGGATGCAAGATGATGGCTTATGTGATAGTATAAGTTCAGAGGGGCAGTGTTAACTTACTTCTTGCAGCTTGTGTGTTAGTCGCCACCCTGTGGTGTTCAGAGGATGATGCACTGAAGGACTAACATTACACTCACTGTTGTAAATAAGATATTCAGATTTTTTTGGAGCCAGCGCTTTAATTTAGAACTGTGAACAGACAGTTTCACAGGCATACTCACCCAGACCATGGTAAAAACCTGTTTGGTTCATCCCTCGACTTGAACATAACTCTGTTTACAATAGAAAGAACCCTTTGCCTTACTTTGGATGGCTGGCGCCCTCTGACAGGTGGTTTTCAACTAAGCTGTATTTATATATATACACATGGTGCTTGTGTTGTTTGTCTTTATAAATCTTACATGGTGAAAGTCAGAGTGAGTACAAGAGAACGACAGTGTGTGGTATTCACTCGAGAGTTTTTGATCCTACACACCTGTCAATAGACTTTCTGGTGTCCTTTGTCTTAGATGTCAACAGTGAAGTGAATGAAAGAGAAGCAGAGAGTACTGATGTTTACCATAAGTATTTACATTTTGATATTTTTGAATTATACTTGACTAAATTCTTACAGGAAAATACTATACGTTTTATTTCATTACATTTAGCTTCCAGCAGTACTTGGTATAGTTTAAAGAGTAGATTGAAGCCTCATTTGTGTGAAAATGTGTTTTGAATAGTGAGCATACAAACAGATTATGCTGCAGGAGTGATTCGACAAGTTTCTTTGGATGTTGACTCTGTAAAAAAGGTTTACTGCCAACAGACCTCACGATGCTCTTATTTCAGATGGTCTGGGCATGAGTGACGTCTGATATCATGTACAGAAGGTTCCCCAAGCGTTGGCAACGGAACGGATGGCCAGCTACTTTTATATGCTGCTGCGATATACACGATTTTAAGGTTGGACCAAGCCTCTCCAGGACTGCGCAGTGAAGTCAAAACCGTGAGAAAAGCACTCCGTGACTACGAGGAAACGGCTTGCTGAAATTTTTTTTTTTTAAAGTTGATCCTGTTCAAAGAAGACAGCCATTCTGACGTCATTAAATCGAGGTTCAAAACACTGTTAGGACTAAAGGCTAATTTATATTACTGCATGTGAGATATAAAAGGAGGAAAAGGGAAATATCAGAGGGAGAAAGTGTGAAAGCATCAATAAGCATTCAGCCTGTGACTACGTAGAATCTCTTTAAATATCTTCTGTAGGTGTTGGTGACTGAGAAGACCAACAGGAGATATTTTTAGACAGACAAACTATTTGCTTTGTGTTTTAGCCACTTCATTTAGGCTGTTATACACTGCACCATCTCAATAAACATTCCAAATAACACATTTTGGTAACACTTCATTTTACAGGTCCGCAAATTTCATGGTAATTAGGTGATAATTAGCAAGTAATCTTTTTGAAATTTCTTTGGAATTACTGCCAAATTACCCCAATATTTACCTCAAAATGTATCCAAAATTACTTTATTATAAACATTATTTAATAATTAAATGCTAAAATAGCATATAATGGTTAAAATAGAGCCCTTAGGCTTGAGAAGCGGCTGTGCGCTGCTCTTCATCGGAGGTGGAAAACCAAAACTAATAGAAGACAATTCTGATCAGACACAAATCTCACCATTGTGTGACTTATTGTCTACACAAATGTAACCTGGTAGTTAACGGAATGATCTCTGTGGAAGATATCTGACGTTTGGTTCCCACTTCTAACGAGGCTTGTGAGCTTGTGAGTTTGACATATAGGTGCCAAGCAACGACGTGTGAAGTGAATTCAAGGGAACGGGGAGGGAGAGAATGCTACATTCAGTGGCTGAATGATATCATTGTTATCAATAGCACCTTTAAATTGGTGCATTTGTTCTAAGAAATTAGGAACCACTGGTTGGAAACAAAAATGAATACCTGGCTGTCATCACTTTTACTTCCTATTATGTTTTAATTCCTCTATCGGTCACATTTTGCTGTGTATCATTCGACATTTAGAGAAGGATTGTAAACCCCCACAATGGGCAAGAATGACCTGTTTCTCAGCCTTTTATTATTCCTCTTAGAAATAGACTTTTTACTGGAGGCAGCTCAATTCTACATGAATATTTCAGATCTCTGCAGGCTTGAGAAGATCCTGATTAATAAAGAAACACCAGTGATTGAATATCTAATGACAGCGCGAAAGAGAAATCAATTCATCATTTGGGCACCTAAACCTATTATGTCAAGTAGAACCACTAGAGACAGCAAATGTTATTCTTATGTATTCAGCTGTCTGAGGATATGAGTAGCCCTGGGGAGGCAGACGATCAGTTTGGTCCAGCAGAGAGAGAAAAACCTGCAGTGAAAACCTTGTACCTCCAAAACACAAGAAAACAATATTCTCAAACTGGTTTTGTTTTTAAGTGACACCATCCATTAATGTTGTGGTAAACTGCCAAAATAAGATGGTGTGAGAAATTGAGTTATAAGCTTTCACACTAAAGATTGTACCTGGTGGATTGTTCCTTCGATTAGCGTAGGGGTCCTCTGGCTCAGCGAAAACACTGGAGGCCATCTTGTCTTTCCGGACGGGAGCCTTCTCCTCATCTGGACCGAGTGAGAAGTTAGAGCCGCCGCCAGGAGGGCGCAAAACCCTGGAAGGAGAGAGATGGTCAGCACTGTTACTGAACGCTGGATCATACTGGCTGATTTCTCTGGAATAACCTACCTAAATGCTGCGGTTCAGACTAGGGATGGGCAGTGAGATATTATTGTTCATTCATAAAAATACATTTTATTTTGCATCATTTAACAATGTGCTACCTTTTGGATAAAATGTAATGACCTAAACTGTCTCTCCGATGTTTCAACTCATCAGAGTGGTTGTAGAGTATCTTTGCTGGGCGGTCAGATTCAAGTGGCGAGGAAAGACCCGCTGGTCCCCGCTGAGATAAAAAGGTCACATCAGACACTTTAAATTAATTAAAGGAATACAAAAGCATTCCCTCTAATGTGTCTGTGTGGACTTTATATATAGGCTACTGTAATACTGTGGTAATACCTGTAACAATAATATTAATTTCCTGTTACATGGCCCCTCGCCTCAGTGAGGCCACCATATGCAGACCACTACAAGATGTCTTATTGTACTTCTTCATCGATAACTGATCTGAAATCCCACCCAACACCCAACTGGAATGACACATCTGACATATTTGACACATTTGCATTTCTCTTTGCAAATTAAATAAAGTATTGACTGAATCAATCTTTGCTAGTAAACTATAAATTATAAATTAATACAGGTTTTTTTGAAGAATCGATACAGTATCACTAAACATAATATTTCAATACTCAATATGTTCAGTATTCCACTCCTAGTAAACACTGAGTCAGTGGTAACAGACAGTAGAAATATGGATCATGTAACCTTAATCCTGACTATTTCTAAGTTTTTTCCCCCAGGTCATCTCACACAAAAACATATCTTATACTGTATATACTCTTAATGTATATATTCTTAATATGCCCTTGTACAAAGTATTTCCTTTTATAAAATTGTAATATAACTTATTATTTCTAATGGAGCTTCCCAGCAAAAAACATTTCACACGATTGTACCTGAATAACCGGTGTGACAATAAACATCTTGAATCTTGAATCTTTTTAAGAATGATATTATTTTTTAATATAAGGAAAACCTGTCTGCCATGGTGGCAGGTGACCTGACATTTTTACCTGCCACAGCCAACATTTACACCCTGTATTTGGCAGGTGTTAATTTCATTCCCTGTAACATGGAATCGATACAGTATCACTAAACATGATATTGCAATACTCAATATTTTCTTCCACTCCTAGTAAACACTGAGTCAGTGGTAACAGACAGTAGAAATATGAATCATGTAACCGTAATCCTGACTATTTCTAATTTAGGAATTGCTTTTTTAAGAATGATATTTTTTTATTATAAGGAAAACCTATCTGCCATGGTGGCAGGTGACCTGCATTTACCTGCCACAGTAAAAAGACAGCAATTTGTGAGATGATACAAATGTGATGACACCAAACAAATTGATGGAGGGATGGGAGTGCAGATGACAGAAGGCAGATTTCTAATCAATACAGTATCACTAAACATAATATTGCAATACTCAATATTTTCAATATTCCACTCCTAGTAAACACTGAGTCAGTGGTAACAAGACAGTAGAAATATGCATCATGTAACCTTAATCACTGACTATTTTTAATTTAGGAATTGCTTTTTTAAGAATGATATTTCTTAATATAAGGAAAACCTGAAATTTGTACCTGCCACAGCCAACATTTACACCCTGTATTTGGCAGGTGCTAATTTCATTCCCTGTAACATGGAATCGATACAGTATCACTAAACATGATATTGCAATACTCAATATTTTCCACTTCCACTCCTAGTAAACACTGAGTCAGTGGTAACAACAGTAGAAATATAGATCATGTAACCTTAATCCTGACTATTTCTAATTTAGGAATTGCTTTTTTAAGAATGATATTTCTTAATATAAGGAAAACCTGAAATCTTTACCTGACAGCCAACATTTACCCTGTATTTGTTAGGTGGCAGGTGCTAATTTCATTCCCTGTAACATGGCCCCTCTGCTCAGTGAGGCCACCATATGCAGGGCAGACCACTACAAGATGTCTTATTGTACTTCTTCATCGATAACTGATCTGAAATCCACGGGGGCCCCACCCAACACCCAACTAGAATGACACATCTGACTTAGACAATAAACACAAAAAAGGATATTGAAGGAAAATACATATATAAAAGGCCTTACAGTTAATGTGTAGTCGCCCAGTCTGCTGTATGTGCTAGCTAAAGGAGAGCCTCTCTACAAAAGGGAGGGCACATGTGTGCTATCTCTGCTAGCTTAAAAAAGGGAATGGTCCATCCCATCAGACACAACGAGAAGGTGTGGTACCCAGTTTTCTCTCAGCATCCTCGCCTCATGTTTAGCCTCATTTCGAGGTGGTTAAGTCATACTAACAGGCAGGGGTCAGGGCTAAAACATGTCTTATATTCTGGGTTAGCGTTGAGGTTAGATGCTGGACTTGTTGGCATCATGGTGGCTATACGGTGGTTATACGAAACGACGCATTTCTTTTACCTGGAACTGCTTTTAGAGCCGGGCTCCATCCCTTGATATGTCGTGGTCGTCGTCATTTTTTTTGCACCAAGAAGTCGTTAAAATGTGTATAAATTTAACAGGCGAATTACACTTTCATTAGCTTATTCACTTCACCGCCTCATCATTGTCTGTATCCTAGCGCGGTGCTGGTTCCCAATAATCAACCTGCTTGCTTTCCAGTCTGGAAGTGGGCAAGTGTCAAAAGTGACCGGACGGAGATGGCTCACTTCCGGGAAAAATTTCCAAAATAAAATATGCTTTAATAATTTTACCATTATATCAAAGTTAAAATCGAATTATATTTAAATTTTTTTTTTTTTTTTTTTGTAAATATGTTTTATTGATTTTTAAAGATTTTATCCCATAAAAATAACATGTATAAATCAAACAAAATAGATATCATTCATCAGATCTGATTACAAAGTTAAGTCCAAATCCCCTTCCCTACACACCCACCCATCCATAGGATCACAGGTTACAGAATACATTTAGGTGCATGAAGGAAAGATTTACAATAAACAAAAGACAGGGGGAAAAATAATTAGGAAAATAACTTATAAAAAGAGAAAAAGAAAATAAATGAATGAAAAAATAAATAAATAAATAAAAATAAGATAAAGAGAGAAAAAAGAAGGGGGGGCTGCTAACTTCTGTAATATGACATTCATGTTTTCCACTCTACTCTTTGTCAAGGGGTTCCTGCAGAGTCATAAAAATCCAATTACACAAGGATTTGAGAGGAACCTTTCAGCGTGTATTTAACTTTTTCTAGTTTTAAGAAATACATAACCTCATTGACCCAGTGAGAAAAGGATGGAGGAGTACGTTGTTTCCATTTTAGGAGGATCAAACGTCTTGCAAGGAGTGTAGTAAAACCAACGACCACACAGGCCTTATCTGGTAGGCGAGCACTGGATTCCTTTGGTATTAAACCAAAGAGGGCTCAAATTGGGTCCGGGTCGAATTGGGTTCCAAACATCTCGCTAAAATCTTTAAAAATACTTATCCAGAAGGTGGAGCGATTCGAGCACAGCCAGAACATGTGCATTAAGTCTGCTGGTTTAAAGTATTTATTTAAGGAGCTCATGATGTACAGTTAATAAGTATTTCTTTATGACCTTGTAGTGAATTTCAACAAAAAGTGACACATCTTGTATTGTATTTTGAAGGCGAACCAGCTGTATTTCCGGTTTTCCTCTGCTTATTTCTGGCTGGTTCTTCCTCAGAGCATCCATATAGCACATCCATGGGTTGGTTTGACTTGACAGAAGAGCGGGTGCGACAGAAAGCTTTGTGGAAGAGGGCGTTTCTATCAGCCTACGTACCGCCCACAAGTGAACAGCTACTTCTATGATTGGATCCTGATGTATTAATCAAAAACTGTGATTGGATAAATTAATTACATTTACTAGATTTGATGTGTGCACCACAGATATCGTCCAGAAAGCCTCACAGGTACTGCATTTAGCATTAAAAAAATCTGCTCAAATCACAACATGGCAATGTAATTTCATTGTGTATTAAAAACAGCTGCTCTCTATTTTAATCTTTTTCCAAAATGCATGATATGGAACTGATAATACTTGAAAAAGTGAAGCAGTTTGAGGGCAAATTCAATTAGTGCTTTCTGGTCCCTATGATAGGGACAGACTGCAGTTTAACTGAGAGATCCTACAGGAGCCATTTTCATCTTTAGAAAGGACAGACGGAGACAATTTCATTATGCTATTAGAAAACCAATGCAAAGTATAAACCTGCCATATTTGAGACTGAACAACACTTGCATCCGAAAAAGAAAACTTATTCCAAATAATACACATAAAATCAAAAGATAACTGACAAACTGCAACCTTATAAAAGAGTAGAGAGTAGAGTAGAAAAGAGTGGAACACATATACATTTTATTTGTAATAAAACTGTGAAGTCACTAGGAATCATCAGCAAACTAAGAAGTTTCATAAATGTTTCTTGTTTATTAACCTTATATTATTCCATGATTTATCCCTATTTGATTTATGGTAATATTGTTTGGGCAAATACATACCCCTCCAATCTTCATAAACTTGTAACTTGTAAGACTGGCAACTTTGTCAAACTCTAAGGAGGCTTCAGCTCCACTGTTCAGGAAACTGAACATTCTTTCAGTTTATGACATAAATATTCAACAGATATGTGTTTATATATAAATATATGTTCTTGCCTTCATCGTTTAGCAACTTCATTAAATCTAATTCTCAAATTCATTCACATCATCTAATCATTTTCAACTTCCTTTTTCCAAAACAAAACATGGCCAGTACTCCCTCAGATATCGTGGTGTACAAATATGGAACACCAAAATACATGTTATCAAGAAGAGCTTGTTATCCTTAGAACATTTTTAAAGGAAATTATCATCACATTTAAGTCATGTCTAATTATCTTTTGATGTTTAGAT
Source organism: Sebastes fasciatus (assembly GCF_043250625.1). NCBI lineage: Eukaryota > Metazoa > Chordata > Actinopteri > Perciformes > Sebastidae > Sebastes > Sebastes fasciatus. The sequence continues at coordinate 33,598,682 of NC_133797.1, forward strand.
ACATTTTCTTTTTTTTCTGTACTGTTTTTTGTATGTATTTCATTGTTTTTATTGGATTGTTTCCACTTCTTGTTGTTTAACTTTTAATGTATTTTTATTATTTTAAATTTTTTCTCCTGGGGTTTTGGGGAGGTCCTTTGCATAAGCCTGTGGCTTCTTGACCTCTCCTGACATATTTCTTGTTTTGTTTTTTTCATTGACTGGATTTGTGCAGTTTTATATATGTGCAAATAAATAAATAAAATAAAATTTTCCAAAACTCTTTAATGAAAGCTTATTGTCACTTTTGGAGACTTGACGCAAGTCTTGTTTATAGACTTTAAAGTTAACAGTTGCAGTCAGGAGAGGCTTTATGAGAGGTTAATGCAACAGCGCAGGAAACCTCCAAACATAACGGCGGATATATTCAGATGTTATGCTTAAGTCTCTGGATGGTGACTTGCATTCAATTAACTGCACAATGATTAATGACAACTTCCATGGTTCACCCTCTTTTCTGCAAGCAAGCCTTCCTGTCTGGCTCAAAGTTGTGAGCAAGTTTCTTTTTCCACAGCAGGACAGTAATACTGAACAGGCACTGAAGCTGTGACAGGCCTGTTTGCAGGACAGGGAAGAACAGAAGTGTCTACTTGCAGGGCTACTTATAAGAATAAAAGGAAAAGAAATGACTTTTGTGAAAATATTTGAATAAATACATTATAAATGAAAAATATCTTAGATTGACCTTGAAAAGGACTTTTTTAAATTGTTTTATACATCACTGGTTAAGTAGTTTACCGTTTTAATAAGCATTTTACATGCTAGTTCTGGTGATAGTTGCTCGTTTAGATGTTTAAAGTTTCCATAAAATAAACAGGGACATTTGTTTAAAAAAAGACTCAATTTATTCCAATAATACATTTTCATAACAACAGATGTGAACTTAAAATGCAGGCTTACTTGACAACAATAACAAAATTCCATCTGAATCAAAACCTCAATGACATAAGTATATAAAAAAAAAAAAAAAGGACCCAGGAGTTTTTTCTAAAACTTCCAGAACAAAGAAAAAGAAAAAAAAAATAATTGTGACAAGCTTTTAATTTCTTCAGCACATTAGACTCACTGCAGCTTACAAGTTGTCTACACTGTGCAGTTAAAACATGTTATCATACGAATGACAGTGTGATTAAATCTATCTACATCAACTGTGCCGCGGCCTTTGAGCATTTTGTAAAAGAATTCAACTGGATGGTATCAACACTGGTCATGAGCATTTGAAGACTGGGCAGAACAAAGCTGTTCAGGGATGAAAAGGGGAGGTAGGGATGTCCGTAGGAAACAGTCTTTAAAGAGAAGAGCCTCCGGTTTGCTGTTGGAACACGTCAATCGTATCTTCATCCTCCATTTCTAGCTGTAAGCAAAAGTTCAAATGTTAGTTGATGTGATGGGAAGATAGTGATAGGTCTTTACTGTGAAGCTACTTAGGAAGTGTTGACAATACCACTGAGGTCAGCTAATGCATCCAAAACCTCTCTTTGACATCTCTTACGAAGCACAAAAAATAGAGTAGGTCAGATAACGGAGGCTGGCTAAATATTAAAGACGTGATGTAAACAAAAATAGAGAGGAAAAGGTACAGAAGCTTAGTAGAGTTTCGCCTCACTGGAGACTTCCAACATGAAAGTAAACAAGACGTTTTCCTTTATGTACTCGTTCTATGGACATAAAGATGCAGCACATCTGCAGCATGGACTCTGATCTGTGCACAGCTGCTCAGTGCTGTTTGTATAGTCTGTGCTTCAGCTGTATAAAATATATAATGTGCTGGCACTGTAACACATTATATAATGGACAAAGCTGATGTGAGAGCGTGTTCATCCTCATGACAGTCTCAGGTATAAAGTTAAAGAGGAGCTTCACAGCAGGTCTTCAGTGTGGACTCGGTTTATAATGGAGCAACTCTTTGTATTTCTACAACTGTTGCACTACTAATGGCACAGATTTAAAATTTAATTCTGATATATTAAACATAAATTCAGACTATCATGTATGAAACCTTTAAACAAAGTTACCCACTGCAATGCACAAACAAATTAAATTAAAATGTATTTTGCAATTATAAATAACATCGTTTGAGTTTCAGAACTTGTGACCTTAAACTTTTGTAAATCCTGTTGCAGCACCGTACGCTTTCTTGTATTCTTTAAGAAATAGCCCAAAACATAAAAAACTAAAAAGTGTAAAATCAAAGCCATGTAATGTCCAAGGTAGCAATACCGTGAGGTTCGTAGGCTGAACAAGAGGGTGAAGCCTTACCTGCGAGGGTGTGTCTGTTTCATTGATGGGCTGACCGTCAAATCGAAATCGTATTTGCCTCATCGACAGCCCCTATGTGGACAGAGAGAAATATTATGTTTAAAATATTGAAAAATCAACATTATTATGGGGCACCCCCGTGACCTAGGCGTTAAGTTGATGACCATGAACTACAAAAAAACAAAAACAAAACATTCACGCTGCACAGCTATCATGTCTAATGTCTAATTCACACTACAAGACATTCAAAGTCGTCAGATCGCTGTACTGTAATCATGAGTCTTGAAGTCGTTATGTTTTTCACACTACATGACTGACCAGCGACAGGGGGTCAAATACTACAAGATCTCTCATCGGGAGGAATCCCAGATGAGGTCTCCAAACTACGTTTTGTTGTCGTTGGCACGTGTTCACAAAATAGCCTGTTTCCAAACATCTTTTCTAACTATTTATTCCTCTAGGTGCAACAATAACTTTGCTAAGTTCCTATTGTTACAGGTGACCACTTCTCCTCCTGGTTTCCCCTCAACCGGTGTCTTGCGCTCTCATTGGCTGTAGCTCATGGCCGTAGTCCCCGACAGGTCCAGATATTTAGCATGCTAGATATCTGGAACGTGTCTGAGAGGCATCCGTGAGCATCTTGGGTTGCGTCTTTGAGCAGTTCACAGGTGACGCTCGAGGGCTGATGTGCAAGCGGCGAGCCAACGCTTTATTTGCCTCTGATCTGGAGCTTTTGTCGGTGATCTCCAAAAAGAGGAGAGCGGAAAATCATGGCTAAAGTTGTGTATTGTGAACTAGCTATTGGGGGATGTTAGAGAGCACCATTTTTATTCTTGAAACCACGTGACAAATAGTGAAAAATTAGCAAGCTTGGCAAGATTTTGCTTTACTTAACCAGTGCAATGTAAGTAACAGAATTGGCAACATTTTGTTGTCACTGTGATCACTGACATTAATAGAAATGTGTGTCACAGTAAACCGATATCAGAATTTCATGGTCAGTATAGATACGGTCTATTAAATAAATGCAATGAGCGATAATATTTCATGAGAAATAATACATAAACAATTATGGTCTATTCCTCATTTGGCAAGAACACCCAGGATCCCTCAGCTGAATCTCTGGTCTACAGTTTGAGAACCACCATTCAGGCTACCAGCAATGCAATGAACTTAAAGATGACTTCTTCTGAGGAGTCGTAGTAATTGTGTAGCGGTCTCACCTGCCGTTCACAATAAGCTTTCATCAGTTTGCTGAGAGGAGTGTGCCTTTTGATCTTGAACTGCACCACTGAGCCATCCTGCCCTGCCACCTTCAGGTTGATGTGCTCATTGTTCTCTGTCTTCACTCCCTCCTGAAAGAGAGAGACACAGAAGTTTGCAGAAAGTTGAGTTGATTGCAAAAAAAAATTACGCAAGGAAATACAAGTAGCTTACTAAAAAATATGGCCTCCAGCATGTGTGATTAATTTGCCCTCCCACAACCACAAAACCCCCTACCTCCCTGGGTCTGACACAATTTAAGGTTGAGGTACAGTATGTCCTTCAATGACTCATGACAAAAGTATAAATAAACTATTCACATCACGTGTGTTAATTACGTTATTTTTACCACCGTTACATGTGTGACATCTGCACCTGGTGAGCACCGATCTGAGGACTGGTGGTTACTGAGCACAGAAAAAGGAGCAACATCACAACTTCAACGATAGCATTAAGCATTAAGCAGGTCAATTGACAATGGCCTACGACAAGGGTGCCCAAACTTTCCCTGGGAGGGCCACGGGCCAAAATTAAACACCTATTGTGTTGTATTGTTAAGATGCAAAATGGTACTAGGATCCCAAGTTCCCATGTATACTGCATTCAAAAAACTGCATAGGATTATTATAAAGTGGGCATGTCTGTAAAGGGGAGACTCGTGGGTACCCATAGAACCCATTTTCAGTCACATATCTTGAGGTCAGAGGTCAAGGGACACCTTGACAAATGGCCATGCCAGTTTTTCCTCGCCAAAATTTAGCCCAACTTTAGAGTGATAGCCTCCTTCCTGACAAGCTAACATGACATGATTGGAAATAATAGCTGTCTTCCCAGCTACAATAAGACTGGCGGCAAAGGACGTCAAAGAGGGACACAAATACCCCACACCTCACCTCCATACCATTATTGACACACAGTACACCTGAACTGAATGGACTGTAATGCTGTGCAATATGCTGCCTTCCACTGTGTAATTGTCCGATATATATTTATTATTTTAAATATTTTTGAGAGTTACACGTTCTTTTAACATGGTCATGGAGCATATATATGCTGTATATTTGTATTCTGGGGGTATCGTTCCTATGCAGAGGGTAGTTTAGTTTATTTATTGACTACACTGAGGGCGTTTTATATTTTAAATAATGCATTTATTTATTTATTGTGTTGAGTTGAATGTGCTACTTATTTTGTACTGTAATTACCTTGTGCCTTTTCTACCCTTTTTTCTTTTCTTAAAGCTGACTCGGTGTAAACTGCTCAGAATTCCAATGTACGTATAGGTGCAAATGGCAAATGAAACTCTTCACTCTTGAATGTAACTTGGTGACATCACCACGTTAAGGAAGAAAAGGACTTCAATCAAAGCGTTTCAGGCAGTTCAGGAGCAGTGTTTCTGAGGGGGAGAGTAACTCCATTTGGCGTGGAGTTTGGGCTTTGTAACTTTGCACAAAAAAACTATATAACACACTAAAGGAAAAGGGGAGAATCACAAAAGCATAATAGGTCTTCTTTAAGCTTCCTCCCCATAGCAGTCGTAAAAGGCTTTAAATGAGCTATGATCTCTATTCAGGACCACCCTCTAAAAATATTTAAGGAACATATTTGCGGTTTTGTCATTTGAGCAAAAAGGTGTTGCCTATTTGTTGTATAAGTAACCTCTAACCATAAACACGAGTCTGGTACGGCCTCCAAAAGACAGTAAAGTCGGTTGGGTCTTTTAATAAAAAAAGGAGGAAAAAAAAGAAAAAGAATTTGCTAACATCTGGCGGGCCAAATCAAAACCTGATGGCAGGCCAACTTTGGCCCGCGGGCCCCACTTTGTATAAAGTGGGCATGTCTGTAAAGGGGAGACTCATGGGTACCAATAGAACCCATTTCCAGTCACATATCTTGAGGTCAGAGGTCAAGGGGACACCTTGCCAGTTTTCCCCCACCAAAATTTAGCCTCCTTCCTGACAAGCTAATATGACATGATTGGGACAATAGAGTCCTTACTGTAGGTTTTCTAGTTTCACATGATGCCACTATCTTCTAACCATAAACCCGAGCCTGGTACGGCCTCCAAAAAGACAGTAATAATAAAAATAAATTGGATTTATATAGCGCCTTTCAGAAACCCCAAGGACACTTTACAAAGGGGGCACACAAAATCATACTAATAAATAACACAGAGGAGTAATTAAAAGAGTGATGTGTAGGAGGAGTCAGCTGGGACCAAAAAGATCTACAGAAAAAGTAGTCGGTTGGGTCTTTTAAGAAGAAAAAAAAAAGAAAAAGAAAAAAATTTGCTAACATCTGGCGGGCCAAATAAAAACCTTATGGCGGCCCAACTTTGGCCCGCGGGCCCCACTTTGGGAATCCCTGGCCTACGATTTATAACAATGCTCAGCGGCCTAGTCAGAAGAGGAATCACAACCAGCACGCCATCAACAATCCCTCTTAATCCTGAGACACTTCTTCCTCTGCGTGATGAGCTGGTAATGATGCGCACGATGAGTATACAGATGAGATCCGTTAACAGATCACAGTTACCGGATCTGTGTTCAAACAATCAGCCTTCATTTGAGGCCCGGTGCTGCTGCTGCTCTGGACACCTTTCTCCGGTTCTTTCTAACATTACCTCGACATATGTAAGCTGTTATCACTACATATTCAATTCATAAAGCTAATGCTGACACTAGTAGTTAAAAATGTGTCATTTAAGTGTCTTTATAATGACCCACAGTTGTTATTTCTTTCATACCGCCTCGTCTCAGGCGCGTTAGCCACGTTAGCTTATGATGCTAACTTCGCCCGCGACCGAGGTAGCGCTAGTTTGCGCTATCAGCCTTCTTTGTAATTATGCGACTGTTATGCGACGATTTGGTCTCAAATGCGGCTTTTCGCAGTGTCATCTGTACAATTATCGCTACACGGATTTGGTGCACACTGTAAAGAAGAGAAAAAACCCGTATAAAATGCGCTGCTCACCTTGGGTTTCTCGTCTGCCATGGCTGCTGCTGGTCTGTGTGTGTCTGCGCCTGTTCTGATGCGGCTGCGCTGTCTGGCGCGCCACTTTGAGTCAGTGAGTGAGTTAGTGAGTTAGTGAGTGGGCTGTGTAGCAGAGAGCTCTCACTTCTGCTGGCTGCTTTCTGCTGCACACACACACAGCTGCGCCAGATTGACTCAGCAGCTCTTGTGAAATGCACCAAATATTTAATTCCACTGCATTTCAAAGTGGAGTATTTCAATTTTTAGACTACTTTATACTTCTACTCCACTATATATTTATATAGTCGTGTATCACAGCTGTTACTCTGCACTATATTCAGTTTTAACAGTTTTCTTCATCTCCTTGTATTTTTATATCTGGTATATTTTTTTGTACTTTGTAGGCAAGGCAAAGCAAGGCAGCTTTATCTGTATAGCACATTTCAGCAACAAGGCAATTCAAAGTGCTTTACATAAACATTCAAGAACATTGTGACAAAATGCAAAAGAACATTAAGAAATAATTAAAACAGTTATGAAAACATAAAAACATTAAAGATTAGAAAATAAAAACAAGCTAAAAATAAAAACTAGGATAGAAGCTAAAATAGCATAAAACACGAAAGAGTAAAAGCTCTTGTGTAGTATCAGATCATTATCTGGTTTAATAAAAGGCAGCCGCAAACAGGAAAGTTTAAAGCTTTGTTTTAAAAGAAGTGAGAGTTGGAGCGGTCTTGCAGGTTTCTGGGAGCTTGTTCCAGATATTTGATGCATAAAAACTGAATGCTGCTTCTTCTGCATGTTTAGTTGTGACTCTGGGGACACTAAGCAGACCTGATCCAGATGAACCTGAGAGGTCTGGATGGTTCATAACATAGCAGAAGATCAGAAATATATTTTGGCCCTATTTCGGCCCCCTTGTACTTTGCACTACTAACTTTTTTACTGCCTTTTTACTAACATGTTTTGCACTATGAAACTGTGATGCTGGAAACTTGAATTTCCCTCGGGATTAATAAAGTTACTATCTATCTATCTATCTATCTATCTATCTATCTATCTATATGTGATAACTACAGTTTTTGGTTACATTGCAAATTCAGATTTTACACACAAAACATATGATGAGCTTATTACCCACTAACAGCAATATAGTAGTTAAAATGACCCCCAACTTGACCACTAATATGCTGCTTACACGTTAATGCATCAGCAATAACAATCCAGTAATATGATATATTTGTTTTGCTCTTTGTCTTCATTTTCAATTGTTATGTTTGTTTTATGTCTGCAACTGTGTAACTGTGCTGCTGCCTATCTTGGCCAGGACACTCTTGGAAAAGAGATTTTTAATTTCAATGAGTTTTTACTCCTGGTTAAATAAATATATAATTAGGGCTGCACCGATCTGACTTTTTCATTTGAAATTTTCTTTTGCATATTCAAAATTCACAATCTTTAAATGTTTTTTTTCACCATAGACTGCATTTCAAGTGGAGTATTTCAATTTTTAGACTACTTTATAGTTCTATGCACCAAATATTTGGAACAAGCCAGCAGAAAACTGCAGGACTATAGCAAGAATTAGAGGACTGATGTCTCAGCAGGATTTGTGTAAAACTAGTCAACGCATTTATCTTCAGCCGACTTGACTACTGTAACGGCGTCTTTACTGCAGCTGATTCAGAACCTGCTGCTGCTAGAGTCCTCACTAAGACCAAGAAAGTGGATCATATCAGTCCAGTTCTGAGGTCTCTACACTGGCTCCCTGTCTCGCTCAGATTCCTCACTAAGACCAAGAAGGTGGATCATATCAGTCCAGTTCTGAGGTCTCTACACTGGCTCCCTGTCTCTCTCAGAGAATTGATTTCAAAATACTCCTGCTGGTTTACAAAGCACTAAATGGTTTAGGGCCAAAATACTATTACTATTCTATTTTAGCTTCTATCCTAGCTTTTATTTTTAGCTTGTTTTTATTTTCTAATCTTCATGTTTTTATGTTTTTATAACTGTTTTAATTATGTCTTAATGTTCTTTTGCACTTTGTCACAATGTTCTTGAATGTTTATGTAAAGCACTTTGAATTGCTCTGTTGCTGAAATGTGCTGTACAGATAAAGCTGCCTTGCCTTGCTTTGCCTTGCCTTACTCCACTACATATGTGATAACTACAGTTACTGGTTACTTTGCAAATTCAGATTTTACACACAGAACCTGTGATGAGTTTATTACCCACCAACAGTAGTAGTAGTACAGTAGTTAAAATTAGCCCCAACTTGACCACTAATATGCTGCTTACACGTTAATGCATCAGCAATAACAATCCAGTAATATGATATATAATTAGGGATGCACCGATCTGACTTTTTCATTTTTTTACTTTTTTTGCATATTCACCATAGAGATGCAATGAAATATATACATATCCGCTGATATTCTAGTCATATAAAAAACTGGAATGATGCATATTTAAAATTCTCAATCTTTGAAATTAACGATTGACTTTTCATTAGTTATGTGTTTATTATGGCAAATCCCAGAATAGCGCTACAGTAACAATGTGAGTAATGTAAAATACAAAAATACACTAGACCAAAGCATTTACCACAGTGTAAAATCACTATATAGTGTTACCTTTCAAGTTTACAGAAAATGACATCATCAATATTGATATATAACAGTGTACACAGTACAATAAGTATCCCAAAGGATATACACTATATTGTTAGGGATCATTCTGCTGCATGAGTACTTTTACTTTTCATACCTTGTTACCCTGCTCAATGCAGGACCTCTACTTGTAATAGCACATTTGAAAACTGTACTATTGCTACCTATTGATTATAATGAAAGGAAATTACACCTCTGACAATGTTGTGGTTAATATGCTGCATTGATATTCGTCCTTAGAGACTGAAAAATGAGGCAAAAATACGTGATAATTGTAATACAAATAAATCCATCTCATTCTTTATTTTTTTTTCCATGCACAGAAATAACTTCAAAAAATATGCAAGGACAAGTTCATTTAACAATCTAAGACAAATAAATACTTTTATAAGAAATATGTAGAGAATCTCCTATATAGCACTAATGGCCCCAGAAAGACAAAAATAAAGAAGTCACAGTTTTTGATTAACACATTGTAAGCTTAGTGCTTTGAATTAACCGTCAAGGTTTTACTATTGATATACAATATTTTCTCCAGGCTTACTCAAAGAAATATTTTACTAGTTTGATATAGGAATCTCCCAAACAAGCTAATAATTTACAGCTGACCCAGGGCAAATAAACTACCCAGCTTGGTTTCCACAACATGGTCTAACAGCAGGAGCAAGGGCAAAGCTATGCACGGCATTTAATTAAAATCAAACAATGTTCCTTTCTGTCTACAGGGATTAATGTCAACTGGTCAGCACTTCTTGAAGCACATCCACTAAATGTATACAATTGATCCTTGCCCTCTATAGCTCATGTTGCACTTACAAAAACGGGCTAATGTCTCTGGCACAAGGCTGCTGTTTTATCTGGAAGGAATTACATTTTTATATTAAAATGCTAGCCAGAGTGCACATCCTGGACATGTAACGACACGTGTAATTCATCAGAATCCACCCTGTTGCTACATAATATAACATAATATAAATTGTCCGTCTGAATATTTGGTAAAATTAAAGACAGACCACTACTGATTTGTGCCTATCTTACTGCAATACTGAAAGTGTCCATCATAAGAAGAGTATGCAGAAGGAATACAGCTGTCGCTTGCAATATCATACAGGACATTAACAGATCTGACACCTCCCTCCCAAAACAAAAAAATAAATAACACACTTCATGTCAATAAATACTGAAAGACTAAAAAGCATAACAAGAGTCTGACCTGTGAGTTTGTATAGAACTCAAAAGACAAGTAAAAGTATTCAGCAGTAACTGTGAGGCATATTGAAAAAAGTCAACTGAGAGTAACTAATTCTTAATGGGCACAATCTGTGAGTGCATTTTATTTAGTAACAGAGCGGCTCTTGTGTTCTCCAGTCCTATGTCTTCAGCATTAAACGTTGTTATCATACATAGTGAGCAGCAAATCATGTGAAATGCAGGTTGTGACCACATGTTCATATGACCCCTGGCTTCACAATCTCCTTCAACGTGTGTTTTTGCTCACTGTCAGTAAATAGGAACATTAAAAATGAGAGCAAAAGGGTATTATAATAATGATAATAATAATAACAACAATAGTAAAAACCTGATAATAACTTAGCAATATTTAACATTACCACCAATTTTCCTACATAACCATCATCCACTTCACGCCACTTGTTACTGCACCACACTGACTACCTTTGTCACTGCAGTAAAGTTTAAGCTGGATGTACGCTACAGGACTTTGGCTACTTCAGTGGGGACATCTCAAGCAGAAAAAAAACTCCTTCAAGGTCCATTAGAGTTTATATTATATTCTTCCAATTTTGCCTAAAAGTCTTCCAATACTGCCCTTTCTCTCAACCTTTGAGCTGCACTGACAAATTAAATTGTCTTGTAGTGTTGGTAGGCCGGGCTATAGAGCCCCCCATCTGTCAGCAGGCGGAAACTCATTCACCTCCCCCACTTCGGAGTGTGACTGCTCTCCCAGCGTGAACGTCAGTTTGTATCTCATCCGAACCTTTTCCTGCAAAACACACACATACACACACACTCAGCACACACACACTCAGCTTGGCAGCTTTCAGTAGCTTGCTGGAACACACAACTAATGTAACGCATTGTCAATGTCAGAGATCATTATGTCCTCAAAGCATACTGGTTGGCATGTAAGACTGTAAGAAGGGGTATTACTGTGCTGTACTGACTTCAAACATATAGATAAAAACACTTGCTGAAGTAAGAAAGTGTTATGTCAATTAATATATTATTTATAAAAGGAACAGTGTGTAGGATTTGGCAACTGAGTACCCCTCCGCTCACTCCTCCCTTTCCAAAACTGTGGTAACGCGAGCCGTCGAGCGCAAAACCGCAGTAACGCCATTCGCCGCGCTCAGAGGCCATCATTACCAACACTACTTTAGGAGCACCGGAAATCAGACGGCGGCTTGAGGTACTATGGTTTTGCACTCTGCGGCTCATAGGGATTCACTGATCCGACTTTTCCAGTCTCAATACCGATAGTGATACCTGGGCTTTGGATATCAACTGAATACTAATCCGGTACCAGTGTTTAATCAATAAGCTGTATGCCTCACTGTGCTTATAGATCCCCCAAAACGCTACACACTGTTCCTTTAATGCATTAAAAATGTATGAAGACCAAAACAGCCCCGGGCTGAGCTTTACCTTGAGAGGATTGGAGAGCAGCACGACCTGAGTGATGGCAGCGGGGGGAAGGATTGGGTTAAAAGGAGCCAGCTCTGTCCCCGAGGGTGCCTGCAGTCTCACTTTCATTGTCTGATGAATTGGCAGAACAGACATCCATGTTCGTTAAATAGAAGCGGCAGCCCACTTAAAATGTAATTTTAAGTCAAATGTTTAATTTAATGAGTTGAACGTCTGCCAAAGAGAATACTTTACATATAAATGCATGCTGTAGCTTCTTATGCAGTAACGGTGATTAACAGAGAGGCACAGCAGGTTTTACCTTGGGCACAGCAGCCTGCAGAGCAATGCTTCCGACAGGCAGCGGGGCTGTGTTAAGCATGGACGCCACCATCACTAGTACATCAGGTCTGCCTGCCGGACAGTCTATGGCAAAATGCAGCAGAACTCGGACCCCGTTTTTGTCATATGCCGTCACAGGACTCACTTTACCTGAAATACAGCACACAAAGGGGAAAAACAAAATGTGATTATTACAGAGATTGTAACAACATGTCTACAGTCATTACAAATACACCATCTCTTATTGCTCCCAATGCACTCTGTACTGAAGGCATATTTTGATGCATGTCCTTCCTGTTGCACATGTGCTGATAAATACTTTCATACCACAATGAAATATCACCCAGTGTCTTTTCCAGTTTTATCAAGTTTGCCACTGTCGCCACTGAGTGGCAGTAAAGTCTAAAGATGAGATTTCCCCCCAATCATTCTCAAATAAGGAGGAAGGTGTTATTTTCTGACTAAAAATCTGTTTATAAAAATGACTTTAGTAAGTGGATTTGATTTTCTTGCAGTGTCATCACCATTATCTATACAACCAATGTGTTTGCCTAAATCGTTTACAAGAGCACAAAGATCTTCATAGACCTAGCCTCTTAATTTTGCTTTAAAGTGCACCAGATTGATGCATTTAACTTTAAAATGTACAACGGACCGCCCAAGGGTCCGAGGTCCACCCACCACAGTCTCAAAAAGTTCTGTGGTAAACACTTTAACTGCACAGAGGGAGCTCTTGCAACCTTGTAAAAAAAACACTTTTGAAAAGTACATTTTCTCTGAAGAGGCCAAACATAATGGACCATAATTAAACTAATGTTTTCACATGAATTCATAGTTGAAGGCCTACAGGAGGTGTAGAAATGGAACTTCAACGTGATGTCCTTGCCAATCTCATATTTTTCTGTCAACCTTTTCCTATATATAATTATGAAAAGCAAAAAGCAAAAAAAAAAACACACTCACAAAAACATACAGTCTATTTCATGGAACTCACTTGGTTTGATGGCATCCAAAGGGACAAAGACATTGGCCAGGGACACCTCTTGTCCCTTGCCTGGGCTGGCCTGGCTCAGAGGGAGGATGGGGGACAGAGAGCGTAACAGAGGGCTGTCGTCTGCCGGTCTCTTGGCAGGTGAGGGGGTGGAGCCTCCTGCCATCCCTCCTAGGAGCAGTGAGGTGGATGTGGTGGAGGTCACACCGAGACTGGAAGACAGAGTAGCAGGAGCGGGTGGATCCTCACTCTTGACCCGAAAGCTGCCAAAGTCCATCCCACTGGGTGTACTGTGTGGACAGTTAAAGAGTCTTTGTCAAAGACATTGCAGATCCCGTCATGCTTAAACATATAGACAAACAGTCAGACAACAAGATAACAGAGGCAGCAAACAATGTGCAGTCAGATTTGGTAACCATTAGTAGAATGCAAAGGCACTTGGCCTTACACTAATTACAAATTAAATCTCAACCACCTGACATTTGAACAAGTGGCAGCTAAAGGGATAGTTTGGGTGTTTTGAAATGGGCTTGTATGAGGAAATTATCCACAGTCAGTGTAATACCTACAGTAGATGACGGTTGGAGAAACAGACAGGAGTACTGGTACGGGAGAAATGCAATGTACTACTGTGGAAGAGGGCAGCAGCAAAACCTGTATATATATTACGCTATAATTAGAATATTTTCCCCGTTTTACCTTGCTATCAGACAGCCCTTTGCGACGGGGAACCGAGGCCGTTGTATCCATCTATGCTCTCTTCAAAGCCACCAGACTCCGCTGACAAAAACAGTAATTTTACCTCGCAAAAACCGGGGGATCCTGGTTTACTGCTGCCTCGATCGGTTAGTTTGTGTTTTTGTGTGACTTTGGTGAAGCTGAACTAACCAAAGTCACGCAATAACAAAAACAAACAAACCGATTAAGGCAGCGGTAGACCAGCAACCCCCGTGTTATGCGAGGTAAAATTACTATTTTGTCAAAGGAGTCAGAAAGGGCTGCCTGACGCGAGGTAAAACGGGGAAAATATGACGTACACTTAAACTGATTTTGATTTTTTTGAGGTGGGCCTCTCTTTTAGGTGGCTAAAATTGTGTTGCTGCTGCCCCCGTCCACAGCAGTGCATTGCTTTGCTCCCGTGCCTGCTTACACTACATGGATGCTGGATAACGTTACAACCTTTTCCCTGGTAACTGTGGTAGTCATGTCAAAGCAAGCGATTGTGCCGATTTGGAAATGAATACATCGACTACGTGTAATTCACAGATGTTTCTGACTCCAAATAACCAGACTTGGGTGCGTTTTTTCCAGTGAGCCAGACTGTATTTCACTGGTGTTTCTGTGTAGCTTGGGTGTGTGACGCAACTATGTCATGGCAGGTGTATTGCGCAGAACCCAAGGAAGCGCATTGAGTATATAGTTGTTTGTATAAGCAGTGCTTGAGAAAGCAGCAACACCACAGGCTAAGCATTCAGCCTGTTCCAAACAGGAATGTTTTGCATGGGCATTGCACTAGCGTTTTGAAATGTAATTTGGACAGTATTCTTAAAAACATTCCTCAAAGCATTTTACCATCCGCTCTGAGTGACGTTGCTTAGTTAAAGTGCTCATAACACCGCTCTTGAAGTGACTGCAGTCATCCACGGATCACTTTGTATCAAAGGCTAATGGAGTCTTCCGGATTACTCTTGTCATTTGGAAACTAGTGGTTCAGATGCACTTGACATCCCATATGACAAAACAGAGTGAACGCTGTTGAGCATCTCAGTGGGCGGAAGTGCATTTAAAGGATTACATCGGTATTTTTCAACCGTGACCCTCTTTTCCCATGTTTTTGTGTCTAAGTGACTAATGGGGGACAACAATTCTTGAAACTGGTCTAGTATTGAGGGAGAGGCCTGCAACCTGCAGCCACGAAACGAGCTGTGAGGGGCAAGGGTGCAGCATCAATGTAAGTGCTTGTTTTTGCCACTGACAGGCTCAGATTGTTATTATAAGTGTCTGACTACATAATGAAAAGGACCCTGCAGAGAAATGAAACCTTTTTCTTACCATTTGCTTGACCCTTTCTGTTTGTTATTGTGTCCAAGTCCCGCTCAAGGAGAAGCCTCGTTGTGAAATCTGAATATCCGTATACTCTGGCTCAAATAAATACGGGCGGCCGAATTCAAAGACCTCATCCACATAATCAAAATCATCTAAATATTCAGCCATGACATTGAAAATCGTTTAGATAACACGAAGCTACGCTTTCTGTACTTCAACACAACAAACTCTGCCCTGCAGGCACTCGCGTTTCCACACTGGATGAATTTCAGAAATTGATGTCCCTATTAGTCAGTTAGACACAAATAAATGGGAGAAAAGAGTTGAAAAATACTGAAGCTACCCTTTAAACTTGAGCATTTAGACACTCAATCAGACCAATCAGTGCCATTTTACACTACATGGGCATGAATCATTTTGGAAAAATATGATCCAGCATCCAAGATATTATGTGTGACAGATGGGCAGGTTGGTGCTGATCCATATTCCCTCTCCAGTTTTACCTCATTGCATAAGTATTACTCACATTTTAGGACTGCCCAGATCCAGCAAGGCAAGGTCCTGCAGATTGTGACTGAGAGAAGTTGAAGTCATGTGGGACGCTCCAGGTGAAGCGGAGACCTGTTGTGGAGTGACAGGGGCGGCTGAGGAAGCAGACGAGCCCATGCTGAATGAGTGAGGAAGAGCAGCTGGGGCCGTGCTGGTGAATACTGAGCCGAGAGGCTGTGGGAACACGACTGATGTTGTTGAGACTGATACTGTAGACACCGGAGTGGTGGAGAAGATGGGGTCGGGGAAGTTTAAAGCAGAGGCAGGTGTAGAAGACCTGGCTGGGCTAACTGGGGCTACCGTCACAGAAAGGGCGTCTGGAAAAAGTGACGATGTAGAGAACGTGGGAACCGAAGGTGAAGTGGTGTTAAAAAAATTAAAATCTTGTCTGGAATCCTGGAATACATGGAAATAAAAAAAACAAAAAAACACTGCTTTTACAAATAAGATAATACTTGATGTTAGTAAAAATTACTGCACTTAAAAGTAAATACCTGTAAAGATGGCAAATGATTGCTCAGGTTTACATGTGTTGATTTACTTGGAACAGGAGCGGGTTCGTTGAAGCCTGTAAAAGTAAACAAAACATGTCACATATGTCATAAGACATGCTCAAAAAACAGTTTATATCCTGCTTTGCCATGAAAAAAAAGAAGATCAACTACATAATATTGTATGTTACCTAAAGATAGTAGCTCTTCGTCCAGCAGAGAGAGTGCTGCAGAGGGTGCACTGGGGCTGGGGAACTGAGGCTTAGTGGCAGCAGACCCACACAGCAGGTCAGCAGGAAGAGACAGGGAAGATGTCGGGGGTTGCTGAGAGACGCTTTGGAAGTCCAGACCCACCAGGTCAATCAGAATCTCCGACTGGTTTGTGCGACCTGTGTTTGTCAGAAGGAGAACTAGAATTACCGCCTCATGGTTGTATGACTTTTTTATCCTG
This sequence comes from Sebastes fasciatus, assembly GCF_043250625.1. Taxonomy (NCBI): domain Eukaryota; kingdom Metazoa; phylum Chordata; class Actinopteri; order Perciformes; family Sebastidae; genus Sebastes; species Sebastes fasciatus. The sequence goes on from NC_133797.1 coordinate 33,615,398, forward strand.
TTAAACATTTATGTGAAATTGTCATAATGAGGATATGAATGATTGAGGTATGGCCAAAAACATGTTTTGTGAGGTCACAGTGACCTTTGACAACCAAAATCTAATCAGTTCATCCGTGAATTCAAGTGGACGTTTGTGCCAAATTGTCCCTCAAGGGCGTTTCTGAGACATCGCGTTCACTAGAATGGACAGGACATACAGACTACCCGATAGCATGCCGTCGCTGGTGCGGAGGCATAAAACACTGGCGGTGGAAAAACAAAGATGTATTCATTTTCAAACAGGCAACACTGTCCGTGTCCATCCATCTGGCAAGCGAAGTTTAAAGGGTCAGTTCACCCAAACACACAATAACTGCTCAACATAATCACAGACCTTGCTGTGAATCGAGGAACTATGGCGTTTTTGCACAATTTCTTAAAAGAAACTTCCCCGTCTCAGTTGATATAGAACAATTTACTGAATCATAAAAAGAGTTGAAACCAAGCTGCTGATAATCACACATTGTGTCGTTTTGCACCTTCACATATAATGACACTTTTTTTGGGTGTAATATCTCACAGCAGCAGCAAAGGCTTGTTTTGACTTGTGATTTCTTATTGTGATTCGTGTGTATGAGATCCATAAATATTCCTGGATAAATAATTATTATTTTATTACCATAGTTACTCACTTTATTACCTCGAGGTATGATAACAATCCAGGCACATGAATTGTACTGAGTTGACATACCAGTATATTCATAGGACATGCTCTTTAACAGTGATCTTGTTCAGATTATTGGATCTTTGTTTGTAACATGCGGCCGATGTGTTCTTTGCACATTGTTATATATTTCCAAACATGGTCTATGTCAGGTTTTTCTGACTACGAGCTTTAATTATGATTACATGGATGCCCATTGTGCATTAAAGAGTTGTGATACACACAAAATGAAAGCTTCTCTTAAAAATATGTCAGAAACTGCATCGTCAAAAGGCCATATTATAATGCTGTAAACATACAATGAGGACACACAATTCTCTGCTCAAACCAGATCAACTTTACCTTGTCTGACTGATAATTGTGTTTGTTGTGCTTCTTCAGTCTCACCATTGATAATCTGTCCTTCCACAATCTTCTTATAGGAATTAATGACATGGGAGAGGTCATCGCTGGCCTGCAGGATGTCTCCTGATAAGTGCATTTTAAAAAGGTTAGGCTGGGATGACGTTTATAACATTTGAACAACAACAACAGAAAAAACATCATTTTTTTCCTCAGTGTTTGCTGAATGTAAGAACTGTGTGAGCAGAATGCTTTTTATGAGTCAAGTTGTTGTTCCGGTCTGATAGGTCTTACGTCAGTACAAGGCCATGACTCAAACTTGTATTAGGATAGCGAGAGCACGTCATCAGAGTCAATAGGACCAAATTACAGGATTTCTTACCCAAGCTGCTGTCATTATCCTCAGTCTCAGTAGCGAGCTGAAACACAGTTTGCCTGAGCTTGTCGCAATCACCATGCAGCTCCTGGAAAAAAATAATAAAAAAACAATTTTGAATCTCACTCAGAAACTGTGTATCATAGGATATGAACAGAAAAGTGTTTCTCATACATAATAAATGTCACTTAAAGATATGAAATTAAAATGTTATGCATTTTCTTTACTTAAAATTTCTGTATTTAAATTACTTTGGGCTGTTCACTGTATATTTCTTTACTTGAGTTCCTCTGAAAGACACTTGATACTTAATGAGGGACATGTTTATCTCAGATTGAGGCTGTTTTCATTGCCTCCTGCAAAGTTTAATAGTACAGTGTGTAGGATTTGGCGGCATCTAGTGGTGTGGTTGCAGATTGCAACCAACTGAGTACCCCTCCGCTCACTCCTCCCTTTCCAAGACTGTGGTAACGTGAGCCGCAGAGTGCAAAACCGTGGCAATGCCATCCTTGGCATAATGACGCTACTTTAGGAGCCAGAAGTCAGATGGTGGCTGTCGGTACCACAGTTTTGCACACTGCAGCTCGTTACCGCAGTTTCACAAGCGTGTTGGAGAACTACGGTGGCCTTCAGGTAACGTAAAAACATGAAAGGCTTTCTCTAGAGCCAGTGTTTGGTTTGTCCGTTCTGGGCTACTGTAGAAACATGGCAGCCGGCTCCTTAAAGAGGACTCGCTCCGTATGTAGATATAAACGGCTCATTCTAAGGTAACGAAAACACAACGATTCTTAGTTTCAGGTGATTATACACTAATGAAAACATTGCTATGAATATTATATTCCATTTCTGCTAAAAGACTCCCCAAAATGTTACACACCGTTCTTTTACATCTAACAGCAGTAAATGATTTTGGACTGCTTTGGGGCTGTTTAGCTAAAGGTTGAACTATTAAGTAAGAGAGTGTTCTCAAAAAGGTCAGTAGAAATGCCAAAGAAATACGTTTATTTGTTTCCAAAGGTCAACTGAGCCCTATCTAATGGGGAACGAACCCTAATGAGCTCCTTGTCTCCGTCCGTGGAGTCTTCCGGACTGAAGTGAGCGAGCATCTCGTTAAGGAGTTTGACGCTGTTGTTGACCGCCTCCAGTGTGCTTTTTTGCTTCTTTGTTTTCTGTGTTCTCACCTCGTCCTGGAGAAGAAAAAAAACAAGTTGAGTTGCACTTGTTGGTAGTACTCATTCAACTTGACTGTTAGTATAAACTCAAGCTTTGAGATGAAAACTGAAGAAAGGTCCATAGTAATTAGTTTCTAACGTGTCTATCAGAAAGCCACCAAAACTGAATTAAAACACAACGATAACAATCAAAACATTTCATCTGACACACACCTCCTTGACCATGTTCTTGATGAGCCGATTGGCCTCTTGCAGATCTTCAGGCTTTTTGCTCTTCAGCAGCTCTGCTAATCTCTGCAGAGAAAATAAACACTCAAACTCATTTCCCACAGATTTTCTCAGACACAAGCAGCAAAGCCATTAAGCTCCCAGACCCTGAAAAAACAAAACTCATCCATAGATCAACTGCAGTCAACACAAAGTAAACATGCAGTCACGACAGTGAGGTATTGGAGCGAAAAAAATAAACAAGAGCAGTGTCGTAAATGCACATTAAATATGACCCATTTTTCTGTGGGATGCCACAGCCTTCAGTCAGTGATGAAACAGCGAGAGAGGGCAAGAAAGATCCTCTTTTGATCATTTAAAACCTCTCAAATGGAGAGTATGTAGTGAGAAAATCCTGCAATAGAAATGTCCATCAAAGGTTAACTTTGGTATATTTCAACCTGGAACATATTTACTCATGTTTTTGTGTATAACTGACTAATGGGGACAACTTTTTTTTTTAAATTGGTCCAGTATTGTGTAAGAACGCTTCAGACAGCAGCCGCTAAACGGGCTGCAATGTAATCCTTCGAGGCAATTCCTCACAGTCAATTTACGTCCACTAAGAGTGCTTGTTTTTGCCACTGACAGACTGAGATTGTTATTATGAGTGTCTGACAACATTATGGAAAGGACCCTACATCTTTTGCTTGATCTGGTCTGTTTGTTACTGTGTGCCTCGCTCAGAGAAGTCAAGTCCTGAAATTCAAACTCTGACGACATCGGCACTCCTCCTAAAGAAAAACGTTTTATTTCTCTGTAGGTTCTATAATGTTGTCAGACACTTATAATGACAATCTCAGCCTGTCAGTGGCGAAAACAAGCACTTCTAGTGGACGTAAATTGCTCCGAGCGATTACATGGCAGCCCATTTAGGGGCTGCTGTCTGCAGCGCTCTGCCTCAGTACTGAACCAATTTAAAAAAAATAGTTGTCCCCATTAGTCAGTTGGACACAGAAACATGGGAAAATAGGGTCCAGGAAAAGTTACCCTTTAAAGAATGACAAAAACATGAAAGTATGTTGCTATGAAAACATAAAAATAGGCTGCATGCACACAGAAAAATTAAAGGAACAGTGCAACATTTTGGGTAATAAGCTTTTTTGCTTTCTTAAGGAAAGTCAGAAGGGAGGGTTGATACCACTCCCATACCTGTCCACTAAATGTGAAGCTACAGCCAGGAGATTAGCTTAGTTTAGCATAAAGACTGGAAACAGCGAAAACAGCTTAAGTTGGCTCTATCCAAAAGTCCCAAAAATCCAACTTCTCAGCCTCTCTAAAGCTAAAAATGTAACATGTTATATCTTGTTTGTTTAATCCATAAAAAAACTGAAGTAAAAACAACAGACTGTGGGTTTAGGGGAGTTATGTGCTGGAATGTTTCTTGCAGGGGGTAGCGTCTTTCTGGAGCTAGGCTTGCCGTGTCCTGCATGTAGGTTCATATGTAATGGACATATGCGTGGTATCGATGTTCTCATGTAACTCTCGGCAAGAAAAGCGAAAAAGGCTATTTCCAAAAAAATGTCAAACTATTCCTTTAATAGTCATCAACAAGGTGGGTCTGACTAAATATGCAGGCACTCAGATACTTCAACTACAGAGGTACCAAATGATCTACACTGTGCCAATAAAGCAATTCATTGAAAATCTGAATCTGTAACAGAGATAAAACAAGAGAAAGAGAGAACAATGTGCAGTGAGTGAGCTGCAGTGGCCACATCCAAAAATAATTCCTTCTTACCTTGCTCTTCTTCTCGTCATCAAACACAGGATTGGCGGGACGCGGAGAAGACGATGGTAATAATGTAACATCAACATGGATTTCTGGGTCAACTGAAATAATACCTAAAATAAAAATGACAACAGACAGCTATTTTAATGCCGGTTTCGGGGACAAACAAAATTAGAGTCATGAGCACAACACTGTCATAACCAACTGCTCAGTGTATTATTTTTGGATGTCACTATTATGCAACCATATTGTTTTACTGTGCATCATATATTATCAACATATTTTTTTTTAAGTGTCTCACCCTGTGACTTCAGCATCTCGTACGCTTCATAGATCTTTGCATCATCTGGTAGCGACACAGTCCAACTGTACAGCATCTCGATCACTTTTGTCTTCACTTTCTCTGACACGTTGTCTCCTAGATACTAAAAAATAATAAATGCACAGCTTAGGATGACAACATACTTTAATTTAAAGGTCCCATATAGTAAAAAGTGAGATTTTCATCTTTTATATTATAAAGCAGGTTTAAGTGCTATATAAATACTGTTAAACTATCAAAATGCTCAATATACGCAGAAATACACACAGTATTCAGAAATTGTGCGTTTGAAACAAGCCGTTAGGATTTCTGTCCATTTGTGATGTCACAAATATACAATATTTAGATCATTACACGGTTTTAAATGTAAACATTCTAAATGTGTCCCAGTTTATTTCCTGTTGCAGTGTATGTAAATAACATTAGCTGACAGGAAGTAAACATGGACCCAAACTGCTGCCTAGCAACGCAATTCTGTTGCAATTCTGTTGAAATGCACTAAAACGGAGCGTTTCAGACAGAGGGTAATTACAGGAATATTCAGGCAGACAGTATGAGGAAAATAAAGTTTTGTTTTTTTTACATTACAGCATGTAAACATGTTCTATTAGAAACACAAAATACAAGTATGAACCTGAAAATGAGCACGATATGGGACCTTTAAGAAAACATAGCCCTTATTAGTGGAACATTTGTGTTACTTACTTTGGGTGAAACCACCTTAATTAATTCATTTAAAAACCTAAATTTCCCAACTTCACTGTGAAACCGTCGCCCGCAGTTCTTCATACAAGTCTCGAGAACCTACAAAAAGGAAAACAAGTTAAAGATAAATATCTTCTTCCACTTTCTGCGGAAGGGTATCACGGTGAAGTGATTAAAGCACCGACCGTTAATGCTTGGATCGCCTCCCATTCCTGAGGGGACTGGATCTTGTGAGCCAACAGTCTGACGGATATTTGTGGGCTGGAAAATTATGACAGAACGAAACAATGAGTGCAGTAACAAAAGCCTTTTATAATAAGATCCACGTGTTCATCACAATGAGGACACAGATGACTAACATTAGATGGGCATGATTCAAATTATGTGTGGTGGACCATGTGACCGTACCCTTCCAGTTCCTTATTGACTTGGTCACAGAATCCCATTATATACTCCCAGTCTTCCTGTCTGTTGGAAGGGTTGGTGGCTTTGTCTGGGGAAAAAAAAAAAAAAGAGAAGGAGGTGATCTCTCATGTCCTTATAGCACATTTCAAATCATGCCAATAGACCCACCTTTGGTAAACCTGGAAAGCTGATGAAGGCTGGAGCTGAATTCAACCCCCTAAGCATCAGTTGTTATCAAACGTTTTCAGGTTATCTTACTTTATCTCTCTAATAGCCTCCAGACACTTCACTGATCCAAGCCTTGTTTGAACTTGGGTAAGTTAGAGCTAGTGATGTGTTGATCGCGAACGAGTCGGCTCTTTGAGGCGCGCTGACGGTCTACAGGTACAGAGCATGAGGGAGAGGAGGAGAGAAAGAGAAAGGAGTGCGGTGCGCGAATAGCAGACAAGATGAGTGACAATCGGAAACGAAGCAGCATGTAAAATTATGGTATTCTGGAAATTATAAGGGTTAGTATAATTAAATTGAATAATTTAAAAGGGACTGTTTGTAACTTTTTAAACGTATAAATCTACTGGGTCGGTTTCCCATGCGCGGTCGCAAATGTGCGCTCCAGTGTGGCTACGCTGATCAGACAAGACTCCAACACAAACTACACAGAAGCACCAAAACCGCAAAGTTATATCTGGTGATGCCCGTCTGTTAAACAGTGTCAACTCTTCCTACTCCAGCCCCCCGACCACGGCCAGAAGACACAGGGGAGACCGTAGCTTTGGTCTCCAGGACCGGAGTCTCTGCTCCTCTGCCTTCCTGCTTGCCTTCACTCACACACAGCACGCGTTCTCGCGCTCCACTCTCACGTGCATGCACGCACACTACACACTGCAGAAGAGTTAGTAGCTCTGAGAATATCTAGTGAATGCACAGTGGACGTTTGTGCAGAAATAAATGCTGCAGCTCCTCCAGACCAACAGAGGTTTTCAGTGTCTTGTGAAGTGACGGAGCTCCGCAGCGAGAAACGTTATCGTCTCCGACTGAGTGCCGGTTTCTCCCTGCGGGCGCAGTCAGGTGACAATAACGTTTCTCTTCCTACTTCAGCCCCGGCACTGACTCACTAGGATCAGCACTGATTCATGGAGAGACCTTCGTCTGGTCAGCTAACATTACTGCCAAACAGCTGAAATATAGAGTGATATTGTGGTTTTAGCTGACGTGTGTCGCCTCACTGTTTTGAGCGATGCTCGTTCATGTGTATGTAGAGCGAGCAAGCGCGAGCACAACGCTGACTTTCGTTGACTTAACGGCCACAGGTGTCGCTGTTAACAAGCATTTCTGAAAGTTACAAACAGTCCCTTTAAGTGATATATCTGCACACATACTAATCATAGGTCAAAACAGCTAAAGCTAAATTTGGCAGAACTATAAAAGGCAGAAGCTGTAAAATGAGCCGTTTGGGAGCCGAAAGAGCCGGATCTTCTTGGTGAGCTGAGTCAAATGATCTGGCTCACTAAAAAGAGACGGAATTCCCATCACTGGTTAGCGCCTGTAGGTGTTTACAAAGGTCTTTAACACCAAAATGTAAAGACATAATGTGGCTCACCAACACAATAATCACACAATGCATTTCAACATTTCACTATAAGTCCAGGCCACAAGTCTAAACCAAACCAGCAGAGCTTATTATGTCTAGAGACCTCCATCAGTGTCTGTTGGCCAGCAGCTGTCTGCGTTTAGCCACTTTCTCACAACACAGACGAATTAAAGCACGATTACTGCTCAGTTTCAGCGATGTCATTTGAGTCCAACTATTGTTTCAGACACCCACGGTTATACAGCACATTAGTACGCACCTCTAACGTGAATAAACGACGTGAAAAGGCAGTTTAAGTGTGAACTTACTGAGCAAGGACTCCAGAGATTCTCCATCGTCCGCCATGTTTGCTCTCTGTGAAGGCAAACAACGCGTGACGCCTGATGCCTTCACGGACTGTCGGACAAATGGGCGTTGATAATTGCTAGTTCTTCTTTCTTCTTCTTCTCTCAAGTTTGAATGGCGGATTGCAAACAGATTAAAGATGCATACCGCCACCTACTGTGCAGGAGTACTACTACTACTACTACTAGTATCATTTAAACCTATTTCTTATATCCTATAAAGGAAAACAGTGCCATCTTGGCGACTCCTTCTGTTCCAAGTATCCCAATCAGATCCCATTCCCATCCAGCCTCTCAGACTTTATGATTAAAGGTCCCATATTCCTGCTTATTTTCAGGTTCATACTTGTATTTTGTGTTTCTACTAGAACATGTTTACATGCTGTAATGTTAAAAAAAAAACTTTCTTTTCCTCATACTGTCAGCCTGAATATGCCTGTATTAACCCTCCGTCTGAAACGCTCCGTTTTAGCGCATTTTGACAGAATTGCAACAGAATTGCGTTGCTGGGCAACAGCTTGGGTTCATGTGTACTTCCTGTCAGCTGATGACATTCACATACACTGCAACAGAAAATAAACTGGGACACATTTAGAATGTTTACGTTTAAAATTGTGTCATGATCTAAATATTGTATATTTGTGACATGACAAATGGACAGAAATCCTAACGGCTCCGTATACTGAGCATTCTGATAGTTTAACAGTATTTATATCGGACTTAAACCTGCTTTATAATAAAAAAAAAACATGAAAATCTCACTTTTTTATAATATGGAACCTTTAAATCTTTGTCTTTCTGCTTCATACTTGGTGCAGTACAATGAAATACATTCAACATTTTCTTTAAAGGTGCTATTGATAACATCGATAACATTCAGCCACTAGATGCCGCATTCTCCCTCCCCTGTTAAATTGGATTTACTTCACAACAAGTCGTTGCCAGGCACTTACCGTCAATCTCAGCCATTTATCAGTTTTTTCCACACTATGGTTGTGTCCAAAATTCCATACTAACATGCTATTTAGTACGCTAAAACAGTAGATATTTTAGTATCACAAACCTTAGTATGAAACCAATAGTATGCAAATTGCATATTACAGTATGCAACGCTGGACACTTAGCGGCATAAATATCCCATAATGCAATGCGGTAGTGACGACAACGTTCATAACAGACCTTGAGGGACAGCACTGTAACGTCAATAATGCTTCAATTTAACTGTAAGTATAAGATTTAACTTTGCTAGATGTAACATATTTTAAATTAATTAAGACTTTGATTCTCACAAACCGTTGTTTTGGTCATGTGAGGTTGGCACGGGTTACCATGGTTACACGTCTCTCAGGAATTGACAACGTAAAAGTACTGCTCAGTGCGTCCGAGTAGATACATACTACTGTTTAATCACACAAAAGTATGTTGAATGATAGTACACATAATGAGTATGTAGTACATAGTATGCGATTCTTCCACAGAGATAAACAAAAACATTAATTTTGGACCCGTCCAAATTTTTAAAATGATTAATTCACAGTCATAATAATGTTTTCAGGAAAAGCCATACATTTATTCAGCACTTTTCTAAAAGCTCTCCAGATTTTTTTTTTTTTTTAAATATTAGTCTACATAAAAATTTTATCAATAAGACCTTTAACTCTACAGTTTCCACACTTGTCACCGTTCCTTTTCCCCAGCACAAACATAGTACCATTTAAACCTATATGGTCCAATCTAAGTCTATCTGTGATGATTTCCTCCCTTCTGTTCTTTTCTTTATTGCACTTTTTCTATGACTGCCTTTTGCATTCTGTGATACCTCCTTCCATTTCGGTCTTCATTATACTTTTTCTTCAACTTCTCTATTCCTATCTTCTTAACCACTGCTTTTCAAATCCCATTTCCTCTACCAAGTGATATTGGCACAGGTATTTCATTTTGTAGGGCCTGTTTTGCAAGCCTGTGAGCAAAGTCATTCCCTCTCAGCCCCTCGTGTGCTGCACCAACTCTGTGTAGTCTTAGCAAACACAATTCAAAGAGTAAATCCTCCCTCATTGAGTGATGTTTGTTGACTGTATGCTTTTAATGACAGCTGTTGAGCTCAACCCAGTAAGCGAGTGAAAGCTTTTCGTTCCTTAAGTCTAGCGGTGTCTCAGCTGCTTCAATTAGACCGCCGTTAGTTGTCTTAATAGTCCCAATGAATGGTATTAATGCTCTATACTGCAGAAGTTAGTTTGATGATCCATTGACATGTTTGTATGATTGGGTAAAGCCTGAATTTTTCTTCATTGACTATATGAACAATGATTTTATTTAATGATAATATTTCTATGTTAGTGATTACTATATAGTTACATGTCTCTTTTTTCCCTTTAACTTTTAGGTGTCACACTCACAATTACATGCATATTAGACATCCCTCTCTTAAGTCTGCTGACAAGGTGGCTAGCCTCATACATATTGGTACACGTGTTGTCATAACACTCACAGCTTTATGCATCTGTATATTACCATTAGTGGTGCCTAAACCAAAATGCATCTGGCTTTCACAGCCCAGCGGTGATTATAGACTACATCCTGAAGAAACAATAATTTGAAGGAGGAGACCAAAGTAACAAAAAGGCCTCTCTGCTTCACCTGTGTCCCTATACTTTGTGATCGTCTCCTTGTATCGTTCACTCTTCATTTTTGTTCTAGTTTCTATAAACAGTGTTTCACATTAGTTTATAAAAATAATCACCGTCCCTTTTCCTCCTCTAGAGGTGATCATGAATGTTTTGTTTGTATATGTCAGAGCTTAATATCTGCCATACTGTTTTTGGGATATTATGATTAATATAAGTAAAGCAAATTGTCTTAAAAAAAGCCACGTCATACTTTTATCAGATGGTTATTTTGTTTGTTTTAAGGTTGAACTTTGAGATACCAGCTTCTAGAAATAAAATAGAGTAAAACAACTTTGTTATAAGACACCAGCCAGTTACAAAGAATACCAATAAATAAATCATGGACATCAACCAAGCTGGTTCCCTGCTTTGTATGGTGGCAAGTTTCTGTCTGGCCTCGCTTCCTGACTCTGCAGCCCTTCACCACAAAGGCAGCATCTGACCCCAGGAAGCTAAAGGCACCTGTGGGCCATTACGACCTTTTTCCTGACATCATGCCACGAAATCTCTTTTTCAGCAACAGCTCATCCTCCCTCACATGGAGATCAGACTACCAAACTCCTCCACTAACACATCTCTAACCTCCACTGTCTGAGTTTTGTCTGCTCCCGCCTGAGGTGTGACTGCAAGAGCAACAGCAGGGATCTTGACCTCAAGTTGTCCTCAGCAACCGCGGTGGCTCCAGCTCAAATAAGACACGGATTACAAAGCTACAGCGTAACAGGTGGCACAGCTCGTGGGACAGATCAGAAGTACAACGCCATCAGCCTGTAGCTCACCTTGCGTGGGCTTCTGAAGACAGGAGTTGCATAATACTTCACCATCCAACCTCACATTTCATACACCCCTTGGGGGGAGCTGACATGTGGCTCAAGGTCGAGTCTGAGGCGGCCCACAGTCAATGCTGTGATGCTCCTCTTCCAGCTGTTGTTTCTACATCTGTCCAGAATCTGTATCTCACAGCTCCTTTAACTGTGTGGCCACGTGGTGGCGCTAACAGCTCAGAGAGGACCTACAGTGTGTAATGTTGTCCCTGTTCAGCAGTGAAATAAAGCAGCATGTGTGTCACAGTTTTTCCCCACTGGTCCTCAGCACTCTTTATCTTTTAAATTGCACTGTTTGTGCGGTGAGGACTGAGGATGGTGAGGACGTTTAATGGAGTTTATACAGCTCTAACCAGCAACAAGAGGAGTGATCAGGCTGACAAGCAGGTATGTTTCAAAGACACACAAGCACAGAGGCTCTCTCACTGTCGTCTCAGCTGAATAAATGCGGATTCACGCTGTGCAAGCAACTGCTGGTACACTAATTCTATGTCTCATAATGGACAGGCCCATTAAGTCAGCATCGGAAACAACGTGATGACAAAGCGTTCATCTGCCATAGTTCATTTAAATAAGATTTATAGTGTTTCCTTCCTCAGCACCTGCTTTTGTGTGGGGAAATTGTTTTGTTTTGTTTTGTTTCTTTTGTTCTTCTCAGGGAATTCAGTTTAGAGCCACGCATCAGAAGCCAGTCAATAAAGCTGTGGGAGGATCACTGCTCCCTACCAACGTATAAACCTTTAAAGTAATGAATTGTCTTTTATAGAGGTAAATGTGGGTGGAAGAATGGTGCATGCATTTGACATCCTTGTCACAAAAACCAAAGAACCTAATATTGTGTTTTGTGCAAATAAAGCACGACACCAAGGCTTTGACAAACACATTTTAGTGTTTTTACTTTTACACAAAGGATTAAACATACCACCCATACACATCCATACCAGCTCTATTAATCCCATACAATATGCAAGTGCATGGCGCCACCATGCCAATTACATCGGTATAATGCACTGCTGTGAGATAAATTAAAGATATTTGCGCAGAAGACTAATATATTAAACGAGTCTCAGCCATGTGTGTGAATTAATCACATTAGAAAATATTATTTCAGCTCATGATTTGCTTCCGAATAATCACTCAGAGATCGTCAGCTCTGATGGATGCAAGACATTAGAGCCTTGAGTTTGAAATCAGAAGTAATTGACTCAACATTGAGGAGTTCAAATGTAGATATCACACAACTGTTCTCTCCTCATCATCAGTCTTTCTCTCCAGGCCCAACATGGTTTAATGAAACCACATCTCTGCGTTCTGCAACAGCACCATTCTTTAGCAATAAATGATTGAAAGGATGAAACATGACTCCCTTGATGAATGTTTTAGTGTTTTTATGCTGGATATACATGTGCATTGTAGTAAATATAAAGAACACACTCCACAATGCACACGTACGCACGCACGCACGCACGCACGCACGCACGCACGCACACACACACACACACAGTAAAAAAATTAAAATTCATATGCACGTATTTGTCTAGTATTCCCGCGGAGCAACATACTCTGCGTTGCAGTTAATCATCATCTAGGCTCCACAAACTACTTTAATTCTTACGAGTAACTACACATGCACAATGCAATTAAAAAGTGTTGCCTTCAGGGTAAAAAAAAAAAACTCTCTATGGCTAATTTCCAATTCATTAAAATCCAGTCATTCAGAAACATGGGTTTTTCAAGGACGGTTGCTTACACTTTTGCTTTCATTTGCTGGTATGCATCCATAACCTCAGAAACAAAAACTCATTAACATGGTTGACTTAAGTTTAGCAGCAAACTCATTGGCACCTAAATGCCTATCTGAGCTGTTCAAAACACAGCTGATAAAGAAAGCAAAATCCATTATATCTGACAGCACCCACCTCCTGCATTCAATACTTTCCGCCTCAGACAGAACTAACAGATAGAAATTCTTTCATGCCCTCTGACATTTCACTGCTCAACTCTGTAAAGTACAAGTAGCATCAGCACATCCCCAACCATGCCCGTTCTTTTCACTTGTATTCTAACTTTTCGTACTCCATGTGTTCACCTTTTTTTACTCCTGTATTAATGGGTTTTTAGTATGTGGTTATGTATTTTTTATAGGGCTGTCAATCAATTAAAATATTAATCGCATGATTGTCCATAGTTAAGCAAATTGTGTTCAAAATGTACCTTAAAGGGAGATTTGTTAAGTATTTAATACTCTTATCAACATGGGAGTGGGCAAATATGCTTGCTTTATTCAAATGTATGTATATATTTATTATTAGAAACCAATTGACAACACAAAACAATGACAAATATTGTCAAGAAACCCTCACATGTACTGCATTTAGCATAACAAAACAACATGGTAAACTGAAGCCCAACAGGCAACAACAGCTGTCAGTGTGTGAGTGTGCTGACTTGACTATGACTTGCCTCAAACTGCATGTAATTATCATAAAATGGGCATGTCTGTAAAGGGGAGACTCGACGGTACCCATAGAACCCATTTTCATTCACATCTTGAGGTCAGAGGTCAAGGGACCCCTTTGAAAATTGCCATGCCAGGTCATCCTCGTCAAAATTCAGCGCTAGTTTGGAGCGTTATTTAGCCTCCTCCCCGACAAGCTAGTATGACATAGTTGGTACCAATGCATTCCTGAGGTTTTTCTAGTTTCTAGCTTTAAACCTGAGCCTGTTACAACTTAAAAATCAAAAGTTTTGTTAATGCATTAAAGAAATTAGTGGCGTTAAAACGAATTTGCTTCAATGCATTATTATTGCGTTAACTTTGACGGCCCTAATTTTTTTATCTTAAATGTCTAGCCCAGTGAGCTATCTCTGCAAAATACAACCAGATGTAGTAGGACATCCTGGTATTTTTGGCATACTGCATTTGACATATTATAATATCAACATACAAAACAAAGGATAGGGACCCTATTATTAAAATTGACGCAGCACACCACACATTACATAAAAGTAATTAAAAACTGTATCATTAAACTTATCCAGCATAATGCGTTTTGATCGTCTCAACTGGCATCTTGTCATTGATCTGTTTTTAGCAGACGTGTCCGGTGGCAAGTTTTTTTTCAAGGCGATAAAACTCAAAATAATAGTGTGTCAATACAATAAATGATTGTTACCGCCACCACATTGATTATGAATAATCCACACAAAACACCCTAACCTAACCCTCTTTACTTCATTTGAGATCTGTGCAGATTTGAGGAATAACAGCCCGCCTGCTCTGCTCATCTCTGGTGTAGCACGGCCGTGTCAAAAGACATGCTTCTTTTGCTTTTCATTTCATCAGGTACGGTTACTTTTCACATTGTGTCACATAATTGTAGGGGAAACTGCCGTACTGTCCTTTGCACGTTCCTTTCCACCAGTTGGCATCAGACCGATCCACGACCTGAATGATGTCTCCAGACTTGAAGCTCAGCTCGCCGTTCTCCTTAGGCTCAAAGTCAAACATCGCCCGCACACTCTACATAAGGAAAAAGATACAACAGATACAACAGTTGCAGTAGTTTGTTTTCTTTGTTACTTTGATTTAGTAACTCCTTAGTTGATTGTTAATCTGCAGTGATACAGATTTTCTTTTGAAAAACAAAATGAAATTACGGTCTGATTAAAATTTAATAAGTGAGTGATGGATGACTAATTCTTAAATTTCCTCTGGATATAGTCGGATCACTGTCATAATTTATATTCCTCTTTCATCCCCCAGGACATTCACATATAATTATGACATGGCATCATCTCTTCTCAGTATAATGGATGTTAAAAAGGAATCCCCAACAAATGCACCATTCCAGGAGACTTCTCAATCAGTGTGCACTGTTTGAAAGGAAAAAATAATTAATACAAACAAATCTTTAAAAGTGGGGATAAAAATCTTTTGGTGTCTTGACCAAGTAAATACTCCACATGAAACACACTGGATGACACCTGAGTAAACTCTGCCCCCTGATGAGGTCCATCAAATACGTCTGAAAGCTCTGGTAAAAAAAGAAAGAAAAAAAAAGCGCACATTGTGATGAGAGTTTTTATTTAAAACTGCTGTTAAGGTCAAAATCTGATATGATCGAAAGCTCCGGATCAGCTACTAAAAGGATCTTGTGGTAATCTTGTGTGCATGCATATTTTACTGTGAGCCTTTCAGTGCACACCTCTGTCCTCTAGATTTTGTGTAAGCACGAGAGCGTGCATGTCTAAGCCCTGTAAATGTGTATTTGTCATGTCTGACCTGTGGATCATGGATTCCCTCGGTGTCTTGGAGATAGATTGTTTCGTTGCGGATCACAGAGGACGTGTAGTGATATGACACTAGTTGGTTCAATGAGTTGAACTTTATAACCCAGAGGAAATACATTCCTGAGCCGTCACGCAAGACCTTGAGGTGCTGGACAGTGTTGCCGGACCTGAGGAGGGTGAAGAACAAAGAGATTTTAAAAACATGGAGAAGGTTTTGTTATGTTTGTTGATCTTGGAAAGCTAAAAAGTGAAAAGGGCAACTTAAATAGGCTAAGATGATACCTGAAAAACTTCAAAGCACCGCACAGGATGTCACATACTTTCAACTTTTTAATTTTTTTTTATTGGTGTAAAGGGCAGTACGCAAACAGGGACACAATACACAATATGTACACAATACATAGGAATAGACAGAAACAGGAATAGACAAAACGAGACGGACAAAACAAAGCACAACATACATAAACAAAACCAGAAAAAAACAAAAAACAATAAAATAGATAACTAGAATAACTAGAACCTCTCTGTGCAGCTTGCGCCATCATCCACGTGTATTTTTGTTTATGTTGAAATCAGCTGCATCGTAAAACACTTCATTCAAACTGCACAGAAACAAAATAAAACTCACCTAAACCGTCGTCATTACTCTTTCCAACAATCACCAAGTGTGCTTTGGTTGAACTCAACTGTAATTTCACAGAGTTTAATGTGAAAAAACGATTCTACAGTTGTTCCCCCCCACCTCTCCCGCTCTCTCTCTGTCTCTCTCTCTGAAGGAAAGAAGACGGGGTCATGCGTCATCAACGCGTCATCAGTTACACTGCACATGTGTTATGAGGTCTTAATGTTCTGGCTGATCGTAATGCTTAAAATAATTCCTGAATCCTGATCGCCACCAAAATCGAATGGATTGTTCATTGTGCCACACCCCACCCTTCCAAAAAATGTCATTCAAATCCATCACAGACTTTTGGAGAAATCCTGCAAACGGACAAACAAACAAACAAACAAACCAACGCCGGTGAAAACATAACCTCCGTCCTAAGCCTTCGGCCTTGGCGGAGGTAACAGTATTATTGTTATTATAAATATTCAAACCAGTCGTTGTTTCGTTGTTGCGTGTATATTTGAAACTGATAGAGAAGAGAGAGGGAAGCCTGAGCAAATACTAATAAAAAAATATATAATAATAATAATAATAATAATAAAGGAAGTCTAATCCAATTTGACATTTCTTTCCCACAAATTACAATATAAACATTTCTTGTTGTGTATCAAACATTAAAAATAATGTTCTGCCACTTTAACATTTAATATTATTATTGACCTTTATTTTAAATCCAATTGAGATTGTAATCTAATTAATCAAAAGTGTACCTGAGTGCATACAAATATTCATAAAGCCAATACCGGGAAATTAATTTGCTATCAAAGAAAACAAACAATTAATAAAATTCAATAAAACAAGTGGACACAATGAAAACACATAAAATACAAACATCACATGCAGGAGACAACGTTTCAATCTCCAGCTGTACAACAAGGGAGACGGTGAAAATGAAGCCCTGCCATTTTCATCAAGTTGCATCATAAGTAACAGTGAGACCCAGCGAGGCCGGAGCTCAGATGAAATGTGTTTTTCACATTCTGTCCTCGCACACACGCGGTAGAAAGTGACAGCTTGCTTTGACGAAACGTTAAAGATCAATGATTAAACTGTCAGATTGACACAAAGAAGTCACCTTGGACGAGGCAGGCCTGTCAAAGAAAAACAAAACTGTCTAGACTACAATCTGTGCATCTATCGAGCTCTTAGTATATAACTTATACATTGGTGATAAAACACTTCCTTTAGCACCCCTTCAAATCCAGAGTCCACCCACACAGGAAGACATTTTGACATGTCACAGGTGTAAATGATCAAATTAATGATGGCTAAATTCTAGTTAGCTGCTTCAGCTTCAGGGTCCTGCTATGCGCTGACTCACTGTCACACTGTCATGACTTACTGGGTTATTGAATAGAACAGAGCCGTCATTAATGTTATTAGTAACACCTGTGTTTTTCCTACTATGACAAGTCAAACAATGTCTCAAGCCTGTGCGGTCACACACAGGGGGCTTGATTGTTAAAAGGCAGGGTCGGTAATGATGAGAAAACTAACAAGAGATTTAAAAAAAATATTCAACCGAAAAAAGCAAGCCCAGTGTTGCCAACTCTTTTCCAATGAAAGTAGCGAGCAGCACGAACTCCAAAAGTCGCTAAATCTAAACAAGAAAGTTGCCAAATTTTCTTTTTATTTGTCAAAGCATTTGATTTATCGATTGCTGTGTCAGGATGTAATGGAAATTTCAACAAATATAACTAGGGCTGTCAATCGATTAAAATATTGAATCGCGATTAATCGCATGATTTTCCATAGTTAATTGCAAATTATTCGCACATTTTTTATATTCAAAATATCCATTAAAGGGAGATTTGTCAAGTATTTAATACTCTTATCAACATGGGAGTGGACATATACTGCATTTAGCATTAAAAATATGCACAAATCATAACACGGCAAACTCAAGCCCAACAGGCAACAATAACTGTCAGTGTGTCAGTGTGCTGACTTGACTATGACTTGCCCCAAACAGCATGTGATTATCATAAAGTGGGTATGTCTGTAAAGGGGAGACTTGTGGGTACCCATAGAACCCATTTTCATTTACATATCTTGAGGTCAGAGGTCAAGGGACCTCTTTGAAAATGGCCAAAATTTAGCGCAAGTTTGGAGCGTTATTTAGCCTCCTTCGTTACAAGATAGTAGTATGGTTGGATATTTATGAATGGATTCCTTAGGTTTTTCTAGTTTTATATGATACCAGTATCTTCACTCTAGCTTTAAAACTGAGCCCTCTACAACCTAAAAACCGCAAGTTGCGTTAATGCGTTAAAGAAATAAGTGCAGTTAAAACAAATTTGCGTTAACGCGTTATTATCGTTTTAACTTTGACAGCACTAAATATAACAAAAAGTGCATTTGAACAGTACTATAAACCTTTAAAGGGAAATGTGAACATTTGGCCATGATGGCAAACTGCTTGTTGCACGGCGGGGAAACCTGTTTATTGTTGCAGCAGGTATAACGTTGAATGTCTATCAGCTGATAATCAAACAGCAGCAGGTGGTCGAGATGCAGTGGTTAACTTAAATGTGATCTTTTTCTCAAGTGTTGACAGAGACGGTATAGTGCCTTTTCCGTTTGGATTCAACCATTCGAGCCACCTAATCCTCCCATGACAGAGCAGCAGGTTGTATGGGGTTAAAAATCTAAAAAAGTTAAAAATAGTCTTGAAGAAAACAAGATGAAATGCGAGAAATGCTGATATTGGCGTCAAAGGACCTGAAAGCCAGGCTGAACCTGTATTAATGAGACGCCCTTGAGACCAAAACATTCAGGCAGCCATCGTCAACTCATCAACTCCAAAATGTCAAATCAGGACGTTTCCCTCAGGTGGCTTTCAAAGTGGTAATTAAACTTCGTTCCACAGCATCCTCTTGTGTTTCTGATCCAGTCTGTCTGTCTGTCCGTTAGCAGCATATCTAAAAAAAGATAATTCAGTAAAGTTCTGGTGGAAAGTAGCCTAAGGTTATGGGCCAGTGAAGAACTGAAGGGTAGAAATGCTCTTTACAAAATGGCCAAGTGCTTTACATCACAGCTCCTGACACCTTAACTCTGAGGAAGGAAGAAAGGATCGACTTGATGGCAAAAATAAATCACAGGTTGACGACACACGAATAATCTAATTATTTCCTACTGTCAGTTTTCTTGTGATTCTCATTATTGAGTCGGAGCTTCCTGTGGCTTTGTGTGCTCAGAAACACTGACAAAGAGTATAGAAGCAAACAGGCAAAAATACTTTTTTTGACAATAGCCACTAGATGGCGCTGCGGTAACGCTGGCCTGTAACCCAGTGCACTTAAATTGCCCTCATTTAACTCATTATGTCCTAAAAGTTGTAAAATTAACTAATAACTGAATCCAGAGTTATTTTCCTTGGCATAATGAATGTGCATCAGACCCACGGGACTGCAGCGCTCTGCACGCTCTTATGACATGTCCGGTTCTGCCTGCTTCCTGCCAACTCTGTGCGGCTGTAATAACGGATATATTGCCTGTAATTCATCACTTTTATGATCTTATAATACACCCATGGGCTGTATGCTGTAAGCCTGTACTGTGGAGGATGTATTAATGTCTTTGTTCCCAAACAACCGGCTATCTGCCAGTAGTAGCACACACGAAATGAACAGAACTTAACATAGTTTTAACATTTGGCTATTTATGGGGCTCAGAGGGTAGAGCAGGTTGTGGTTCAATCCCTGAAGTGTCCTTGAGCAAGACACTTAACCCCAAATTGCTCCCGAAGGCATAGCAATCGGTGTGTGAATGAGTATTTAGATTAGATCCTGATGGGCAAAGTTGGCACCTTAGCAGCCTCTGCCATCAGTGTATGAATGTGTGTGTGAATGGTTGAAGGCTGACATGTAGTGTAAAGAGCTTTGAGTGGTCGGAGGACTGTGGTGTATTGTGTATCGATTTTGGAGGTCCTTTACATGAAACAGTTTGAGATTGCTCTCAAAATCTGTGTGCTGGATTTTTCTAACTTCCATTTATGTCCATCGCTCACTTTATGCTCCTCTGGGAAGTAGCCGGGCAAAAATGTTTTATAAGTAAATAAGTAAGTGGCTAAGTAAATAGTTATAATAGTATGCATATTTATAGTATGTTATTGTTCAACACGGGCCATTTTGGTAGAGACCTTAAATATATGACAATGAAATATAAATAAAATTGCTTTTCTATTGTACGGCACTTTGTAGGCGGACGTTTTACTGGCGTCCTGTGGTCGCTTTCAGTCCAAAATGGCAGAAGCATAGCTTTCGATGCTGGGGGCTGGCGTTGCAATGGAACGAACAATTGACTTTCACTTCTTAGCGATATACGTCCTTTGGCACTGATCCGTTTGTTGGCATGGTCAGCCCCAAAGGGTGTCCCTCCCAATATCTGAAGGCCAGGTTGAACCTGTACTAAAAAGACACCACGCCCTGCATTTAGACAGTCCTTTTCAGCTCATTGCAAAATGTCCAAATATACTGACAAAAGTTCAGTGTTGCTTTTCTTGGTTTGGCTTCTATTATGTGGGCTCTGTGTGCTTTATCCGGTGAGATGATGGGATTTTGCAGCTACATTTGTGACAAGAGAAACCCCAGCTGTCTCTCTCATTTTATGGTTCTGGCGGACAATACTATAGAGGTCAGGATGGCATGTTGAATCTCTATAAAAAGGTCACAGTCTAGTATGAGGGGTGATTTATTTTTCCACTTCAACACATATTGGACAAATATTAGAGGAAACTAAGACAAGACAAAGACACAAAGTGAAAGCCAGGAGATGCTGAGCCTCTGGATTGGCCTATGGCCCCCCCCTTATACACTCGTAAATGAACTCACACTTTCACTTCAGACACAGATCTCCATATTTTTGATTGAGTGATCAAGATGACCTTATTACAGTGGGACAGTCCTAATTTTGTGAATCTAGGCTGCAGGGCCTAGACAGATTGAATCACTGCTGTAAAAGAAAAAAACATTTTTAGTCTCTGTCTGTCTGCCTTCTATATTGTGAGGGAAATAGCTGCAGCCTCTGAAAAGTTCAGCGTCTCATACACAAAAGAACAATGTTCTCTCTTTTTCCGCGCCGAGGCTCACGACTATTTCAATAATACATTTAATTTGGAAGATGAGTTGTAAATCTTCATTTCCTCATTGTGTAATTAGTTTGTTATCACTGGTTTCATTTAGAGCACACTCAATTAACCGTGTTATCTTCAGAACACAATAAACAGTTGTAGGACTGTAAATTGTATCAGTGATAAATGATAACGATAAAGAGAGAATCGTTAATTGTGTTTTAAAGGGCAAATTAATTTCCCCAAACTTTTAAAATTAATAAAAAAATAAGGCCTTTTGGAAATTGGCATATTGGAGAAAAAAAGGATAAAATATCAGCAGAGACGTGTGTGTGCGCTACAGCAAATAGAAAATGTACCTCAGGGTGGATTAATTGTAATAAAAACTGACTTGACAGAGAGGGTGAAATCCCCCAGAGTGGACTCGCTCCTTCGGATGAGGAAGGCTCCGTCTTCTCTCTGTTTGCTCAGCAGGTCTTCAGCTTCGGCTCGATTCATGGACCCATAATACCAGCTGTCAAAGTCAGCAGAACAAATAAAAAACAGTCACTGACACTTGAACCATCATACTGTCAAATAAATTAGAGTATAGCTGCCGTTGAGGACATGAAACTAGACACTTCTGAGGCGAGAGGAGTTCTTGTTGCTAGAATCATAAACACAAAAGTCAACCACAAACAAACTGCAGAAAACACAGAATCTCTGACAGCTGATTGTTTCGGCATGATAATAATAATTACTAGTTTTGCTTTTTTCCTGCCATGTTTGCTGCTTATGATGACTCACTAAATCTGGCAAGTGGTGACAGAAAATGAAATCCATAAAAAGTCTCATGATATAATCAAATCATCAGTTTCTAATTAACCTTCATGAAAATAATATAGTTTATTGAGTTGAGTTGAACCGAATTAATTAAGGAATGTCACTCATAAAAGTCTAATATAATGCTGAAATATGTGCTGGTTTCAAGCAGTGGATGGTCGGAAAACCAGAAGTATACTTGGTAAGTTCTACTGCATAGTGTAATATCACCTTGTACGTTAGCAGCGTATCTCAAATTACTTAAACCTGCAGTAGGTAGAATGTTTTTGGCATCATTTCAGACAGAGAGAGCGTTCCTATTGGATGTTCATTCAACGGAGGCAGCTGTCAATCACACACAATCTCTGATAAAACGGTCAAACTAGGTAGCGATGATCAAATATTAATACATTTCTGTTACTGTAATTCCTATTTATCACCTGAAGTGTTTTCAGAATCATCTTGTAGTGTACTGTTTAGCTGTAAAATGAGAAAGTTTGCTCCGGCTGGTGGGCGGTGCTTGGTATTTCCTCAACTGATGGCGGCGGGGTCACAAACGTTCTCATTTTACAGCTAAACAGTACACTACAAGATGCTTCTTAAAAACATTTGAGGTGAGTAATATGCATTACAGTAACAGAATATTGATTCATATTTGATCAGCGCTGCCTAGTTTGACCGTTTGATCGGAGTTTGCGAGTGATTGACAGCTGCTCAGAGACGGCGAGGCTCCAGCTCGGCTCTGATTGGTTGTTTTCCTCCAGTCTGTGAAATCTTGCAGATGCCATTAGGAGCACCGGAGGACACAGAGGCACATGATTCTTTTCAGATTACTTGTCTCATGCACTACTGTCAGATTATAGTGACCGTTTTATAAAAATAACTTTTGTATTTTTTTTATCATAGTTGCTCCAATTCTACTCACTGCAGCTTTAAGGGAATTAAATAATATTCTGATGGAAAGTAAGGTTAGGAGCCAGTAAAGAACTGAAGGGTAGAAATGCTCTTTGAAGATGGCCATTTATAAGTCAAGGACCGTCTTGATGGCTTGACGACACCTTCTTTCATTTATTGATTCGGAGCTTCCTGTGGCTTCATGTGCTCAGAAACACTGATCTGTTTGTTGGCTGAAGTCTTCAAAAGGACACGGACAGCCCCGAGGGGTGTCCTTCCCCGGACCTGAAAGCCAGGCTGAACCTGTACTAATGAGACACCCTAGAGACAAAAACAAAGGGCTCTTTACAAAATTTCCAAATATACCTGGAAGTTTCCCTCGGTTGGCTGACAAAGTGGTAATTAAACTTAGTGCCACAATATCCTGAAAATGTTTCCATGAAAGTTCACAGTACAAATGTTGCTTTTCTTCTTTTGGCTACTATTATTTGGCAAATTGTTATTGTGTTGTTGTTGTGACAAAAAAACCCATCTGTTGCTCTCCTTTTTGTGGTTCTGACAGGCAATATTATAGAGGTCAGAATGGTGAAGCCAGGACGTGTTAGGGTGTTGCTTTTAAAATCCTAAAAAAAAAAAACTTCTGATGTGAAACTGATGTGTCCACCCAATCTGGGTATGGATGGAAAGACTGAATTTTGAGGAGCTCGGGATGGGACAGCCTCCTCGACCTTTAATATCACATCAGCTTTGAAATGTGGACTTTGATGTGTACGGCCCCTGAATTGAGTTGCAGCATGCTGTGTGTGTGTGTTATCCCTGCAGTACCGTACAACCTGTCCAGAATATTTCCCCAAAATGATTCCCTTTTGATTTTTATATCCACAGTTCTGAACTAGTTTTATTTAGTTTTAGTTTTAGTATTTACTCAAATATGGTACTTAAGTACAATTTTGAGGTACGTGACTTTACTTGAGCATTTCCATTTTCTGCTACTTTATACTTCTACTCCGCTACATTTCAGAGGAAACTATTGTACTACTCCATTACATTTAGATAACTTTACTTACTAGTTACTTTTCAGAGTCATGTTTTCATAAAACACATAATGATAAGCTTATAAAATACAATATATTGTTTAAGATTAAACCAGTGGTTTCCAAACTTTTTGGCGTCTGATCTCTTACGTCTGTCTGACCCCTAGGTTGGGAACCACCGGACTAAACTGTATATGAAGCAGTTGTTTAAATTAAAATGCTGTTTACACATTGATGAATCTGTATTAACAATCTATAATGTGATATACTGTATAGTAATGCCAGTAGTATGCCAGTCAAAGGCCATTTTTTTGCAGAACGAGTATTTTTACTTTTGATCCTTTAAGTACATTTTGCGAATCATATTTTTAGACTTTTACTTAACTAAGATTTTAAATGCAGGACTTCTGGTGGGTAATGATAGCGCATTTTTACATTGTTGTATTGTTACTTTTATTTTAGCAAAGGATCTGAATTCTTCCTCCATACAACAAAAGACAGGGTTTCCACCTCTGGGACAGGGGTTTGCATCCCGTGTGAAACCAACAATGAGTAGTTGTCTTTGTGTTCGTAGTTATTTTAACCAAAAATACAATGCGTTTCCTTAAACTTAACTTAGTGTTTTTTTTTGCCTAAACCAAAAGAAGTTGTAGTTTTGTGGCCTAAACCTAAAGAAGCCTTTTTGTTTGTGTTCAAAACATGACGTTTCATTCAGTTTTACATGTTAGAACGTGTTGCTTTAAAGTTTCACTTTCACTTTCACAACGTAGTAGGCGTAGTAGGCCCCTAATGACCCATATCTATGGCGCTTATAACGACTGATAACGCCTATTTAATGGCCTGATAACAGTCGAATCGGTTGTACCAACTGAGTACTCACGCTCACTCCTCCCTTTCCAAGACTGTGGTAACGTGAACCGTCGTTTGTAACGAAGTGACTTTCTTATTATGTCACATCTTGATTTATGTGCTTTCATGTAAGTGCCTTTAAGAAATGCCAATTTCAGTTCAATTCTACTATTCAGTGCGCCACAGCTGGGATTAAATGAGATGTGAGCGAGCACCGTTACATTCCCACCATCAAAACAAGTCTTAAAGTCAAGGAAAATCAATATTGGGTTGAGACTTTATATTGAACTGCTGTGCTGTTGCAGTGCCACGGTGATCAAGAAAGAGATTCAGGTCAGTCAAGGATAAGACTCTTCACTCCTTTGTACCGCTTCATCGTGGTATGCAGCATTAGAGAATATCTTTTTATTTGTATCGTTTAAGTTGTTTGTGATTGACTGAATGATGGAAAAGTTGTATTATTTAAAAAATTCAACAATCTTTTATTCATTTGAAATGACTATGTGATGTTTTATTGCCTGCCCTAGGTATTTAGGTGTCTGGCTATTTACCTGTATGTTAAATCACTCCATTGTAGTTAAATTGGAAACACAAACTATGTTTACTTTGACTACTGTAATATTGATTTTACTCTAAACAAGACAACCCCTTAAAGCTGCAGTGGGTAGAAATGGAGAAACTATGATTGCTTATCATTGTAAATGGATCATCTTTGGACTTGGTTGGACACAACAAGCAATCTGAACATATTACCTTGGGCTCTGAGCAAAAGGACATTTTCATTATTGTCTTAAAGGTCACATATTATGCTCATTTCCAGGTTCATAGATGTATTTTAATGTTGCACTAGAACATGTTTACATGCTGCAATGTTTAAAAAACCCTTTATTCTTCTCATACTGCAGCCTGAGTCTGCCTGCCTCAGAGCCTAATTCAGCCTCTGTCTGAAAACCCCTGATTCACAGCCTGTCTCCTCCCACTCTGCTCTGATTGGTCAGCGTTTTCTGTCAATCAAACTTCCTCAACAACAACAGCGTCACCCTCCCCCTCCCTCCCGGAGCAGCTCTGGAGAGAGAGACGAGTGGAGAGAGAGGAGTGGAGGGAGAGACAGCTAGAATAGAGCTTATAAACCACTTTAAAGTTTATAAACCAGAAACTTCACCCAGCGCACGTTACCGGAGGAATCTGATCAGAAATCGGCGACACATGATGAACATCTGCGGTCCAGATTCCAGGTTTTCCTGACGGTTTCTCTCAGGTAAATAATACTATTTATAGCTCTGTTAGTTAACTCAGTGTTTACCTCATGCATCAACTCTGTAAACCGTAAACATACACTCTGTTTTACGTCTGTCTTTACAGATCCATCTGTGAGAAATGACCGACAGAATCATCCCAGAGGAGAGCAGATAGCTGAAAGCAGATGGGAGATACAGAGCTAACCCGTTAGCATGTAGCTACATGCTAACGGGTTAGCTACATGCTACCGCTATGAGACGGTGTATAAACACAGCGACCATCAGGGTGGAAAATAGAAGATGTGAAACAGTAGTCAGTTCATTATTTCTGCTAAAAGATAAATGTATGGAAGATCAGAGTAATGGTATATTATTTACAGTAGTAGCTGTCTCTGTGTTACCATGACTACAGACCACCGGAGCTTAGCTTACTATAGTTTACCAGAGCTGAAAGACTTTCTCCTGTACCATGTTAACATAACTAACTAACAGGTGAGATGATTACAAATGCTGTGAATAATTAATATTGTCATCTGTCAACTCAAATAAAGTTTGACTGTGAAACAGAAATGTGTTGTGTTGCTTACAAGTCACTATTTACTACCTGTACTCTGCTAC
The DNA here is from genome assembly GCF_043250625.1 of Sebastes fasciatus. NCBI lineage: Eukaryota > Metazoa > Chordata > Actinopteri > Perciformes > Sebastidae > Sebastes > Sebastes fasciatus. Next base: position 33,642,314 of record NC_133797.1, read on the forward strand.
ATGCATGACATCAAATATATATAATATATAAATATCATCTGTTTAAACAGTGTAATTACATAAAGCCTTTGTGAAAGAACATGTTATATTTAGATGATGGGAGTACATGAAGCCTGTTCTGCTGGTTCTTGCAGACTTTGCTCAAGTTAGGTTGAGGAGGAGAGACAGTGACGCGCTGTGGGGCGGGGTCAGCTACTGAAGGTTCTCTCTGGTTCGACCAGGAAACCCTTACATGGCTTGCATTTCTGCCTAATGACGTCAGAAGAGAAGGAAAAAAAGCGATTTTTTTTTCTGCACCCATTTCCGGACAAACGGAGGAGGAGAAAAAGAGAGAGGATGGTCTTTTATGATACTATGGTGGCCTGTAGACACACTGGGGACAGATATTGATGTTTAAAAGACATGGAAAAGTGCATTTTGCATGATAGGTGACCTTTAACACTTTATAGACAAAGCAATTGGACAAATAAGTCGATAATGAAAATCAATTGATGCAACACTACTGAAATGTTTCATTTCCTTCAATCATGACTTACCCATGTGGTTTAACTTGGACACAATTCTTGGGAATCATGCCTTCTTTCCCACACTGCTCTGCTTTGTAAAAGTTGTCGTCACAGTATAAATCCAAAATCTGCAGAAATGACAGAGAAAAAGAAGATACTGCAATTGAGGAAAAAAAATGACAGAGCTTACACAGGTGGTTCATTTTTATCCACATAGAGAGGTCAAGAGGTCCAGTGATGTCAAAAACCGACTGATCTCTAATACTGCACAGCCATTGCCAAATACGGACACTGTCTGTGCAAAAGGAAATTCTGTTTTGAAGAACCACGGAGAGCAATTCCTCTCCAGGTCCCCTGCTGGAGTTTGAATCCCTGCTGTTGACTCAAGATGTTATGTAGTTCTGGAGAGTGTGTCTGTGAGACGAGAGGGCAAAGTGAGACAAACAGTCGGGGGCTCTGTGTGGCCATCAAAAAGTCAGACAACCTGAGAGGCTTTATCTGAAGTCTCCGAACTCCCAAGCAGATAATGACTGTTTATCTGAGCGTCTGCAGCTATCATCTCTCTCAAACAGTGATGCTGAACATTTTCTATTGCGGATGGGAATGAAATAAAAGCTTTCAGATGAATAGAGCAATGAAGGCAGAGATATATAGCCTCAGGGTAGCCCGAGACTCCCCCTACTTCACACAATATAATCAGACAGAAATGGCAGAATATCATCTTGAAACACGAAGATATTTGTATAAATCAAATCAGTCTATGCTAACACTCATCGTCATTATTATTTTCTCCCAGACATGCTTATGATGACTTAAAAGCCTAATTTTCAATGCATTCCCACTTGACAGGTTGTCTCTTATACAGAGCGAGTTATCTGCCACCAGCCGTGATGCAAATTAAAAGCCATTCAACCTGGACAGGTCGCACTGTGCATGAAGCTCCAACTGTGACAGAAATGTGTTGCATTCATACTTGCCAACTTTGAGACTTCACAAATAGGGAGGATTTCAAAACCAAAGCTCTGTGGGTCCTCCCCCAGAAAAATCCGAGTTTCAGAGACTTTTATTCCTGCATTCTGGTGACTTTTAAATAATGAAATAACAAAATATGAATGAAAATAAATGAAATAACTAAATATTAAGTACACTGCAACAGCATTTTTTGTTAAATAGGCCTACTTTTAATTTAACTTTTAATTCTCAGGAGAGAAAACTCGCCCCTCTGGTGTGAACTTGTGTGAATATCTGGTATAAACTAGGTTAATATTCATCCGTTTTCATTCATTCATTCGGTTTTTGCACCTGCTTGAGTATTTCTTTCTCTTAGTACTCTCCATTTCTCTCTCCTTCTCTCACTCAACTGAAGGTCCTTTCAGACACAACGTGACAACGACACCACTGCGTTCTGAAACCCGTTATTTCGAATGGTTCCATGCCAAGACAGCTTTGCTGTGATGCTGTGATGGAAAAGACATTTGGTGTAGATCTATTGCCATCAGGGTGGAAACAGTAGGGCTTATACACGCTGTGCTAGAAAACATGTTGAGATAATGAATAGGAAAAAAAAAAGGTGTAAAAAATTGCCATAAATTGGGAGAAATGCGGGAGAATTGTGGCCCCGGGAGGAAACCAGGAGAGGGCAATGAAAAACGGCAGTCTCCCGGGAAAATCGGGAGGGTTTGTAAGTATGGTAGCATCATGCATTATGAACAGTTTATAAGATAAAGTTTGCAGACTTTTACAGGAAACATATAAATTCACACACTGAAAAAGCAGCCTCAGCCTCCTCCTGCAGGATTATTCCCCTTAGGGGTTTCCAAACCACAATAATCAGTTTTACTGCTCACTGATGGAGCTCCAGGGACTCAATCATTCAGGCTCACAGTGAAAGAAGAAAATATAAACTGAAGTGACCACTTGAACCACTGGAGAATACAGCATCTGGTTCAGAAAACAAACATTTTGTTCTACCGTTGAAGTGGTGCCACTGTTTCCTGGCGGAAAATAACTTACACTAAGTACGACTGTAAACTGAAAATACACCTGATTTATGAATCAAATGTGGTTTAAATGAGGGTAGCTTTTTGCATTGTATTGAAAGGAGATAATAATAACTTTATCCATTGCCACAAAAGAGGAGCTTCCACTTTGCTGTAAATTGTGTATTTTTGGATGTTTCCCAGTAAACTGTAAGCTTAACAATACGAATAAGAAGATGGTTATATTCTGTTTACTTGAAGCTAAACATAAAATTGCTCTGTCATGGAAATCCATGAATAGACCAAGCAAACAGAGTTGGGATGATGGATTGGTGCATTGTATGGCTATGGAGAAACTTACTTATATATTAAGAGGGAAATACAACACTTTTTTTTAATAAGATTTGGGACTCATTCATGAAATTTCTGAAGGGGGAAGATTTTGCTAAGACCTTGTAGTGATCTATTGTTCATTTTTTTTATTTTCTTATATATAGTTTTTGAATTCTGAGCAGTTTTGTTATCAATATGAGTTTGATTTTTACCTTGTCATTAAGTATGACAGCAGAATTTGCCTTAATTTTATGTGCAATGTGAAGTGTATGGTTTTTTGTTATGTGAAAAATTTCAATAAACATACTACTGTAACGAGTTACATGTACTCAAATAACTTTTTTGAGTAAATTGTACTTGTCAGAGTACTTTAAATGCAGCATATTTTTCACTCTTATGTGAGTAGATATTTAAAAGAATAATCATTACTTTTACTCTGTTACATTTGGATGCATTCATCGCGCAACTTTTATTTATTACTTCATGCATTCATGATCCGTTTAGAGGCAGGTGGTCAGCTGGTCTCAGGTCTGCTGGCGCTCTCTTATCCTACCACAGCCACGCCGTTTTAACCACAGATGGTCTTCCTCAGGTCAAAGTGAGGAGGTGAACACACCTGTATTTAATAGGTGATTAACAATGAAGCATCACAGCATTATCTCCTTATGAGTCTAAATGAGTCACCTGATGAGAGACATTTTCAGAAAGATAAGAGGCTGATTTGTCTTCATGTGACTGGAGATCCCTGTCTGTGATGAGAACTGTGACTTAGGACATCTATACTTAAATATATACTTATACTATACTTGAGTACTTTTTCTTTTGCAAAGAATAAGAGCACAAGTCACAGTGTGTTGGTGTATATAACTAATGCACATGCAGACATAATTTGAGATGTGGTGAGGATACACATGTAGAGTCTGACAGGTCAGCATGATGATGATCATCATCCCCACTGGGGAAGATTTTCTCCCTGCAAATTTTCTGAAACACAGTAATTGCACAACAGAAGACACTACTTATAACTATTACGATTCAAGGCATAGTTTGAGACGACAGCTAGAGAAAGCAAATGTAATGAGATAATGACCTTTAAGACAAAAGACCACAGAGAGAAGAAGAGAGGAGAGAGGAGAAATGTTTGGCAAAAAATATTCTTTCAACCCAAACACTGTTTTTAAAACAATGCAGCACTTCCTGATGTGGAAGGCTGATAAGTTGTTCTTTCTTTTATAGATCTACACAGAGACCTTGATAAAACAAAGGGAATTTGGGGGGGAAAATATTATAAATTTAAAGATGAGTGGATCAAATAGAATTGCAAATTGTTGCACCATCTCGTCTGTCGGGTTTTGATCATTTTGTTTGTTTTGTTTTGTTCGTTTTGTTTGACAAACAGGTCGATGCACTTAGAACAGGTAGAAGCCAGTTGATGGGGGTCACATCACTTTAGGCTATACTGCTTTTAGAAAGGACGCTTTCATCTCAGTAGGACATCTCTTCTAAAGCCATAAAACAATGGTCAATGCTGGTTTGTTTGATCACATAACCTGTTGTTCATCTTTTTCTTTTTGTCTATGTGCCTCTTCTGAATAGTTCATGAGGAAAAAAATTCCTAGTTATTATTTATCAAGAGTTTAACAATCAAAAACTCAGCTATTCTGCTTCATCCGTGTGATGGTGTGGTTGGATCAGATTCGATAGATAGTGCCGATGTTCAGCTTCCCGCTGTGTTACCGGCGTCCGGAGCTCCCCGCCACTCATTTGCAGGCGAGACACGGCATTTCGCGTCAACCGGCAGAGTATTGCCGGCGGGTGAGCGGAGATCTCTGGACGCCGGTAACACGGATTGAAAATCGGCAAAAGTTTCCCTTTAAGGAACCATTGACTATTGGTGACAGTTGGGTCACGAGAACTGGACTCTGTCAAAGTCAAACACTTTGTATGGGCGTCAACCACCCAAACCTTCAAATCCAAACTTTTTGATGGACTATGAAAACTAAAATCCCAGTGCCTCTCCCTGCAACGTGCGAGTCTGACCGTTCCATGTGTCTGCAAAGGGCTATTTGACATGAAAGAAAACATGTCCTTTTCCACACTGTCAAACGCATGAATGCTCTCCTGGCTATAAATCTGGCTAGTGAAGTGCACTTAGGCCTTAAAGAAAATGACACTTTTTCCAAGTGGTTTTGTCACCGCAATCTGTGTTAAAGGCTCGTGGATCACTACAAATAGTCGTCAATTTTGAATTTTCAAAAACCTCTCAGATCCTCATTTGAAATGCTTAAAGCTTCAGTAGGCAGAATATTTTTGGCATTATTGGGCAAAAAATCCATAATAACCTTTCAGCATATTGTAATTCAAGTGCTCTGAGAGAAAACTAGACTTCTGCACCTCCTCATGGCTCTGTTTTCAGTCTAGCCAATGACAGAAGACTTTGACCAATCACAGGTCATTTCAGAGAGAGAGCGTTCCTATTGGCTGTGCTTGGTATTTCCTCAACAGATCTCAACATGGCTGCCGGGTCACAAACTTTCTCATTTTACAGCTAAACAGTACACTACAAGATGTTTCTGAAAACATTTGAGGTGAGAAATAGGCATTACAGTAACACAATATTGATTCATATTTGATCAGCATTGCCTAGTTTGACCGTTTCATCGGAGTTCACGAGTGATTGACCAGATCAGCTCTAAATAGTTGTTTTCCTCCGGTCTGTGAAATCTTGCAGATGCCATTAGGAGCACTGGAGGACACCGGAGAACACAGAGGCACATGATTTTTTTCAGACTACCTGTCTCATGTACTACTGTCAGGATATAGTGACCGTTTTATAAAAATAACTTTTTTAATCATATCGGCTCCATTTCGACCCACTGCTGCTTTAAATCTGCACATACAACAAATTTACAGTATATTGCGGACCATCAATATCAACAATCACAATTCACATTCATCTTTTGTTAAAGAATCCATCTCTGTCTCTGTAATCAAAACCTTAATAGCGAAGGCATCGATGGCTAATGGGCTGTCATGATGCAAGATAAGGTGACAAACACTAAATAGGGAGAATGAGTGTTGAGAAGCTGGGAGTAGATAACAATAGAGGCTGGGAATATGTAGACTTTTAAGAGAGACAAGGAGGTAGAATGTCCTTTTTTGATATGAACTGATGTGTGTTTTGTCTGTCACTAATATTTTCCAACCCATGACTATTTCTGTCCATTTACGTAATCCTCTGCTCTTCAATCAGCATGCCAAAATGAGGAAAAACTCTGCAGATATAGACCTCCAAAGCTTCATATTTCCTACTCTTTCTCAGTAAAAAAGAAGCCGATGTTAGAAAACTGGCAGTCAAATGCGGTTGCCTTCCTCACCTTTTTTCTTTTTGCTATCGCCTGAGGGACAGAAGGGGCAGTGTGGCTGTCAGAGAAGCGGATTACATCAATTACCATGTCTGCGACGCACTCGGTACATGCCTGAAACTTATTTGGATGTTTTTCCTCCGACCTACATAAAGCTAACTTCCTCTCAGAGCACTGGAAAGTGGTGTGAGGGTTGAAGAGCTGCAGCAAAAGGAGTCATGGAGGATCATGTATATTATACAGTATAATGGACAGGTACAGGACGAAGGGAGTCTGAGACAAGACCAAGTCCTCTCTTGACTCGCTTTGCCGTTTCACTTCTCTTGCTCTGCTTGTCACAGACACAAAAAAGGAAAAAAAAAACATGGCAACCAGAGTGTTTCGAAGCTTCAACCATGGCCATGGCAGACGGTCTGAAGGGTATCCGCAGATCGATAACGTCAAGTATAGCCGACTATAGATTTTTTCTTGAAATATTATGACTTTATTCTCATTAAATTGCTACTTTACTTTAACCACAACTTTTCCATCAAAATATTACAACTTTCTCGACTTCTCAGAGAACATACGTAGATCTGGGAGTTGTTTTGAATGTGCAGAAAGTTTTGAGCAATCTTGCTGAAACACACTTGCTGAGCTATTTAAATCCAGAGGTTTGTAAATGAATTCAAATTAATTAATGTGGGCTACTATTGACTGTGAATATGGGGCCATGGGCGCAATTAAAGAGGTTACTTCCCCAAACAAAAGACACAAAAGAGGACGGAAGAGTAAATTATGCCAACGTGTGTGTTGCCTCAGCAGAGATAACATTAAATGAGAAAAGTTGAGCTACAGGAGAATACATTTTTGAAAGCAGTACAGAATGCCTGACAGCCTTGCTGAATTATGTTCTATTATATTTTGAATTCTCACCTGCTACCTGACTTTTAGGTTTTCCTTTACATAAATAAGGACATTTCCTATGGTGCTGGATGACCCTGATTTGCATAAAGTAGCCTAGACCTCATCTCTATGCAAATGAGGAGCGACCAACGTGACGCACTGTTTCTCAAATCGCACCACCACGCTACCAGAATGCATTGCACGGCTGCTTACATAAACAATGAATGGGAAGCGTGGCGAGGCCGGAGGCTGTGCACACATACCATTAGTGGATTTCATATTATAGACATAACAACTAACTATTTATGTAACAATTTAGCCACAAGGTCTTGTTTTTTATTTCACCAACCCCTTTCATAACCCGCAAACTGTTTCCCGTAGACTCCTCTGGGAGGCATCAGTTCCTTTTTCATTTTGCCATGAGGGTCAAGTATTTGTAAGGCTGTGTGTGAATGCATGCGCGTACGTGGTCGCAGCTATTGTGAATTCATCTCGTTCTAATGCAATGCTGTTTTTCCGTTTGACAACATGCTTATACTTGTTGATGAGGGTTAAGTTGCCACCATGGATTACACCACCACCTTGACTGACAGACTCAAAGACTGTGTTGGCATCAGATATGTAAATTTGTTGCCATCAGGGATAATATGTCATCCTGTGCTGATCTGAGGTGCCTAAGGAAACGGTTTTAGTGCCTGTGTAAAATAGTTACCTGAGACTAACTCTTTTGGGACTGACTGAATCTGCTTGGTACTGCTAATGATGAATACTGAATATAATGAGGGACTGTAACCTCTGAATATTTTGTATTGTTCTGGAAATTTAATGGAGACACATATCCACACACCTCACAGATCTGCAAGAATTCAGTGCCTCTTCTCCGGCTCGATCTCATTATACCATTGGTCACAATCAAAGGAGAAACACAAGATTAAGCTACATATGAAGCTTAGCCAGCTGTCACCTCATCCCCAAGAAAAGGCCAGAACAAGAGATGAAGTCATAGGCACAGTTTGAACTTCAAGGTTGGGGGTTCACAGAAAGGGAATGTAATGTGTACAACACAGAGAGGTACACAGTATCCTAACTGGATGGGACGCGAAAAATGGATTGAAGGACTGTAATAAGTCTTCAGAGCAATTGGTAGCTGCACAGAATAAGAGGCCATTGAGAAGGGTCCTTCAACTGTAATGCTTTCCATACAGTTATGCTGAAACTAATCTGCTCCATCCTTCATTTTACTGAACCTGTTTGAACTCAGAAAAGTAAGCAATTGTTCGTTCTTTCTCTACATCATTCTTCCTCCCTCTTTCAATTTCAGAAGATATTTCGGGGTTTTTTCTTGCAAGAAATTGGGATCAAGGAAGTCTCATTCTCTCATACAGAAGTTCGTGGTCTCTACAACAAAGCTGAATGTCTCATGATGGTACAAAAAAATATTGATTTAGCAACGCAATTTATATCAGAACTGCACTGTTCCTGAAAAATGTCACAATCTACCGCTGTAGTTTGGGTGTAATTAAGGATAGAATGGTCCTAAATAAAAATGTTTTATCTCAGTTTATCTCATTACACAGTTTGTCATGAGGGCTTAAGGAATCGTCTACAATCATGACATACGAAGGAATCTCTGGTGTTTGGTGGGAGCCAAAATGTCATTTCACCACACTGGTTACCATTCAAGATCTTAGTTAAAATTCCTTCTTTGCTTATAACACATTGAACAGCAGTTTCTCTAAGGACAAACAAGGGCGTTTTGTCATCATCCAATCTCAACTTAAATCTAAAGGGGGAGCAAAGTATTTACCTTGGTGGAGGAAAAACAGACTCTTCAGACTCACCTTTTCATCTGTACTTCTGATTTTATCAGTTGTATGCCTCGCCAATATTTAATTATTGTCAACAGTATTTTTGTAAAGCACAGAGTACCCTTTGGTTTGAAAAGTTCTCTATAAAACAATTATTTATATATAACAGATTTTGCACAAGCAAACCAAGGACAAATGTCTGCCTTTTGCATGCAAAAAGTAGACAAAGTATTTTCTATTCTATTCTATATTGAACTATATGCTTTAAGCCCAAAGCAGTCTGACTGTCCTTCTGTGCAGCACATTCTTTACTTTGACTGGGTATCTACTGCAAAGAGAAAGAATTTCCCACTTATTGCACTGAAACATGATATGCTTCAAAGCATATTAGAGTGGAAAAAACCTCATCCAATTAACCATTTTAGGCTTTTGTGGGAAAAATGTTGCAATGCAAGGAAATGTCAAGAAGCTAGAATGTTAAAGACTGCTAAAGCCATGAACACTTTTTTTTCTTTTCTTTTTTTTTTTTACAAGTGCTCAAATTAACATCTCTTCTTTTCATTTGATTGATTGGTTGGTAAAAGAAGAACTTAAAGCAGTAACCTGAAAAAAATCATGTGCCTCTGTGTCCTCCGGTGCTCCTAATGGCATCTGCAAGATTTCCCCCACTGGAGGAAAACAACCAATCAGAGCTGAGCTGGAGCCTGCCGTCTCTGAGCTGCTGTCAATCACTCACAAACTCCAATCAAACGGTCAAACTAGGCAGCGCTGATCAAATATGAATCAATATTCTGTTACTGTTATGCCTATTTCTTGCCTCAAATGTTTTCAGAAACATCTTGTAGTGTACTGTTTAGCTGTAAAATGAGAAAGTTATTGACCCGGCAGCCATGTTGAGATCAGTTGAGGAAATACCAAGCACCGCCCACCAGCCGGAGCACAGCCAATAGGAACGCTCTCTCTCTGAAATTACCTGTGATTGGCCAAAGTCTCCCGTCAAAGGCCTGAAAACAGAGCCATGAGGAGGTGCAGAAGTCTAGTTTTCTCTGAGAGCACTTGAATTACAATATGCTGAAAGGTTATTATGGAATTTTTGCACAATGATGCCAAAAACATTCTGCCTACTGCAGGTTTTAATGATGAAAAATATAAAAACACTGCCAAAAGCAATTCATCATCTTTATCTGTAGAGGCCAACTCTTGAAATGAGAGAGGCATTTAAGTGCCACATCACCACACATCTCTTCCACAGTTTTAGAGGAGTAACTGAATCACATAGTTTAATATGATCAGTACTCATTTAGGGAGACATTCACAGTAAAAAGGCCTGATGCCAAAACCAAACCAAGCAGCGTGATGAATCCAGGAAGGGCAACACATCCTCTGATATTCAATTTGGAACAAGAGCAGGCAACGTTCCTGATGCTAATCCAAATTCATTTCTCTATGCTCTCTTTTTATCCACTGACTTTTCCCTGCAATCTGGCCTGCATAACAACTTACAACAGAGCTGTCCCAAGAAGCTGACAGACAAGACTAAGTGGAGCTCTGATATCAGGGCCATAGTGGAAATTGCTATTAAAAGCCAATTATTTGTTGCTGCACCAAAACACACATTGACACTCTCAATCTTTAAATATGTATCAGACACACACAGACCCCCGAGACACATTCAGTCTGGTACCTTTCTCAAGGAGGAAGCTTGAAAAGCTTCAAATGAAGAATTTTGTCTGCTGAAACTAATTCAGCGGCCTTAATTTACCAACTAACAGACGGAGTGACAGATGGAGACGTGTTGTTTTGCCTGCTGTGGGCGTCACAAGTAATACGGTTAGTCAGTCAGACAGATATGTGTGTGTGTGTGTATTTACAACCGTGTGTTTCCTTTTCACAGCATCAATCATCTGAGAGAAAAGTAGAGCGCTGATGCAGTTTTGGCATATTTGTGCACTTTGAGTGTAATTGGGGTGGGGTGTTATGCCAATATTCAGTTGTGTGATTATCACAGCATTAACTTGTCATTAATATTCTTGTGATTTACTTAGGGCTGTCAAAGTTAACGCGATAATAACGTTTTAATACACAAATGTTTGAACGGATTTAAAGCATTAACGGGCTCAGTTTTAAAGCCAGAGTGAAGATACTGGCATCATATGAAACTAGAAACACCTAAGGGATCCATTAATATCAACCATGTCATACTAGTTTGTCGCGAAGGAGGCTGAATAACGCTCCAAAGTTACACTAAATGTTGGCGAGGAAAACCTGTTTTCAAAGGGGTCCCTTGACCTCTGACCTCAAGATATGTGAATGAAAATGGGTTCTATGGGTACCCACGAGTCTCCCCTTTACAGACATGCCCACTTTATGATAATCACATGCAGTTTGGGGCAAGTCATAGTCAAGTCAGCACACTGACACACTGACAGCTGTTGTTGCCTGTTGGGCTGCAGTTTGCCATGTTATGATTTGAGCATATTTTTTTATGCTAAATGCAGTACCTGTGAGGGTTTCTGGACAATATTTTTCATTGTTTTGAGTTGTTAATTGATTTCTAATAATAAATAGATTCATACATTTACATAATGCAAGTAAGTTTGCCCACTCCCATGTTGATAAGAGCATTAAATACTTGACAAATCTCCCTTTAAGGGACATTGTGAACAGTTAAATACTGTGTGATTAATTTGCGATTAATTGCAATTAACAAGCATACGATTAATCACAATTAGATAGTTTAATCAATCGACAGGCCTAGTTTTAGTCTTTCTTAAATTTAAAAGAAATGTTCTTTAATAAATTGAAATTTCACATCATCGTCAGTCATGTAAATGTGAAAACTGTCAACGACAACTACAGTAAGGCCATATATGAATATTTTCACTATTATATATGGAGAAAACAGAATTACTGAGCTATCACCCAGGCAGGTGTAACTATGTCTGGGTTAAACACCGAGGCACTAATTTGAAGAAAGACATTTGCAAAACGTAACCCTTAAACATCGACAGTGCAGCACAAAGAGCAGCTGATTAGTCTGTGAACCACAGATTCTGCACGAGGTTAAAACATATTGTCTCGAACACAAGCCTCTTAATTTTAACAGCAGAAGCAATTACTGCCATTCTATTTATTTCCTCCAAAGTGACTAAATAATAACGATATATCAGCCCTCTGGAAGCGTTGATGAGCAATACAAACGACTACACTTTGCCAGGTACTGAGATTGAATTTATATATTTTTTCTGGTGATGTGTTTTGCTTTCTTACTATTGAATTTCTCCTCCAGTTGTCTCAATTTGCAACTGCTGCTTTAACAACCAAAGAATAGTAGACGTCTAACCCCAAACTGGAGAGTGCTTGTTAAATTTGAATGATAGCCAAATGTTTGTTTATTTGGATCCTCATTAGATTGGACTTTTTCTGTCATAACTGATTTGAGAGAAAAAAAAACTCTGACAGACCCGGACAGGGAAACTGTGGTGTCTGCCAGATTTAAACTCACACACCCACTCCCTGTTATTTTAGGCCCACTCTGTGTAAAATAGATAAAACAGTATATGTATAGTATAGTATGTATGTATAATAGTTTAAACAAGTATGCATTACAGTACATCTTGCACATCAACATATCTATCTGACATATTTTACATACACCTCATGTGTCGACTTTAAAATGTTTAAATATTCAAATAGAAAATGTATCCCAGCATAATACTTTAAGTAAAGTAGAACAAGCATATGGAGGACGGAACTTGACAAAATAAAAAATAAATGAATAAATGACTCGATAAATAAATAAATATGTCATTAAATGTAGCAAACAATAATATTAAAAATAAATGCAGCCATGAATTAATTGATGAAATGTGACATAAATTGATATTTCTGGTTTAATTTGCTTCTTTATTTATTTATATTTGTAATAATTCCCTTATTTATTTGCTATTCTTTTTGATTTTCCCTTTTATTAATTTATGTATTTATTTTATATTTTTTATTAATTTAGTATGTATTTATTTTTGCCCAATTTTTTTTATTTACTCATTTATTTTGCATTTATTTATTTATTTTTAAATGTATGTATTTATCTATGCATTTTTTTCATTTAATTATTTATGCACCCCCTTATTTATACAGTTCAGCTTCAGACGGTTGATCTGCACACCTGTACCAGTACCAGGCAGCGACTGGGGTAGCAGCAGCAGGTCGACGTCCTGCTGTAAAGAGCCAGAGATAGAGAGTGCAGCTAGCTGGCTAGCATATAGTCCATCTATGTACTCTGACCCCATGACACATGTTGAGTGACAGTCCACTCATTTGCATAATGAGGCAAAAATGCAAAAAGAAATATATAAAGAAAAGAATGCATAAATAAATATGTTTAAGGGGTGAAAGGGAAAATCATGCATAAATAAACAAAGACATGCAAAAAATACATAAATAAATACATGCATTTAAAAATAAATATAAAATAAATACAAAATAAATGCAAAAATAAATAAATAAAGTTAAAAATTAATAAAAATTAATACATACAGGGGAAAATCAAACATAAGAGTAAATAAATTAGGGAATTAATACAAAGATAAATAAATAAAGAAGCATATTAAAACAGAACTATCAATTTATGTCACATTCAATCAATTAATTAATGGCTACATTTGTTTTTAATATCATTTTTTGCTACATTTAATGACATATTTATTTATTCATGTATTTATTGAGTCATTTATTTTGGAAGGTTCCGTTCTCCATACAGGCAAAAGAACATGATGAAATCAATTATAGGCCTAAACCATAATTTGATTGTAAAAAATTAAAAAAAGACAGAGAAGTATAAATGCTAAAACTGTAACTGGGAAGCACACATTAATTAATAAATCTTAAAGTAAATAAAAGTAAGTTGTCCTTAAAAATCTAGAAGCTGCGTTTTCTTCAGTGACTTGTCGATCCATAAACAAATAACAAATGTCTCACCTCTACTACTGATCCACGCATGACACTCAGTTCATCGTCTGTTTGTGCAGTAAAGTCGTTAATGACTATGGCCTCCATGGAGAAGAAACACCTGCAGAGGACAGACCGAGACTTTAAAGTTTGAATCAGTTATTGTTGCATAAACTAAAGTACACTGATGTACTACGGGCTTTATACGTCACTGAGCTCGTGCAAACGGAAGGAGGAGGTGACCCGAGGAGGAAGCAAGCGCTGTGATTGGTTGCATCCCTCGACCAATTAGAACGCGCCATCTCATCAATTAGCCAATGGCTTAAGACGGGAAAGACCTGTTCAGTAAGTAAAGGAATGTGAGTTTTGACATCCTCGTAGTAATAATAACTCTGATGGACCAGTGGTGACAAACAACAAAAATGTGCATCACACCAAATAAAACATTATTGTTACAAGAGACTGCATGAGATCATTTGTGTGTTGACTTCTGAAGCATAGACTATAAAAGAGTAGCCATTCATACCAGCTCTGACATTACATCAAACAGGCTGTGAAAATAATGATGCAATCAGCATTTTCCTTTGTTTATGACTTGCAATTTTTATTTTTGAAATATAACATCAGTGCTGTAGCCTGCATAAAAAAAACAATAAAACAAAATAAAAAATATACCTTTTCCAAACGTACAGCAACAAGAAGTCCATCAAAATACAGAGTAGTTTTATTTATTTATTAATATATTTATTTATCTATATATTTATCTATTTATTTATTTACCAGGGACAGTGCATATTAATCAATAATTCAGTTCCAGCTCAATGTAAAATGTGTGAGTTAGCTAATGAGCTAATTTTCTTTCATCTGTGGTCCCTGGGCAGGTTATTACATATAAGTGACCTAATATCAATACAATGCTTCAGCAAGCACTCCAGTACAACACAATTATGATACAAAACAACACAATAAAATACATAAATACATTACAAAAGTAGCAGATATATAAAAACAGTGGGTATATTCTAAAGCAAAATGGAAAAAAGAGGCTACAATCCTGAGACAGAAGCGATCAATATCCATGTGCTTCCACTTCATCCTTTCACTTATACATTTATATATGTGCACATAAAATATACATGGCCCAATTGATGAAGTAGTTTTCTCTTCTGACACACATCCTATGTGACGTTCTTTCTTTATGTAGAAACTAGTGTCACTCAGTCCTTAAAATGAGACTCTGCAGACGTTTTTCAATTCCTTAGAATAATTTGCCATAATTATTGCCATCTGTGTCTAATTCTTCAGTGATTGGGTGGAAAGCAGATCATTTCCTAAATCATAATGTTTGCAGAATACAAACTGCGCATGGACAAGCATCCCCCAGCTGCAGTATCTTTCAGAGAATATATAACCTACTGGGGTCCAGTAGAAGTGATACATACATACATGGTACATGGAAGATTGTGGAGTCATTCCCAAAGACTGGGTCGGGGCCCACAGGTGGGTCGCAGGAGATTTTATTAGGGTCGCCACATAAATTTACAGAATTTCGTCCATCGTCTTTTAACATTTATATCTGCAGTACACCTTTGAGCCACATGAAGGAGCCTGAAGGTTCGTATTGTTCTGATAATTGTAGCCTACTTATAACAATGAATCTAATATGAAAGGCAGCGTACAGTCAGACAAATAAACAGAGCCTGTTAACTCCGCCTAAATGCATTTATTTGGTATTATTTATAAAGTATTTAACATGTGTATATGTTTTCAATAACACGTGCATAAAATAAAGTTTTGATTCCTCAAACGTATATCTCTTCAAAATGTCTGGTTTACCTATTCAAGGTAATATAAGGAGAAAAAAAGTTTGGGAAACAGTGGAGTAGATCAGCTAATTTGAAAACAACATATATTATTTGACATATCCACATGTTCAAATAGTTTATTTAGCTTAAGAAATAGGATCATTTTAATCCTTCAGTTTATCAGAAAAATTTTAAATCACCAAATTTGGAGATACATGATTTTTTACAGACAGAAAGCGTATGAAAAATTGTAATCTGAGTAAGTAACTAAAGCTGTCAGACCAATGTAGTGGAGTAAAAAGTACATTTGCCTGTGAGATGTAGTGTAGTAGAAGCATAAAGTTGCATAAAATGGAAATACTCAAGTAAAGTACAAGTGCCCTGAATTTGTACTTAAGTAAAGTTCTTGAGAAAATGTACTCAGTTACATTCCACCACTGATCTTTGTTGTCACAAAAGCCTTTCATCTATGACACTCTGACTGCACCGCAGTCACACCTCAGTTTTTCACAAACCTGTAATCAGAATGTGAAAGGGTCACTTCAAAACACCAAACACACCGAGGAATTGTCCCCCGGGCTCCACACAACTTTCGATCACTTTTTCAATCGGTTTTCCCACGAGCTCATAGATGTATGGCTGTTATACAAACTCTAATGGACCCACAAATAAAAGGGTATGACACCTGCTCGGCACAGAATAACCGAGTCAATCAATGACTTGTGAGGGAAAAGGAACATCCAGCAAGCTTGGGACTGAGTGTACATTTGTCAGGAGTCCAAAGAATCCACCCCCACTCGACTCAAACAAGATGAGTGTGTAGTGCTGTCTGTTGGATGTGTAATCAGGAAATTGTTTGCTAACACATACACCATAACAATTTCATTAGACTAGCAATGTATCCTGTTGAAGAAGATATACGCACATCACGTAGCTGCGAGGCTATTGGAACAGCATCAGTAAAGAAAAAAGTAACACCTGCACACTACTCCATATTTTTATTGACTACGTTTCGATACTGCTTTGATCTTCGTCCCATATTTATTCATCATTCATTCATGCTCTTTCCATTTTTGGATTTGATACAGATAACTTATTTAGAAGGGTGTTTTAAAACCCAGCTATTGTACATATATTAAATATTTCTTCTTTCCTTTTTCCTCTACCTTAATGTAATATTTTTTAACGTATAGGTGATGGATTTTCTGATATATGTGAGGATGAATATGACATAATGTTTATAAATAACATGTTTGATATTTAAGAGTATGGTATTTAGAAGTATTGTAGTGTTTAGGAGTAGTGTGCAAGCGTTTACTAGCAATGTGTCCTCACACAACAGTTGATATATATCTAGCTGTTGAAGCTCGGCTGCACTAATTACAGCAGCTCTAATTGCCACTTAATCTGATTTATCCATTTAATCACAGCAGCTGCAGTGACCTTTTCTCTTGCTAGGGCATTTCCAAGTTTTATAATGGTTGAATCAGGTGAATGTCAAGTTTCCACATGGCTGACACTACCGTAGATCCCAGGGAGTGATGGCCTGACTGAAGAATGGCAGATTGATGACAGGCTGTGTTTTCCCCTCAGTATGCTTATGCATGGCAGTGCTGTAGAAACAAACCTGTTGGAAGCAATGTTTCATAAACATACGGGCACATTTCCTAACTTCTGTTCTTCCCAGATCTAATTATGAATTATGACTCAGGTGGTTGCCAAATCAATCAGAAGAGAAATCTTAAGTACCGTTATGGAGCTGGGCCAGTAGAGGTTGCTACTAGCAACACAATGTTCATCATAGTGACATTAGCGGAGTCCCCATTCAGCGGACGCATCCTCCAAAGGTTACATTTGAAAACCGAATGCGTCACGGCGGCTGCGACAAGGCTGTCTCATCCCATCAGAGACTCCTCCGAGAAATGCAACCTTTCTTTTCCTGGTTTTGGAGGATCCAACTGGTGCATCCTGAAAACTCTCGGGCTCTTTCGGGCAGGAGCTTTCAAATAGCTTGTGAAGCAAATGGGAAATCCTCCGTAGACCAGGGCGTCCCATTTCGGAGGCTTCTCTGTTCTGCTGAGCCTTCATGGACTTGGTAGGCTGCGTCCTCCAAAGAAGGTCGCAGCCCCTGAATTGGGACACAGCTATTCAAACATAGTTATGGCAAATGGCCATAGATTGTATATAAGAAGTGGACGTAGTCACCGTGACGTCACCCGTTGGTTTGTGGACTGTCGCTTTGAAGCCTCGAGTTCGGCATTTTGGCCGTCACCATCTTGGTTTTCGTCCGTCGCCATCTTGGCTTTTTTGACGACCAGAAGTGACACGAGAGGGTGGAGCTAAGTACAACCGAACGCTGCATAAGACATTTTTAGGCAATCAAAATGTTACAATTAACTTTCATGAACTGAAAACACACTGTGAAAGGGTTAAAGTTGTAGGATGAAAATGCAGACAACTCCCAGACCAGGAAACGCCGTGGTAACGACCTGTCAATCACAAGGTAGCCACCCCCTAAAGCATCCCCTGCTTTATGGTCTATTTGACTCTAAATGGGACCATAATTTACTAAATGAACATCATGCTGTATTGAAGAAGACTTAAAACTATAGTGATTGAGACCATAAACTCATGTTTACAATGTTTACTGAGGTAATAAATCAAGAGAGAAGTAGGCTCATTTTCTCATTGACTTCTATACAATTGGAGTCACTCCCTGCTGGCTATTAGAAAGAATGCAAGTTTAAGGCACTTCAGCATTGGCTTAATATTTCAGACCCGGAGGTTGCCCACTGAAAATGATCAAAGAATGTATATTAATATCCTACAAATGTGTTGTTGCTCTGACCCTGGGTCTTTTCCCTGTGGGACGTGCCCTGAATATCTCCACAGGGAAGCATCCTGATGACAGACGCGCCGCCAGTCATTGAAATTGTTCTGATGAAAGCTGCAGAGTGTTCTGTTGATTATTCAAAGTAATGGAGACATTTCATTCTGGAATGACACATTGGCTGCTGATTTCTTTATGGAGTCATTTTTCCGTTTTATGAGCAGCACAGACGTAATTTCTTTCAACTCTGTCATATCAGCAGTAGCAGATATGTCAAAACCTTGGCACAGAAAAACTATCTAACAAACCGGATACAACAGATTTGTCCTCCCTGTACCTCTCAAAAAGCCACATGACTCCACCGCTTTCAGCATTTATCAAAAACACCTTACAGAGAAATATCGCTGCGACGTGATGCATTATGTAGAGCCGCATGTGTTGAGTATCACAGTTTCATAACGTTACTTCATCACACAGTCGATTATGCATTAGGATGCAATTGGACACATTCCAGTATTACACACTCCTGTCTCCTTATTCTGTTGCCACAGAAGAAGCAAAAGTTAGATAAATATTTTCAAAACATTTTGTGCTTTTTGGGAGTACGGTTTGATAAGAGAATGTGGAGTGGCGGCATGAGGAGAGTCGATATAGCGGGGCCATGTTGCACTACATCAAAACCACCTCTCCTCATAGATTGAAACTAAATCCTCAGACCAAAAGATCAAGGACATAGATTAAAATGTCCAAGAAGATGTCTCCTGGGAGGATTGGATAGAAGTGAGAGAAGTTTAATCAAAGTCTTAAAAGCTGAGGACAAGCATACTGGAGCTGTGAGTGTAAACAAGAGTTCAACGGTATGCATTTTAAATTATGTGAGAAGGGCGTTTGAGGACTGTCGAGTGAAGGGAGTCAAGGAGTGTAAGGAAGACATCTAATGACTACTGATGATGCTAGGCAGTCATTTAGTGGGGAAGTGTCATTTATGTACAAAATTAGAATGGAACTGAGACTTCCTCACCAGATGTCAGTACATACAGCGCAGCTTACTGATATGGCGTGGGCGCTAAGCCAAATGAATGAATGATATGCTGTGATCCGCTGCAGCCTCTATCCCATTAAATGAAGGAATAACTGAAAATGAGACCAAGTGTTATTGACAGCATAGAAAATGTAGAAAGTTGGTGCAAAGTGGGCTTCATGTGGAGAAAGAAGGAACGAGGAAAGAACTAAAAAAAGGCAATTTCAAGTGAAGCAATTCACTCCAGTGTCGGCCACCAGATCGCTACAGCCTCACAAAGCGATGCAGATTTGGCCGAAGGAATGAGAGAATGAGAAAAAACAGCTCGTCATACTGTTTGAGATAAAGTCATCTCTGAATAGGGCTTTAGGGCAACAGTGGATTAGATTACTGAAGGTTATTGGTCTGGCTCGGGTTGATAACTGAAAGTGTGAGTGCGTGGAGCTTGAGAGTGTTTTTTTAGTTGAAATAGATTCAGCAAACAAAGAAAGCAGTTGTATGAACGTCTTTCAGAACTCGGAAAGTGTATAATTTACAGACTCCTTATATGACTGGAGGAAAACTAAGAAGCCGCTGGATGATAATTGGCTTGGAACAACCACACCACTAGATGTTGTCAAATCCTAAATCGCAAAACATAATTAATTATAAGCAAAGGAATTTAATTTTTAATACGTTAAGTTTGATTTCTGTTGAAATCAGATACTTTTACTAGTTTAGAATTCAGGCTTCTGTTCATCTATTGTACATGATGCAATATTTATCTACTGAACGACCTTCTTCAGGGAGAGCAAAACATGTTTAAGATGCTTGATCTCACTAATGTTGCCCACACAGGCATTCATATTCTTCATTTAGTTTGTTTACAACATATGCAAAACTCCCCAGGATGTAAGGTTTCCTGTGGAGGAGGTGCACAGCATGGACACACACACACACCCAAACAACACACACACACACGCACACACACCCACGACCTATTTATGACCCACAAATGAACCATGCCATGGTCGCATTCAGTTTTCATGAGGATGACGTGCGAGGACTCCAAATGGGAGGCGGCAAGGCCATCTAGTGGTTCATAGTGTGAAAAACAATGCATTGTTGAAGACAGGTGGACCAACAGAAGACAGCAAGGATGTGCCGATCAACTGCACTTGAGGGAGCTACAGTGTGCGGACCTTCGTTTATGATTTCATAGAGAGGAAAGCGACCAGTTTGGAGCTGCTCAAACGAATCAAACCTGACAGCAATTTGCGAGGGAGTCCAGGATTCACTAAGTAGGAACACCTGTTGCTCGTCGTCTGCGCACTAAACATGGATACAGGACACGTCAAAGCATCATTTAATAGCAAAAAAGAAAAACACTTCTGAAGTGTATTTGGACAGTTCTTCTTCTAAACCCCCAGGGACAAATATGTGAACAGCTTTTTGTTCATATTCTTCATTTCTATTTTTCTTTCATTGCTGTGTTTTGATACTGTCTGGTACTTGGTGGTCAAACCATGAGCGCACAAATTCCCCATCAACCTTGCCTTGAGATAACATCAAATAAATATTCATAATTTGGATCCAAACGTCTCCAAGTAAGCGCTTTTACGCACGCGCACCTTTTCTTCTAGAGGAGATAATATCAGATGCGGACAATCGATTATTCTGATCTGATTTTTACAGCCAGCTTGACTGACAGCTGCATCGCAGACGCAACTCGTCACAGACTCCGAGTGAAGATGCTCTCACCTCACAGAGGAGCGGTGCAGAGCGCACTGGTCTGCTCATAGGATAGTAAAAAACATGCACAATGCTTGTGCTGTAAATTATTTAATTATTAAAAAATAGGATATCTGGACTCACTCTTTGAAAGTATAAGGAGGAGTTTCGTTCGCAGGCTGCTGCAGATGTATTTGACTTGGGGGAAGCAGAAGCAGGCACTTGGTGATACTTTTTAACTTGGATATACTTTGAATTACAGATGGATTTCTTAAACGATTCTAATTTCTCCCTCGGAGACACTAATTCAACAACACAAGGTAGGTAAGGCAAGCAGCGCACCGGTGATATAATCCAGTTAACATGGTATACACACCTTGTTTACAAGCGGCATAACTGCATGCAATTAAAAAAATCAAATGGACGCACGAGTATTTCTTTTGTTTTATTTTTTCTTCTACATCCTCAAGTATCCTTTTTTTTTTTTTTTAAATCATACAAGCTTTCATTGCAAAAATTCTGGCTGCAGTGAATTCCCTTCACAGCCTGATATGTTTGATGAGAAATATGAAATATGACTACCTTAATCTCATTTGCTGTAATCTCTAGGATTTCTATGTATTGATTAATGTACATAATTTTAGTGTTAAACAAAATGACTGGGTTTGGTAAGATCACAGACATTTCTGTGACTTTTTTCTGTTTTTAAATGTACTTACACATTACATATATATATATATATATATATATATATATATATGTAAGTACATTTTACATATATACATATATATATATAATGTGTAAGTACATTTTACATATATACATATATATATATATAATGTGTAAGTACATTTTAAACAGAAAAAAAGTCACAGAAATGTCTGAAAAAAAATCTATATATCTATAAACCTCTCTCTCTCTCTCTGTCTATATATATATACATATATATATATATATATATATATATATGTATATATATGCATGCAGCAACCTATTTTAAAGTCTATTCTTAACATCAAATTTTTATTATTACAAAGATAATTGCCAGGACTTCTGCCCCGATCATCCTCTGTCTTTGCTTTGTGCTGTGTTTAAGGAGCCCACACACACACACACACACACACACACACACACACACACACACACACACACACACACACACACACACACACACACACACACACACACACACACACACACACACACACACACACACACACACACACACACACACACACACACACACACACACACACGTCATTTCAGGGTGTGAAATACACGCATACAGAAATGATTGATTTCTGTATGTGTGTATATCACACCCTGAAATTATCCAGCAGCCTGAAAGCAAGATGGTGAGAAGTGCTCATTGTAGTATCAGATAATAGATCTGCCCACGTAATAATCCCCTGGCGAACCAGTATTGTTAATACTCTGCTGCTCTTCAAAATTGCACCCATGTATGCTTTCATGTCCACGATGTATAAAATACAGTGTGATGTTATTAAAATGTGCTTGCTGCTCTCCCTCCTCTTCTCGTCTCTTTAGCTGTAGATGGGGCCCTTCACCGCAGCGCCATCCTCCCTGTCATCTTTGGCATCATCTGCTTTCTGGGCATCGTGGGAAACTGCATCGTCATGTACACCATCATGAAGAGGACCAAGTGCCGCGCCAAGCAAACTGTTCCGGACATCTTTATCTTAAATTTGTCAATCGTCGATCTCCTGTTTCTCCTCGGGATGCCGTTCCTCATCCACCAGCTGCTGGGCAACGGCACCTGGCACTTTGGAGCCGCGATGTGTACGGTCATCACTGCACTTGACTCAAACAGCCAGATTGTCAGCACTTACATCCTCACCGCGATGACCCTCGACCGTTACTTGGCTACGGTCCATCCCATCCGCTTCAACTACATCCGCACGCCTTGCGTGGCATCGCTGGTCATCGGGCTGGTGTGGGGTCTGTCCTTGCTCACCATCATCCCTGTGTGGATGTACGCCGGCCTGATGCCTCTACCAGACGGCCTTGTGGCCTGCGCTCTTCTTCTGCCTGACCCGGTCACTGACATATACTGGTTTACGCTTTACCAGTTCTTCTTGGCGTTCGCTATACCTTTGGCCATCATCTGCCTGGTGTTCTTCAAGATCCTCCAGCACATGTCGACCAGCGTGGCGCCGCTGCCTCCGCGGAGTTTGAGGGTGCGCACAAGGAAGGTGACCCGGATGGCGGTGGCCATCTGTCTGGCCTTCTTCATCTGCTGGGCCCCTTACTACATCCTTCAGCTGATCCACCTCGGGGTGCAGAACCCGAGCCT
Organism: Sebastes fasciatus; assembly: GCF_043250625.1. Taxonomy (NCBI): domain Eukaryota; kingdom Metazoa; phylum Chordata; class Actinopteri; order Perciformes; family Sebastidae; genus Sebastes; species Sebastes fasciatus. Next base: position 33,665,820 of record NC_133797.1, read on the forward strand.
AGCTTTCTCCTACGCCTACAACATAGCCATCAGCATGGGATACGCTAACAGTTGCATCAACCCGTTCCTCTACATCGTCCTCAGTGAGACCTTCAAGAGGCAGTTCCTCAGGGCGGTGCGCCCGGTTAACAGGAAGTTCCGCGTACGCCCGAGCACCACGGACGGTGGCAGTGTGAGTGTGAGGATGGTACCGGAAGGGGCTCGGCAGGAGCCGGCCTGTGGGGAGATGATACCATCTAACATGGCCCCACAATGAATACAAATCAAAATTACTTCACTATGTATCACTGTGGATGGGACATCAGCACGAGAACACATTAGTGTTTCTGAGCATTAATGTCCGCACACCAACTCCAATCGACAGCATGTTTGCTATTTTTCAGTCAAGATCTGAATAAAAAAGTTCTCTCCGATCATTCCTCATCATGCAAAGCACAATTTTGCATTTTTTTAAAAAACTAATCAGCCTGCCTCGCTTCACTCAGAGACCATCCTTATCATAACAACACTACTTTATAGGAGCGACGGAAGTCAGACGGTGGTTGCCGGTATCACGGTTTTGCACTCTGCGGCTCACGTTACCGCAGATTCACAATCTTGCCGGAGAACTACGGTGGCCTTCAGGTAGCGTAAAAAACACTAAAGACTCTCTCTAGAGCCAGCGTTTGGTTTGTCCGTTCTGGGCTACTGTAGAAACATGGCGAAGCAACATGACGGACTCCGTGAAGAGGACCCGCTCCCTATGCAGATATGAAGGGCTCATTCTAATCGAACGAAAACAAAACGCTTCTTAGTTTCGGGTGATTATTTCATTACACTGTTGGAAATTATTAATATTAATAATGTTACACACTGTTCCTTCAATTCATGCCAGCTAAAAACAGTGAACTTATCCTTTAAACCACTTCAACAGGGGACATTTTCTTCCAGACTGTATCATCGTCAGGTCAAAATGTTCTAAAATAAATTACATCTAAATCATATCACTGTGTGCATCCATGCGGTACACCGAGCAGTTGCTTGCAGCTGTATATGACTACTGTTATACGACTGTTGTACTGAGTAATGGAAAGAGATGTGTGAAATGAGTTGTGAGCTTTGGGGTCATTAAGAGTTTATGTATAAAGACCTGCATAGATGTTATTGAGGTTTTGATAATGCATTCTTGTTTGTTCTTGTGTCCTACTGTGATCTTTGATGTAATAGCTCGCCTCTGAAGAACAGAAAGAGACTGGACATAATGCCTTGGATCATACATTGTTAAATACTATAATGCATTAAATATTACCCTCTTCAAAGGGTCCATTATATCCGACACATTAGCAAGATTGCTTTGAGGAATTGTACTACGATAATCAATAGAGTTATTCTTCTCTTTTGGAAAAAAGAAAGACAGCAATGTAAGTGCATGCGATGACTTTCAATGAGATGATTGTATGACTCTTCACTGTAGTAATAGTGCTTTAACATGGAGGAGGTGACTTACAGTCAGGGACGGTTAATTTACTCATCAATCACAGTCATGCTTTAATTTTCTGTTGTTTAAATGGTGTAAAAAAAGAGACAGAATTTGGTAAAAGAATCCAACAGACTTCACATCAAGGTGGAGAGGCCTGCAGATGTGCAAAAAAGGATGTGAAGTTTGTTTTTTGTTTCTCTGTTTGCTTGTTTGTCTGCTACAAGGATGTCTAAAAAAAAAAAAAACACCATTTGGCAATTTACAAAGCAGTCACAACAGGAGTTTGCAAAGTTATGATCATAATGATCAACAAAGCCCGTCCAACTCAGCTTGAGATTTTGTCAATTTCCTGCAGTGATTCCACCCAAATCAGTTTGACTCACCGCTCTTATTATGTGTTAAATAATGCAACTGAGAGCCATCTTTACCAACCCAAAGAGAAAGACAAATTAAAATGCTTTTTATCTGGAAACATCCGGAAGTTGTGTGAGGAACCTCACACCGCATTTTCAGCATCGATTCAGTCTGAAATTCAAAGCAGGAATATAAATGAAGGGCTCTGCTCTGAATGATGTGCCAATTCTATAAAAGAGTGCCATTTTGCAAATGAGGTATTGTTAATGTTGTCGTACTGATTTATATCTTAATATGCAGAATGATGATGGTGAAATGATATGTTTGGGAAGGGTTATTAATGTAAATATATGAATCACTGAATATGAAACTCAGGGTTTCTCAACCTTTTCTGACCCACTTTTCTTTGAGTCTCCAAATTGACTGAAATGCCAGCAATTAGAGTTGTTTTAAGAATAAACTATTTTTGTATTGTATTTTTTGAGAGGGCGTAGGAAACTCTGAACGGATCGCACACAGAAATGATGATATAGTTTAAAAGCTTTAAAATGAAAAAATCAATCAAACACTGTTTGTCAGTCCTAGAAAATCCCCATAGAAATAACCCCCACCTGCTGATCAAACGACACCCTGTAGGGTCCCGACACCAAGGATGAGAAACTCTGGTGTAACTGTTGTTCTTGTCCGTTATGAAGCAAAAGAGAAAAAAAAGCCTTGTGTCAAAACATGAGCAGCTTTGCTTAATTGTTGACGAAACAATAAGTTGTGGACCACTTTATCTGTACTGTTGTGAGCATTAATAAATCAATATGTATACTGTAACAGAAATATTTGGTGAAAACGTTCACCGTTTGTACCATGGTTGTTATTTTTTGCAATATGATTTCACTCACATGTAAAATATTTTCAGTGCTCAGATTCTCATTGCTATAATGTAAAAGCCACTCATGAATTTAATGTAGTTTAAAGGTGCAGTGTGTAGGATTTGGCGGCATCTAGTGGTGTGGTTGCACATTGCAACCAACTGAGTACCCCTCTGCGCACTCTTCCCTTTACAAGAATGCGGTAACGTGAGCTGCTGACCGCAAAACCGTGGTAACGCCGTTCGCCTCGCTCAAAGTCCATCTTTACCATAATAACATTACTTTAGGAGCAACGGAAGTTAGACGGTGGCTGGCGATACCACGGTTTTGCACTCTGTGCAAGCGTGTCACTACGGTGACGGCAGGACTGGTGACGGCAGGAGGGCGGACTCCGTGAAGAGGACCTGCTCCCTAATATAAACAGCTCATTATAAGCTAATGAAACACAACAATTCTTAGTTTCTTAGTGATTATACACTAATGAAAACATAGTCATGAATATTATATTCCATTTCCGCCAATGGATCCCCCGAAATGTTACACACTGTTCCTTTAACAGCAAAACACAGTATTTTGACTATCCAGAAAAAGTGTGTGTTCTGAGCAAAAAACATAAGAGATCTTTTGCTGGAGCTCAGGACTCCTGCGGATGCATCCTGTGGTCTGATAAAGACTTTAACTCAGATCTTCCAGGTACATGACATGACTTCTTCAATAAATGACGTGTGTGTCAATGTGTCTTCAAACATTTGGTTTCCATGCAAACAAGGAGACCGTCTACACAGGGGCAGGATATTATATGTAAGTCTCAGGCGTTTCATCATCAATGGATAAGAGCAGATGGAGAGGAGAGATGGAGCGAGAGAGCACCACCAGCAGGGCCACATGAGGTTATTTGAAATTCCTACATACCGTATGATCTCGGTTTGAAGTGTACTTGTGCATCTTTCAAGGAACATGCAGGTTTAGAGACTGCAGATGAAAGGCCATGCTGTACCCCCGCTGCTTCATGCTCTTGACTAAAGAAAAAGCCCTCATTCACTCTACGAAACCATGTGGATGGTATTCAGAATCTCTCATTGACATTACCATGTTGCACAAGGCGAGGCGAGGGAGAGATGTTTGCTGAGGTGGCTTGGAATGCAAAGTGAGGAGGCAGGCTGTAGATGATGATCCTAAAGTACAAGGAAAACAGGATGAGGCAGAGCAACAAACACATGAGATATTGCACAAAAACTAGAACTCAAGGAGCAGCCTGAGATGTAAAACTACCACTGTAGCTGACATAGCGATCTGGAGATGAGTCAGCGGCAGAGCCAGACGTTGTTAACATTCAGGTCCATGGGGCTTGCTCAAATTTACAGCAGCTACATGCTCTTTCAAGCCATTTAAGATAAAAGAACGCCCGAAAATCTGGTTATCATTTGAGAAAAACATGACTGTTGCCAAGGAAAAAAAACAGCCTGTAGAGCCTCCATCCTATTTTGTAATCTAATATTCTCTAACTGTCTTCATCATTCTGAACCCGTAACATAACAAATGAGGATGACTAATTTTCACTCCTGCCACCTAAAAAGAGGCAACATTTTTTACCATTTTTATGTTACATAACCTACAAAGGTACGGTGGGAGTTTGGCATAAACAGCATTATCGATGTTGAAACCTATTTTTGTGATACTATGCTGGATTAGAGTTGACAGAATGAACGTTTAGCCAACCCGGTCTCACTCCCAACTCGTCAAACAACGCCGATTTGGCAGTGACGGTCGGAGCAAGTGACGTAGTATTAATCGTGCGCGAGTCCGGTTAAGGGCGGGTAGGAGGAGTTGTGGATGGGTCAAACAAACACAAGACTCTCAACCAGGAGACCGGAGTTTGTGCCCCCTGTGAAACTAAAAGTAACTTATTTTGTCACTTACGTCGTTAGTCATGTAAGTCGAGTCAACCACGACTGTTACCTAACCCTAAGGGGTTGTGTTGCCTAAACCTAACTTCCTGTGAAAACAGAAGTTTATTTTGAAAGGACACTATGCGTGTAATGAGCGTATATTGACACGCCGTCCCCGGTCCTTCCAAAAGTAACGCAAGAGGGGTACCCTATGCGTTGGCCTCCGATGCCGAGGGGCACCGACCAAGCGGCGGTATTTGACGAGTTGGGAGTGAGAATGTGTTGATTTAGCTGATAAATCTGCTACATTTGAATCAAAATGCCATAATAATCTGCAAAACAGCCAAGTAAAGGTGGTCTTCAATACTCTGAATTGAATATTAGGCTAACAGAAGAACGTTTACCCAATTATATTAGATTTCTTTAGGGAATAGCGCAGTAGGATAAACAACATGGGCCTATATTATTATCCTACTTTATTTGATCTACTCCTCACTCCGTTCTCCTTTCCTCCTCTTTTCTTCTCTCACTCTCTCAGCTTCATTTATTTATCCCTGGAATAAAAGCTTCCATTTGTCCATAGTCCATAAGCTAGTTAGTTAACTATCTAGCTCACTGAGGTGACACAACTGCATGAAACACGACACACACAAGACAACAACCCCCATGACAATGTTAGGGCAGACCTGTTTTAGATGGCGATATATCCCCAGTAATAGAACTTCAGCTCCATTGATTTGCTGGTCCAGTCAGAGTTTACACAAAGTTGAAGGTAAAAGATTCAGGGCTTTTGAGAAAGCATTCAAGGCTGGAGTCCCAGCAGCCACCGCCCAGCTCTGCCCCTGCTTGAAATAGGATTAACATCACTGCATGATGAGCTTGATAGAAGGCAGGTGTGTGAGTAATCAGTGGTAATTGGGAGCAGAGGACAAGGACACACAAGGGAGGAGGATTGGGCTATAGGTTCCAAATCACATACTTTTTTCTTTTTTACTTTTACTACATATCGCAGCTGCCCTTACAAAGTACTTACTGTTGCATGAGTATGCATAAAATTGGGACCTACTACTTCGTCATAACATTGTGCCTTGAACTTTGACCCTTTTTGCTCATATATCCGCTGCCCAGAGGATAGTGGGAATAGCCAGAAAAGCATGGGCCCAATACCAATCTCCACACTCACAGACTTTGAGGTGTGTTCCCGCAAAGTCTGTGAGGGTTTAGGGCTGTTCCACTGTCAAATCGTCAAAGTCCTTGAGGGCTCTCTCGTAGACATTTTGGCCCAATTCCAGTGTCCCGCCTAAGACCTTAAGCCCTGAACCCTCAGGGACTTGACTGATGTCACCTGCTAAATGGTTGAGTGTGACAGGCTGCAAGAGCTTGAAATGGTATAAAAATGAATGGGAGAGCACTTTACGGCGTTTTTTACTGCCTTTTTGAACATCTTCCAGGCATTGGCCTTACGAGACTAGAGGTAACTGTCAAATTTACTTGTTTTTGTCAAACTTCATTTAGTAAAATTAAAAGAACTGGTTGATGAATAAACCAGATGTGTAATATAGTCTAATGCTTGCATTCCTCTGATTTCATGTTTTTTTATGTTCCATCTTAAATCCTTAATGTTAATGTTTCTGTGTAAATTTAAATATGCCTGGCTGAACAATCATGTGCTGTCCTCTTTCTTTACCTTTTGGCATATTACATTTACAAGAGGAATGCAAGCATTAGACTATATTACACACCTGATTTATTCATCAACCAATTTCTTTTAATTTGATAAAAACAAGTAAATTGATTATTTGACAGTTACCTTTAGTGTCGTACGGCCTGGAAGATGTTCAAATAGGCAGTAAAAAAACGTTAAATTAAAAAAACACAATTGGCGTCGTCAAAGTAACGTGATATGTCGCCGCAAAGTGCTGTCCCATTCATATTTATTACAATTACCAGGTGACGTCAGTCAAGTCCCTGAGGGTTCAGGGCTTAAGGCCTTAGGGGGGGACATTGGGATGGACCAGGGATACACAGGGTAGGGGCAAAAACATAAAGAAACACAAGGAAAAACCCAGAGTCACAGTCATGACACAATGTAAGAATAAAACATGTTATTGTAGTCACATGACTTTGCCCTTAACGCACTAACGCCAGACTTATCTGTCTGATCTTCAAAATTGGCACCAGTGAACTTTTTCAAACTTGTAATATATAGAATGAAATAAACAAGAAGACAACAATACATAAAACAACGTGATGTTTTTGTGTTGCAGATGTCTTTGCATGTGTATTTGGAGAGCTATAATAATAATAGTGTATGTGTGTATCTGTCTGTATGTACTGAATGTATGTGGATTTCAATTGAGGTGTAGAGGTGGATACAGCTACAGATGTGAATGTGTTCAAGTTACAATTGGTAGACAGGCAAGAAAAATAAGATCCATAATCCATAAGATGGATGGAATCAGGTTTGTAAGAAATGAATAAGAGATGACCAAATGGAGAGGGGTTCTGTTGCAGTGTTTATGATGGAGGCGGATAGATTTTCCATAGAGTGCAGTATGTGTGCTGTTCCTCGATTTCCTGTTCATGAGGATAGTTTTCTTTGTGATAGTTAAATCTAAGAGGATTGTGTTTTGGTCAAGTTCATTGTTGATATGTCCCCTAGTGAGCAGATTGAGGGGGATAATGGGATATAGAAGCGATTTCTTTCCCTAAGTGTTTAATGGGTGTGGGCGTGATTGCTTTCCGGGCTATTTTGTGTGCAATGTGAACAGATTGCTAATGGGAATCCCATTTTTAACACCGTCTGCTCAGTGAAGTGAATTCTGTGGAGTTGTAGGTTGGCATTTTTAGTCACAAAGTAGATGTTTTTACAAATTTGGCTCTAGAAGTCGGCATTGGGAGTGACGGATGGGTGCAGTTCTTGTTTTATTGATGGTTCTATATATTTTGGAGAGGTGTTTTTTTTAGGAAGGGATGTTAATTACCTCTGAGGTTGAGGGAGAAAGATCTAGATTGGTAAGCATAATGTTACATTTTGTTTGAACGGATGATTTAAGGTGCAGATATTGTTCAACTTGTTAGCTCCCAATGCCGTACTTCTGGAGAAAGTGGGGGAATGAAAGAAGGGTATTATTATGGAAGATGTGTTTAAGATGTGTGATCCTTTTATCGGTCCATGTGCGGAAATTAAGTGGTTTCTTAGAAAGACAAGATTGTTCCAGATGGGAGTAAAATTAGATTAGTGGTGTTTATGATTTTGTGGTGGAGTTGGTTGAGTTGGGATCATTGCAAATAGATAATTTATTTTATGAAGTATTGTCATTTTAACTGTGGTTATTCTGCCCATACAGCATAGTGGAAGGTTCATCCAGAAAAGGAGTTCGTCATTTGTTGTTTTGAGTTTGTATGAGTTGAGTTTGTAAAAACATTTGTATGGCTGATGAGCCTCCAGGAGGGATTGTAGGCTCAGTGCAGGCTCATACAAACATTCATCCATCCATAACCACTTATCCTATTCAAGGTTGTAGGGGGGGCTGGAGCCATTGGGCGATGGCGGGGTACACCCTGAACAGGTCGCCAGACTATCACAGACAAGCATTCACGCTCACATTCACACCTACGGGCAATTTAGAGTCAACGAGGAACTTAACCTGCATGTCTTTGGACTGTGGGAGGAAGCAATCCAACCAACCAACGCTAACAAGGGGAGAACATGCACACAGAGGGCCCCAAGCCGGGTTTGAACCTGTGACCCTCTTACTGTTGGTGCCATCCCGTCATATGAACACTGTACTACAACAACAACAACACATAAGAATAAAGATTAGGTGAGAACATGTATTGTATAAAATATAAAGAATAATACAAGAAAGTTCAATTTCAAAGTCAAAGACCGTCTATTGTCCCAGTTAAGTTTAGTTTTATGAATATTGTTAGCAATATTGCCTCCATCCTTGAGGGATTGTCGACTGATTTTGACTCTACGACCACTCTATGGGTGGTGAAGATTTCATTCAGACATTTCTTTACCTTTGCTGTAAGCTCTGTGCCCGATTACCCATCCATAACTTCACATGGAGGTGTGTTTTATACGTGTGTCTCATGACAGGGAGTCTGTTGACACTTCAAACAGCCGATCCTCTTCTGTAAAGCAATTAAAGTTGAGCTGCTGCTTTAATGGGCACAAGATCCATTTGTTGCCACTTTACCACTTGTCAGACTCAGAGACTACTGCAATTGAAACAGAAGGCTCTATTCTGGGAGTTTTTTCTTATCCCAATCGAGTGTCTAAGGATAGAGGGTGTCGTGTACAGATTGATTTGTGATATTTAGCTATATCAAGAAAATTTACTTGACTTGACTCCTCAAATGGCCAACGATGATCACCGTGATGTCAGAACATCCCTGCGTCTATTTGCTCTATTCAACTTAAAAAAAAAACATGTTTTGGGTGAAAGCCTCCACTAACTACTTCCTTAATTTAAGTCATCAAGGTCACTTAAAACAATGAAGCCGAGTAGTTCTGATGTTTCTTGGCCTGCATGAAGGACAACACATTAGCACTTGCTCATATTATTGTCTTTGGAGCTTCACTTTTCCATTTCCCCTGTTTTGATGCGGATTAATGCTCCAGAGAATTAACAATTTTATGCAAAGGAAAATGCCAAGTCATATTAGCTGGGATGGGCTAATCCATGGAGTAAATGAAGTAGGCCTAAGTAAAAAGAAGATAAGCAACCAGAACACTCCCAATTATACTCAGAATAAATATGAAACCGTTATAAACAAAGCCAGCACTATTGGGGTCTTATGACCACGGCTGTTATTCAGTGTGTAGGTCAACAACTCCCCATCTCCTCCGTGTATTGATGAATGAAGATGACATGGTCACATACACTCACTGGAGAAAGTGCGAGTAGCTGCTACATTGTAAAGTGTTTTACTCCTAATATTGGGAAAACTGTATTTTGCAACAAGGTCGATCAGGTTAAATTGTCAGTTCACCACTAGTATAACGACTACTGTCACATGTTGGAGAGCCGACACATTCTCGTCCCAACTTGAACTTATTTTTGGCATAAAAACCACTATAGTTACCCTTGGTGTCACTTTAGGATTAAGCAATTAAACCACTATAGTTAGGTTTAGGAAAGAAGGACATGGTTGGGCTTAAAACTACTACGTTTATACAGTGAAAATGACACTGAACATTGTGAACACGGGACACGAACAAACAGCTGATTGCAACGTGCCGCCCGCCCGGTGTGTCTCTTTTGCTTTTTAAACTACATCACCACACTCCCGGCACACTTCCTTCGAGCATTTACTGTTGCCGCAGGACCACAACAAGTACTCCATTTCCACATTCAAAATATTAAAATTATTCACAAAATATAAATTATTTTTAAAATGTTAATATGTAAATTACGAAATGTATTTGTTTGATATTAGAAGGCTCACAGAGAGTAAAAATGAGTTGCCTTCGGCACACCTGATCAACAGGATTTCCAGCACAGATCAAATTTGAATTACTCGTCCGTGATACCTGTCTGCAGTGAGATATCTTCAGTGTTTGCAGCTCCGCGTCCATGGAGAAACAATACTAAAGTCCGGATGACCGTTGGCTTGTTGTGTTAGGGCCTTAAGAGTTTATAGGCACAGTGTTGATAATGGCCTCATCATTTACACCACATTCTCTCCTGCTGGGAGAACCAGAGGATTTAGGACAATGACAACGGCTATAAGAGGATGTGGCTGTCAGGGATGATGGTGGCCATGAGGTAAATCACCAAGGTCATTAGGATTCATCATCTGGGGACAATACAGGTGTACAAAATGTTGGGCCAATCCATCAAGCAGATGTTCTTACTGGTGGCGCTAGAGGAAAAGTCTGGGCATCACCAAAGCCAGAGGGATTCATCCTCTTAGGAATCATGAATATCCGTATATATTTCATAACCTGACCTGCCAGATGGTTTGTTACACACAACCATGTGTTTGGAAAAGGGCAGGCACTTCCAAAAAACACATGGCAGGTGATTGGATGAACCATCTGTCAATCAAACGCTCTCACTCAGGACAAGAATGAGAAAAGCCTTCAGTGCCATTCTTTGCTCGTCATTCAATGAAGAAATACTCTCCAGTTCTGATACAACTGATGCTATTGCAGCATCTATGCTGCCATTGTTTAGAACGAACCGTCGCCTCTTTGTGTCGCCGCTGTCGCCCTCACACACACCTAAGCCACGCCCGTAGCTGCCAGTAGCTCGTCACAGGACGATTGGTCCATAATCTGGCTTGCCGGACACAAACACATTACTTGGAGCTTGACAAGATGGACTTTCATGTGATATGTGATCCTGCGATTCTCGCGTGATGTCACATGAAACCAAAATGGCTCGACCGGCCGAGTGATAAAGTACCCGGATCATCCGGCGATCTTGCGCATCCATTGGGCCCATGGGTCTCATTCACATGAACGGACAAAGGAAAATATGGCTATTAGTGCGCTATTACTGCATTTTACAACTATTAGGACCTAATGATTTAAATAAGGGCTATTCAAGTGTTCGTACTGGGGAGTTGATTTGCCTAAAAAAAAAAGTCATTTTCAGAGAAAATTTGTTTCAAAGCCTGGCGCTCTTCCTGGGGGCTTGCTCTAGAGCCGATATGACATGAAGTGTCATATCTGAGACATAAACAAACAACAACATTCCTCAAGAAATTGCTCAATCATATAAAGTGCTGCTAAAGTAGTAGTTATGAAATAGTAGTAGTTTTTGAAATATTTGATAATAACTCATCTGGTAGAGGTGTTAACACAAAGTGTCATGTAATGAAAAAATACTTCCTGTCTTGCAGCAGATCATGCAGTACAGAGACTGGATGTTATTAGGTGGGAGGATGGTTGACGTTGTGCATCGATGTGTCATCAGAATCTATTTAGTTTCTGGGAATCGCCGTGTCCCCAAAGATCTCTTTGTCACCATAACCACATTTGCCTTCGCTAACAATCATCACATTTAAGAGAATTCGTGGAATATTATGTCTCAGCAAATATACGTCTAGAGTCCAGCTGACTGGAATTGTACTGAGTGACTTTTATTTCTTTGCACAAGTAGCCTTCAACGGTGAAAGTAGAAAAGCAGGACGAGGAGAAACAGCAGGACTCTGAGAGATCTGGCTCTCAACAGGCACTGCTGTTATCCCCCACCAAGGCTTCATCCCTAAACCCTCATCACCTCCATCATCCCCGACAGCCACATCCTCTTAGCCTTTGTCGTTGGCTTAATCCAAACTCCCAGCAGGAGAAAAGGAGAATAAGATGCAAAGGCCATTTTCAAGCAAAGCTGGGAGTTAAAGGATGAGAACGCAGCAAACATAACAAACATCATTTTGCATTTATATATGCATTTAAATAAGCCACTTAATGTTTGTCTGTCCGTACAGGGACCTGTGCCTTTGTGGATTGGTTGAGAGATGTTCATCATAGATATCAGCAAAAATACAAATTTGTCAGACAACTCTATATTCTCGCCATTTCTCTCTGCGGTTGCTCCTCACTGACGGGAGCAGCGGTACAAAGTTGAGCCCAAACATGACAGAGAAAAGTAGAAACCAAAAACCACAGGCATACCCATGGGAAACTAACAAACAACAACCGTGATCTCGATGGCAAAATAGAAAAAAACTGCTACTTTCTTTATATTACAAGCATTCGTCTCCAGCGGTGAATCGATTCAGGGCTGACTAACCTCACTACAACCCCACTCTCTCGCTTTCTGCTGGGGCAATTCACCTGAGCTGAACTGAACATCAGTCACAATAACAACTTGTTATGTGTGTGTGTGTACCAGCAGGATGTCTGCTATCCTCCCCAGGTGACAGCGATGCTACGTCTTAGTGGGATCCATTTTCTACTCCCTTGTTCTTACATGGCTTCTCGAAACTCCGTGTCATAAAAAATAATGAAGAAATATTTGAAACATAAGCTGTTTTAGTGGCTGCAGTCTCCTCTGCCAAAGTAAATGTAATTAAAGCAGCTATAATTGATATTTGTATTAAATCAATGTGATAATGTGAAAGAGATTACTGGTAGTGATGAACCTACAGAGAATTATCACCTGAATCTGCAGTTCTCCTCGGCTTTACGGAGCTTTATAGAGAGTTTCAGCTCATTGTTTAGCTGTTGCAGGCAGCTGTTTGACTGAAAAAGCTCTAAAAACAAACTGCACACTACCTAATCAGCACTAAACAGAAGACGGACATAGTTAGAGACTAGCTGGTGAACATAGTGGAGCATTTAGCAGCTAAAGAGACAGATATTTCCATCCGGAGTTGGTAGAGACCAAAAACTGAGCTAAAAAAAGAGTAGTAATAAGAGAGAAGAAATATTAAGAGAGAAAAATATTGGACTTACATTCGTCAGGTGGCCAGAAACACGACTCCAAATGAGTGCTAGTGTGGCTCAGTAACTGCTGGATATGTAAATAAACAACTGGTGTTCGTACCCCGTGTGAAACCAAAAGTCAACGGTGATTTATTTGTCATTTAACATCTGTACTTAATTTACGCCACTACCTGTGGTTTTAACCCAAACCATGACCTTTTCCTAAACCTAACTAAGCAGCTTTGTTGCCTAAACCTAACAAAGTTGTTTCCTGTGAAGACGGAAGTTGTGAAGACTGGAGTGGAGATTGTCACGTGTTGCCGTTCATTTGTAGGAATACACAAAAACTGAGGAATAACTTTTTGTAAGATATCATACGAACCGTTGTATGAGGATACGTTGCAGGCTAATTTACTTCTGTTTTATGCTCCTTTTTTAATTCTGCTTCTCTACATTTCAGAGGCATATATTGTAATTACACCACTACATTCATCTGACAAAGTCTGGTATCTGTCACACCAAAACTCACTGACTGCTTGTTTATGATTTGATGAACAAAAATAAAATAATGTCTCCTTCAAACACAAATGACACCTCATTCATTTCAGTAAATATATTTGAAACAGAAAATAATACATTACTTCATTGCTAAGAGTTTCCTTTGTATATCTTTTAAGCATCTAAAAGGTGTTGACTGAAGGCCATAGTCATAAATAATACATTTTTATTTCTTGTATTGAAAAATAAAACAATATCCCATCATGTACAGAAGACAAGTCAGGCAGAAACCAGTGAAAGCTTATTGTTACACCCCGATGCAAAACATGGAATACATTGAATGTGAGTTCAGCTGGCAGCCCAGTCGTCAGGTAAAAAGGCTGGCATTGTGTCGTTTCTGCACACCACGGATCATTGAATGTGGATTCAGAGCAACTGACCATTATTCTATAATAAGGAGTATAACAAGCAAGAAAGTCAGCTAGGAGTGGGTGGGAAGGGTGGTGGATGGGTCAAACAAACAAAGGAATTTAACCCAGGAGGTCGCGGTTTGTGTCCCGTGTGAAACCAAAAGCAAACTTAAGCTTGTTTACGTTGTTACGTAGCGTTACATAAGAAAGTCCGCTAAGGGCGGTTGTTACGTATTTACAGTTGTTGTGTTATTTTAACAGTAGCCATTATGTGTTTCTAACCATAACCAAGTAGTTTTGTTGCCCAAACTTAACCAATTGTTTCACAATATTAACCACGTGGCATTGTGCGTTTCTGTTTCCGCAAGCGTGATACGAAGGCTGACATGAAACATATTTTTGGTTGAGAAACGTCAACATCAACGTATCCTGTGCAAACGTACAATGCCAAAACATTTTTTCCTGGCGGTTGGCTTGCAGTTGGATGCTGTGGCATCTTAATACCAGATCTCTACACCCCACAGGTTGCCTGTCAGTGATAATACGCTTATTTATTCACTCTTTCTCTCTCTCACTCTCTCTCTCTCTCTCTCTCTCTCTCACTCACACCTGCACACAGCTCTGTCTGTGTGTATCCACAAATATATACATTTTAATAAAATGTAGAAAAATTGCATATACAAACATCTTCAACCCACATTTCACAAAAAAATTGTGTTAACACAGGAGTGCTCGGTTTGGCAGAGTAAACATTGTGGCCACAGGTGGATTGAGACATGCAAAGAAAAACAGAATCAGACTTATACATTTATAATGTAATACAGACTTTGCGTCCCTACTTAAACTCTGCATTTTCCTTCAGCGTTGATCTCTCAAAACAATGATAATCTACTGCTTTGTGACTTTATTTCATTCATACCAGTGATTATCTGCTACTTCTGAATGGCAGGGAAGAAACTGTTTTATACTCGATGTAGCTCTAAGGAGAATTTACTGACAGGATGGAAATGGTTGATTTTGGCCAGCGTCTATAATTATTTGAAAAAGATGTTCTAATCATAACCATTATACCATTTTATTACACGGCTTTGTTGAATACTCGATTCTGATTGGTCAATCACGGCGCCTTACGTCTGTTATTTCTTTATAGCAGACTGTTGCTATGTATAACAGCCCGTTGCTATGGGCAAAGTTGTGATGTCGGACACTGGAGGACCTTTTTTGTGTCAAATTATTGATTTCTTAAATAAGTAGCTGTGTAATAAGCAGGATAAAGGAACGGAGCGTTGATGGGAATTTATTAGGTTACAAATCTTCATTTAGCAATAAGAATGATAAAGGTGTAGTTTGTCCCACTCTAACAGGTTTAACAAAGCTAACAGGAGACTCAGGAAGATGGCACTCAATTACAGTCCATTCACGTCCACACCGTCCTGAGAAGAGGTTTAATCAGCCAGATAAACTGAAGAACACCTGTGTGGGTAATCAGAGGCTTGTAATACAAAGCCACAGCTTTCACTTCTTCACTGTTAGTTGAGGGGAAAATGGCTATTAAGAGCACACAGCTACAGTGTGTTATCTTAACAGCTCCGTGATTATAGCAATTTTTGCCTTTTCTGTTGTACAATCTGCTACTCGGGTCTTCGATTGAGAACGGCAGCCTTTGTGAATCCATTTCTGTGGTTTCGATAAACTCATAATGGCACAAACAGCAACAGTCGGAATAAAGCCATCGTTAATCCCTCTTGAGGTTTTCAAGGAGAAAACTAAGCATCCGAGTGGTTTTAATAGCGTATTCTATGTGTTTACTTTATATTTGGAGAACAAATGATGCTGTGCGTATCTTCCTCGATCTACAGCCTTGCATCCGCCAGCTCAAAGAAGAAGTTTTATTAATAGCACTTCAGAGTCAAAACTTGTGCAATGGATCAACTTGAATGAATGAAGACATTCAACTATTATTGCTTAGTCACTTGAGAAAACAACAAAACAACAAAAGAACAGATCACTGAAAGTGTAATGTGTGAGGGTCGTGTGTGACTCAACTGATACAGATACATCACTTAATGCATGTTTCAATAGCTGAATAGCCACTTGCACAAATATTTTTTACTCATTTGTTGTAGAAATAGAAAAAGCCTTTTCCAAAAAAACGTAAAAATAAGATGTATAATTTGCCAATGTATCATTAATGAAGGGAAGATTGATTTCTTGTCAACACAACATTTTGGGCTTTGGACATGATAAGATTAGAAACATTAGACACCCATTCAAAAACAGTCTTCCTGCTCCACAAAGTGAGTAAAAGTGCATAAACGCTAAATGATAATGCCATCTGTGCTTTTGGGAAATCTCCGCCACATTTTTAAGATTGTTGATGAAAGTGTTTGTACACTGTGGGTGTTAAGAATGAAGCTAGTAGAGGCAAAGGGAATTCAAACATTCATTATGACAATAGCGATTTAGTAGGGAAAGTAGGATCTATCCAAGACATCTCCTAACACAACACAGATTCTGGCTGCACAATTTGATTCCAAACCCCCCACCTCTAAAATAAAGAATTTAATGTGTAGATTTTAAAGCATAGTGCTCTATAGTGTTATTGTTAATAAGGAACAGCAGCTTGTATCCTTGGCAGACACATGAGAAGATGTTAATTCAAGTGTTCAACATGTAAATAAAACAATGACACAACGGGCCTCATGCAGGAAATTTCTCTTAAATTTACACTTAATTTTCTGTTAAGAGATTCATGTGGGATCAAACTGAGGCACTGTGACAAGCTTTAAACCAAATACAGCTTTTGCAACAAATGACACTTTAACTTTCAAGGTTATTTTTGCGCAGAGTTTCTAAGTCTTGGCGATAGATCTGATGTGGGGTTATTTCATATTTAAACTGAGTCAGGGGAGATTTCTAAGGCTGATATGATGCTTTTGAAAACAGAATAAAAAAAGCATGACATACTCATATTCAAATGTCAAAACTTGTGATGGGCTAGTCCACGACCTGGCAGAGTTCAGCTGATGTCAATTAACCTCTGCTTCCCTCTTTACATACTTGCAAATAAAAGAGCTTGTTCCAGTCTATAATATGGGACGACACATTAATGAAAAGCTCCAATGAGTCAACTGAACTCCAAAGAAAAAAACAGATTTGATGACTGCACCAAAGATTATCTATAAATACAGTATTCATAGTCATTTGGAAGTACATTACTGGATAAATAGTGTTGGTTTTCAGGTTTCAAGAGAAATTATAGTTACAAACACTAAACAATAAAAGGCTGTGCTTAGACAGTATTGAGTGCTTTTTCTCAGTTTATGCAGCACTGTGCAAATATCAACGAGGGGGCCATACATGTGTAGAGCCTGAGAAGGCATCATGGGAAATTCCTGTGCACATACAACATTGATCACTGCAGAAAACAAATGAGGAGATCAAGCTGGCCTGCTGTACCGTTATCGTACGGTCAGAATTTGAAGCAGACAAGGAGGTCACTCATTTTAATTAAAAACGGGGCTGGGGACATCAGGGCCAAGGAAAATTAATTAACGATCCGCTTTTCTCCACAAGTTATGCAAGTGACTCTGAGGGAAGTGCTTCACTCCCAGTGAAAAAGTGTGATTGCACTATTACATACACGAGAATCACATTCATATTGGAAAAAAGATAGCAAGGTGAACTTAACCGAAAACAAAACAGATTACGCTGAATTAAATATAATATGCAGTATCACTTTATTTGAAGGGATGTGCATAGACTGACCCGTGTCGTGAATATGAAGAAGTCTATGAATGTTTATGACTATTGGCATTAAGTGTCATTCGGTCAAGTATGTCATTTTGAATGCAAAGTTGACATTGTTTGAGAGGTCTTTGTTATGACTACATAACCAAGACAACAGTAACCATGCCATCATAAACATGCCATAGCAGGCCTAATTATCAAACTTACAAATATATATATATATATACATATATATATATGCAGCGCGCATCGCATGTCATGTGACAAAGAAACAACCAATCACAGCTGGCAGATATCTTTTCATTCTTCCGTAAATATCAGTCTGCAGTAATTAAATGGAGGAGAAGTCAGGGCTATACCCAGAGCTTTACGATCTGTCCCACGGACCATCTTACTTGCTTCACCCTTCACCCTTTCTGTCTGAGGACGTCACAACATCCGGTTGAAAGGTCAGCCAGACTGACGCAGAGAAATCGAGCAGTAGAGCTGCTGTGAGGGATTTACGGTGCTAGAAATCCATTTATCTTTGTTTTATCTTTGTTGAGTTTAGTCAGTGAGATTACTGCTAAATTACAGCAAGTTCATCATCATAGTCATCGCAGCACGCAGGTTTTGGTTGCTTAGTAACGGCAGGCGCGACAAGAGTGCAGCCTCCCAAGCACCTTGGACAAAAGGATGAAAACAACATGGCTGGCATTTTCCACGTTTTAATAGATGTGAACGGCCCCTAATGTAGCCTAATGTTAACACATAAAGCTAAATAGACATTGATCATATGCTATAGCATGGTTATGTTGTCTTGGTTAATGTCAAGTTGTCATAACAGACATCTCAAACAATGTCAACTTTGCATTAAAAATGACATAATTGACCGAGTGACACTAAATGACAACGGTCATAAACATTCATATAGACTCCTTAATGTTCATTACAGGTGTCATATAATATATGCACAACCCCTTCAAATAAAGTGTTACCAAGTATGCTTGCATGTTGCCCCCATAGTGTCCAAAATAAATCTTTCAGAGTATAAATTACGCTCATAGGACATAAATACCATCATAATTTATCATAATACTCTGAGCTGTGGAAAGACAAAGTGCACAGCAAAACCTTCATTATGCCGGATTCTCAAAATAATAACTGCCAAATTTGAGTTCTCACTGATTAATATGGAAGATTTAATGTGTCTAAATTAAATCAAAAGAAATAAAGTGAAATACAATATACACTGTTATATGCATTTCCTTTTTTATGTTTACATCTACTGTGCCATAATTAAATGTAAGCACATGTTAAAAAGTTAAAAAGTTTTATTTTTTGAGATGGAGACGAGTGGTCCATGCCAAAACTATTGACTGTACATTTAGTTACATTTGTGATTGACTGTCTGACTGCAGTATTAAGGGATGGATTGTGTTTCAAGCAGGTGTACAAACAGACACGAGGGGATATTCTTGGCACAATTCTCGGCAAGTGTGGACAGCTAATTAGTGTTAGTGTTTGTTGGCTTACGGTAAACACACAGTTAATGCATACAGTACATACAAAGGAAATACATATATGTATTGTATTTCTTTTCGTTTCTTTTTTGAAATTTGTTTTAAATGTTCTATAGATTAGATTGTTCAGACACTGACACTCTTTGAACCTTACATTTTTGCATCATTTTTGGTGTTTTGTGGAGTATTCTTCTCTCTGATAACTGGCCAAATGCTGCAATATTTCCAGCTCTGATACAGTGATGACTGAAAAAAAATCAACAATAGTGAGTGTCAGATTCTGGTTAAAATCCTTCACAATCAAAGAGAAGGGAGTATTTTTTTAGACAGCTACAACCGCGGCTTCATAACAACATGAGATGCAGTCACATTCTGCATTTTAAGTCAGGAGAAAAGCTGTGCTAATTACGGTCAGAGAAAAAAAAGAAGAATAAAACCCATGGAATGCATTCAATATGGTTAACTGATGTTGTATAAAAAGATTAACCAAGGGTGGATATTGCATTAATATTACACTTCAGAGTAGACAGATAAATCTTTACTGCTCCTGGTAGGGGATTCAACGTATAAGCCAAATAATGATTAAGACTCAGGTCAGTGACTCTACAGAATAACACTCCTACCCAGCGAGTTATTACAGCTAGAGGTCCTGGTCTTTCCACTGCAGGTTTAAGACGGAATAAACAATAAACTGCAGACACAAGGGGACAAGTCAATGCTGTATCGAAACACTCATTTATGTCTAAAGTACTTTAAATGAATACTAAACAAGGGATTAAAGATGAATAATTAATGTTAATTGGAAACTGCAGTCTCAAAGCACCACCGTTAATCAAGTGGACACATTACATTCTTATTAAATGAACACAATCAGTGTGTCTTGATTGTAAGCAAACTACCATGAGAATTCAACATGGAGCGATGAATTCCAACACTACAGTAATAAGACACAAATGCGGATAATATGCGTGTAATGTGCATGTGTGTGTGTGTGATTTCGTGCTTCCAGTGCTAAAACAGACAAACTCATTGGTCTAAACTGCATATCAGTTGCTCAGGCACTTGTTTTAAGTCATAAAAAAAAACAGAATTAAAAATGGACGTTTGATGGGACAGGTCGCATCATTTGATTCTGCTCTTTACATCCCAGCATTAAAAGGACCCTTCATTTGCTCCGTGTCGCTCAACTCCGTGGTGCAAGAAGGCTCAAGTGGAGCCTCTTTATTTTCTGCGCACCACTGGGAAATTTGAGCTCTATTGCTTTTGATCTCAGTGATTGGACGTCATTCACGTTATGACAGATAAAAAGGCTTCGTGTGTGTGTGTGGATGTGTTGATTATCTCCTTGTCAGAAGCTGGACTCGGGGACTGTCCTTTTGCGTCCCAGCGAGGTCGTGCTGTAGCGAGTCCTCTGCAGGGTGCCGTAAGACGGTTTGTCCGTTGTCAGGCTGCGCGACGGTGCCGGAGCGGTGGACATCCCGTTACGATGCAAAGACGCTGTCCTGCGCATGCTCTGCTCCGCTTTGGTGGGGATGTTGGAGGAGCTCTGGGAGCGCTTGATGTCCGTCGTGGTTCGTCCCGCCTTCCCGTTTGCCAGCTCATCGCCCAGATGACCCGAGCCATTAGACCTGCCCCCTTCCACCCCGGCTCCTCCTCCTGCTGCTCCGTTGGACAGCGACAGCCTCGAGAGGGTCCTTCTGCTTCCTTCCTCACCCTCTCTGGACTTCCTGGAGTCCCTATCCTTCTTCAAGAAGTTACCTTTAAAGAAGGAGAGCAGTCCCTCGTTGTTCTTGGGCACTTCTTCTTTCTTGGTCTTGGAGTTTCCTTCATGTGCACCGTGGTGTTCCCTATCCGCCCTGTCCCCTTTTTGTCTTCTCAGGGTCCCATCATGAAGGCTAGGAGTGCTGTAGCTGGGTTGAACTCCAGCACCGGAACTCCTTTTTGTCTCGGCAGTATCCTGGGAAGCATTGGAGGAGCTTTGCTTCCGGGCATCCTTCCTCCTGGTCAGGGTGTTACTGCTGGAGCTGCTGCTGATATTCGCGGTGCTTTCGTCTCTTTTCTGGCTCTCCTTCCTGCGTCTCAAGCTGCCCGTCTTCTCTGATGTTCTCCTCTGGCCCTCCGGGACCTGTGGAGACTCAGGCGGCGGCTCATCTCCTGCCTTATTCATACAACTCAAACTGGAAGATCGGACATTGGTTGAAGCTCGGCTCTCAGTGCTGCGTGGATCGCTCATCAATGTTGCTATTGGATCCTTTGTGCACCGGGGACGCCGGCCAGATTCCAAATACTGCACCAGCTCCACAGGGGCCGGATCTTTGACAGATAGAGGCACTGGGTCTGGTTTCCGTCTATCCTTTGAACCAAAGGACCAGCGCAGGGGAAACACTTTGCTCAGGGTGTCCTTGGTCTTGCTGGGGGTCCTCATGCTCACGCTGCGTCCCTGAAGACCCCTGATGAATGGCCTGCTCTCAAAACCCCCTGACAATTATGCAGAGAGGAACATGTTTTAGTTTTTACATTTAAATGCAACACCTTTGCACAGCATTAATCTTGAAATAAACAACCAATAAGCTACTAAACTGATTATGGCAAATACTAGAGTGTGGCCCGTTACCTCTTTCCTCTTTAGAACCGTTTTCAAGGAAGACCGGAGACTCAGGCGAGTCGGGTAAGGAAGATGGGCAGGTGGTGGAGGATCGAGAGACCAGACTGCCTCTCTTGCTGTCCCCCGTCAGCCGGATTAGCCAGTGGTCTGACATTGATGAACTTGTGGATCCTGTGAGACACACAGAGGGAAGAGAGCGATCAGAGGAGGAATATAGACCATAAAAAAGCACTCCACCAATCAAGCCCTGCACTCCTATAACACTGTTGGTTATACATTTTAAAACAAAGATTATGAATGTTCGATGAAGCAGAACCAGAGATAGTATTTTTTATTCCATGCATTCTTCTTTATCAAAACCAAGCAACTATATAACCCACAATGCAACTGGACCGCTGACAGTTACAAATAACACTCGAATTTCACTCACCCCAAAAAATATGAAATCATACAACGTACAACTCCAGTGAAATGCAATCCTGTCAGCACCATCAATATGTGCATAATACACCGTAAAGCACGGCCTCCTCCTTTTTTCTTGCCAGACTCCTCTGTTCTGTCAGATCGGTAATTAGAACAAGAGTCGAATGGCGCTGTCTGGTAATGTTATTCCAGGATTTAGCCAAGTTTCGTGAAACAAGGACATTACAGCTCCTGATATCCCGTTAGAGATGTCGACAGCAACAGTCTTATCTTTTTTTTCCAATTTTGAGAAAAAAATTAAATAAAAAACCTGCCGATCTGAAAAGTTTATTGATTTATTAAAGTGTAATAAATCATTTTAGAATGCAAGTCACACTTATCTTAGACACAAATTAAAAAATTATCGATTGAATAGGTTCTTCTTCTAACTAATCCTAAAGCAGTTTATTGTGCATGCATGGACATGGCTCTGCAGCACTCAGTGTCAAATAGCCCAGGAAATGAATGAGACTAGTACTAATAAGAAAATCAGCGCCTCAGTGCACCTCACATTTTACCTTTAATTTTTTTCCACCTGGAAATAAAGGAGTTTGCATGTTCTCCCTGTGTTAGCGTGGGTTTTCTCCGGGTACTCCGGTTTCCTCCCACAGTCCAAAGACATGCAGGTTAGGTTAGGTTAATTGTGGACTCTAAATTGCCCGTAGGTGTGAATGTGAGCGTGAATGGTTGTCTGTCTCTATGTGTCAGCCCTGCGATGGACTGGCGACCTGTCCAGGGTGTACCCTGCCTTCGCCCAATGTCGGCTGGGATCGGCTCCAGCCCCCCCGCGACCCCTAACGGGATAAGCGGTTGCAGATGGATGGACACCTAGAAATAAATTGATATTAGACGGCATAAGTGGGCACAGAAGACGACGCTCACTCTGTGAAATTTCATACAGCTCTTTCTGGCAAGTGGAAGGAAAGCACGGTTCATAATGATGAAGGTTGAACCTTACACAAAAGAAGCCTTCTGACATTTAGTGGTATCTGTAAAGGCATGCCCTCTACTGAGCAGCCACGGCCAGTTAATAAAGTTACATATTTGATGACCTTCACGTTCATGTACTGATTTACCACTGAAAAAATGCTATATCTCCAGACTACTCTATCCTTAATAAACGTTCACCACTCTACTGTGTCCTTGGTTCGTTATGTCTGCCTTTTCATCCTGTAGTAGCACTCAGCACACAGCAACAGTCTGGAGGCCAGACTAGAGGCTCCAAGCCCCGCTGTTACCCTGCACAGGATGGGCGTTTATACATTTTCTTTCAAATTTGTTCTACATGTCATTGATGCCGACAAGGCCAATACCAGGCTTCTTCAATACTTGATGTGAAGAGTGTAGCAAGCACACTTAATCCCATCTCGGCACGGAAACACAGCATGTAATAGTAATAGTGTCACGTTTAAAAAAATAAATCATACGAACAAGAACGCAGCATGGTGTGTGGAGCTGTGTTAGATTCTCCAGACTTGTAGCTGTCTTTGTGATTGTCAAAGGGAAGATATTACAAGTGAGGCTTTCGATTGTGAATCCAGCAGATGCAGAACAAAATATAATTACATATCTACAGTTTCCCCACAGTGTCTCTCTGCTTCTCTCCATTGTGCCTTCAAAAATCGTTTGACATTGCTGGGATATGATTAATATACACTGTGGGGGTGTCATTAGTTTATTGTATGCCGCTGTTTAAAGCTGCAGTGGGTAGAAATGGAGCAAATATGATGAAGAAAAGTTATTTTTATAATACGGTCACTAGTTCCTGACAGTAGTGCATTAGACAGGTAATTTGAAAAAAACAACAACATGTTCCTCTGTGTCCTCCGGTGCTCCTAATGGCATCTGCAAGATTTCACAGGCTGGAGTTAAACAACCAATCAGAGCCGAGCTGGAGCCTGCCGTCTATGAGCCGGCTGTCAATCACTCGCACTGATCAAATATGAATCAATATTCTGTAATGCCTATTTCTCACCTCAAATGTTTTCAGAAACATCTTGTAGTGTACTGTTCATCTGTAAAATGAGAAAGTTTGTGACCCCGCATCCATGCTGTGATCCGTTGAAGAAATACCAAGCACCGCCCACCAGCCAGAGCACAGCCAATAGGAACGCTCTCTCTCTGAAATGACCTGGGATTGGCCAAAGTCTCCCGTCACAAGCTCGATTTTTTAAAGCCTGAAAACAGAGCCATGAGGAGGTGCAGAAGTCTAATTTTCTCCCAGAGCACTTGAATTACAATATGCTGAAAGCTTATTATGGGATTTTTGCCCAATGATGCCAAAAAATTGTTGTCCACTGAAGCTTTAAAGAAGCTTAGCCTTTTTTGGGCTATAAATAAATACATATTTTTAAAGTCTAATTGTCCCACTTTCTGTTTATTTACACAGCAGAGGTGGAAACTGTAGTTACGATTCTATAACTGATGGGATTTTGCAGGTACTTGTGAAAACTTTTCATCACAAAAACTATTCACACCTGGTTGACATATTTAAAGCCTGAAAACAGAGCCATGAGGAGGTACAGAAGTCTACAGTAGTTATCTCTCAGAACACTTGAATTACAATATGCTGAAAGGTTATTATGGATTTTTTGCCCAATGATAACAACTTTCTGCCTACTGAAGCTTTAAGCACTTCATATAAATTATTTTAGGAGGAGTACCTCTTTTTTTTATTGAAGCCAAACATCTTTGACGGCAATTACAAAAATGTGTGGGGACAAAGAGAAAAAAGTCTGTGGCAAAGAGCACCGTCTGCCCTGTTGAGAAGGCACTTATAGTATACCGGTTATTAATGTAACCACAAAGAACTTAAGTACTGGTAGAAAGTACATTTGAAAATCAGAGACACAATGATCCAGAAGCTGTAATCCGGCCTACAAGCATAAATTGGACATAATAAGCTCTCTGGAGTCCCATTTTTGCTCTCACTGTACGCATAATAATGTGTAACAATGTGACTCCAAGTTTTGTTTCCAATAACTCCAGGAGTTTGTGAGTGAGTGCCGCTGACACAAAACTCCTTAAACTAGGTAATAGCCAGTTCCGTTTGCGTTTGTTCCAGCATGCTGAGACTGCCGAGGCTGAACCAGTATCATAGCAACTCACAAAAGGAGGAAAAACAGGAAAGCAGGCATTACAAAGAGGACACTCTGAGTGCTCAAAATGTATGATGTAGACAACTGATATATTTCCTCTCTAGTGTGTCCAGTGCTGTATCTATATTCAATCGGAGCGGGCCAAGTAAACACTTCAGTCTGCATCTATTACATCCCTGTATATACAACAAGCGAGAAGGTCTTGGTGAATGTTACCGTGAAAGAAGAAAAACAAGATGCTTCTGCAGCAAATACACTTAATGCATTAAGGGGTGCAGGAGCTCATGAACCTTTGTGCAGACAAGATCTCTGTCTTGTGGAGCCTGACTTAGTGTCGGTAAGCAGAGGAAGACAGATTTTAGTGTTGAGGTAGGCAGATGGAGAGCTGCAGTTGTAGCTGCACCAATACTTAGGGAGTTAGGGGAATAACTTCCTGGGGAGTAGGGCGCAGCTCAGGCAGAGATCTCACAGCTTTGTATATAAGAAGTGGACGTAGTGGGGCCAAAAGGCTGTTTGCTGACGCCCAGAAACGATGATGATTGAGAGGGATTATTTTTGTATCAGGCTGCGCATAGTTTTTTTTTTTAGGAAATTCTTACACCTTTAAACTTGACACTAAATTATGCACCAGTGAAAAAGTATGAGAAAGGCTTTTATCATTCCCTGGAGGATGCTCCTTTTGAAAGCCTCTGAGAAGCAGCTGAATAGAGGGATTCCCGAGAAGACTCTGGGACATTGGGTCTTGGCATCAAATGTGGAACACGGCTTTGATATTTTGCATTTGAAGATTGTGGGATTGAAATGAAAATACAATAAATGATATACAGAGATATCTACTGATAAAGGACTAAGGAGGAGGTGGAAGGAAGAGAAGTAATACCATGCCGTGCTTTTGGCTAAACCAAGTGTCATGTAATTGGAGGCAGAGTGCAAAAGATCCTGCAAGGGCTTGGACGTGCTTAATCAAGACTCATTTAATAGAACGGAGAGCAAGGCATGCTGGAGGGCTTGACCTGGGGACACGTTGTTTTGAACTCCTGGAATTTTAAGCAATTTTCATGAGCAGGAATGAAAGAAGCTCGCAAAATGAAGTTATTTTAAGTGCATGTCCAAGATATAATTGGTAAATTTTGAGCAGCTCTTATTGATTATTTCTACTGGAGCAGCGGTGTCACGAAATAGGGTAAAGCTCACGGACGGCAGTGGATTTGGATTTGTTGTTACGTGACTGAATTTCAGTTGGACTCTAAGACTACGATGTCTTTTAGATTATGATCAGAATTTGCCAATACTAGCAAGCGTGATACAAATGAACGACCATGAGGGATGATGTGCATAGCAAAGTTAAGGTGGGCTAATAGAGGTAAGAGATCTCTTTTAGACAGAATGGCAGCAGCAGACCAGGATTTGATAGCTGCTCTGATGCGAGACAGCTCGTCTCGTTGCAGTGATGCTTGCATAAGCACACTATCGAGGGTGATGCCGAGAAATTCAAAGTGCGTGGAAAGGCATTTGGTTTTCTCTTCTGAAAAAGGTACGCCCGACTCATGGAAAAGGCTTTTGACTGTGGAGGTGCTGCAAGCTGGCGGGGATGAGGGAAACGTAACTTATAAAAAAGTGTTATAAAATAAATGCCTAAAAGATGCAAGACAAAGGGAGAGTTTGCAGGGGTTGAAGACATTGAACGCCATTTTTTAATGTCTGGTTTTTCCCAGCCATGAACCAACCCCCTGCCGGCTTCATCATCTGCACAACATTATCTACAGAAGCAGGAAAAAGGCTCTTGAGGAAATAAGCTATTTACACTCTGAATGGAAGAACTGTGAGGAGCTGAGACATCAATGGTGAGATATTTTTCTTAGAATATTTCCTGGTAGCAACACCTATGGGGCTTCATGTATCCCGTTTTAACCTCTCTTGACGAAGCCTCCTGGGAACGTCCACACATCAACTACACACATGAATAAATTTACAATTAGGTTGTGTAACATTCTCATTAAAATGACTGCAGATAGGAGACTTAAATCCTGAGGGCAAAAGTAACTGTCGATTTGGAAGATGGCTTACATAATTTAACACTGGCTGGGGCTGACACTTTGAGGTGGAGCAGTTCTTGGACAGAGGGAGGTTGTGTGGGAGAAGGAACCGCAGATGGAGCAGGCTAGGGTTTTATGCCCGGTAAAACGTCTGCTGATTAGGGGCAGGTTGACTACAGACCAATCTAGTCTTTGATTGGATTTCTGGATATACATCTGATATGCATTGGCAGAGAAGGATTTGTTGTATACATTAAAGAGAGAGAGAGTCACTGTAGGAGAGAGCAAGTTCAGAGGCGGGCAACGCTGAATTCTGCCAAATTTAGAGTTTTTGACAGTCTGGGATTGCTATCTTTGAGAATTACAGAAAGATCCTAACAATCCATAAATTAACATATTCAGAACTGCTTAACAGTATCTTCAACATTTTAAGTCATGGTCTGTCAAAATGAGAGCAAAGTATTTTCTAACAGAACACTTGTTTGCAAATAAACAATATTCCCTTAATGAGGAGGAAGTTGATGCAAAAGGAAGAGAGAAGAAATACCAAGCTGAATTATACGCTTTAATTGTGCTTTTGGCTAAACCAAGTCACAAATAATTTGGAGGCAGAGTACATATGATAAGATGGATATGCTAAATTGAGAGTCATCTGATTGAATGGAGAGCATGGCAAGCTCGAGTGCTTGGCCCGGAAACATAGTTTTGAACTCCAGAAATTTTAGTATCTGCGACACAATATTCATGACCAGGAATAAAAGAAGCACGGAAAAAGTTATTTAGAGCACATGTCTAAGTTTAACACTGCATGGGACTGTTTATAATTGGTATTTTTGAGCTGCCCTTATTGATTATTTCTACTGTCGCTGCGTTAAAATTTGGTTCCTGAATCTGGAATTGCTGCTGCAGGGGGCAGGAACCGAGAACCCATGGTTGGAGCTGAGCCTGCAGATCCCAGGGTCCTGTTAGGGTGTGACGTCAGCAGGAAGAGGGGCAGCTTGAGCCATCTTAAAGGTTGAAGAGGTTGGGCCCGGGTTGTTTATATTACAGGCAGAGGAATTCGTGTTTCCTTCAAGGGAATGTATTCTGGCATTCATGACAGTGAGAGCTGATTTCACGTCGAGACGGGAGGACAGGATGAAAGCTTCAGCTTTGGTCTTTTTTGAGGGAATATAGTCTGAAGGTCTGGGAGAAGCTAGTTGAGCCTCTTTGCTGCAGCTTCACCTTTGGGAGGAGCGCTGTTTGAATTACCGTCGTTCATGTTGAACTCTGGGGCATCGGCGGAGCTTTCTTGACTCAGAAGGGAATTGAAGAGCTCCTCAAGGTTAAGGCTGGATGGAACTGTGTATAGTGCTTCCAGGATGCGGTGCATGGGCCATCCGGCAAATCGTTTGCACGTCATGTGGGTGATGCGGCACGGGCGAGGGGCATCCACTTCATCCTCAGAGCGAACCTCTGAGATGATTGCAATCGCATAAGCAATGATAGCTGAGTCTGCGTTTTGAGAAAGCTGAAAGAGCAGGCAGCGATACTGATGTAGGGCAGCAGCAACATTGTCAAGGCAGAGGGAGAGATGGGAAATTTGTGCGGCTTAAATAGACCGTCAAATTGGGAGGGTGTGTTTGGTAGATGATATGGATATTAGGGCTGGGACGACACACCTATCTCCCGATTCGATACCATCACGATACTGGGGTGCCAATTCGATATGTATTGCGATTTTCAAGTATTGCGATTCAATATTACGATTTATTGCGATTTTAGTTAACTTTTTTAACGCTAGACCAAAGTTGAATCATCCACTTCTAGGGAAATTTACTTTGGAAAATATCTAAATTAATAAACTAAAATGTTTGATTTTCAGCATGTAGAGTATGTAACCTCCGCATAGACCTAAATGAAGCAAATATATCGATTCTGGCATTAAAAAAAAAAAAAAATCGCAATACATAGGTGAATCAATTTTTTCCCCAACCCCTAATGGATGTCATGTGTGTATGTAGCAGCGCAACTCATGTTGACTGCCTGAATTAGCTTGCAGGCGTCGCTCCATGTAATGTTAAATCTCATAATAACACGATAACTGGAAATGCATTCATGCTTTGAACTGTGGTCCTTTCGTGTTATCTTGTTATTCATGGGTTATCCCAAAGTTACTCTAAATTATTCCTGTAGCACAAAACAGTATGTGTTCCTACTGTTCAAGGATCAGCCCGGGGGAGAAACAACATTTATATTCTTACAGTATTCTAATACTGAATAGCCTTCTTCTCATTAAGTATGGTAAAAATGCATTTAGTCTGCAATGATTTTGGACTCACAAAAACAACCTTTCAAAAGTCTTTCCTTCAATATCTGTTAACACAGACATTTATGTGTTAACAGAGATAAAAAACAACAACTGTATAATTCAAAACAAAACCTATTATTTACATTTGAAATAGTTTTATCCCCAAAAGAAAAAAAATTAAATGATTAAAACTTTCATTTAGTCGATGTCCCCACAGTGTTGCTCAGATGGCTCAGGGAACATATGAGCAGTGTGTGTTGTGAACACAGTAATTCAAACATGTTTGTCTTTTTATCTATTAATTCCTGTTTGCTAGTCATTTGATGACTCACCTCTGACGGAGCAACTGGCCGACCATGGAGGGATGGTGTTACGTCTCTGGTAGAAAAGGATGTAGGCTCCTCTGGTACAGACTTCTTCCTCTGGCACCAAGTCCACGCTACTGTCATCGTAGCTATACCACTGTGCGTCCACTGAGTTCCTACAGTAAGCTGGGTTAGAAAACGACAACAAATATAAACAAAGGACATCAGGCTTTGTTTATACAGGAAAAATCATATAAAGTCATAGCTGGTTTTCATCTTGTCATGACTCGTGAGTACCCATAGAACCCATTTTCATTCACATATCTTGTCGTCAGAGGTCAAAGGACCACTTTGAAATGATGCTTTAGGTAAATGATGCATCAGTGTCCGTTATTATAGTGCATGAGGCTCCCATTTCCACCTCCATGCCATAAATGACCCTGAGACAAGATGCAATTGTCAAGCAAGTTGTCATGGAGATGGATTGTCGCTTCACCTCCCTCATCTCATCTCCTGCTGACTCCAATTCTCCTACATATTGGCCTCAGTGTCGTTCGTCTTCATCAACCATCCCCTGCAATTACACACCTGGTCCTGCCTCACCTGTGTGTCAAGTTTCCCCTCCTGCCAGTCACCTGGCATCACCACCTACAGTACATACCACCCAGGGTCTCTCAAAAGCTGAAGGAATGTAATACTAGACTGGAGATGGAAATGACTCTCAGAATGTGGCAGGAATGTTTTATTTTGAAGTCCACTCATTCATTCTACTTAATTATATTATTATTATTATTCTGTAAGGCTGTCCTTTGAACTTTATGTGAAAATAAAATAATACGAAAAAGCTACACCTACAGTATTAGGGTGAGCTAAGGGTTGGACTCATTAGTGGTTCTAGTGTTGTCTGAAAAATCCTCCACACTGGCATTCTTAACGGCTGAATGGGCACTGTTGGCAATTACTGAAAAAATACATCACACACACGTAGGGACTAACTTGACTGCTTGCAATTACTGTCGGTGTGAGCATTGGGAATGATCATAGTTTATAGAGCCAATGACTAGAGGTCATTAGAGTCCCAAATTGTCAAAGAGTTGTATCCAAACGGACACTTTTAGATGTTTCAAGCCTTATATTAAAGTTTATACCATGATTTAGGTGAATAGTCAATTCTGATTGGCTGCAGGGTGTCCATTAATTCCTGATAGAGTGCTCCAGGGATGACGTATTTTTGTAGGCCAACCAGGAAGTTAGCATCGCCCATGGTTCTCTCGACAAAGAGCCAATGGGATTTTTCCATTGGGTTTTGGATTATTGCAGAAAAAAAGCTCTGTGGCAAACAAATGTTTATGATACTTACACATTTTGCTCACTAAGATAATCTTCACAAATGAACACCGCTTTTATGATTTTTGAAGAGTGAATGCAATCGCCAGAAGTAAAAAGCTAACGTTAGGCTATAAACGAACTACACCACGATCGCAAGTAAACACAACGAGACTGTAAAGGCCGACAGGTCGGCGTAATGACGTTTAGTAGACTAATTTAGCCACTTGTTAGCAACCGCCTTTTTAAAGACACATAAAGGCTTCAAAATTCACGAGTGGGATATTTACTGACGTATTTTATGTCATAGAACAAAATGTAAAATTGTCTTAAGCTTGTGTTAACAAGAGACCTTATTTCAGGCATCTAACTAAAAACCCATTGAAAAAAAATCCATTGACTTCCAGACGAGGGAACCGGAAGTGCTAATTGTCTCACATCCCATTCGAAAATCTTGATATTGATTTTGGGGCCCACGACATGGCTGGATAGCTAACTAGTCTAGTTGTTAAACATACTGTCAAATTATATTTACTGTTTTGTAATTGCGATTAATGTGACGTAAATTGACGTTGAATCTTGCTAACATAACGTTAGCGTTCTGGCTCCTAGCTGAGCCAAAGGGTTCTACGAGCTGAGCGGACTAGAAATATCTCCCGTTGCCAGGTCGTTGCTAAGGTCTGTCCTATTTACTGGAGCAGTGAACAACTTTTCCATTGCATAAGAACCTTATGGGATTCCAGGTTCCAGGTATGAGCAGTGTTCCAGTGTTACCAGGGAAACTGAGTTATGGATTGTGAAAATGTTTAGATTTTGGTTGCAAAACACATAAATATATAAGTATTTGGTTGGGCTGTTAGCGCAGGTGTTAGTGTGGGTCTCCTGCTTCCTCCCACAGTCCAAAGACATGCAGGTATGAGGTGTGAATGTAAGGCTGAATGGTTGTCTGTCTCTGAATGTGTCAGCCCTGTGAGAGTCTGCCGTCCTGTCCAGGGTGTACTCCGTCTTTGCCCAATGTCAGCTGGGATCGGCTCCAGGCCCCCCGTGACCCTGAACAGGATAAGCGGTTACGGATAATGGATGGATGGTCTTAATTGTTTTTCTTTGGCAAGTGACCATGGCGTAAGCGGGATAATTCGCCCTTTGAGGTGTCCATAATCCTCCCCGTCATCCATTAATTCCTGAATACCCCACCAGGCATTATCCCTTACGTAAGTTACAGCCAATCAAATTCATTGGCCACTAGTTTATGTTTTTCTGGAGGCATCAGCAGAGTGGCAAAGAAATAGCAAAGGATGTTTTCCTCTACTTCACATTGATTTTGTTGTTGCTGCAAACCCCAGACATAGAAAAGTGTGTCTACTGCTCATCCACACAAATTTAGAAATTTCAACCTGATCTCAAATGTTGTCTACCTCGCCGACTTTGTATATTTTGACACTCCAGGACGGGGAAGGGAATCTGTTCTCTCTGTTCTCTGTTGTAACATGCTGTTGTTATCCTCAAATTTGATGCTGATCACAACACAATCCCACCTCTCCATGCTCCTAGTTATCTTTCCAAATACGACATAGTGTGTTGGGCTATTTAGAAAAGCTTGTACTTAAAGCGAGCAGTGGGTAGAATTGAAGCAAATATTATAAAAAAAAGTTATTTTTATAAAATAAAAATCATGTGCCTCTGTGTCCTCCGGTGTTCCTAATGGCATCTGCAAGATTTCACAGATAGGAGGAAAACAACCAATCAGAGCCAAGCTTGATCATTGCCTCTTCTATGTCTCTGGCAGCTAATCAAATAATAAGCACGCCTGTATTTAATATTGGTACAACAATTCAACAACGGTTAGTTTTTTTACGGTTCGGTTTTGCATCCCTAGTATTCAGTGTTATGAAGTGAAGGACAGTAAACAAATAATCATATTTGTAAAGGTGTATTCACCAGATGTTGGTATTTTTAGCTGATATTAAGAGGATATGAATTCTGCCAACTAATCAACTAATAGATGAATTGTTTCAGCACATGTTCATTCATTTGACAATGTCGCAAACAAAACACTTAATAGACTGAGTGACTACATGGTAAATAACGTATTATCCCATACCAGTATAATGTCCTCCATGCATTCCTCCATGATGGTTGCACACAGCGTAGAGGTCGTACTGATAGTCGATGGGGAGGATCATGTCGGCAGGTTGGTGATGTTGACCCGAGGGCTGCTTCCAGGGCGGTGGCCAGGCCCCTAAGTTCAGGTTCCTCATACTCTGACTCCTCTTCACCACATGGGGGGCCATGTCCAAACCAGTCAGGGGGAAACGCACCAGGGTTGACAGCTTGTTCCTTCGCTCGCCCACCTGTTTCAACATTTCTTATTCATATACAGTACACACATGTGCAGGTATGAAAAATAACACACATTTTTGTAATGTGAAAATCTATGAGGAGTGGATCTAACAGAAATGAATTCAACACTGAATTGATTTAACAGGTATCAAATTAATGTTGCAGCAAATAAAAAATAAACTGCGGTAACTATAATAAAGTCATTTTCGATAAATATTGGGGTAATTTGGCAGTAATTCCAAAGAATTTTCAAATAGGTTACTTGCTAATTATCACCTAATTACCATGAAGTTTGTGGACCTGTAAAATGAAGTGTTTCCTAAACTGCTTAATATAAAACACTAATAAAAATGAGATAGTTTTGAAATAATATCACATCAAAGACTAATCACATGGAGTAGAGAACTAGCAGCACAGGTGTCAATAGGCTGATACATTCAAGCATGTTAATGTGCTTTGAACACAACGCTATCAGTGATGTCGCAGCAGGATTTTTGCATAAAAAAAACATCTATTTGTGACTCCTGGGTGCGAGAAAAATTTACCAGACATGCACTTGACGCCACCAAGAGAAGTGCAGCAGCAGTTTTCTGTGCTATGTGAATAATTCGCTATTGATGCCCCTTTCCCCCTCCTGGGATTGGCACCTTATCATCATGAAAGGTTCTGCATACCCCCACAAGCCTTAGAAACTGTGTTGTGCGGATCACCGGCTGAGTTGGTTAAGTGCCCTGTGCAGATCTGGTCCTCGGCACAGAGTCCAGCAGAGTGACTGACTGAATTCTAATGCAGAGGCTGAGAAAAAACACTTTGGTCAGAGGAGGGAGACCACGGCGTTGGAATGGGAGCTTTGCGGGGAGTTGCCTGATGGCCATGGCTGGGGTTTGACCTATGGGATGTGACTGAGCTCAGGGCTCAACATGGTGCTACCTGCTTGAAAGAAGAGGCAGAGGGGTGCCAATCAAGCACCGGGCAAAAGGTGGACACCTCGCTTGGACTTAAGCTTGGCTGCAAAAATGTTTTCTGGTACGTGTTATGTCAAAGAGCCAGAAGATGTGAGGGAGGTAGAGGTAGAGTGGTGACAGCTAGATAAAGTTGGGATAATTGAAATGCCCTGATTGGCCTTAGTCATCATGCAGGGACGTGCACAGATATTTTGATGAGCAGTGATTTAAAGTAAAAGCACACTCCGACAAATTATACCCCTTAGCTCTTTACATGGATCTAACACGGATCAGGTACTGTATGTTTAAAATAAAGAAGAGAGTATTCTGTCATACAGTAAGTACTGTATAATGTAGGATACAACAGAATATGACCTTGTTGTATATGTGTGTCGGGCGGCTGTGCTCCTAACCGCTTAGGATGGGTTAAATGCAGATGTTTAGAAAGGAAACTAGGACAGCATACCAATTGGACTTTTTAATATTGCCAAACGGACATTTCAGGCAAGATGCCCTTCTTCAGTGTGTGTTCTGGCAATATCCTCCATCCCCTGTGGCTCCCCCTGTTGGGATGTATTTGTTGTGGTGGTTGCGGCCACCTATAATTAACCCCACCGGTATATTGATTGTTAAATTGCCAGAACACACGCTGAAAAAGGGCATCTTCTTCATGTCCATGTGGCAATATTAAAGAGTCATCGACCCGGGACAACCTCTGGCGTGAAGCGGGTTGAAATGATGTGCAGGTTGCACCTAAACCACAGAACAACCAGATTTAAAAATGTTTTTAAATGTTATTGAGTGTAAAGTCATACACTAACAGTTTTGTAGGGTACTTTTATATGCAACCTGAAAATTATGTTTGCATAATAAGCGACATAAAGTTATGTAGAATTATTGTCCCAATCCCCAATCTACTGCGCACCTCCTGCATCACAAACAGCACAAGACGAAGGCTTCGTTACACATTTATCGGTAAGTTAAGTAATAATGTAGAACATTAGACTGTGTTCATATGCAACTCTAAGAGTTATAAAAAGTGTCAGCTTTGAAGTGTTGCCAGTAAATGAGAGACGTGTCCGAGGTGAGTTGCCAGGCGCAGCACCGTGGACAAATATTGTGTAGCCATTAATGTCCGTATGTCCACCGTATGAACTTAAGGTGCACTGTGATTTAGAAGAGTTACGAGTGGATTGCTGAACCTTTCAACTGCTTAAATGGTCAAATAATGACATAATGCACTCTCTGCTAGCCTCTTCGCTATAATAACCTGCTGGTCTTTTGTAGAGTGCGTCTGTGTGTGAGCTGCCTGTAGCGAGCCCATTGTATAACTGACCACCAGTAACGTTACATATTCCTATTCAAATGATAAATGGATGAACAAGCCTCATCATTCTCCTCACAACGGCAGAGCTTGAACCAGCCAGTTACAGTGAAATTCGACTGAGCACGGTTACACTGGACGTTTGGACTTTATACAAGATGATGTTTTTGATTAATTCATGTATAGTCGCCTATGTATTATAATGAATATACATGTAATATGTAATTGATAATTATCTTATATTAAAAGGTTAATCTGAACAGATGTTATGCGCAGTAATTCTTGAATATTGAGTGGTTGTGCTGAGCCCTGATGTCAACATAAGCATGGGTGGAATTCTATTTTGTTGAGTTGTCTCTTAGCAAAATGCTCTGAGTGAATTTAAGTTCGATGATGCAGCGTACAGTATATACTGTATATCTATGGCTTTTATTGTGAAAGTTAACAGTTAATGGCTTAGTGATTGTGGGGCAATAAGTGTATTTAATACGCATATTTTCCCAAATTAATAAATACAAAGTATTTTGTGGCCGTTTGTGTTGTGAGGCGCTGCTCTGCTCACATTAAATATATTATTTTCACCCATTTATTTATGGATTTGTCTCAATCAGTCTCTTTCCTCTCGTCCATCTGCCATTTTCCTTCAGCGCAATGCACCTGGAACCAGCTGGAAAGCTAGGCCCCGGATAGAGATGGGTGGAGAAGCCTTGTCGACGGCCTATGCCCCAAGAGGGGTAAAAGGCCTAACTAAGTAAGTAAGTAAGCAATGCATGATGGTATACATACAGTGCTTGATTAGTGACATGGATGTATAAAGAGAACTGGATACAGCGTTGGAGGCGGGTCCCCGTTCATTCCTATGAAAGTTGCTCAGTGGCGCATGATGCCAAAATGGCTCGACTTCCATCTGGAAAAGTTCCCGGATCTTCCGGCGATCTTCCGGCCATCGGACATGCGCAGTAGTGTCCGCTCGGTCACATGACTTGTGACGTCGTCACGGTCTGGGTCTCATTCACATGAATGGAGGAAGGGAAATAAATAATAAATAGTTTTACAACTTTTAGGACCTAATGATTTAAATAAGGGCTATTGGAGTATTTGTACTGGGGAGTTGATTTACCCAACAAACAAAAAAATATCCGCTGAGTTACAGACATCTCTTTCCCAATGTAAGTCTATGGGAAAAAGTATTTTTGGGTTAACATTAACTACGGCTCTGTTCTATTCAGTAAGCCATGACAGCGAGTCAGCATGCACAACACCACGACGCTGAGACTCAAGCAGTCTGGAATTCAGTCCTCATTAGTTTTATTAGTTCACACCTGTGCTTTTCCCACTGTGACATGTCCAAATGTCTACTTACTGCTTAGAATTAGCGTGGAATTGGGACACAGCTTTGGAGAAGGCTACACCTCGAGAGACTGTCGTTCACAGTTTTAAACACGTGGTCAAAGTTTACAAAACAAAACAGAAAATGCTGCTTCGTTAGGTTTAGACAACAAAACGACTTAATTTAGTTTAGTAACAATCATCACCCTGGTTTGGCTAAAAATGACTACGTGAGCGAACGTTGACAGTGATCTCCTGGGTGAAAGTCCTGTGTTTGTTTGACAAATCCACCTCTCCGCCATCCCACCCGTAGCGGATTTTCTCGCTTGTTATACTCGTTATTAGGCTCGTTCGAGATGAGCTGCGCCTCGCCTGGAAAGTAGTCGAGATCAGGCGGCAGCAGCAGGGGTCTGTGACAAAAAGCCTCATTCAAGTTGGACAGTTTCCAGCTGTTTCCAGCTGCAATTCAAAGAATGTAACAGAGATAGTTACATCCTGTTAGATCCCATCTGTTGGCTATTTGTAGTTTGCAGACCGTGTTCGGATTTATTTATATTTCTTCGTATACTGTGTATCTGTGGAAATGTGTGCATCTGGCATTGGATTATATCTTTTATTATTTTTATGTCTGCCTTGTAAAGCACTTTGTAATGAGCACTTGTTTTGATAACTGCTATATAAATAACCTTTATTATCATTATTTTCAACCACACAAAATGTGTGTGTTAACCGATGAAACCTTTATTGCACAACATGAGACTAATAACCTGCAATCTACCGTTAAATATCACAATTATACACAGAAAGTGAGGACTTTCTACAACACGTGGTGTCAAAACTAAGAGCCAATCAGCCTTTTGATCAATTGAGAATGCAGTTTAGTTGTATGGGAACGTTATTTTTAGCAGACAGGTCTGCGTTGAGAACAGAAACACAACCAACACATTGTTGGTTTCACACAAACAGCGGTCTCCTGGCCGAAAGTCCTGTTTGTTTGACCTGTCCATCCTTCCCTCCCACCACCTGCTCTGACCATCTAATATTGACGTGGATGGGTTCACATTGTACATCTTACTTGAATGCCCGGTGCGTCGGTATCAGATGCCGAGGGGCAGCATTTGACACCCAGGCTGGTATATACTGTAGCCGAGCAGTGAGGATAAAATCCCGAACATGACAGTCATGCCCTCTGTGGAGGAGGCAGCACAGTGAGATGTATTTTATGTGTCCTCTGTGACATGCTGCAGGTAATTACTCATTAGTGCTAGTTTCTTTATCTTCCTGCTGTGTGGCGAAAGATCTCTCTCCTCAAAGACGAACACCAGCAGAATGTTTCTCAGTTGAATGCAGCTGCAATCATTTATGTTCTGCCTTTCAATAACCGTGACCATATACCGCTGGAGATGGAGGATATGTAGGATTTAGCCCTTTCGTATTTTCCCATCTGAGGTCACCGAGGCTGTTAAAAAGCTTCACAGCTTCAAGAAGCCAGGGGTGGATGAGATGGGATGTTGACGGGCTGTTGTGACTGACATGCATCTTTAATAATTCATGGCGATAAGGGACAAGGCCTACGGGAGACGGGGGTGCCAGTTCCCATTTAAAAAAGGGGGGGAGGCCACAGGGTATGTTTCAATGATTTGGATATGCCACTTTGTTGCTGGAAAGAGACAGTAGCCGTCAAAATTCACATTCAGGATGAGCGATTTTATGGATTTTTATTTGTTGTCAAAAATGTCCATCTAGCTGGGCAACAGTCTGCATTCTTGCTCAGCACTTATGTCACCCCTCCCTTATAACCTTTCAAACTGTCATAGCCTGAATCCTTATTCTCTGCAGAACATTTGACGCGACAATTACCATGAGAGCATTTTCTTCAGTTCGTTTAGCTATTCAATTCAGTTGTTGATCATTTCGTTACTTTCACTCCTCACAGAAGGCAAAAGCAAAACAAAACACAATTAGAGAAAAGCATGGATGAAATTCTAATAAGCTTAAAGTTTCTCTTAAAGCTGCTTTAATTGAATTTTGGGGCACTCAGGGAGAACAGAACAAGCTGTGAACACATTATTGACTTGTCACCTTGTGAAGTTGGTATGGAAAATGAATTAACCTTTTCACATGTATCCAGCAAACCTGCAAAAACATTCATTTGGCCTAGTGATTCGCCCTGCTTTTATCTCTATTGTGGTCTGCACCAATTAATGCCTGAGGAAAATATCTGTCTCACAAGCTGCTTTATCAGGGTTTTTTTTTCTGAAAAGAGCTCTCTGAACCAAAACATCAAAGCGTACGTAAACACTCAGATGATAAGTCTCTGTGGGTGAGTGACCCCTTTCACATTACACATAATAGTGATCAATTGTTGATCGATTAGTGCAGCTTTAAGAGATAAATTATCCAATGCAAGTTTAACCAGAGTACCTGCCTTCACTAGAGACCACTTTACGGCTCGCATACCTGTCTGAAGCGCTTGAGATGGAGGATCAGTATGTCGGGGAGAGTCCACAGGCACATCTTCACCATGCCCTGCTGGAGCTGCTTACAGTGGGGACACTTCCAGGCGTCGTCTGGGGCAAGCTGGAATCAGTCAATGAATCAATCAATTACAAATCACATCACATTGCTAGTAGAAGTGTAACTTATGTAACTTATGAAATGAATGTAAATGTTTACTTTAGATGATTTGTCCTTATATGGAAGCAGGTGTTATTAATCTGTGTTTCATTAACTTTGCCCTGACCAAAACTTGCATTATTTTTTTTCTCCTTTGTTTCTATTTTTTCTTTCTTTTAAAGCTTCAGTAGCTAGAAAAAAGTTATCTTAATAAAACGGTCACTATCCTGACAGTAGTGCATGAGACAAGTAATCTGAAAAAAA
Source organism: Sebastes fasciatus (assembly GCF_043250625.1). Lineage (NCBI taxonomy): Eukaryota > Metazoa > Chordata > Actinopteri > Perciformes > Sebastidae > Sebastes > Sebastes fasciatus. Next base: position 33,705,873 of record NC_133797.1, read on the forward strand.
AATCATGGGCCTCTGTGTCCTTCGGTGCACCTAATGGCATCTGCAAGATTTCACAGACTGAAGGAAAACAACCAATCAGAGCCGAGCTGGAGCCTGCCGTCTGATTAGCTGTCAATCACTCGCGAACTCCGATCAAATGGTCAAACTAGGCAGCGCTGATCAAATATGAATCAATTCTGTTACTGTAATGCCTATTTCTCTCCTCAAATGTTTTCAGAAACATCTTGTAGTGTACTGTTTAGTTGTAAAAAGAGAAAGTTTGTGACCCCCCCAGTCATGTTGAGATCAGTTGAGGAAATAACAAGCACCGCTCACCAGCCAGAGCACAGCCAATAGGAACGCTCTCTCTCTCTGAAATGACCTGTGATTGGTGATTTTTTTAAACCCTGAAACAGAGGTATGATGAAGTGCAGAAGTCTAGTTTTCTCTCAGAACACTTGATTTACAATATGCTGAAAGGTTATTATGGAATTTTTGCCCAAGGATGCCAAAAATATTCTGCCTACTGCAGGTTTAAGGGTCATTGTAACTGATAATGATACTAATAATTTCAATAATAATATACTACTACTACTACTACTAGTGTAATACTGTATACGGTGATACGGTGATATTTTTGGAGACAGTTATCATACTGTAAAAATCTCATAGCGTTAGAACCCTACCTGGAACTCACCGTACGAGAAACTCAGTCAATACTTGACCTTTTACATGTTTTTCAACAGTGGAGTTAGTTCTACGTCACCTTAATAGAAGCAAGCAAGCAAGCAAGCCAAGCAACCTTTGAGATATGCATTACTGTAGGTGTTTGCTGCCTCCATTTCTGCTTGCTTTATGGTTTTACAGGCTCTATACTGCAGACTGAGGACTATAGAAGATAAAGTGCAAGGGTCACCTGTGTGTGACTGACTGTTCAAACATCTTCCCACCACTTGTCCTTGTGTTGTTGTTGTTGTTGTTGTTGTTGTGGGGTATGGACCTGACACAGGAGACAAGCTTCTAGCCCAGTATATACCCGTCACACTGCTCAGAGGTTGACCTCACGAAAAAAGATTCTATTAAAATAAATGATCTCAGTCACCACAACAGCCCTTTGTGATTGCACAATGACTCCTATATCATTTGTCAGTTAACCCCAGTCTATACCTGTTGCTATAGTTACAGGCCTCCAGGGACTTATTGTCCCTCTTAGATAAACTCCATGCCTGTCTCCTAAAGGTGCTGTATGAGATGTTTGGATTCTGCTTTATGATATAAGATCAGGAAATAATTTTTTTTCATTCAACAAAACATAATTAGTGCAGGAGAAGAACCTGCTGAAGGCTTTACAATCATCGACGACAAACTGCAATGGGACGATAACACAAACGCCATACACTCCAGAGCACAACAACTACTGAGGAAGCTAAACTCCTTTAATGTGGACAAAACGGTTATGACTCTGTTTTACAGATCTTTCATTGAATCAATTTTCACTTTCATCCTAATTTACTGGTTTGGTAATCTTAAAGAGAGTAAGGCAAAGCCACAGAGAGTGGTGAACACCTGTTCTAAGATCACAGGCGTATGCCAGCTCAGTCTCTAACAAGCCCATTGAGCAGCACGTATAGCGTGTTAACCAAGTGAAGCGGGCTGTAATGCAGAGGGAGGTTGATTATCCCCTTTGAAAATGGCTTTGCTGTGCCAAGCTCCAGTCAATGGAGCGTAACCATCCTTCCGGTCCCAAAATCTCACCAAACTCCTTGTTTTTGTAATGATTACTGCAGAGGGAATGTCTACTAAAAGGATGCTGGCAGGTGCCCCTTTCACAGCGTGCATCTGAGGTTTTTGTCACTCCAAACCATGTCCTTCACTACCTAGTCATGCCTTTTGAAATGCTCTTGCCACTTTCCAGAGGCTGATGAATATGGTTATTTCCGGTGTCAAAAACTGTGAGGCGTACCCTGACGACATGGTATGTTATTCTTCCACCTGATCTGAGCGTGTAGACACTTTAAGGGAAATATTCAGTCGTTTCGAGGGTGCTTCTTTAACTTCTTTGAATCTGACTAAATGTGAGTTTGGTAAAGTTGGACATACACTGTACGGTTTTGGAAATGTTGTTGTGTAACTCCTACTCCTACTGTACGAGTAGATCGTTTGCGATGTAAAGCCAAAGCTCACGATTTATGTGCTCAAACTGTACGGTGCCGTCGGCCCCTGGGGACCACTCTGGCTGTCAATAAAGATTTGTTTGAAAGCTCCGAGGCAGGTAAAGTTTGTTTGCTAGAAGAGGTCTGTAAAAATCCAATCCAAAATTTCTGACATGTCAGACATTCATCCGACTGTCCGACGACCGGTCAGGAGGAGTTAATCGGCTTTCGGTCCCCCTGTGCACTGTACGGCAAACGATGCCTGACAAAGCTGAAATTTGGTCCGACTCCAAAATGAGTCATGCGGCTTCAAATTTGTGCCAGAAACGGGCTAAAAATTGTACAGTGTATGCCCAGCTTAAGGATGCAGTCACACACTTGGGGAAGCAAGTAGGGCAGGGGGAGGTGCGCCTCCTGTCTGCCAAAGTCCCGACCATTCTGGACTTCCTGGTGCCAGAAACGCAACGGCAACTCTGCCGGTTTCTGGAAATGTGTGGCTATTATCGTGGGTTCTGTAAGAATTTTGCTAGCATAGTTGCGTCCCTCACTAGCTTTGTAAGCTCTTTCAGCTGATTTCTGCCAAAGCTCTTCATTCCCGCGCCTGACTGGCTAAACCCGATTTTGCACGTCCATTTAAAAAAGAGGTAGACGCCAGTGCTTATGGTGAAGGCGCTGTTCTTATGCAGGAGATAGATAAACAGCTTTATTGATCCCCGTGGGGGAAATACGAATGCCACCAAGTCAAACAACAACAAACAACAAAAACAACAGGAGGATGATCATGGTAGATCCTGATGTGCTATTTCACAAAGAAATTCAATAAACATCAAGTGAATCATAGTACCATTGAGAAAGAAACTTTGGCATTGCTTCTGGCGTTACAGCATTTTGTTGGGTCGAGCTTGTGTATTCAGACCACAATCATCTTGTGTTCCTGTTCCCCTCGGGATTTTAACATTGAGATTCACCACATAAAATGAATAATATTGTGGCTGATGCATTGTTCTACAGGGTTTTTAGCATCAAACATTTCTTTAGGGGTAGAAATGTTTGGTATTAGATGGGGGTGTTATGACCCTGAGTCATAATGTGTATTTGTATTTCAGTGTGTGACTTTTGTGCTGTTTTTCTTCACTGCCTGAGGGCGGTGCTATTCACCCTCAAATTGTGCAGCTGCTCATCAGATCTCCTTTGGCTCTCCCTGCTGTGCAGCAGTTACTTATTGCACTTCACTTCCTCTAAACTCATTTCACTCAGTAATTGGTGAGGTTTTTAGAGTCCTGTGAGCAGGGATGTATGCACTCATTTAGGATCTGAGTTTTCAGTGCGTTTATTAGGAGCAAATTAACAATCTGTAGCCATTACAAAACTTATGACGCAAGTGGTGTCGCTTCCTTCTTTATTTTGTACACATCTTCAAGGTGGGTGGCTGCTTATCTCCTACCCTCCAAGGTAAGATATTTATTTTTTTCAATTTCTGTTTTTATTGGTTTTTCGAATTCATCTCTGTAATTTCCTGACACACTGTTTAATGAGTTTCTTTTTCTCACAATGTAGTTTAGCTATCTTTGAGGCCTCATCCAACATTTTACTTTTTAATTTTAGGCATAATTAATCACTGTGTTCTGTGCTGTATGAGTGGAAAATGTTACGTGGGAGAAATGCAAGCTTACTGCTGCAAATAACTTATTTTTTACCATATCACCTGTATCAGTCTCGACATAAACCAAGATTTGGATTTAGATTAAAATTGGTTAGATATAATTAAAGTTGTTATGATGTGCAGCATCAAATCTTAGCTTATCCCACAGGGTAACTTGAAAAGAATCCAAACATGACTGACTAGGTGATACTTAATTATAATACCAATATAATAATCATTTATCAACCTCCAGTGGAATTGATGATATGATCATGTTTTCCCAGATCTTAGTAATTCATTTAGTGTTAAAATAACTGATATAAATGATGTTGTAATAAACTATAATGATCCTTTTGTCATTTTAAGCAAACTCTAACAACCACCAAAATAAATATTTGTATTAATATAGTGATACCGATTTACTTCAAGACCACGGATGGCTGCTTCGATGTGTTGGTGTTGGTTACTCAGTCTTTTCCAACACTTATACAGACAGGGAGTTTGTAAGTAATCAACAAAAGTTGGGACACCTGTAGGAATTTTTTGCAACAACTTTTAAGGCTCAATTTACATTCATTGCTGCAGAACAGCCAGGCGTTGTCGTCTGATTTTTTAACATGAAGGGTACTCTAAGATGGTGCGAATAACAACTTATGTCATTTACAGTACTTAAGAGTTGTTTTGTCCTCAGTCTCACCTGTTCTTCTTTGGTATACAGCTGGAAGCACTCGTCCAAGGTACAGCTGTGCTGCTGCAGGTGCTGCTGCTGCTGGCTCCTCACACTCTCCGCATCCTTGACCACCTCCTCTTGGATGCTGCCAAAGAGACTGGAGCACACACACACACGCACACACACACGCACACACAGGGTTTATTTTTCTCATTCAGCTGCAGAATTTAGTTTGGATCAGTGTGACACTCAGGATGACATCCACAACAGTTGATATACTCCACTAGAAGTTAAAATGTTTGTGCACAATGCTTACCATTCTTTAGTCTTGGTCTCCCACTCAATGACAATCTTTACGTGAGGAGGTCCCCCGGTGCCGCAGGACTTCAGAGCTCTACAATACAGCAAGAGACAAACTTTAAATACACATCTTATGATCATTTGCTGCGTTCCAGACGACTCGGAAATCAAAAATGTCCGACCTCCTACTAGAAAAAGTAGAATGGAGCGACACCTCAAAGTCAGAGTTCCTACTTGTAAACTCAGGACGGATCCATGTACCCCGACTTCATGAAGAAGCAGTTGTATGACATCACACAACAATGGATGCGCACCATCAACTAAAAGGCAAAGTAAAGTCTATTTGCCACTATTTAATTAAATAATACTAGGGCTGCCCCCTCTTAGTGGATTAGTTGACTAATCAGTCAATTTGCTCTCAGTCGACTGAGATCTCTTCAGTCAGTTAGTCATTTTTTATGCTTTTTCATGCTGAATTACTTATTTCCCAAAAACTTATGAGCACATGTCTGGTAAACACAAGATTTAAAGTGGTGCTTTTGTGTGATTCCACAAAACCGTGGGAGGCTGAAACCTGTGTGTCATGCAGTGAATAACGGATCTGCTCTGACAATGACCCTGAGAATTTCTTTGAATGTTTGTTTGTCCTTTTCATTTAATTTAACCTCCTCCACCCTTACACACAGCCCCGGAACCTTAGATCCTCAGGCACGGGTCAGCTCTCCATCCCTCACACAAGAATGCGAACTTTTGGGGACAGAGCCTTCAGTGTGACAGCCCCCACACTTTGGAACTCTCTCCCCATAGAGCTCCGCAACGCACCATCTCTGGACACCTTCAAAAGACTCCTCAAAACCCACCTCTTCACCAAGGCCTATGGCCTCTAGCTACTGTTACATTTGTTGTATTTATTTATGTCTTTGTTAAGCGTCCTTGGGTTTCATGAAAGGCGCTATATAAATCCAAGCTATTATTATTATTATTATTATTATTATTATTATTAATTTCACTTTGACACGCACAGACACACACACACGCGCTCACACACTGACACAGGTGAGACCTGGCTTCATAGAATGTATTAATATGCAAAGTTTGATGTTGTTGAGCCATTGTCGTGGAAAAGTTGTATAAGACATGAAGTACGATTTGTTCCTTGTCGAGTTCTTGGAGTCCTTCACACTCGGCACACCTTACATGAGGAGGCTCTGGGGGTTAAGATAAGATGAGGGACTTGTAGATGTTTTCGGCTCCCATGTTAGAGACAACACATTGTTTTGATATCAGACTTAATAAACTAATAATAAACATACATATCCAGGTAAGGACAACTGTGACTCATCAAGTTATTCATCTAAGTGAAGATTGACCTGAGGTACAAGTTTTCCACATCAGCCGTCATGTAGTGAAATGTGTTTTGTTTGTATTGCAGAGTTTTCCTTCACTGCATTGATCTCAGGAGGAAAGATAAAACAGCCTCGTATTTAGCAGCCAAAACAGAGCTGACAGAGGGCCAAAATAGATTTAACAGTCGCTGGATGCTCAGGGTTATTTTTTTGTTCCGGGAACACGACGGATCGTTGATGGCAAATGTCTCGGCAATCGTGTCAAAATTCGAGTCCTTTTGATTTTTGCAAATCATCTGTATCCTGGATGGAGACAGTCTGGAGATTTCCAGCATGACCGGATATTGAATGATTCTCACTGAGAGTAGTTTCACTTCATCTTCAAAGTACAACTCATGTTGTTAGGCTACGTTAGGTTAGGTCAGGTTAGGTCAGGTTAGGTTATCTTTAATGTCCCACAAGGGGAAATTTGTTTTGCTGCCAGGGTTCACATAAAACCAGAATACAAAAGACAACATCAATGACACATCAATACAATAAAACACAGAGCTAGAGCAAGGAAATGGAAATATGTGCAAGTGTGCAATAGTGCAACGGAAGAGCAAAAAGTGCAGCCAGAGTGCTATATGCTATTGAGCATATTAATAGCACTTGGGATGAAGGAGACGTGGCGCCCTGAAACAACGTCCAGAGCTTGAACTCCTTCAGGAGAGGATGGTCCTGGCAGTCCAATGTGGCATTAACCGCTCTATGGACCTTCCTGTTATTAATGTCTAAGAGCATCGGCTGACGCCTCTCTGAAATCTTACTGGCCATTTTAACTTAAGACTGTTTAATGCATAAACGTGTATGTTCTGAGCGTTACAGAATTACATAACATCTCAACACAATAACAGAGAGGTCTATTTTCCCTTATTATTGAAAAATATCAAAGATACCCTTTGAAGAACTCAATAATGCAACATTGAATTACCACCTACTGTATCTACAAATGTCACGAGATCCCGCGAGGATCACATATCACAGGAAAATCCATCTTGTCAGGCTTCGAGTAATGCGTTCGTGACCTACTGGCAGCTACGAGCGTGGCTTAGGTGTGTGTAAAGACCCGGAGAGGCGACTGTTCATTTGAAACAACAATGACGGTTCCTTAAGAGGTTAGTGTAGATGCTGCAATATCACCGGTTATATCAGAATGGAGAGTATTTTTTTCATTGAAAGAAGAGCAAAGAATGGCACTGCAGGCTTTTCTCAAGGAAAAGATGTTTTCGCAAGGGACGGCTTCTCAGATGATTCTGTGTAAATAACCAGGTTATCTACAAATGCTCCTCTCCCTTTGCTTATGAATGTACTTGAACTTGGCCTATCTGACACAATAATAATTGCCTCTGGATGAATAAGAAACCTTATCTGTGTCACACTCACTACAAAATGCAGGAAACACCTTGCACACATGATCTTTCCCACAAAATAAATTTACCCATTTTAAAAACTCTATTTTCCTTAATCAAGGATTCATGGAGTTGTCATGGGGCTACTTGGCTTTGTGATGTGATGTCTAAGGCTGTGATGTGTGTGACTGTGAATATGCATTCAAACACACACACACACACACACACACACACACACACACACACACACACACACACACGCGTGTGTGTGTGTGTGTGTGTGTGTGTGTGTATGTGTTGTTCTTTTACAGATAAGTCCTGCATTACAATAAATAATAATGTAAGTGACAGAGACACAGAGTACGGAGGCTGTAGTGTGCTACTGGAATAACTATAGACTTTTACATTGTTTATTTATAACCAGTAACAAATCATTCAATTGCCAATTAATCATATTACTTTCTACTGTCTTTAAATTATAAATGATTTATTGAACTTCAAAACTGAATTGCAAAATGCATACTCTTTGTTATTCCAATCACTAATGTTGTGTCTGTCTATCAAGCTCCATCTCACAATTCATTTATCAGATTTGATCATCCAGACTGACTGGAGCTGCTAACAGCTGGTCAATTAACCACGGTAAAATTATTTAAATACTCTAGTGGCACACTCCAGACTACGCAACAACATGCAGACAAACAACAATCATTTAGTAATAAGGTGATTACACAGTAAGCGGACCAGGGCAATAAATAAAAAAATCAAATCAAATTCTATATCATTAAAGCTGCAGTGGGTAGAAATGGAGCAAGTATGATCAAAAAAAGTTATCTTTATAAAACGGTCACTATATCCTGACATGGCGACGAGCGGCGGCCGTGAGTTAGCCAGCAGGGCACGCTCACATGCATGAACATGCACTAAAAGGTACGCAAAGGCCGGCTTGGCGATGTCAACAAAGCACAGAGACGCTCGGATTACAAAACACACACAGAGGGAGAGCGACTTCATTCTCTGCTCAGGTAGACATTACTCCTCTATATCTTTACATAGACAATAGTTGTTCAATGCTATATTAATGCTCTAGATATCGTATAGAGAGCCTTTAAGCTTTGAGAGCCACAAACCAAATAACATTCATCACCACTGGAAGTAGGGCTGAACGATTTTGAAAAAATTGCAATTATTTTGACTGATATTGCAATTGCAATATGATTTGCGATATTGAAAGAAAGATCCATTTTACATAATTATTCTCATTTTCATTGGAGAACAAAATCATTATGGTTTGATTTTTGTGGAGATCTGTACTAAACAAAGATGTTTTCTTAAGTCTGTAGAATATGCTGTGTGGACCTGGATGTCTCAACAATTTTTTTTTCTTTTAACCTTTATTTAACCAGGAGTAAAAACTCATTAGGCAACACCACAGTTACACAGTTGCAGACATAAAAACAAACATAACAATTGAAAACGAAGACAAAGAGCAAATTTCAAAATCATAAGGTGTCAAAAAAAACATTCCTCAACATTCAAAACATCTACATCCAGATGTGCCTGTTTCCAAATCTTTTAGAAGCACTTTAAAGACATTCAGCGAGACCAGCTCTCCAAGTTTCAGGTCATTTTGTAGCTGATTCCAAGAACAGGGAGCAGCATACTTGAACGCCCTTTTTCCCAGTTCAGTAAGGATTTTGGGGACAGTTAGTAGGATTAAGTCCTGGGAGCGAAGACGGTAACTTCCCGTACTTTTTCGAAGTATGTAGGTCCGTAGGTAAGATAGAAGCAGACCAAGAATAGCCTTATAAATAAGAACAGGCCAGTGGTTCAGTCTACGGTTGGACACGCATGCACACACGCAGGCACACACACACAAGCACACACTTATTGAAAGACTCGTCTAATCTTGACAATCTCATTTCGTAGCTCTTTTGTGGAAGGCCTGACCTTCACTGCAGCTCAGTAGAACAACAGCAGAGATTTATACTAAGCACTTCAGCTGCATGATCTTCAGGAAATAAAGACACACCGTCAAACTGAAAGCATTATTCTCAGCACCGTGTAATCCTCTTAAGCTCCACTCCCTACTGAAAGGAATTGTAGCTTTTTGTCTACTGCTTTTGTAGGTTGTTTTTATGTCATTATTAGTGCCTTTTTTCATGTTTTTATCATTCAAGACCACATGGAACATATCAGTGTTTCAGCGTGTAGTGTATGTGTGTACTGTATTTCAGGATGGGCATGCTGTTATGCATGTAGGTGTGGACTGACTGTAGATATGCTGTCATAAATGAGTTATGGACCACACAAAGAAAGAGTGTACAATATTTACATTTTGGTTAGATATGAGTCTATGTAGGTGTACAGTACAGTGTGTTGTTTTTCTTTGTGTGTGTGTGTGTGTCCTACCTGTCAACCGCAGGGTGGTAGAGTGGCCTGCTGTCCTGTGGGGACAGGTAGCTGTAGGATGCCGATCCTCCCACTACTCTGATCTTAAACAGCCCTCCTCCGGCATTCTGCAGGGAGAGAAAAACACATTAGTACAACTATGTCCTTAAAAAGCTCCTTCTGACAGTCAAAAACTCAAAGCTGAGTTTAAAATTCAGTGGTGATATTATGATTGAAAGGATAGAAACAACAACTGTAGATATATCCAGAACGGCTTATTAGATAACCTGACATAAACATAACTCAAAGGAACATTGATTTTTAAGGATGCTCAAGCAGCAAGTTGATGTGTGCAGTCAGGTATGACTCAATCATTATATTCCAATGAAGAAATATTGTTTATTGTAGTATGTTTAAAACAATCAAAACAAAATAGACTAATAAATACTCCCTTATCGTTTGCCCCTGTAGTTAATATAGTTTGCTCCTGTGTGTGTGTGTGTGTGTGTGTGAAAATTGCCATAATTACTGCTGTAAAAAAAACAAGTCTGCCCTCTAAGACTCAGGCGAATAGCAAACTGTAAAGAGCACTTGTTAAAAGACAGCTACCATTACTGTAATTATAACTGTGGTTTCTCTGAGGACACCCAGAGGTGAAGACTACTACTGTAAATAACACCCCCGTGATTTGTAAAACAGTCTCACTCTGAAGTGCAACACCTCATGTTTAAGAGGGATAATGAGGCAGCGATGTAAGAAATGTCACTGCAATTTTCTGATGGGAGACAGATAACACAGCTGCTATCTTCATATAGCAACCGTGGGCTTTAACTAATTAACATAATTATGATACTGGCAGAAAGAGTAACCAAGCACTAGTACACAGGGTTTGTGGGTATTAAAAGTAATGCAAGATAATATCAAGGGTTTAAGCCTTATATGTCTTTTGGAAAAATTCAAACTTAAAGTCCCTGAAAATGTTTTTTTTTTCTCAATTACACTAGATATTCATTATTAAACGTGCAACAATCAAAGTTAATGTTAGTGGAAAAAACATGTTAGTCTTTATTTATTGAGAGTGTAACACTAGAGTGCCTTGGTAGCCGAGTAGTTACAGCGCATGCCATATACTGTAACTGCAACGCTGCGGGTTTGATTCTGATGCTTTGGGACCTTTGTTGCATGTCATATCCTTTTTTCTCTCCCCCATTTCTACACTGTCCTCTGTCAAATAAGAGCTAAAAGCTCAGTTAAGGCCTTTGCACACCAGGTCCATCTTTTCCGTTTCGTAAATATGATCTCACGTTGTGTCAATCTCGTTTACACACCGACTCTGAAGCTTTCATCTGTCATTAAAGTTTTCAGAACAGGTTTTTTCGCATCCGTCAAAAGCCAAAAGAGGGTTGTTTGGCCACTCTGGTCACAGCTGTCACAGTTTTTTTTATGCACGTAAACGATAAAGCATGAAGAGGAGTCTCTACACAGGAAAATATAACAGTGGTAAAGCAAAAAAAGTGTGAGAAGTCCACATGTGTCATTTGAACAGGGAGAAACAAGAAACAAGTATTGCCCTTTGGGTATTGTAAACGATGTGAATAAGTAATTTAGAATTACAGATTTGGACACAAATTAAGTGCTGCGAAAACCAAACAATTGTCTAATTTGGGGCTGAATCCTGCAGGATCTTTACATAACACCACAGTTAAAAGCACACAACCTCCCTCATTTATATCTATATCTTACGCAACTAGTCCTGCTGCCTCCTCACTGGAATAGAGAAAATGCATTTAGGCAAGAGGGTTGATTATGGAGCAGAATCAGGTTGCTAATGCGTTCATTCTGAGCGGGCCAACGTTGGAGAGTATGAACTGCAGCCATGCATGAAAAGAAATACATTAGTTGGTTGAAAAGCATAGAGTGGCCTGATTGAGCATTTCAGATGGCCTTATCTATCTATTGGACTATAATGCTGTAGGGAGTTTGGTACATTTTTCAGTGAACTTTGGAGAGTTGAGGATTCACAAGCTTCTACAGGATGATCCGTGATCTGCCTTAAAGGAGAGCTGTTAACACCAGTGAGGAATTTGAGTGATTTGGTGACCTAAAACTAAACCTAGGGGTATTTCATCATCTTTATTATCTCATTTGACTGTAATTCTGATTTACTCTGTTTATCATTAGCTGCCCTACACATGCCCATTTGAATTGAAAGGGAGGCAGAGGTCATGACTTGAGCAAAAGTTAGTATCCCATGTATAAAAAAGTGACCATGAGAAGTTTGAGTGTTTAAAAATCCATGCATTTTAATAAAATATGTTCCTATTATTTTAACATTAATTCAGAAAACAAATTATTTTGAAAGAACTGCAAGCTAATAAATTATTTTGACCTCTCACAGTTGATCAATAACTCATAAATAAATCCTAACTCCTCATAAATAACAAAATCCTCCAGAACTCAGATTAGTTTAGTATTCAGTAAAAGACCTGAGAGGCTTTTTAAACCCTTTAAAAATGTAACTGGTCCGTCTGGACACAGTCTGGCTCTTGTAGAAAAAAAACAAGACGATTAATAAGTTAAACTCTCATTCATCAGAGAGTTTGACTCCTTTAGAATCTCAAAGTTATAAAACTCAAAAATGTACAGATTGCTATGAGAAGATGTTTTGGCGTAGGAGTAAAAAAAACACACCCTGTCTTGCATATATAATGTATTAAACCTGAAGTATTGAATGGCCTTTAAGGCAGCGTTTCACTGTGATAAGGATTAAGGTAGAAAACGTAATTAAGAAAAGCTTAAAGGCATTTTGTTTTCATCATTCGGTGTATTGTAAAGGCAGGAGGTGATAATTCTGAAAAACAGATAACAATAAGAGAAGAAGCCACTCTAACTTAAATGTTAAATATAATTTACCTTCCGTTATTTTGAAAAACCTAAAATATTTAAATTTTACAAAAGCAGCCTCTGAAATGTAACGGGGGGAAACATTCTGGTGACGATAAAATATTTCACCTCTTTAATTCATTACAGCAAAGCGCCCATGGTGTGGTGACAAAAAGCATGAATGGGAGTTTTCCAACACATTAACAACAAACTCTACCTTTCATCCAACTTTTAAACCTTTCCACCGGCTCTAAAATCACCATTTGGCACAGACCACCACACGGGCCTTGGCTCATAATCCATTGCATAAGCACTCACGGTCAATTTTTATTGAGCATCAGGGCTGGGAGAGAGGAGCTGGATGTTGACATGCAAGTCAGTAACAACTCAAGTTATGTTTTCCTTTTTTCATTCCCTGAAATAAAAGTTGTATTTTGCTGAGTAAGCCTCTGGGTGGCGCCAAAACATTTCATAATGAAGAAGTAGGGACAGCAAAGTACTCGCACACTTGCTGCCCGTCAAGGGAACAGAGAATACAAACGGCGTTGTTGTGTTTATTGTAGATGTCTACATTTCAGTGGTAACGCCCGACTGACTTTACTGTCTTTCAGAGGCTCTAGCAGGTTCAGTTTTAGGGCTAGATTGAAGACAGAGCTATCCTATGAAACTAAAACCTAAGGAATCCATTGATACCAACCATGTCGGGAAGGAAGCTAAATAACACTCCAAAGTTGGGGTAAATTTTAGCGAGGAAAAACTGGCATGGCCATTTTCAGAGGGGTCCCTTGACCTCTGACCTCAAGATATGTGAATGAAAATGGGTTCTATGGGTACCCACAAGTCTCCCCTTTACAAAAATGCCCACTTTATGATAATCACATGCAGTTTTGGGCAAAAATCACGCAGTTTTTTTCATGCAGTATAATGTGTTATTTTTGCATATACTAAAATGGTGTATTTCTGCATACTGGAGTCCCTAAACAGTCTTGGAATTACATAAATTGGGTATCACTGTAACGCTGAAACTGTATTCATGCGTGATGATGTTAGTCCCCATAGTAGCCATTTCATAGAGTGAGACCATTTTTTTTTTTATTTGACCTCAATGTATAAAATGACCTGTGGTGACCTCTACAATAATCACACCCTCATGAAACTTTACAACTACAAACTAGAGACCTAGGGCATTCAGTGTATGTATGGCCTTCCTAGGTAGATTGAAAATAAGGGGATGTATGCAGTTTCCAGAACAGAAGTGCTCGCTATCCAATCGCCAAAAAATGCAATTCTTGCTGAAATCTCAAAATGTCAAACGTTTTTGATACCAAATCTCAGCATGTTTTTTTTTCTATGGTGTTCCTCAAGGTCTTGGTGTCTTATTGTGGTATTTTGAAGGGATTAATGATAATTTTGATCAATTCTCGAGTGGCAAAAAATGGTTAAATTCAGCACCAACTCTGTGTAACAACTGATATCAACCCAGAAATTGCTGCAACAGCTTACAAGACATAATAGAGCATGGGGATGGCCATCATATACTTCAATCATAATGTTCTAAACCCTTATACACTTTCACAATTCATTTTAAATAATTAATTAATTCATGTTTATTTCTGATTGATGACTAGAACAACTTGACACACAGTGCTGAGCTGCATCTCAAATTAATCTTCAGGTTTCCAGCCTTCAGATGATGTACATCACCTCTATGTGACATCTACTGCTGACCTGCTATCACCCCCTAAAGACCCCCTGTAACGCCCTAAAAAAGACAAAAACGGGACTATTGTGGGTCTCAGAGGGTTAAAATGAGAACAACAGAGCACCAGCAAAAATTGAAGCCCTGCACCCGTGGGATATTGATGACCTCTTCAGCTAAAAATATCTGTTCAATCTACATCTAAAGACCCTGGTGATTGTGTTAATTAAGAGAAAGTGGGTGACGAGGGCAAGGGAAGGTTCAACGAGTTTGTATCTGGCCAAACAGGCTTTGAGGAGGTAACTAAGAAACAGAGATAACGATCAGTAAATAATATTTCTCTTTCTCCTCCGCCTTAGTTCTCTTCTTATAAAGCTGAAAGCTGCTCGCTCTGGATAAGGCCACCTCAAATATTGCCTGTCACCATGGCGTTGCCCATGGCAACTTGAGGGCCAGCAGTGGGGATGTGAGTGTCTGTGTATTTGAGAGTGGAGCGGTGGTTTAGGGCTCATGGTGTGCAGATCACTTGAACCGTCTATGGAGAAACAGATGAAGTGGAGATGTGCTTGTCGGTGATCACGAGTAGGTACAGAGTGGAGGAGAAAGTAGAGGTGGATTTTAACATGCAAGACTGGCTGTCCAGAAAACAAACACTTGTGTAAATCTTAATTCGGGAATGTAGCAGTAATAGTCAGTAATCTTCACTCATTATTCTGAAATATAGAACTTCTGACATAGTGATATAAGACGAGGATTTGTGTTATTGGGCTTTGAGTGGGCGGGGACATAATTAAATGTATGCTCAGCACATAAAACCATTATCACGCTCCCATAAAAGGCTTGGACTGTGTGTGAATATAAGATCCTGAGGTGCTCTCTTTGCTTTTAATCAAAGAATTCATTCAATATTGGTGGTGAAATTAAATTGTTTTACAAGCGTTTCAGCATAACGGAGCAAGAGATTGATGCACTCAAACATCACAGAATGAACTAAAGGACACTCAATTTTAATTGCATTAATCAAGTCCGATGACTAAGTATAGATAAAAAAGAGAACTACAATAGGTAATTAATAATAAGGAGCCAACACAATACTAATACATAATCAAAATCATGAAAAAGAAGCATCTGACGAACTGTTTTTTTAACTTTGTCGTTATTTTTAGCCTTCAATGTGACTCAGACGATTGTAAACAGACAATGGGAGCTATTTCATCTAAACACAGAACCCAACCTTAACGAAAATTGATTAACCTTCTAACTAATCTCGTCTCCGCGCTGCTATTTTAATTTGGTCCACTGGAGTCGAGAAGGCCTGGGAACCCCTGAGCTGATGGGTCCAAGGCACAGAAATAGAGTGGATGACATGTTATTGGTTATTGTGGGTTATTACCTGAGCCTGAGATCCATTCAGCATCAGATAATAGAGCTTGCTGAGGATGCTCTGCTGCAGCTGGTCCCAGGAGATGCTTCTGTCCTCACGCATGTGAAATGGAGGTCCAAACCTGAGAGAGGAGAGGAGAGGAGAGGAGAGGAGAGGAGAGGAGAGGAGAGGAGAGGAGAGGACAGGACAGGAGAGGAGAGGAGAGGAGAGGAGAAGCAAGGAAGGAGAGGAAGGAGAAGAGAGGAAGGAGAGGAGAGGAGAGGGGACGGCAGGAGAGGAGAGGAGAGGAGAGGAGAGGAGAGGAGAAGAGAAGAGAAGAGAGGAGAGGAGAGGAGAGGAGAGGAGAGGAGAGGAGAGGAGAGGAGAGGAGAGGAGAGGAGAGGAGAGGAGAGGAGAGGAGAGGAGAGGAGAGGAGAGGAGAGGAGAGGTGACGGCAGGAGAGAAGAGGTGAAGCAAGGAAGGAGAGGAAGGAGAGGAAAAAAGGATGGGAGAGGAGAGGGGACGGCAGGAGAGGAGAGGAATGGTGAAGCAAGGAAGGAGAGGAAGGAAAAGAGAGGAAGGTGAAAAGAGGAGAGGAGACGCAAGGAAGGAGAGGAAGGAGAAGAGAGGAAGGAGAGGAGAGGAGAGGAGAGGAGAGGAGAGGAGAGGAGAGGAGAGGAGAGGAGAGGAGAGGAGAGGAGAGGAGAGGAGAAAAAAAGAGAAAGAATGACAGAAAATGATAAATATTGTTTAACTTATAAAGTCATCCACACTCTAAAAAACATCATAAATTAATTTCAAAGAAGGTTGAGAAAGTGCCGGTTATAAAAAAGGTCATCGCAACTTATTGTGTCATCACCACATCTGTCAAGCTGTCAGGTGTCAAGTGCATCAAGGCTTTACTGTTAGTGCCTCGCGTCCTGCACTGACAGCTTGAAGAGACATTATGTGAGGTCAGGGGCCAACTAAAGCAGAGAAAGCTTGTCTGTATATCATCAATGCATCAATGCCTTGTAATGGGTTCTCTGTCTCTAGGTTAACTCAAGGCTGGAGCTCCTCCTGAATGCACAGCAGCGGCTATATAAAGAGGCTTTTATATGTGAGGTTAATGGGAGACATACTTGTGTTTGTCTAGTATATCACAATCTCTTCACAGTTTATTTAAACACACATAGCTGAAGATGAAGGTTGCAAGGTCTGCACACTTACACATTACAATACACTTAGCTCAAACTAATGTAGTTTGAAACAATAAATCCTACCTAAATGAAGGTTAGAGTGTTTTAGGGAGGTGTTGATTCAATGTTATGGTCATTATGGAGGCTGTAGTTTGTTGTCTCTGCTAGACCCATTAATTTCAGTTAAGGGGAAATCGTATTGCTACAGCATGTAGTCCAATGATATTTCAAACAATAGTGTGCTTCCAACTTTCTGGCAACAGCTGGGAGAAGGCCCTTTCCTGTTTCAATCATAGACTGTATATAAGTAGTCGCCGTGTCGTCACCCATTGGTTTGTACACTATGGTTTTGAAGTCTTCAGTTCAGCATTTTGGTTGTCACCATTTAGTTTTTTTGCAACCAGAAGTGACAGAAAAGGGTGGAGCTAAGAGACGTTTTTAGGCAACCAAAATGTTACAATTAACTTTCGTGAAAACACATTGTGAAAGGGTTAACGTTGTAAGACGAAAACGCGGACAACTCCCAGATTGTACGTCATGGTAGTGACATGTCAATCACAAGCCGCCCTAAAGCATCCCCTGCTTTATGGTCTATTTGACTCTAAATGGGACCATAATTTACTAACTGAGCATCATGCTGTATTGAAGAAGACTTGAAACTAGCGATTGAGACCATGAAACCAGAAAACCCCTGCTGGCTATTAGAAAGAATACAAGTCTAAGGCACTTAGGCATTGGCTTCACTTCTCAGAACCAGAGGTTGCACACTCATTTCAACATGACGATGGCCTCATGCACAATGCAAGGTTCATAAATAAATTGTTTTCCAAGTTTGGGAGTCAAAGAACTTAATTTGCCTGACCTCAATCCCCGTCAAACATCTCTGCAATCAGTCGGAGCGCTGGCTGTGAGCCGTGCTCTTGTGGCTGAATGCGAACAAATCCCTGCAGCCAGGTTACCAAAATCTTGTGAAAAGCCGTCCCAGAAGAGTGAACTATTCAGGTGTCCAAATACTTTTACGGGTCACATTTACTGCCATTTGATTCAGTTTCTTGGATTTATGCAAAGACATGCTGATATCATCATGCCAAAAATAATTAAACTGCTATCGTGGCTACCTTGGTTGTACCAAACATTGTGCAACAGACGAAGAACTGACCTTTAATTTTGGTGATAGATGGATACAATACAAAGAGAGACAGTTGTTTACAACCATACACATGAGGCATGTGGACAAATGAGTCCTCAAATGTCACATTCTGACATTATTAGGCCTTTCATAGGAACGCCTGTTATCAGACATGATGACTGAAACTGGATGACTGAAGAGAAATATGAATCCATCCTTCCCTGAGTCAATAATAGGTTGGACTTTATTGATTCCTGTACTTTCTTTGCACACAATGCTGTCTGAATGCTACTACAATTCTAACCAGGCACTCTCATGGACACAGTCTACCCGTGGTTGAACGAATGCTTCCATTAGAATGATGCTCTCTGTTACAAAGCACACAGTGTCTCATAATGGGAACATTACAGTGAATTACATTTACTGCAATTAATTGCAGTCCTACTGCTAGGATGAGGGATATTATGTTTGCATCATGAATGTGCCCGTACAAACACAGCAGAAACTGACTGACCCAGTCAGAGTGCACCAAAGTGAACATGCCTGACAAAATTCACTCTTAATGCAAAATGAATTGTTGTCTGGTGTTTGTATAATGTATCCTCTGACATGAATTTATCAGCTGTCTTTCGACTAAATCCTATGCATTGATATTAATGTATTCAGTTATCTTATTTAATATATTTTTCTTTTTCTTTCACATTTCTCCTTTGTTGTGTTGATTATTATTTTACTTTATCTAATGTTCATTTTATTCTATTTTGTTGTAGGTTCTGCAACTACATAATTTTTTAAAATGTAAATAAATACATTTTCACAAGGAATAATCAAAGATGGTCAAAGATGTTTACTGCTGTGATTTTAAATGTTTTCACTTCTCTTTTATGAATCACTGGAAGCTCAACTGGACTATCATACATTCATCATCAGCCATGATCCCTTGTAGTGTAATGAATTCATCTTTAAAGTAGCTGCAAAATAATCATGCATTAACTTAGACTGGCTGCATAAATCACTCACTTACTAACCAGACTGTATTATCTTGTAAGAGTCTGGTTAATTTTTTATATTTGTGATGTTGCCTACAGTGACAGTGTCATTACTGAGGAAGGTAGACGTGATCGGAGCATTTCTTCTCTGATTTGCCATTCAGCCCCTGTGGGATATTCATCCCCAAACAGTACGACACAGCTCACCTGTGGGCAGCAAACGAAAAGCAGCCATCCAGTTGCTTCCACCGTTTGTTTGGTCTAACTGTGTTGCTGTTGTACCTCAGATGCATTCTAGGTCGCTAAGTAACTTAATAATGCTTCTTACCTTAGTTAGAGTAACATATGGCAACCGACAAAACCAAACTTTCACAGGTTAAGTGCTTCAATTTGAGCTGCATTGTTCAAATCAGTCTCAGCTTTCAGCTATGGCTGAATGGGAGCTCAAGCTGCACAAATTAAATAAAACCAGCCCCGTCTGTGGCATTCATGCAACACTGTATATATGCAGGTCGAAACAGAAGTTGGATGTTGTCATTGAGACAGCATTGGATGATGAAAGTGGGAAAGAATAAATGAGGTATTCTATTTAAGGCTGTAGACACAGTGCAGCAGGAGAAAAGATGTCTCTACAGCTCTACTTGAACAAGCTCTAAGAAACTGTCTCCCATATGTAAGATGACACATCCTCAAACACAATCTCATGAAGTAAATTCAAGTTAACTGACTCTTCTACCGTATGCTTAACAGAACCGACAGTATGAAGCCCTAACTCTACAGCTGATCAGTAAAAAACTAAACTAGTAACAACAATAACAAGTTGAAAATCAATCAGCCTGCAGCTCACCTGACAGCCTGCTGACCAGATCCTG
Organism: Sebastes fasciatus; assembly: GCF_043250625.1. Classification (NCBI taxonomy): domain Eukaryota; kingdom Metazoa; phylum Chordata; class Actinopteri; order Perciformes; family Sebastidae; genus Sebastes; species Sebastes fasciatus. The sequence goes on from NC_133797.1 coordinate 33,725,858, forward strand.
ATGTGTTGCAGATGAGGAGGAGGACCTTCGTGGAGCCACCCTGGTTCAGGTATTCAGTGGAGTGGGTGCCAGACGGAGGTAACCTCTGACCGTCGGGTCCAGACGTAGAGTTGTAGGGGGAGGAGGGGAGGCTGTGGTGATACCCTGAGCAGAGCAGAGCAGAGGAGTGCACAGCTGTTTAATAAAGGCTGAGGTCCAAACTGTTGGTTATGCAATCACACACACACACACACAGTTATTGGAAACCATTATGAAAGAAATCTACTTGTCAACCAGGTGTGAATAGTTTTTGTGATGAAAAGTTTTCACAAGTACCTGCAAAATCCCATCAGTTATAGAATCATAACTACAGTTTCCACCTCTGTTGTGTAAATAAACAGGAAGTGGAACGATTAGACTTTAAAAATGTATAATTTTTTATAGCCAAAAAAAGGCTAAGCTCCTTTAAAGCTTCAGTGGGCAACAGTTTTTTGGCATCATTGGGCAAAAATCCCCTAATAACCTTTCAGCATATTGTAATTCAAGTGCTCTTAGAGAAAACTAGACTTCTGCACCTCCTCATGGCTCTGTTTTCAGGCTTTAAAAAATCGAACCTGTTATCGGGAGACTTTGACCAATCACAGGTCATTTCAGAGAGAGAGCGTTCCTATTGGCTGTGCTCTGGCCAATAACTTTTTTTAATCATATTTGCTCCATTTCTACCAAGTGCAGCTTTAAAGGAACAAAGTGTAGGATCTGGCGGTATCTAGCGGTTGCAGAGGTTGCAGATTACAACTTCTCCCCTGTGCCAAGCGTGTAGGATTGAGAGAGAAACGTGAAAAATGTGAACGGCAGTGGGAAGTACATGGGAAGTGAGTGGTGAAGCAAGAGAGAGAGAGTGGCGGCGACAGGAGCGAGTAACGTTATCGACTCCGGCCCAAGCTTGCCTGAGCTACTGTTGAAACAAGGCGATGCAACATGGCGGACTCTGTGAAGAGGACCCGCTCCCTATGTAGATATAAATTGGCCATTGTTGTTCAGGTTTCTCACTCATATGAAATCATAACTCCGTTTCTTATGAAGATTACGTCCAGGCATCTAAGTGCTGTTATTTTAATACTCAACTAAATCCATTAGCTCTGTTTTCACAGATGTAAGAAGAATCAATCAATCTTTAACTTGGAGGTGAATGAAAGGGTAAAGAGTATTAGTTGACAAAAGGATGAACAACTGTTACGCTGGTAGTGTGTTTTCAGTTTCTAGATGGTTTTAGTGCTAAAGTTCTGGTGAGGTTTAAAAAATTCAGTCAAAAAACAGAAACTACCTTGCTGGCAGAGAGCTGGTATTGTCACACCTGTTCAAGCACTTCTTCTACAAAAGTGTTACTCATATCAAAAGCTTATTCTATGCAGCTGGAGGCAGGACTGAAATGGACCAGAGTTAGAAAGCAGCTTTGGGTGCCAGAATGAGAAACTGCTATGCAAGGAGCGACATCTAATGTGACACGTTTACACTGTGATCCTGAAAACATTTTCAGAACGTTTCCATTAATATTGAATTGCCCTTTGATTTTTATTCACCCCGAGGAGCTGTAAGAATTACATTTGTTACCACACATGCACTTACACTTACACACACGCACATGCTGTGATTAATAGTGGGTAATAGCTGAGGGGATACAGGAGGCCCAACCTCTCGTCTCCCAGCAAACATAAACTTTGACATTATCAGAGGATTTAATTAAACAACGCTTGTTCGAACCCTACCCTGCAATTAATCACTGCCACCTTCCAACATCGCAGACAAAACAAACCAAAACACAGACGCAGGAAAGCAAGTGTGAATATAGATGTCAAGCGTAGATGTAACACCGTCACCAAAGCAAGCAGACGGATTATTACGACGCACACGCAGAAACACGAGCTTCAGTTACAGACACACTGAGGAAGTGTTATGTGAAAGCAAATCTTCAGAGACAAGGACAGAAAAACATTTTCAACTGAATAACTGGAATTTTAGTCAATAAATAGACCTTTTGGTTAAAACATAATATATGAATAAAAGAATAAAAGTGCTCAGAAAAAGATCAGAAAATTGAAAAAGCTTTGACTAATGTTTGTTTGAACCGCTACTAAATCACTCGGTGATGTTTTTCTTTTTCTCGGCAGACGGGAGCAACTCGATGTGACATTTTATGCATATTGCCTGCCCTTTAGATGGACAATTCATCTCTTCACTCTTTGTCTCAGTCACCCCTCCCTCTATCCTCTCTGTCACCTTTACCTCACAGTTTTTCACCTGGGAGGTTGAAAGTAAAAGACCCAAGAATTTTGTTTCGATCCAAACTGTAAGGCATGACTACCCGACCATTAACCCTCCAATTAACCAACAAAGCAACTATAATTTACCCCCTACATTTTAGAATTTGTGCAATAATCTTGAATGAATGTTTTCCCTTATTCGTTCCTTAGCAACTACTCAGTATTTTCATGCATCTTATTGCAAAGTGTTACTAAAATACTACAATTTAAAACATTATAGGAAACCACTGGTAGATAGTGGAGGGAGCAGAAAGGTGAAGAAGGGATAGTGTTTATTCTGTGTAATTTTCTGCATATACTAACACAACCCTGACTCCTTGAAATTCTGTTTATATACAGTGAATGTGTTTTGACAGTTACCCTTTGAAAGGGTAGTACAGTACAGTAATTGCTGACAGGATTATGCTCAACGTAATGATTAAGGTTAAGGGAAGAATGCTTTTTCAGTTAAATGTTAAAGTGCCAAAACATAACCATAAAATACAGCATGCATGAAATATGTTGTCAGGCAATGCTTTGCAGATTCGTGAGAAATACGCATGTGAACATTGAAGCTAGAGTTGGTATTTGTTCCTCAAAAACATTTTTGATATGTCGTGCATGGCAAGGAGCGTGATTTCGCCCACATGTCCAGGGGGCCGCTGGGAGAACCTCCTGCCAGACTCTCATTCTCACCTCCTCTTCCCTCCCTCCCTGAGACGGACAGAGGACAGAGGACAGTCACAGACGGAGGGAGGTGTTGGCTGAGTGGAAAAAGACACAGGGAGGAGTGAAAGAGAAAGGAGACCCGAGTAGATAGAAAAGGAGAGACTGTGAGAGTGAGAAGAGGAGTTCTCCCAGGGCAAAAGGATGATCATTTTTAAAAAAGTCATTTCCAAAGTGAATAAAAAAATGAACGGACACAAAAAGTCTGAAGAAAAAAAGCTGCATGTTGTATTTCATCTCATAAATGTATTTGTTGAATGATCAATTAGCATGATATTGAATTATTTGTTGTTGTGACAACGTCATGGCTGCTGTGGGAATCTGTTTATAATCTGCAATTTTTTAATTAAAAGATAAACATGAAGACTGAAGTGAATGCAAGTGAAGTCGGGGAGAAAGAGACAGAGACACAGAAAGAGAAGAGAAACAGAAATCGCTCTTGAGATTGGAGGTGGTGAGTATGGCAGCGTTAATTAAACAGCTTAGCCCTGAAAAAGACACGACTCTTCCTCTGGCGATCACTCTCTTCTCTCCCCTCGCCGTCTCATTTCTTCCTTTTGCATTATCTTATACTCCCCTCTCTCCCTGGTACTCTATTTATCATTGCCACTATCTGCTTCTACCCCACCCCACCCCCTTTTTTTTGCTGCAGTGTCTCAGTTACAACATGTCCTCATACCTAGACGACAGAATAGGTTGTTTGGCAATGACTCCCAAAGCAACATGTATGACCGTTGTGAAACGGTTGCAGTTTTAAACACATGGTTAATGTTGTGTAACGGAACTACTTGTGTACTTATGTTTAGGAAAAGATCATGGTTTTGGTTAACATAAGTACATTTGTTACGTGACGCAGTTACTACGTTACGCACGAGACCTATATATGACGTGGTTACGTATTAACGTAGGTATGTGACGTGGTTATGTACTCCCGTAACATACGTAACTTAAAATTACTCCATAACTAACTAAAGGCAGACTGGCTGACATCAAATGTAAATATGGGTCGTAATAGAGTGCTGCAGGAATGAGACCTAAAACACGGAAATGAGTTAGCATTAAAAGCACTTCCGGTTCCCTCGTCTGGAAGTCAATGGGTTTTTTGAATGGGTTTTTATTTAGATGTCTGAAATAAGGTCCGTGGTTAACACAAGTTGAAGAGATTTTAACATTTTGTTCTACAATATAAAGGTCAGTAAATAAAACACTTGTGAATTTTGAAGCTTTTATGTGTCTTAATAAAAAAGGCGGTTGCTAACAAGTGGCTAAATGAGACTACTAAACGTGATCACGCCGACTCGTCTGCCTTTACAGCCTCGTTGTTTATACTCACGTTCATGCGACCGTGGTGTAGTTCGTCTACAGCCTAACGTTAGCTTTTTACTTCTGGCGATTGTATTCACACTTCAAAAATCATAACAGTAGTAGTGTTCATTTGTGAAGACAAATTGCTGAACAAAACTTGTAAGTATCATAAACGTTTGTTTGCCACAGAGCTTATTTTCTGCAATAATCCAAAACCTAATGGAAAAATCCATTTGATTTTTAGTCAAGAGAACCCATGGCGATGCTAACTTCCTGGCTGACCAACAAACATACGTCATCCCTGCAGACCTCTATAAGCTGCTTGACGCAGACGACATAACTATGTGGCCGTTTGCTCAGTTAATATCTATAGACGCTGAGTTCCTGCATGAGTTAGAAATGTGCTCTTGATGGTGTCATTATTCTTTTAAGCCTTATTTGAAGTAATCATATTTTGCTGTTGCACCAGAGGCAAAAGTCTTTCATAACTGATCTTATTTTCCCAAACTGTTCTGTTTGTTCATCACTGATGTGTAAAAATAGCACAACTTGTTTAACCAACACAAAAAAAAAGGAAAAAAACCTCAAGAGGGGCTTTTGGCCACATCCTGACTGGAGCTGACACTCCTCTCAGGTGGTTCAGGACCAAATGAGTGACCCCTGTCAGTGCAATCCACACACCTGACTAAAAATACCCAGGGGGCCGTTAGGCTTAGCCCTCGACGAATCAGAGGTCCTGGCAGCAAACAGCCATCTGACCACGAATGCCCCCGTTGACAGCAAAGCACCTGAGCTTTCTGCCGACAGCAAAATGACAGATTAGGGAGGCGGCAGGAGAGGAGCTAAATACACCTGATGCCGCCCTCCTACTTCTTCTTTACTCTTTCTTTTTACCTTTCTTCCTCCACCTTCCCTATACTACACCCAATTCATCTTCTCACTTCTGCTCTTCTCTTTTTGGTACTGTATAAGAAGGCACAATATTGTGTCAACAGTAGCCACAATACCCTTGCTGCTGAAGGTGTAATCATGGAAATTGCACTTAGTTACATCATGTCTCAAATATTAGTCCAACAACAGCCCACAACACAGTGCTGCAGTACGTTTTTGTTGTTTATATCTGTGAATAAATAAGATTAAAATGGTAGACATGCTGTATTATGAGCTATGTTGCAGAACCAAAGACAAGTATGACCAAAGGTTTAGATGAGGACCATAAAAATAGGACACTTATTAACTAGCTTTATCCAGTGTCCACTGCCCTGCTGGCCGCTTCACTTCAACACTATTAAGCGGTGTTGTGAGTTATACTGTAGGTGTAGTTTTAACAGGCTTGTGGGCAGAGGAAGCTTTCAAGCTGGCATTCGCGCAGGCATTTATGCATCATTTGTGTTGTTCTTCATAAGGCAGCTGAGCCAAATGTTGCTGTTATTTCCCCGATGATTTGAGAACACGTTCCAGAGGCGGCGGTGGTGATCAGAGCACCAAGTGTAGACATTCTCTTCAGGTTATTTTAAATGATGAATCGTACTGGAGGGGCAAAAGATCCCCTGTGAACGTTCCTCGGATATTTTTGCTTTTCTGCACCGAGTTTGCTTTAGGCAACCTGTAATTGCCTTAATGGAACTGCACAGAGTGTGTACTTTGCAGGGTCTCATTTGCATGTGTGATGTCTTTGTCTCAGTAGGAGTTGATTTATGTACAACTTGTGTCCCCGTGCTCCCAAAGTTATGTTCCCTGCTGCAAGACAACACATGATCACTATATTTTATGAGCTGAAAATTTGAGAAAAAGAAAACTAAACAGAAACTACACTATTCTTAAAGCAGCTATAATCAATATTTTTATAACAATGACCCTGATGAAGACATGTGTTGGTCGCAACGCGTTGGTCATTTTAAACAATTACTGCCATGTAAAATAAAGGCATTTTAATTTTGTTCAAACACTACAGTGTGCCTTGGATTGTTTTTGAGGTAGACTTGCATTTTGTACTTTTTTAAAACCATAATCCACCCATGCAATAAGCCCTTCACAAGATTGAATAAACCCAATACATCTGAAGGATCCAAAGACCACCTGTATGTGATTACCACAAAGACCCAGCGGCGCTTCTACTCCATTGTCTTCATACACTTCTAGGGACTTTTTTCTTTAGAAAATATCTAAATTAATAGAGTAAGAATGTTTGATTTTCAGCATGTAGCTATGTAGTCAGAGATGTCCTGAAGTCAAATATATCAGTAATTGTCAGGCATTACTTTTTGTTTTTCACAGCAGCCCAAAAATCAAAGAATAAAGACATTTCCCTCACAAATTAGTGGTATTTTCTTTTTAATCTATAAGGGACATATGATGTTTTATACTTCTGGTGAATATAATCCAATCAATCTTATTTCCATATATGTATTTTGTATATACAGTTCCCTTTGTTATCACCTTATTTTGAGAACCGGACTTAGTGTATACTTCTGCTAACTTCTCCAAGTCAGCTCCGTTCTCTTTAAGCATCTATGGTCAGCTCCATCGGGGCTCTTTGACTGTATTTAACTTAAATGTCAGTATATGGGTGCTCTACAGTTGTAGCGTCGGCCGATTTGACCACGGAGATGTGAGTGACGGCTGACTTGACCGCACGTTACCGCAATACGATAACGTTTCCTGTCCATGACAGAGTTAGCATGCAGCTTTAGCCGTGATGTCTAGCTCCGCTTGTTCCTGGCAATGTGTGAAAACCCAAAGTGTTTCCATACTCTGAACAAAAGCCAGAAAATGGCCAAAAAATATACATATACATTACATCCATTCAATGATCTATGACTAGAGTAAAACACACACAGATACTGACTGTGTGTGACTGTGGAAAGTGATTCGTCTATTGTGCCGACCACATAAATGATGACAGTGTGTGTTCACTAGCGCAGAAGTAATACCTCGACTTTAAGTAGCTGATTGAAGGATGTGACTGCCCAGATAAACACCTCAGAGTAATCCCTGACTCTCCAGCTGTACACAGCTCTCAGCGGGTTGATGGGAACGACACAGTGGCTTACCCTCAGCTCCACAGTTCACCGTGACAGCACCTGAACACTCGAGAGTGCTGATTGTGGAGCCACACTGTACGGTAAGTGTGTGTAAGTGAGAAGAAGGGGAGAGAAGGAAAGAAAGACTTTGATTACTGCATCTATCTCAGAATGTAGATGCTGTTTGTGTGACTCAATTCCTGACTGATCGCTTTATCTCCATTGAGAAATCCCTTTTTTCTACCACCTTTCCCAGGGTATCACAGATTCTCTCTCTCTCTCTCTCTCTGTCCAGCTGGCCTCTCTCTGTGCTGGCAACTCCCACAATCCACTCACACTAACAAATCTTGATCGACTTCTCCATCACCACAGAGGTCTTTACTTTTTAATTTCAAGGGCACCAAATGAACGTCACACAAAGTTAGCACACTTTGCTTCCCTGAGCTACTATTCAGCAGGAAGTCTTTTTCTTTGCGCGGCATTATGGAGCTTTATCACTTTATGTTTATTATGTGCAAATTGCCTGGATTGTTGGGGGTGAAATAGGATGCTACTGTGGCGCTTTGGTCCTAATTGATTTTTCAGTGTTTTCCATCATGAGACCTCCTGCTGCCGTTTCCTCTAAATGCGAAACCTCATTATTGTACTTGGGAGCGGCGCTGATTCAATATCCCTGAAATTGTTTACCGATAAAGTCGGGAAAATCCAGCTCCCACACACTGAAATACACAGCAGGTTGTGACGACAGAGGAATTCCCTGCATGCATTAAACACTCTCCAGCATCACTGCCTACAAGGCATGACAGTTACTTAACTCGGCCTTAAATGAATGGCTACTCATTCATTGGTCGATATCAACCCCCACCCTAGAAAATTCCAACATATCTGCATCCTACAACATTGTGTGGTTCACATATTTCAGTTAAGAGAACATAAATATAAATATCACATCTCTTATGCCAGCAAACATATTTGAAGACTGCCTGCGTGCAACCACTCATCTAAAAACCCGGCCTTGATCAATCAGAAAGCAGCAATTTTTCAAAATGATCTTTTACTGCAAAACTCCTTACGAAGACTGTTTCCAACAATTCCTCAAAGTGTAGGCACAAAACAACATTTATAAAGAATTTTAGTCAAGACAGCATCACAGTACTGAGACTGCTTATTAGAGTGACAAATTATCTTTTTATGTATTGCTGATACGTTCCATCCTTGTACTGCTTGACTTAAGTGCAGCTTTTGATACAGTTGACCACAACATTTTGCAGCACTGGGTTGGTATATCTGGGACGGCTTTGAAGCGGTTTTGTTCTTATTTGACAAATCAGAATTGTTTTGTTTCTATTGGTGACCATGTCTCCCCTCACTTTTTAGTAAATTGTGGAGTCCCGCAGGGGTCGATACTTGGCCCAATTTCATTTTCGCTATATATGCTCCCACTTGGATACATTATACATAGACATGAAATTTTCATTTCACTTCTACGCTTATGACAGGAAAGGATCGATTTTTATTTCACTTATTACTTTTATAGCGCTTCACGGCCTGGCCCCAGGATATATATCTGAACTGCTGTCTTCTTAACAACCAGTGCGCAGCCTGAGATCCTCAGGCAGGAACCTGCTGACTGTTCCCACCTCACGCTTAAAGAATAAAGGGGACCAAGCGTTTGCTGTTAAGGCTTTTCAGCTGTGGAACGACCTGCCTGAGGAACTCCTGCTTGCAACATCAGTATCTTTCTTTTAAATAACTTTTGAAGACTTATCTTTATCATTAGTTTTAAAGCACTTCGTAATGCTGATTTTGATAAGTGCTACACAAATAAACTATTATTATTATATGGTCATTATGAAGCACCAATAACATGGTGGCAAAAATATAATTTTCAGGATCACAGAGGAAAAGATGGAGTTAAAGCAAGACAGGATGTGTGATGATGAACCCCATATCACAGTAGAGAATCATCATCTGCAGTACTGAATGTCCAAATACTGCAGTGTGGTAATTTGCCTTATTCCCATTTCATTCCTCCCTGTCATCTCCTGCTGTTAAAGCACATTTTTTAGTCCACACACCCTCGCCTCCCTCCCAGTCTGAAGAGGATAGTACATGAAGTGCATTTCTGAGCAGAGTTGTGCCATGCAACTCTACTGTTTTAAAGTCACTGTACAGCTGTCAAGTGACCTACAAATTGTCATGCTGTGGTGGCTTGACAAGGAGATAAAGACAATCCTGGGAGGACATCAGCATGTGACAGCTGCCTGCTTTCAGACGGAGAAAACTATAATTCTTTGCCACATGCTGATCTAACCTCTCTGAGAATATATTAAGGATAAATTCAGTGTTTCAGTCACCAGTTTATTACACATTGCCAACCTTATGTTTTTGCCATTACTGTGCTGACACTAAAGTGAAATCTCTGAAAGTTTAAAGTATATGTGGCTATGTTTAAGCTTATATATAGTGTATGTTTCTTTTTGTTTCTTTTTTAATAAGTCAATAAGTAAATGTATTTATTTATTGTAGTTAAAAATGTTCCCTGTTTCCTGTCTTGGCTAAGTTACTAGTCTCTGCAGACTCTATACTATGAGTTAATGAATATGGCTGTATGAGTTGCTCAACAGAATAATAAAAAGTCAGTCAATACAATAAGACATGTAATGGGTTGTTGATTTGGTGCACTGTTGGTTTCATGTTAAATCATCTTCTAATCTGTAACAATGTCTGTCACATAAATCCAATTTTATGAGCATGATTTTGGGTAAACGGATAAATCTTCACGTTGTTCCGTAGTGTTTCATTTATTACGTCTGCAAATCACAAATTAAACCTCCGCTATGGGGGTGGAATATGCGGTGTATGTTTCATCATGTATGATCAGCAGGTTGTTATTGAGAGTTAATAATGGTAATAAGAGAAGTTAACACAATTAAAGACAATTTATTCCCAAATGATGCACATCTATGACTGCTAATAGATGAAAACTTGGTGTCTCCAGAGAGCATGAAGAAAATAATATTGTTGATTTTTCTACTGATTCCTTAAAGCTACAGTTTGGGGTTTTTCAAGCCTGACCATTATTTCTACTGACCACGTTTTGTACTGCTGCCACAGCCTGGTGAGAACAGATCACAGATTTAACTTCCCTGCTCCATATAGTCCCTAAACACAAGCCTTTTTTTTTTTAAATATTGAAAAATGAAATCTGAGCATTTAGACTATAGCACGAACCAGATACACACCGATTACATTACGTACCCACCGCCACCACTGTCGTTTTGCCTTTTTTTTTACAGAAATAAAACCCATTCAGTTCATTTTGGCGTATCAGCACCATGTTATCAATACATAGTGGGACAACGGACGCTACAAACTGAAAGAGAATGCACCTGCTTCGTAAGGAGTCTCAACACAGAGCAGCAGGTGTTATATTTCACACACGGGACGAGAGAGAGTTGTCAGACAAGACGATGGCGGAGTATTTGGTGTTGAAACGAAAAGCAAAAGCGCCTATTTGGCAATATTTCAAATTTAAATCCAATGCTATAAGGGAACCATAATGTTAATGAGATAATCGTCATGAGGAGGACGGAGCTGTGTTCGCTGCAGAGCAGCACCGGGTGGAAACCTGCAGCCCTGCAGCGAAAGCTCTACCGGGGAGGCCAGACACACAGTCACCTGGCGGTAAAAATCAAAGTAAGCGCTACATATATTGACCGTCATCTTTTCTTGTAAAATGTCCGGTGTAATCGGTAACACCGGTGCTGTCATGAGTTTACTAACCGGTGGGAAAATGTCCTCACTGTCACATCCCGAACTTAGATCTCCTTAGGAAGTTGTCCAGTGAGTTGTGTGTTTTTCATTACATTTTTGGTTCTACAGGCTTTCCATACAGTCATCCATCACGGCAGCAGTCTTTTGTATTTTTTCACAGAGGCTGCAGAAAACAAGCTTACATGATGGACAGCAACAATACTGTAGCTGAAGGGTTGTTGAGTCTGAGGAAGAGACTTCTGCACTACCTGACATGTGTGATGAAGACCAAATCAAACAACTTCACCATACAAACACATATTGATCTGGCTTGTGTGTCATTATGTACTGTACTGCCTACTTACTGCAGAGTGACTACACTGAATTGGCAAAGTGAGGCCTCTTCAAGCCCAAGAGTAATTAGGGTCTTACATAACCTCGGTAACCATAGTAACACTTTTACTGCTTCAAACCAATATGGATTCTTTCATTTTAGACTTTTTGAAATACAGTTGACAAAATAAGTACCTTGTAGTAGTTTGTCAAGTTCTGATAAACCACCGACGACAGTGGTGTTTTATTCTCCTGGTGTGATGACAGATTACCATCTCCGTGTTTAGGCTGAACACTTGAAACAGAGATATGGTAAAAAGAGTACTTTCCCATTATGCTACAGACCATAAAACTGAATTATGCTCGACGTAAAAAAGATTCCCTGTGTTACCTGGTCTGCCGTCCATCATCTTTTATCACCGTAATGCCACGCGTGGGTCTCAGCTGTAATGATTGTGTAAATTCATGTGCTACACTTTATGAAACATGACATAAATCTCACTGAACGAAGTTATGATATCCTGGAATCTGGTCTGCTGTGATCTTATGAATTATTCCGTAGTAAGGACCATTCATCATTTTCCTCAGGTTGCTCATAAGAGCGGAAGTCACATTTCCCAGTGAGTACTTGAATATGATTCACTACATGTATTTCTGTTTGTGTGTGTGTGTGAATGTGTGTTATGTCCAGTGTCTAATGGATTCATTACCTCCTTGACTTACACAGTGCATCTGTGTGTGTGTTTTTACTCATGCATGTGTGTTTGTAAGTGAAAGCATACTGTACTGTATGTGTCTGCTCCTTCTCTCACTCAGTACTGTGACACTGTTTTACTATGTGAAGTGACAACAGAAATGCCTCCTGTTGAGAAAGTGAAGAGGCTTCATTTTTCATGAGCACTTTGAGCACGTATGTGAATTATTGATGTCATTCTTCTTTGGTGGTAACAAAACCTCCCCATAAAGGCTTCATTGGACAAAGGATGACTACAACTTCCCCTAACTGGCAACCTTCAGAGCTGGCAATTAATGACCTCACGCTGACAGTGGTAATATGACTCAATTAAGCCCCTTTCAGACGTGAACATTGATCTGTTAAAGTAACTGCTGTGTGATAAAAGAGATCTACAGCCCTCTTGACCTCCTCAGCATGATGGGTGGAAAGTAATGCCGTCAAGAGAAAAGACAAACGTTCACACCGGCTGATGAAAAATAAAACATCTTTTACCACAACGCTTCACTGCCATCCATCTACAGCGAGAGGATGATGCTAGCCATTGCTTCATTAACTCCACTAACTTGTCTAAGCACCTGTAACTTCCCTGATCATGTTTCTCATAAATCCAATGACTCATTAGATGTATGTTTTACGCAATCCAATAATGCCTACATTGCTACAGTTAGGCTTAAAACTACAGAAATATCACTTCAATATTTTTGGGCCGGTGTGGTTTAGTGATCTCTCTTCTCTTGCTGGTGCAGCTGCTATTCTGGTTTTGTTTGCTGGAGACATTGTCACACATCTCTACATGACTGATTACTGACATCCGCTCTTGTTTTGTTATTACTATGTTATAAATAAAATATGCTTTATATCTTCCAGCTATAAATCCAGACTGCTTATTGCTAAAAAAGTTTGTTTGACTTCATATGGTCAACAATATACAGTATGTCCTGATTAGATTGTCCATTTTCTTACATACTAAAAATGTCAAACTAAGTGGCCTACAGTTTCCTGCTCATGATTTTTGGAAAATTGCACTGATTTGTGCATCTTTCCTTTCACAGGGTGAAAAAGATTCTTCTAACGATTGATTATATAATACTGTCAGAGGTTCAGCAATCACACAGGCCAATTCCTTTTAATCTGAGGATGTATTGCATCTAGCCCTGGTGAATTATAGATGTTAATATTCTCTAGAAGAAGTTTTGCATCCTCAGTAGTCATTATAAATCTCTCTACTTCATTAATGTAAGGACACAGAGCTCTTCTGTCGCTGTTTTACTCATGAACAAAAGAGAGGGGGAGCAAGCGCTTGAGAATATTCATGAAAGGGAAGTTTTACCTCTGACATGTGGCTTTATCTTCTAGATGGTTCTTACTTGTCAAAATCTGATAACTTCTCAGAGTTTTAGATAAATTAATCATTTGTAGGAGCTCATCCAGGTGAGATATAACTCTGGCAAACTTTTTATTTAGGATGATGTGATTCACCAGGCTGGCGTTCAGACACATTCAATTTAAAGTGTTTGGGTGATATCATGCATGAATAAACAGAATGAAAGGAGGAATACAAATCCCACTGCAGACACTGGACCTCTCCTCATCAAAATAAAAAGTCTGCCTGTGAAAAATACTCACTGAAAGTGAAAACGGTTAAAAGTATAAGTGTGAGTTAGTGTGAATAAAAGTTAATCAAGGAGGACAGCGGGAGACTGAAAAAGAGAAAATTGGAAATGAGGAAAAAAATGAGCGTGGGAAGTCAGTGACTTTGCTGTTTTTGATGGACATCCTGTTACCGTGGTTACCTGAGTGCGGTGTGGAGCCTCCACGACTGTGGATGGGAGGAGCGTGAAAGGCGTAGATGACGTCGCTATCAGCAATTGCTGTCAGGTCATCGTCATCTGAAAAGGAACGCTGGAAACCCGTGGAGTACAACTCTGATAGGATGACCTGGTGAGAGAGGGAGAGAGAGAAATACATCAAGACACTTATTCAAAACATGAACATCTGCAAAGGGAATTATATTAAGGACAAGTTTCTTCTTAGTCTTTTTTATCTATCAGAAGTGTATTTCCTAGTTTCATGTCTAAGAAAAGATATCCAGAGGGCTGACAGTGAAACAGAACATTTGTACCAAGTAAGGAGAGCCATTCAATTATCACTGCTGAATATTTTGTACTGGGAAGTATCTGAAGTTCAGACTGAGAAGTTTTTGTGATTGACTGGCAGGTGTCCTGTTAAATGATATTAAAGTGCAGAACCTATGTGAAAGGATTATTAGGGCACGGCCACACTAATTGACATTCGCCACCCGAATGGGGTGAAAAAACATTTGCTTCCAGCTATGAAGCACAATCACATCTTTGCATTCACGTGGAATTCAACTCTGGTGAACTTTCAGGCAAATATCACCTCGACGGGCGATGGTCACTCGCCTGCATTCACGCATGTGTGACCGTGCCTTTAAACTGCTGGGAACCATAGCAACTGCACTTAACTCCTTCAAAGCCTTTGTGTTTACCGTGTTCACGACAAGAGTCCATATGAACGACCCTCTATTCACAACTTCTTAAGTAAAAAAGTTTTTGAAAGCTCAGAGTTTACGAGTTGTGACGTGTTTGTTGACGTTTTCAAAGTTGAAAGTTAATTTTTTGGTGCATAATAAGTTAATACATTGTAATTTTAGTCGTATATTGATTTTCTTCGTAACTGTATGATATGTCTGAGGAAAATGTTGATATTCCCAACGGCCTCATCTTTTCCCTCTATCATTATGCCTCTTCATTATGTTAGCCATTTGCTATTGTTAATTGTTAGCCTCTGCAGCTTCTAGACGCCGACAGTAACGTTAATATTGCCGTTGCTTATCAGCGGTGTTCTCACGACTTAACCACTTGAACGCCAAGCATATAGTGCACATGACTTCCCATGGTGTAAACACGAGCTCATGAGTTTCATTTGAAGGCACCATGAGTTAACTCTCACCGGTGAAACAGACCGAGCCATGAGTTTTGTTGACTAAAATCAAACTCATAATGATGTATGACGGTTTAAACACAGACCGGGGTAAGTGGCCGGTATGATAGACTCAGTATGTGTTTGCGAACAGAAATGTCTCTGTTCCATGACTTGCTTTTGCCAAACTCACATGTAAAGAAGTGAAAATAACCATCATGTTGGTTACAAATGTGTTAATTTTTGTCCTCAGCTGTCATTGCCCTATGTTTTGGCGTACCCCCCTTTTAATATTGAGTGCAAACACCCCACCTACCTGTGTTTTGGTGTACGCTGGTAGGAATTAAAAGCAGAACCAATACGAGTGATAAAGGTGTAAATATTCCTACTTTAACAAATGCAACAAAACCAACAGAAGAGTGTGGGATGTTAATTAAGCACAGCGTCTACACTCAGTACTGAGAAGAGGTCTAATCAGTGAGTGAAAACACCTGTGTGGGTAGACCACGGGTGTGTAGGAGATGCAACAGTGCAACTAGAAAACCTCACACTGTGAACTGAAATTAATTTCCTCATCAGGAAGCCAGGGAAGTTGAAACAAATCTTCTGCTAGTTTGCAAAACAATTCAACTGCGAATTTGAATTGTACAAGAATGATAAAAAGCTTCTATTTGCATAGTGTTTTCTTTGTAACTGCCCTTAAAAAACTCACAACTAATTCATGGTCCATTAGCTGATTTAAATAGATCTGCCCCTCAGGAAATCAAACAGAAGAACGTTGATGCATCAACACTGACATAAAGAAAACACTTCATTTTACAAGTCCGCAAATTTCATGGTATTTAGGTGATAATTAGCAAGTAACATATTTGAAGTTTCTTTGGAATTACTGCCAAATCAACTCAATATTTACCTAAAAAATTATCGGAAATTACTTTATTATAAACATTTATATTTAATAATTATATGCTAAAAATAGCATACAATGGTTAAAATAAGGCCCTTAAGGCTTGAGAAGCGGCTGCTCTTCATCGGAGGTGGAAAACAAAAACTAATAGAAGACACTTCTGATCAGACACAAATCTCACCATTGTGTGACTTATTGTCTACACAAATGTAACCTGGTAGCTAATGTAATGATTCAGGGAGTTTTTTAAGACATTTCAAAGAAGTTATTATGCTAATAAAAATTATTATCTATTTATCAGCAGACATGGAAATAAAGCATATCAATTAACTTTGTATTCTTTTCCTGGAAATGTATTAAATAATGTTTATAACAAAGTCATTTTAGATACATTTTGAGGTAAATATTGGGGTAATTTGGCAGTAATTCCAAAGACATTTCAAACAGCTTACTTGCTAATTATCACCTAATAACTATGAAATTTGTTGACCTGTAAAATGAAGTGTTACCGAAAGATCTAAAGGCAAATACATAGCAGACAAGGAAAGCCGAACGTGACATAAAGAGCATCACTCTTCTCATCCCTCTCAACTAGGAACATTATTACACCCAGGTGTGAATACAGTGTATTTCAGAATAGATTTTGACATACAGGTATATTTGTTCTATAACAATAGATAACAGAACAATCCACTTATGTACCACGAAAAGAGTATTTTTCATTTTATGGGACATTCAAGTCTTTGCTTCTCTTTTCCTCTCCCGCTGCTGTGGGCACAGGTTTTATAAAACCTAGAAATATTCATCATCTGTTGTCCGGCAGGTGGAAGATTTATGAACACACGCCTCTGGAACCTTTTCCTCTAGCCTTTATCTTGTAGGTGACATTTCAGCTAACTGTGTGCATGCACTCAAGTGTTACCCTGCTATAAAAGAGAGTTATGTTTTTTTTTTTTTTTTTTAAGCTGGGTTTCATTTTTTACAATGTTGGCCATTATTCTTGTGAAGGAAATATTTTTCTCACTGCCTTCATCGCTGAGAACGGTGGATGTGAATCATCACAGGAGGAAGCATTAAATCATGGAGGTTTTAAACAAGTTCACCATTTAACCATATTATCTAACTACTTATTTGAGGCACAGGTGTTAGAACAATGATTATCCAAGCTGTCCGTTGTAAACATCTTTTATATCTTGCAGACTTCCTGGTTGAACTTTAATCCACTGTACTTGGCACGGTGATTGGTGTAATTGGTGGACTTTGTTTTCACTTTCAAATAACTGGTTGAGGTAATAGACATTGGACTTTTTTTTTTTTAAAGTAGAAGGAAACAATGGCTGTATTCCACTTACAGATCCCAGATTATCTTTGTTATTGATTAACCCTCTGAGACCCACAATACACCCATTTCTTTGTCTTTTTTAAGGGGGTCCAGGGGGTCTTTAGGGGGAGATAGCAGTAAATTAATGAATTATTTTTTTATTATAAATTGTGAAAGTGTATAAGGGTTTAGAACATTATGATAGAAGTATATGATGACCTTTCCCATGCTCTATTATGTCTCATATGTTGTTGCAGCAATTTTGGGGTTGATACCATTTGTTTTCACCATTTTTTACCACTAGAGAATTGATAAAAATGATCAATAATCCCTTCAAAATACCACATTAAGACACCAAGACCTTGAGGAGCACCATAGAAAAAGTCATGTTGTGAATTGGTATAAAAAACGTTTGACATTTGGGGATTTCTTCAAGAATTGCATTTTCCGGCCCCCTTTTTGTCACTCTACCTATGAAAGCCATCCATCCTCTGAATGTTCTAGGTCTCTAGTTTGTGGTTGTAAAGTTTCATGAGGCTGTGATTATCCTAGAGGTCACCACAGGTCATTTTATACAGTGAAGTCAAATTTTAAAAAAATGGTCTCACTCTATGAAATGGCTACTATGGGGACTAACATCATCACACATGAATACAGTCTCTGCTTTACAGTGATATGCAATTTATGTAATTCAAGACTGTTTAGGGACTCCAGCATGCAGAAATATTCTAACACATCATTTTCAGAATAGGCGAAAATAACACATTTATACTGCATGCATAAAACTTCATGGTTTTTGCCCAAAACGGCATGCGATTATCATAAAGTGGGCATGTCTGTAAAGGGGAGACTCGTGGGTACCAATAGAACCCATTTTCATTCACATATCTTGAGGTCAGAGGTCAAGGGACCCCTGTGAAATAGGCCATGCCAGTTTTTCCTCAACAAAATTTTGCCTATTCTTGGAGCTTTACTGAGCCTCATTCAACATAACAAGTTGTTACCAATGGATTCCTTAGGTTTTCTAGTGTCATATGGTATCGGTATCTTCACTCTAGCTTTATTTTTGTTTATTTTGGCTTTATGATAAATGCCTGTCAGAATTGTACATTGCCCAAAGTGAATGTCAAATTGCTTGTGAGTTCCCACCAACAGTTTAAATCTAAAAGATACTCAATTTTAAATGATATACAGTATAACAGAGCAAAGCAGCAAATCCTCACTTTTAATATGCTGGAAATGTTTGACATTTTTGGACAAAAAGAAACCTGGGTAATAAAAACTGATTTCTCATTAAAGCCCATACAGTAGATAGTTATAGTCCACTCACACAGGTGTTATTCTACCTGATTCAACCTCTTCTCAGGACTGTGAGTGCAGACTGCTTAATTTACATCTCCCTCACAAACTCTATAGAGTTTGGTCATTTCTGGCATCACGTCACAATTTCCCCCAGAGCAGAGGTCTGTTTGTGTGTGTGTGTGTGTACCTGGTCCGGGGAGATTTTGCCCTCCTCTGCCACCATGGCTCTCAGGCAGGACAGGGAACCAAGGAGAGGTACAGCCAGCCCCACCCGCAGGTACCTCTGACCCTTCGTACTGAACACCAGCGTCACACACATCGGCCTGTGGGGCAAATAGAGGAGGGGGCGAAAGACAAAGGGGGGGAGGGTGAGGAAGTGTGTGTGTGTGTAAGGGAGGGAGGGGTAGGAAGACAGAGAGAGGAAGACAGATGATATTGAGCAAAGTGCCAAATTGTTTTGCAATTCTAATTCTGCATGTTTACATTTATTACAGATTCCAAACACACCCTGGCATACTGAGTTATCTACATATTTGTATGCAGACACACACACACACATATCAGTTGTTACGCACATAACGTTTAGAGATACACATATCAACCAAACCCAAAAAGAGAGAGAACAATGTAATTGTGCAGAATTCAAGGACGCCGGGGGCGACAGAAACCGTGTTGTCAGTTCGTTCAAGAGATGTATTTGAGTCCTGATGTATTTCAGCTGCTAAACAGCAAAAACAAAACATTCAATAATAAAATGAGACTTTTGAAATGCACTGCTGAGCTGTTTCACGTCTAATAAGATTGGGGAAATGATTTCCTCTGACAATACTGTCGTACAAAAATCTAATTTCACGAGCGTAAACCATTCGATTTGTCTGTGTGTGACTTAATATCTGAAGTGAATTAACTATTTTCAGATGTTGTCTTCAGTGTTTCATTTCCCCCTTGAGTGTGTGTAGATTTATGCGTGACTGGACATGACGAGCTACACCAGCACATTGACGATGGTCCCGCAGGAAGCTGCTGTTGTGCTGGGACACGTCTGATTTAAAGCAATCTGAACACCTCCTGTCAGGGATGCAGGGATGGAAATGATGGAGGGACATAAAGGAGAGCAGGTAGCATTGAGGAGAGGACAGAGCACGGAGACAGGCTAAGGTCACGCCTTCTCATTTGGGAAGAAGACGGTGTAATCGCTGACACGTCCACTTCCTGTTTCCCATCATGCATTATTCAGGAGAGTAGTGTGTTTGCAGTGGGGAGGCTGACAGGGCAGACGGCGGAGGACCTGAGCAGATGTTTTGTTTACGTTGTTAGATGCTCTGAGATGAGACGCCGAGGTGTGCAATGAAACGGGATGAGAGGTGTAGGATGACACTCGAGACGAACAGGAAATAGAGATGTCATCTTACAAAGCAGGTTTTTTGCAGCCTCCCAGCCCCCTACTAGGATTGGAGCATAATAGTCTCTATTAAACGTCAACCTTTCCCTCTCATATGTCCCCGCACGAAGCACCGAGAGTGCACGGTGCTCTTCAGGTTCAAAACATTCAAAATTGTCTTGAAAAACTATGTTAGAGCTCGGATCAGGTTCAAATTGTTTACAGATTTAACAACCCGAGAAGTGTTTCTGCATGTTTTAGATCAATAGACCTTTTTCACGGCGGACATTTTTACATGCCAGAGTAGGAAACGCACTGGTGTATTCAATAACATTAATGATAGCTTTCCACTAAGGGGAGGTCCTGGTATTGTGCATGCTGGTGCACTGGAATACCTTAATGGGAAACTTCAGGGAACTGAGCTATTGTTAATGTTTAAGCTGTTCTCATACACCGTTTGTAGCTATATAGCACTGTAATTTGTATATATCCCACAAAATCAATACCTATAATCAGTGAACCAGGAAGTATAAAGAGTGACAAACGGCGCGTAGGGAGGAGGTCGGGGTGGATGGGTCAATAAACACCTGGTTTTAGCCCAGGAGACCGGTGTTCATATCCCGTGTGAAACCATAAGTCAACTTTTATTCATTTGTCACGTAACTTCTGTACTTAAGTTACACCATTTCTGTAGTTATTTTAACCCAAACCACGATCTTTTCCTAAACCTAACTAAGTAGTTCTGTTGCCTAAACCTAACCAAGTAGTTTCCTGGGAAGATAGAAGTTTATTTTGAAAAGACTGTATGCATGTAACGAGCTGAAATTGTCACGTGTTGCTGGACATTCGTGGGAAAACGCGCAAAAAATGAGGAATAACTTCCATATAAACTGTTGTATGAGGATAGGCTGTAATGTTATCAATTTTACCTGTGCTTTTCCTACTATGACAAGTCAAAATGTCTGCTGTGAAAAAGGTCCATCACTAAAAATCGTGTATCCTTCACATTTCTGCCAGCTGTTTTCTTGAGCATTATGTTTTTGTTTCATGTTTTCCTGCCTTACAGGAATCATTTGTTCCAGTTGGGAGCTCATTTAAAAAGTTTGTGTTCAGGTGCTAATTGAAAACTACGACCTGTAAGAACTGGTTGGTGAACAGAACGGGAAAAATCTTGAAAGATATTAATAACATTTTCTCTCTGGCGTTAAAAATGGTTGCTGTTAAGCCATTCAAGCAGCAGGACCAGATCATGTTTTTTTTTTTATTCCAGCTGCCGTTTATGTTATCCACAATGCAACTTGACTGTTTTAGAAAAATATAACGTTAGTAAGAATTATGCTAAGACTGACTGTGCAAGGTTAGATCAGGAGAAAACACACAGATACTGCCATCCTCCTTTTCTCTCTGCCATGCCGGCATTATCTGCAGCACCCAGACCTCAATGCCCTACTGGCAGCCAGACCCTGCTGAGTCTCTGGGGGCCCTCAGACTTATCAGGCATTCTGCTGGGATACTGCTGCAGCAGGACGATGCAATGAGGCCACTGTGTGTGTGTGTGTGTGTGTGTGTGTGTGTGTGTGTGTGTGTGTGTGTGTGTGTGTGTGTGTGTGTGTGTGTGTGTGTGTGTGCGTGCGTGTGTGTGTGGGTCAGGTCAGTGTTGGGGGCCAGCAGTGAGTCCAAACTGAACCTGAATGAATTTCCCTCTGTGCTGGACTCAGGCAACTGCAGGCACAGACCACACACTGTCAGAGGACTCGCGCTGTAAAACTGGGTTTGGGGTTAGCAGCACTGTGGAAGCCATGCATGCAGCTGCGTCTGCATGTTTGGAGATAGGAGGATTCACCGAACACTGAATGTAGGCAAATCGGGAAATTGTGTGGCTGGAATTCAACTGATATTTGCAGTTTTTCTTTCTGTTTACCTATAGTATGCCTCGGTCACCAAGACGCTCCTCATTCAACTGACTTTAGGCCGTGCACACCCATACAGGCGTTCTCAGTTATTCTGGCTGATTAGACCTCTGCTCAGGTTGAAGTTAGGTTGGAGCTTTGATGGGAAGCACTAGTAAGATGTCAATGAATTATATATACACTAGGGCTGGTGACGATACACCATACATCTCCCGATTCCATACTATCATGACACTTGGGTGCCCATTTGATATGTATTGCGATTTTAAACGTCTTTAATTGGAACCAGTAACTGATTGCTGATGCCTAACGTACACTAGAGCCACAAAGTCTTACATACCTCTCTATTTGCATCTCTATTGTCAAAATAAAAAAAAGTCCTTTGTGCATTCCCTCTCCCTCTCTTCTTCTCTCTCTCTCTCTCTCTCTCTGTGTCTCTTTCTTCATACAGTATGTCAAAGTCGTACTGTCTTACAGCCAGACCTGCTGACATGCAGCTTCTGGTGCGGTTAAAAATGGAAACAGCACAGAGAGTGTTTGGTCAGGGACTTTTGATGGCCAACATTTATCACTCTGATATGACCATGGCCTGGAGCTGTTTGTGTGTAGAGTATCTTTGTGCAAAATGTGTTCCTACGCATGAGTTTGTGTAGTCATATTTTTCAAATTTCCTTTTGAAATGTGTGCTTTTACAGTACATCTTTTATGATTGATGTCTTTTTCTACTTTATCCATCGAGATGGATCATTCTGCTATATTAGGTAGTCTAGATCATCATATACATATCATTGATATATCAGGTGACAACCTCATATATCCAGTGTCAACATCCCGGCAGCTCAGAAAAGCTTTTGCTTGACTAAACAGTTCTGGGAGTGCACTGGGACCTACAGAAAAATCTACCCAATAAGTATGGCTGAATATTCTCAACATATACACCCAACACATTTACTCACCACCATAATGAGACCAAAGTGAAAAAAAAAAAACATTAAAAAACAGCTAAAACTGGAGTGATAAGTTTACTTCTGACACTAACAATTAGAAGAAGTATAGTTCAGGTAGTACAGACAGCAAACCATAAAGTACACAAGTTATTACCTTAATATAGTGTTGCAAGGTAGAAAAACGTGCCAACCCATAATCAAATAATATTATAGATAGATAGATAGATAGATAGATAGATAGATAGATAGATAGATAGATAGATAGATAGATAGATAGATAGATAGATAGATGAGAGACAGATAGACTTTTGACTCTACCACTTGTCGTGTGTTATACAATACCTGGTTTGTCGTAGAGGGATAGGCAGGGAGATACATGAAAATGGGTCGAAGGTGTTGCTCTGCTTAAGGCAATGAGGGCACGTCAGAGAGGACCTGGAGACAGACAGAGAAAGAGAGAGAGAGATTAATTATTTTTGCTTAACATGACCTCAGCTCACTGTACTCTCTGGGTTTTGATAGTCTTGAAAGAAGTATTACACATGTTTCGCTCTCCACAACCTCATTTTCAGAATTTGATCCTGCTTCACTACATTTCTGGCCCATTTTCAGCCTCAGCTCATCCAGTCACAAAGCTTACTGTACATCAGACAACGGTGCTTTGAAGAGGAAAGCTCTCTTAACTTTACACGACTTTATACACAGTGTTGGACAGATGGATCGACAGATATCGCCATCCCAACATGCCAAATCCTCACATTTCCTCTTATGTGTGGAGTAAAAGTGCAGTAGAAAGTGACCGTCTTACTATGCTGCATGCAGTTAAAACCCCCATAGTGGTTAAATGTGAATATTCCACGTGGACAGTGGTGAATACTAAGCACTGAATCAGGCCATCTGGACACAATCTGCTGTTGAGAAAAGGGCAGCAAAGCAACAGAGGTGGGATCAGAATTTTTGCACAGAAAGCACAGAGTTAGGCGGGTGAGATATTGCAGTAAATGAAAAAGGGGCTGCATCCTGAAGAACATACTGAGCTGGAGAGGAGAAGAGGAGTACTATGGAGAGAGCAGAGAGGAAAAGGATGAAAGGTGGAGGGGGATGTTTAAAGGCAGAGAGGATAGTGGAGAGAGATGGTTGAGTTGAAGAACAAAGATGACTTAGACTAGAATGAAGGGCAGCAGACAGCGGAGGTTGGATAGGCAGAGGAAACAAAAGTGGAGAGCAAAGAGACGGAGATGAAGAGAAAGACAACAAAGTGCAGGGCTCTGTGGGAGCACAGATTAAAGATGAACAGAAGGTTGGCAGCAGGACAGTCGAGTTGACAAAAACTAGAAAGCAAAGCCGATGGAGAAAAAAAGACACGGACAGGACCCGTCGAGGTCTTTGAGCCGACGGGTGGAACTGATCAGAGTGGAGGAATGACATGAGGGTAGAAAAACTGAGGATCCCAACCTATGGGCTGGTGTTAGCAGAAATCTGCAGTCAAACAAAGTTTTCAAAGACAGATAGTACCCAGCAACTTCCTAATAATCTAGAGGAAAACACTGTTAAAAGAATGTTGGGAAATATGCTTATTTGATTTCTTGCCGCAAATCATGTTTGTGTGTTAAATATGACGCTTCAGGAGCCACTTAGCTTAGCTTAAAGACTACAAACGTGGAAATAGCTAGTGTGGCTCTGTCCAAGCATCACAAAATCTGTCTACCAGCACCTCTAAAGCTCACAAATAATTAGGGATGCACCGATACCGGATCAGATATCGGGCCGATACTGACCCAAATAGCTGGATCGGATATCTCTGACAATGGGGCCAATCTATTTAATTCAGTTCTATGTTTATATACTATATACATTACAGACTGGAATTTGAATTCCTGTTTAAGATTTGACCAATTTGTTGCAATTCCTGTTAATTTTGAAGATTTTTTTTTGCCAAGTTGTTGGTGTACGATTTATTATTTTAATAATAAATATCAATACACTAAATTTACGTTATGTTATATACTGTATATATTTATTTGTTACATTTTGTTTTACAAAGCTAGGAAAACAATGTTTAAGTCAAGCCTGATGTTGCCTTCCACATAAAAGAATGATCCCAGTCACTTCCACACAGTGAGGCATACAGCTTCGGATCGGTACTCGGTATCGGCCGATACCCAAAGCCCAGTTATCGCTATCGGTATCGGGACTGAAAAAGTCAGATCGGTGCATCTCTACTAATAATACGTTTTTTTTTAATTTTTACAAAAAAAACTTAAAAACGACAACTCATTTTGCAGGGGGATTAAAGCTGCAACAATTAATCAATAAATTGTCCACTACTAAATTAATCTGCAACTATGTTGATAATCAATTAATACGTTTGAGTAATTTTTAAAAGGAAAAAAAAATTAAATTCCCTGACTATGACAGTAAACTGAATATCTTTTGAGTTGTGGACAAAACAAGACATTTGAGGACGTCATCTTGGGCTTTGGGAAACACTGATTGACAATTTTCACCATTTTCTGACATTTTATAGATCAAACAACTAATCGGTTAATCGAGAAAATAAACAACAGATTAATCGGCAATGAAAATAATCGTTAGTTGCAGCCCCAACGTGGATTTGCATGCTGGTTCTTGGCCAGGTGCAGTAACTTCTTTCCACTTATCCGCTAATTGGCTTCTGACTGTAGCTTTATATTTAATGCACAAACATTAGAGTGGTATCGATCTTCTCCTCTTACTCTTGGCATGAAGTGAATGAGCATAATTCCAAAAATGTTGAAATATTCATTTAAGACATAAATGTACAAAATGGCACAGCCTCAGGCTAACAAGTTCATTTTTGTTGCTCTATGACTTCTGTGTTAAGTGTTTTTGTGTTTGTTATGTCAGCTATCAAGATGTTCTACAGCTCTAACCTGTGTTTCATAGAGAGCCAAGTAACACCTGTCAGGAAGTCCTCAATATTTGTGCACTGCAAACACTACCAGGAATTCCTCAAAGGATTGCGAGATTGAGAAACAAGCCGACTGAAATAGTGTGGGAGTGGATCAGCAAATACAATCAAATTCAGCTACGACTACAAATCCACAGTAAGTTTCCAGTTACGCACATTCCTAGTGCGAGTACTGCTTTTGCTTTTATCCAAACAAATCATGAGCGAAACCTGGCCTCAAATAACCTGTCGTCCTTCCCTAAACCTGGCTGTAATCTAGACTTTTCATATGGCAGTCAAGTGAAAACACCATGTTCAGTTTGTTCTTGAGTCACATAATCCTCTCACGCTGTTGGAACATAATCCTTTTATTCACGTGAGACCATTTAATGCAATTTGGTGCCTGTGTTGCCTTTTAAGCACTCATTTTTAGCCAATATTAAGGAACTGATTTAAACCATTACATTTTTAACTCAAACAACTTCTTTGAGGCAACTTGATAAACATGTTTGAGTTATCCATTTGTCTCCATCAGAGGGAAACCTAGAGGATATAAGCTTTAAACAAACTTAAAAATGCAGATTTTTCTGTGGTCATTCTTTAGTAGTTGAAGGCTAACTTTGATATTTTTCAACCTAGACCCTATTTTCCCATGTCATTGTGTCTTACTGACCAATAGGGACAACAATTTCTGAAATTTGTCCAGTATTGTAAACTGTATTATTACGATGTATTATTACTGCAATGTAATCCTATTGGGGCAAGCTGGCACCGTCATTTATGTCCACTAAAAAGTGCTTGTTTTTGCCATGACAGGCTCTGATTGTTATTATAGATGTCTGACATTATGGAAAGAGTCTTGTTCTGAAATCTGGCGAGGTGAAATGTTGCTGGAAGACAATGGTAGAACACTGGAATACATCCATGGTGGAAACGTGAGTGCCAGCGGGGCAGTTTCTTGGAGTACAGAAAGCGTAGCTTAGTGTTATCTAGAAGATTTTCAGTGTTATGGATGAATATCTAGATGATTTCGACAATGTGGATGAGATTTCACAAGACTTCTCCTTGAAATTGACTTTGACACAGTAACAAACAGACCGGATCAAGCGAAATGTAAGAAAAATATTTAATTTCTCTGTAGGGTCCTTTCCATAATGTTGTCAGACACTTATAAAAACAATCTGAGCCCGTCAGTGACAAAAACAAACATTTTTAGTAAATGTAACTTCATATTGACGCTGCTCACTTGCCCTCACAGCTCGTTTTGTGGCTGCAGGTTACAGCGCTCTCCCTCAATACTGGACCAATTTCAAAAATTGTTGTCCCCATTAGTCACTTAGACACAAAAACATGGGAAAATAGAGACAAGGTTGAAAAATACCGACGTTGCCCTTTAAGTACAGTTATATAAAAGTAGTTTAAATTAGAAAAAGTGTGGATATTGCTAATAAGTTGCTGAATATAAGTTTTTAATGTGACTTCTGTGTTGCACCAAAATCTTTAAAGCAGTTTCTTGATACCTATGTTGATATTTATTTTTGCCGTTGTTTGTATTTGATTCTTGAAGGATAATCATAGCAATGTTGCTGCATAATGCTCTCTTAACACTGACAGCTCTTACAGTGTGTTCACATTCATGCGTGTGTTTGTGCGCTGCCAGATGCTCGTTTCATCTCCCGGTGTCTCACTAACATTTCTGCCAGTTGAGCTGTATCCAAGTTTGTGGAGATACAAACTTGTCAAATGTACAAATAAGCTGGAAATAAGACAACAGTTTTCAAACACCACATTTCCTCGCTGTCAGTGTTGTAACCATTGTGCCGTGGCAGCCAGTCACGGGCTCGCTAATGATTCCAGTTTGTACTCGGTAAAGCGGATTGACAGGCTGTGTTCACTCTCACGCACACAGACAACACTGTGCACACCCAAACTTCTGCACTTACTTACACTGAAATTCACACACATATGCGTGCAGGAACATCCGCACACACACAAAAATAACACAGAGCATCACTTAAAAAGCGCGTGTTGAGGCTGACAGTGTTTCCAGTCTGGTGGAGAATACGAGATAAGCATTCCTGCTGATGTTTGTGTGTGTGTGTTTGTGATAGACAGAGCAAGGGTTGCATTGTGAGCACAATGTTCAGGTGTCAAACCAAAAGACCACCATCCTTTAGTTTGGACCCGATACCTGGAGCTGTACCACATACACCCACAAACACGCGCATGCACAACACAGCAGCAGCTGCTCTTATTTATCATGAAGAAAGCTGAGCTGCTGAGCGTCCCTGCGATCTGCTCGGGGCTAAATAAATAACACTCCGCCGGCAGCATCTCTAAACATTATGCAGTATCACGTTGCCTGATTCCAGCATTTTTCATACTGTTATTCTAAATTGAGAAGCTTTGCAGCACAATGCTGGGAATAATGTGCATGATGTGGATGCTGCAGCACCAAATAGGTCAGGATGTTGGTATATGACACATACGGTGTAGAAGTTATGTGTTCTATTAGTTATGGGATGAGCTGGAGTTGGCAGAGTTGCCGGGTTTGCATGAAATAGAATTTATTTGAAGGCCAACAGAAAAATATTTATTCCCACCTAAACCTATTACATATATATAGTAGTATATCTGTATTGGTATTTCCTCCTGTCAAAAGTCTGTGTGAACATGCAGCTGCGAGTGCAAAATCTGACTATTAGCTTGTGAATACAGTGTTTTTTTGTTGTTGTTAAAACTAACTTAAAATTGAACAATGAGGTGGTGAATAAACTGTGAGGTCATGTGTGGCAATAGATGTGTAAATTAGAGTACATGTGAGATTTGATGAGGTGAAGGAGTGATTTTGTATTAGGTGTATGTTCACAGTCCAATCAATGAAAATCAATTGCAGCATTTTTACACACATTAACAAACAAAGGCTGCGGTCGAAAAGTCAAAAAATTACGTCCCAATGTCTTTTCCTAACCACTTTTCCTTGACCTCGATGGAAAACGTCATGAGGTCAAGGAAAGATGTGAAGGAGAATTCAGAAGGATTTAGGAAAAGACAACCGTGGTGTTAAGAGAATCCGACTGCACTTACACTAGGCTCCGTAATTATGATGCGACGGCGGCAGATGTTAGTGACGCAGGTCTGCCGTGGTGAAACTACAACGTTCTAAAGATAGACTACAAAAGGTGCACGCTCGCCCCGTGCAGTGTTATATAGGTCTTTCAGTGACAGGCTGCTTCACGCGCGGTGAAGTGTTACTGCAGGTCCTTCTGCTGCTGGAACACTTTACATCAACATATAATAAAGGATTATCTGACCTAACGTGGACAACCGGTGAAAAATATCACTTCATTACCAAAGTTGGAATTGAAAAAAAGGAATAGCCTATACCACAAAAGTTCATATGATAAATACTGAGTAGTTTTTTGGGTTAGGGTGAAGGAGTAGAACCATTAAATGTAAATTTTTTCCTACTCCTTTTCGGACGTAATCTTTATTTATGTTGATTATTTGTTTGCTAAATGTTTACTGTTCATTTTCATTTGTTAGTCTTGTTTTGTTTTTTTACTTATTTGTTACTTGTTTGAAATATATAAATAGAAAGTGAAACAAAATGGTCATCACTGCCCACTCATATTAATCAAGATGAATCACAATTACTTATTGACTGTGTGAAAATATTATGCAAGATAAGCATATCGTTTGTTTTCATGAACGGCCGAATGTGCGTCGCTTCAAATGTTGCGGCCGCAAGGAATTGTGGGACGGCAATATCTCCTTTCCTTTGGTAAAGGATGGTCCAGTGTATCCTCTGCTAAAGGAGATGAGAAAGGAAGCATTGAAGCACCTTTCCTTAACATTTAGCAAAAAAGACTTTTCGACCGCAACTAAAAGATTTAGTTTAACTTTTTGTCTACAGACTCAAGTTTGGTAACAGCTGTAAGTTTTATATTCATCAAAAATCATTCTGGGCACAGCTTTGGTCCCGCAGCAACCAAACCTAAATGTTCTTGTCAAAGAAACCTGATTGTTTAGTCACTGCAGTCTTGACCTTATTTAAGGTGTAAACAGTGTCAGCCGACAGCTCCGCTGACAGTGATGGATGGAGGTCTGGGCTCAGGTGGAGACTCAGACCCAAAAACAACTAAACAGAGTTTGTTGCTGGTATTTACACTTAGAGAGTAAATAGAACTACAAAAAAAGAAAGTAAAAAAGAAATTGGGGTTACTTTTATCCTAGTCCACCGGACGTAGACTTTGGGTAAAAGAGTGTTTTTTCCCCTACACCAGAATGATAATGTGTGGAGCCAGACCTTTCTCTAGTGCTGACACAGCGCGGTGGAGATAAGTCTGGCTATGCAACACTACTTTTAGTGAAACATTTCCTTTCATAAAGGTTGAGAGTTTCATTCTGTGTTGTTATTTAATTACTATTGAAGAACTGAGGTCTGTACTACGAAGCAGGATTTAGGGTTAGCGAGGTAACTTCAGGGTTAACCCTTCAGGGTTTTCAGCCCTACGTGGTGGTTCACTTCTTACCGAGGTAGATCGCCATGGTAACTTATGCTGCTCCAGAGCAGGTTATGTTCAAGATAGGAGATCAGCTTGTATAAAAACACCGCCTATTGACCAATCAGAGCTCGGTGTGCAGATTGTATGATAATATTACACAAACAGGAAGTGGATAAAATCCTAAACCAGGCTAAAAACAACACAGTTTAAACTGACAAATGCAAGCAGGACAGCTGGCTGCATGCTGTGGGTGTTTACTGCTTATGTTTTTATATTTAGTTTTTTACTTGCTCCCAAGTCCATTTCACACCACCGGAGACGGGGATGCAGCTGAGAGAAGGCTGAAGTAGTCATACACGCCACAATATTACCAAAGGGCATAATGAAGTGTAATCCACTCATCTATTCTATTTTGAAAGCTATTTATATATCACTTCCCCCATCTAGCTGCCTATATCTGACTTTTGAATATTCCGTTAAATTAATAAGTCTGTTAGTTTACGCATTCACACATCTGCAATTTTAGTTTTTTGCATTTGGCAGCTTCAACTGTGTTACTTTTAGCCTGGATTATGAGTTTAACTCCTTCGTATTTGTGCAATATTATAGTTAGGGTTGGTTAAGCCAGATAACGAGAAGATACCCTGGTTATGTTGAACTCGCTTCGTAGTACAGGCCTCTGTTGAAGGCTTAAACTAGATGCCAATTAGATTGACCTGCAGTAAAAATTACTCCACACAATTCATTCTCTAAAAACAGAGGTCAAGAATATCATGACACTTTAATGTAGTTTCTCTCGCTAGTGCCAAAAATCACATCCTCATTCTGTACCACGGAGAATTATTCATGATCTTTTAGGGCGAAACACGTTTTACAGCCAGGACAAGCAAAACAGAGAGACAACACGCCGTCAGCAGCAGCACCAGATGCATTGATGCTTTGGTAAGTCAAGAAAAATGTGTGTAAACAGGCCTACTGTGAATGATGAATGACCAAGGGTTGTGTGCAGAATATATAT
Organism: Sebastes fasciatus; assembly: GCF_043250625.1. Classification (NCBI taxonomy): domain Eukaryota; kingdom Metazoa; phylum Chordata; class Actinopteri; order Perciformes; family Sebastidae; genus Sebastes; species Sebastes fasciatus. The sequence continues at coordinate 33,757,182 of NC_133797.1, forward strand.
TTACAGCACCTGGCTAGATTGTTACGGGCGAAGCATCGCTGTACATTCATGAGTCAGCCTCAGGTTTGTCCTGCATTAGATGCAAAAGCACGCATCATGACCACCAGAGTTTTATAAGTTTAAGAGTAAAATGTGACCTGCATTCTACTCTATGAATAAAAATCACTTTTATTTTTTAATTTTTAAAGAGAATTAAATTAGCTTTTTTCCCTCAGAAGATACTAGTGTCCTTAAACGTTCTCATCTTCTGTTTCTGACAGACAGCACAAGTGAGTGTGCATTTATTTCAGCACAAGGTACATTCAATTATGTTATACACCTTTCTCACGGCAGACATTCTGACCTGTAATAGTAATCACTAGTGTTACGGATAATCACCGGTGTAACTAATTAGTATTGATGGCTCTATTTAGGTGTGCAGTGAAGCACAATAAAAGGAGCCTGGGATGTGCACACCTAGCTGGAATGCAGCAATTATTGTTATTAGTTGCACCTGCATTTGACCTGTCAAAGTCTGAGAAAACAGGTGACTCATATTAGTTATAAAAGAACGAACCTGACAGCTAATATCTAGACAAGCATCTAAACATAGTATGTTTGTTTAGGAGGCTTTAATGCAGTACAGTAATCTAGGGCTGCAACTAATGATTACTTCCTTTGTCGATTAATCAATTCATTTGTTGGTCTGTAAAATGTCAGAAAATGGTGAAAAATGTCTCAAACTGATTAATCAATTATCAAAATAGTTGCCGATTAATTTAAAAGTTAACAACTAATTGATTAATCGTTGCAGCTTTACATTAATCCTCTAGTCCAGTCATGTTTGCCAGCTGGTAGGAGCCACATCACCAAAAAACACAACCACAGCAAACTTGGAGCTGCATTATAGACCACAGTTGTCTACAGGTCAGTGCTCCTCCTGAGACTGAAAGAGAGAGAGAGCTCAGAGAGTTAATTTTCTTCTGTCTGCCTGTCAGTCAGTCAGTCAGTCAGTCAGTCATGTGTCACTGGCTGTGGATTGGAGGGCACTCATCTCTCTCTATCAGAGAGTACGAGTAGAGACCCCCTGTCAGGGGAAATTAACTCAGCTGAAGGGGCAGTTGAGACGCACACACACACACACACACACACACACACACACACACACACACTCACACTCACACTCACACACACACACACACACACACACACACACACACACACACACACACACTCGTGTTAAATCTCACACAAACTCACTTTCTCTCTCACCTTCACTTTTATAAGCATTAAGTCACTGCCTCTTCTCAATGTCACCTATATGAGCTTCTTGGTTAAAACTAACTGAGCAAATAACTTAAATGGACTCTTGTCAACCCGTGTGATAAGAAGTTACCTGGACACACATGACTGCACTTTTCCAGTTGACAAAGGTGAGGACAAAAGACTGGATTGGAACTAGGTGATTGTTTTGTTTTTTAGCATGAACTGTATATATGAACAATTCAAAAATAATAATATGTAGGTCAGGATGTCTAAATCTAATCCACAGTATAGAGTGCTGCAGGAATGAGTCCTAAAACCCGGAAATTAGTTAGCATTTGAGCACTTTCGGTACCCTTGTATGGAAGTAAATGGGTTTTTAGTTAGATGCCTGAAATAAGTTCTGTAGTTAACACAAGTTGAAGAGATTTTAACGTTTTGTTCTACGACATAAAAGTGGAAAAATCTCATTGGCTTTTTGTCCAGGTAACCAGAGCGATGCTAACTTCCTGGGTTGGCCTACAAAAATGCATCATCCCTGGAGCTCTCTATTGGGATGGAATTGAGTATTGGCTGTCTATAGTCAGATTAATTTCCGATCCTTTGTTTGCCTGGTCTGCCAGCTGTCACCCCACTGTGCCCAGTTAAAACACTGGAACTATCTCATACTGCACAGTGTTCAAAACGAGTGAACAGAAAAACCCATAAAATAAATAAACAGCAGCCTTCAAAATCAATAATGATGTCAGCATGCTGCATAGAGCGCTGCGAGCAGAGTCACTCTGTCACCAAGAATTCTCCTTCAACAACATTTTGCAAGTGTATCATGCTTTAAAAGTGTGTTAAAACCATTTTTTGGTTGTTTTCCGCTGTGAGCAGTACGGGACAAACATTTCCATTGACCCAACACTTAAAACTGTTATAGAACTGTACACGGGTTATATGTTACGTTTTTTACTTTTTCAAACAGGCAACCTTTTGGGTACAAGCTTCTTTAACCTTTACAGAAGCCACTGCTATGAATGACAAATAACTTTCTAGTTCCTGGACATTTTCCTGTCTCCCCCTTTCCCATACTCTGCACTCTCTCTCACATGCACACACACACGCACGCACGCAGCAATTCAGATGTTCAGGGCGAAGCTGCAGGACACAGTGCATTTACGTGAGGTGGAACTGATTCTCCAAACAAGCGACTCCTCCATGGTATCTGCTCCAGCCAGTGTGTGTGTGCAGTGTAGCATATACACACACACACACACACACACACACACACACATACACGCGCGGGACTGGGTGTTACAGGTGATTTTCTGGTGGGTCGCCACAGTGGAAAAGCACTAGTGTGTTTTAATGAGCCAAGAATCTGGAGGCCTGAACTTCAACATGCACAGTTTGGGTCCCAGACAGGAAAAGTTTGAGAATATAAACTGTTGTAAAAACCAGTTCCAGAAGCTAATATGATTCTGACAATTCATATTCAACAGGAATAGCCACTGGAGATGGGTAGAGCAGGAGAGTGGGGAGATGGGAGGTTGTGCCTGGGCTCTTTTTCTCTTTGGCAAGCTGGTATGTCTGCCTTTAATGACTTTAAAAGGATAGTTTAGGTGTTTTGAAGTGGGGTTGTATGCAGCACTTAATCAGTGTATTACCAACAGTAGATGATGGTCGGCATGCCCCCAGTTTGGAGAAACGGACAGGAGCACCAGTACGGGAGCAAAGCAATGTACTGGTATGGACGGGGGCAGCAGCAAAATATAATTTAGCCATCTAAAAGAAAGGCTCACCTAAAAAATCAATCAAGTGTATGCTATATTTAGAATATTTTCCGAGGAGGAACTGAACTGAAACTTATCTACATTGCTTTTGTCAACGGAGTCAGCTGGCTTTGAAGAGAGCATAGATAAGTTTCACTTTCAGTTCAGTTCCCCGTCGGAAAGGAGAAGGAAAGGGCTGTCTGACGGCGAGATAAAGCGCTGAAAATATTCTAAATATAGCGTAGCGTGCACTTAAACTGATACCCCACTTCAAAACACCCTATCCCTTTAATGATTATTTGATTCTGTAAACAGTTGCTGATTCATTTTCTGTCGATTGTCTAAAGGATTAATTGACTAATCGTTGCAGCTCTAAATTGTAATCTCAATTCTAGAGAGAAAATCACTGTGATTTTTTTTTTTCCTTTGGCCTCACCCTGGATGCAATCACAAATACAGCCTGACTACATTTTGAGGATCAAAGTCTAATTTAATTGTAATGGTGTTTGTCGTATGGAGCTTTTAAATGCCAGGACTCCCTGTCAGAAGAGATATTCTATCTCAATGGGACCTTTCTGGTTAAATGAAAGATAAATGAAAATAAACATTTAGTCCGTTTTAATGGAACTCTGGTGCGGTTTGTTTGGGGAGATGTGAACACTAATCGTACTCTGGTGTGGACCAAAGCAACAGGTCCGAGACCGCTTGCGAGAGGTGGTCTCCTACCGTTTCCAAGTGAACCGAAATGCAGGCTGCCTGTGCGGATGTTTGTTGAGATGAACAGAGGTAAACGACAGGTTAACATGAGTGGGAGAGGACTGAACTGGACTTCTGCAGGAGGCAATCAGGGCTGAAGAGAACATACAGAATATGCTAAATAAAGTCCACAAAAACAGTGACGTTTATAAAGTCATTCAAGATAAATTGGAGGAGAAGGGATTCGTGAAGACACAGTAGATCAGTGCTGAGTCAAAGTGAAAACACTTGGACAGCAATATATCAAAGTCCGCGATTCCTTGCATAGAAGTGGCAGCTCTCCAGACGAAAAAGATAAATTGGCTCCTTCGTACACAGCCCTCAGCAAATAGTTTTTTTTAATTTGTGCACTGTGAAACCGATCCAGACTAAATAGAAAACGACCCAAAAGTATCAATTTCACTCTGATTCAGACTTGCTAAACGAACTATGACTTGTGAAAGCGCCCTTAGGCTCCAGTGGTTCAGATATGTACTTGCTGGTGTGTGTAACCATAAACTACCGTATAACTCAAATGACTCCGTACAGATGACTTTGCAAAACAAAAAGGATAAAAAAAGAGATCAAAGAATTACTTCCATGCCGTAATGCCCTGCACTAACTGGCTAGCACCCACTTCAAAGTGTGGTACTACAGGGAGCTGGGTGGTATCAGCGGGAGGGAGAGTGGTGCGTGAGGCTGGGCTCGGAGAAAACACTGTGGGTGGTGAAAGCGTCAAAATCAAAGTGAGGAAGGTCAGCGTCTGGCCATATTTTCAGCAGCCACTCAGCTGCGCGGCGTGGACGGAGCGACCAGACGGATGCCTCGGAGAGGTCAACGCCAGCGCATCCCAACCTGGGTGAAAAGTGGAGCCCCTGCGGACCATCTTTGAAGATGAGAGAAAGTTTGCACTCTTTTATGAAGCGTTGAGTCTTCAAAGGAATCTGGCATAAAAATATATGATTGGTGGTGGAAGGTAGCGTCTCATACTGGACAGATATCAGTTTTGTTGCATAAGTGGCTTTTAAAAAGGTTTTGCTTTGTGAAACATTAATTGTTCATGGCTCTCGGCTCAACTTTTCAGGGACCGAGAAGAACAATGCGATTTGTTCGCTTGTATGTATTTTTCAGTTGACTTTGTTTCAATAGCTCTGTAAACCTAGAAATCATAGAAACTGGAGTTTATATCTGACAACATTTTCACTTCAAATCTGCATCCAAATAAAAGCCAGAAGAAAAAAAGTAAGTATCTTGTTTGTCGAGACGGAGATAGAGGCTGGGGCTTTCCGCACGTCTCCCAGGCCATTAAAAATAGATGCCACAAACTGAGAGCGACAGACAGAGGAGGAGGAGGAGGAGGAGGAGGAGGAGGAGGAGGAGGAGGAGGAGGAGGATGAAGAGGAGGGAGGGGGGGAAAGCTTTGACAAAGACTCATTTAAACGCCGCGGCACAACGCAGTGACTTGAGCACAGACTCCCACATCAGCAGCCCAAACCACAAGACAGCCCCGGCTCTAACTGCAAACATTTATTCAGATCAGACAACGCCGCTGAATGCCTCTGAGGAGCACATCTGTGGGATATAAAAAGAATCAGGAAGGAAGAAGAGGGAAGAAAGAGAGATCAACCGAGTGATAGAGACACAGAGAGAGAAGGGAAAGCCAGAGAGAGATGAAGACAGACGAAAGGCAGAAACAAAGAAACAAAAATAAGACGCTGCGAAATTGAGAGGGAGTGATTGCTCTTTTGTTAGAGTGCATTTAGAGCCAAAGTGACTCCGGTTCCCCAGCGATTACACAGAGTAAAGAGGAGGAGAGCAGATGAAGGTCTCTCGACTCAGCAGACTGAAACCAGCTCAGACTGAGACAGACTAATGTGATGAGAATACAAATGGATATAAAGCATATTTACACTGAAGAAGGTCTGATGAAACCCAGAGTAGAAAACAAACTCCAAACCATCCGGGCGTCTTGGTCTATTATTTATTAAATGAGAGTGAGTCAGCAGGGATAATACTGCCTCCGAGTTTGGAAACAAATCAACACTCAATTAGAGCATAACTTGTGTGTGTGATGTGTTCTGTAGCAGAGTAGCCAGCGCTTTCATTAAGGTCATGGAGTGAGAAAGTAATATAAGTGTTAAATAACACATTATTTATTTCTACGATATGAAGAAGACAGCAATTTGAGGCCGATAGAGAAGGGGCACAAATTGTTATGTGAGGAAATGAAGACTGGGTGAACATGTTGAGTGCTTCATTTATTCATTAAGTTATAAGTAACGGGGAATATGCACATTAATGAACATCCCTGCTCTGTGATGTAAATGTACCGGATGCAGCTAAGTGCCTCGTCTTTTATCTGCTATCCCAGAAGGCAGGTTATGATATAGGATGATATAAAACAATGGCTATGTTTAAAGAGATTTGTTCACCTTTTTGAAACTAATGACCAACTTATTGTGACGCAGCAAGCTTTCTTAGAGTCTTAGACTTCATTAGGAGTTACGTAATATAGTGACTTACTTTTAAATATTGGAACAAACAGTGTTCAGCAGAAACGCATGATTAAAGGTATCATAAAAATATAAAGTATCATAAAAGAACAGTATGACAATTTAGATTAGTATATTAAGAGGAATATCAGTATGAGTATGAAGAGACCAATATAAAATATACTTTATGTACAAAACTAAATTAGAAAATCAGCCAATCAATTTACAGAATTTCAATTAGCAACAAATTTAATAATCACTTGTTAATCGTTTGTCAAGCAAACACACCAAGACTGTTTTTTTCATCAAATGTGAGAGATTTATATAGTTGTAAATTGAATATCTTAGAATTTTAGATGTTGTTTGGACAAAATGAGCATTTTAAAGATAAGGTAATCTAGGTAATTGTGATTCATTTTGCCTATTTTTGGACATTTTATAAACGACGAATAAATTGAAAAATAATCAGCAGTTTAGGCAACAATGAAAATAATCATTAGTTACAGCCCTTTACAAAACTATATATGCATTCATGTTAACTTATTAAAAAGGACTGTAATCGCTACTAGCGATGTTACAACAGAAACGAGAAACATGTTCTGTCTGTTGTCAAAACCAGCGACACACACCCACGCTGAAGAGGCAGGTACCCTGCAGTGAAAAATCACATCTTCTGCTTCTTCTCTCTCTCTCTCTCTCTCTCTCTCTATATATATATATATATATACACATCTTACTCAAACCCCCTCAGGTGAATCCCACAGTCCTGCTTTTTTGAGGTTTGCAGTTACATGATAAGCTTGTTAGCTGGGACATTACATGGACACACCGGGAGAAAACAGCTGTACAAATAAACTGATACTGCACTCAAGACTCAGACATCTTAAAAGGATAATTCGGGTGTTTTGAAGAGGGGCTGTGTGAGGTAGTAGATGAAGGGCGGCAGTTTGGAGAAACAGATGGGAGTTACTGCACGGAGGCAATATACTGCTTTACCTTGCCATCAGACAGCCCTTTCTGACGGCAAACTGAAGCCGCGTTCCTTTCTAATTCCAGCAGAGGGCAGTGAGCCAAACTCTCTCAGGGCAACTGGCCACTGAAGGGGTTAAAACTGATTTTAAAACATCGGCTGACATTGTGTTTGGCCACATTTTGGTTTGTTTGAGAAGAAATGCGTTAACCAGTAGATGTGACAGCGGGCTCCCCTTCTCATCCTTCTATGTTAGGCTGTAATACATTCCATAAAACCATAACTGTCATGGGAAAAGAGCTTACTGGTGACCTGTGGTCCATTAAGGAGCCTCTCCTGCATCCCTACCAGCCTCAGACGTAAATATATCCCAGAGTGTTGTTACTATTATCAGCTAATCTGATAATGCCATATAAACACTAAGGTGTGTGTGTGTGTATGAATAATGTGTGAGAGAATAAAGAAGAGACAGAGCAAAAGAGACTGAAGGAGATCTCCAAGCTGCTTGCCCTGAATCAGTTAATTCATTTAGTTCAAGCCGTTTTCAATTAGTCAGGCAGAGAGCATCATGGGAGACGAGGCTCCGCTGGGATACAGTCGGCCTCTAAGTGCTCAATCCATCATTCGCCGATGAGGGAATGGGATAATCCCACGAATGAATGGCTGGTTAACCTCGCAGCGTAGTGGTCAATAATGTACAAGTGTCAGAGGTTGACCTCTTTATTGATTGGTTCACACTCTAATCTGCTGCGGGTCGACCGTGTGTGATGGACCAAACATGACAGGACTACTCTCGGTATTCAGACTGTTGAATTGGCACCCAAACTGGCCCCGCAAAAGTCCATTCATTTCCCACAGAGCTGAGGAGCCAGGGAAACTATTCACAAGCTTGATCAGCTGCGACAAGTTGGTGAAACCAGCTGTCAACAACTGTCAACGACTGATCAATCTATCCAACTCGCTTGATTCCCTGCTGGCGGGGTTACATTTCCAGAACAATAATTCCACCTGAAAACTGCAAAACACAGGAGACGCTGGTCCTAGCTGAGTGTTCAAAACATGCAAGCTAAACTTTTAATAAACAACTGCATGAATAAACATCTCAAAATGATCCCAGGAGAACTGTTAAATCTACAGTTTGTGATCTGAAGTCATTGAGTGTTTTCTGTTTATCTGCATCTAAAGCTGCCTAACTAGCACCACAAAGCTAGCAATGGCACAGTGGTAATATCAATGGATTGTTATAACAGGGGCAGAAATTCAAACTAGAAAGATAACTTCCAATTATTTCCATTGATTCGTTGATGAATCTGTACATTATTTTCTTGATTAAAGAGGACCTATTATGCATATTTTCTGGTTCATACTTGTATTTTGGGTTTCTACTAGACCATGTTTACATGCTTTACTGTTCAAAAATCTATTTACTTTTCTCATACCAGCTGTGCTGCAGCACCTCTTTTCCCCCTCTGTCTGAAACGCTGTTTCTGTCCCTGAAAAGCCCAGTCTGCTCTGATTGGTCAGCTGGCCCACTGTTATGATTGGTCAACTGAACCAAACTTTTCAGACTCCGCTTCAGCTCCGCACTAGCTTTGTTTGAGGGAGTGCCAAACTAGCAACTAGGCAAAATGTGTTACTTGGTGACATCACCACGTTACAGAAGAAAAGGCAGGACTTCAAGCGAGGTGTTTCAGGCAGTTCAGGAGCAGTGTTTCTGTGGGGGAGAGTAACTCCCTTTGGTGTGGACTTTGGGCTTTGTAACTTTGCAGACCTTTTACATATACAAAAAAAACTATATAACACACCAACGGAAAGGGGAAAAGTATAAAAGATCCTTTTTCAGCAATTCATCATTTTGTATATAAAATATCCGAAAATAGAGAAAAATGTTTCCCAAAGCTCAAGGTGACCTTTTCTAATTGCTAATTGTATTCAGTTTACTATCATACTGTATATGACAAAAATAACTATCAAATATTCGCATGTGAGAAGCTGGAATCAGAGAATATTTGGCTTTTTTTTTTTGCTTGAAAATGACTGAAATTAGTAATAAATTAATTAATTAATTTCTGCTACAGTTCTCTCGCACTTCCAACAGTCCACTTGAATAAGAACCTTATCTAACCTGATATGAATATGATATAGATATAGGGATAGAATATGGATATACCTCCTTCTTTAATAGTATTCCTGAAAGCCTTTCCATATAGATCATGCATTAGTGGCTGTTTTAGCCAAGCTGGAGCCATTAGCACAGGGGAAAGAGAGTGTGCACTGAGCTGAACTTCATTACAAAACGTTTGCAAAGACAGAGAATATTTCTCTTCCCTGCTATCCCTAAGTGAGTCATTTCAAATAATGTGATTTTACAATCACAACATTTAAGTCTGAAATGAAACAAGTCTGCCATTTTCTCCTTATTAACCATCTTATATCAGGGTTACATTGCTCAGAAAGTGGAAAGCAAAGGTAAGAGGTGAATAAACGTACGCAGCCAAGTGTGCCGACAGGGTCACTGAAAGGTCTGGAGTCACTTCCATTAGAGACTCTATTAAACCACAGAACCTTCTGACTAAAAAAGTTTCTGACTTCCCTCTGTGAATGAAGCAAAGAGAGCCAGAAGGCAGTACTAAAGAATCCCCTGAATCCTTCATAGGTCTGTCTGACCTACTTTCTCAAGCTACTGATTCTTATCCGCAGGGGAGAAAAAATATTCTCACCTGTGTTGAATACCTATTCTCTTTAATGGTATGTATTGCTCTCTGTTTATTTAAACACAACCTCAGGACATTAGATATAGTGCCTGGTGGAATCCAGCCTGCCTACTGCATTATTGATAAGGTACTTAAGATAGAAAAATGTGTTCTTGTCCTACTTCTTGCTAAGAGCTTTGAGTTATATGCTTTTGACAGAAGTTTTTGTCATTTTTTGGGGGTCAAATGTATTATATCAGGATAAACCACTGGAGGTCCCAAAGCAAACACTCACAAGAACTAATATAGAAAACAAAACAATACAAAACACAACCAGCAACACATTGCATGTTGCTCAAACTCGGAAAACTTGTTCTCTTAAAGTATTTAAAGTGTTATGAATGGTATCCACCTTTGAGTCATCCCGTAAAGTTTGAAAGAAGTCACAGTCTTGTGTTCAGCGTACACGGATCAGAAGTGAACTACGGCTTTAGACTTTCTTCTGGACTACTTCTCGGGCATTTATGCACTTCAAGATAGGATGAAAGGTTTGTTTAGCTACAGAATCTACTCGATCAGACTTGAGCTTATGATGCGTTCGGTCACGCCGTGGCCATCTTAAATTCCTAGAAGTTACAGAGTCTAGTAGAAAGCAGTGGATTGGACATCATCCTGAACTTAAATGCCAACAAACGGGGAACAATACAAAGTTATAACAGTGAAAGAAAGCTTTTGCGACGTCTGATCATGCTGCTCATGTCTATGCTTCTCACCTGTACTGAGCCTGGAAGTGTTCCTGGACAAAACTGTGTCGATCTCGAGGCTGCTGTGTGCTGGCTGAACTGGAACTGGAAGGATCGTCCGATGAGCTGGGTCCCTGCAGACAGCGAAAGAGGGACAGAAAGGAGACAAATAATCACTTTAGTGGACATGGTATATATTTGTGAGAGCATACTTTGCAGGCAGATGCATAAACACAAATACACATTATCATGTTGAATGATATTAAATAGAAATAAGAACACAAGTTTCCTACATGCAGTTAAGTTAACAAAAAAGTTGTTGTCAGTCTACATTTCAAATGGAGCTTTTTATTAGGAATCTTTATCCCATCTGTCTTTACTCTGTTTGCCCAAATTAATATCAGGCATCAGATATATCACTGGCAAAAGAATATTTTGGAGGAAGAGATAATGCAAAACTCTGTTTAACAGAAGCCAATGAGCTCTCGTGTATAGCAGCTTTACCCAGACTTGATTGCAGATATTGACAGAATGGGAGATAAAAGAATAACTCAACATCTTGGACTTTGCCTTTCGCCTGCAGTATTTAGAGACAATATACTGTCGAAAAAATCAAATCCTGAGTAATGAGGTGTGAGTCTTGAGAAAGGAGTAAGAAGGGTGAATCAGCATTTTTGCTCCATAGAATTTACTTCTTCAATAAACTATGAGATGATCAAACATCAGACATGCAGATAAAGAGAGGAGGAGAAAGGAGAGAAGAAACAGACAAAGTGAGACTATTAAATCAACTGGGGAAAAAAAGATGATTCATAAAATGTTAGAGCAGGGAGGGGATGTCATCTGTCTGGGAGAATAAGAAAAGTTTAAATGGTAAACAGTCAACACAGACTGGAGTCATTGAAATATGTGAGATGTCAACCGTCCTCGCCTGCTGAATAAACTAAACGACTGTGATAGCCTGCATGCTGCGTCGGACTCAGCGGGAGGGCAGAGAGACTTCAAAGATAAATATAAGAATAAAAGAATGAAGGTGATGAATAAAAGATGGACAACTGTGACTCGAGGAAACAGAGCAACAGATTGATGAATCTTTATCTTGTATGGTTGCTATTGAAGCTGTCAGTGAACACGAGGTGGTAATGACTGATTTAACACACGGGCCAGACACACACGAGCAGTTCAGTCGAGGTCTGATGCTGCATGTAGTTAGGAAAAAGTGTTGATCTGTTGTCTGATAGTACAGACAAACATCCTGTACCGATTATGTTAGAACTACAGCACAGTTTAAGATCTTTTTAGCTGGAGCAACATTGGAGCAAAAATGCACCAGTAAGGTACGAATATGTGCACAGCAAAAACAGTTACATTTGTAGGATTCAGGCAGGTTAACAGGCATCCTCTCTGCAGAGTGATGGGCTACCACTACTACTTTTTTTACAACTTCTTTGGCACTTAACGTTGGCATTGGTTGTAAATTGTGCCCTGCAGACTTGTCTAAAGGCCCTGCACCCACACAGGTGTTTTCAATTACTCTGCCTAATTAGACCTCAGCTGCAGTTGAAAAATGATGTCCTAATGGCTTTTCCCAACCACTTTTCCTTGACCTCGATGGAAAACGTCATGAGGTCAAGGAAAGATGTGAAGGAGAATTCAGAAGGACTTAGGAAAAGACAACTGCGGTGTTAGGAGAATCCGACTGCACTTACGCTATAGGCTCTGAAGTGATGATGCGACGGTGGCGGGTGTTAGTGACGCAGGTCTGCTGTGGTGAAACTACAATGTTCAAAAGATGGACTACAAAAGGTGCTGCTTCCCTACGTGCATTGTTAAACAGCTCTTTCGGTGACAGGCTGCTTCACCCGAGGTGTGTGAAAGAGAGAACCGCAGGTCCTTCTGCTGCTGGAACACTTTACATCAACATATAATAAAGGATTATCTGACCTAACGTGGACAACCGGTGGAAAATATCACTTCCTTAACAAGGTATGAATCGAAATTAAAAAAAGAATCCGAAAAAAGATTCCTTTTGTTACTGGAAACGCAAAAATAACCGTTCTAATGTGTAACAAACTGAACTGAACTGGACTGCTTGGTGGAAACGTGCCAAAGGTTTCAGTTCCATCAATTGACCCAGTAAGACATTGCCAGTGACTGAACTATACTAGGACCCTACTGGGCAAACAAACATGTAGTAAACTACTAACAGTGATGTATTGAACCGCATCAACAGGAAGGAACACTGGGAATCTAAGCACTACTTGGTGGTATAACAAAACCAGGCGTACCTATAGAGAATCATTCTGTTTTTTTTAATCATATAAATTATAGGTAAATTCACAGAGATTTACTAGAGGGAAAAGTCTGAAACTTTAAGGTGTTTCGAGTCCTGGAAATGGTGTCCTAAAACAGATTACCTGGACGAACTCTTCCTCAGGGCAGAGATTAGCCTACTGCTATACTACTACTTTGGGATGTGAATGATGAACACTTTGTAACTGTTTATTCAGGATGATGTTTCAAACTTCTGAGAAATCATTAAGTGGTACACAGATACTAAATGGGGAATATAATATTCAGGCTCAAACTCTTGTATGGGACTCAAACATTAAGCAGCGAATCAAGTCATAGTCCATTGAGATACCGAGGTCTGGTCTCTCCACCTTCTCGAGGGAAATGAGACTTTCTGCGCCGGTCTCGCATCGTGTCTTCGGAAATAATGACAATCCAACTTTGATGAAGTTTTGCTATTGTTCAAACTAAATCCAATCACTGCTGCAGTCACTTCAAACAATGAGCTGCTTTTTGGCATCTTTGAAAACTTCTCCAAGGAAGGGCTCTTTACTAGAATATATAATGAGGCAAAAGCACAAAGCCAAAAAAAAAATTGTGTGTGACAATTTACTTTCAAACTCCACCTCAGCCCATCGCAAGACTTGGCCTTGTCTTAACTTTAATGTTTATCTCTACTAAGTGGATAAAAACACAACATAAAAGCTCATTATGCTTTAAATCACTGCAAAATGCAATAGTAATATCTCTATCTTTTGTTACCGAGAGAAACCACAAGACAAGATTTCCAATTAGTGCTACAGTGTCTGGCGAGGACACCGAGAGTCAACACAACGGAGTAGAAAACACAGATCAGCTACAAACAGCTGTTTGGGAGCAGTATTACCACATGCTCACACCTCAGCCATCTGCTCAAGAAATACTGCATATCCATCTTGACGTGGCTTTACGCTATCTGTAAGATAAAAGCAGAATTAAGGCGAGAAATAACCGAGTGATGTGTAAACAAAACAGAACTGTCTCGGAGCAGCACATCACTCGTAACGGACGGTTTAGGAGGCCTGTGTGAGCTATAGAGATTGGGAAAGGGATTCATCGGCACCTGGGGACCATGCCATGCAGCAGGGGCTATTTGAACTTTAATTTCCATTTTGCGCTGGTGAGTATCGGTTTCACTCAGAGTTGGGTGCCAGAATGAATAGTTATTATGCATACTTGAGATGCAGAGCTTCTGAATCTTGGATGGACTGTATATGATTTTGGGGTTGGATTCTTAAACTCTCTGGCAATCACATATGATCTTACAGCTCCACTGAGCCATATTTTCACTGAATCAAATAAGATTGCTCTCATTTTTCTCTGCGTGGATTTGTGAACATGTCACAGGAAAAAAAACACCACTCAAAATGTGTTATTTAAATAATAATAGTGTGTATTTCACATGTGTATACCATCGCTCATTAGTATATCACAAGCCGAGCTGTGACCGCCTCTCTTTCTCTCAATTTCACCCTCTTTTCTCCATCTCTTCCCTGGAGGACAATGGAGACCGATCCTCAGACCCTCAGAGACGGACTAGGTTACAAGCATCACCATGGAAACCCTGGCCTCATTCCCCCCAATCAACATATGAGAACAGGGAACTTTTTCATCAGTCACAGCGTGGCCTGAAAATAAAAAAAAAGGCTAATCAGCCATTCATGTTTGTCTGAAGTATCTGCCATACTGTCTCTCTGAAGCACCATGCCCAATGTGGATGAATGAGTACAAAAACTCAACTCAAGTATTCTAAAATGACTAGTATCTATTGTGCGAAATTCAAGTGAAGGATCACACTTGAATTTCTAGGTAAGATTCTAAGTACTGTGAGAACAACTATTCTCATGAAAGCACAAGGAAGAGAGCATGGCAGGTATTCAAGGGTTGCGGGCAAGTTTGCAGAGTTAATGGCGTTTGCACATTGAACAGCGTTTTCAAGATGTAAAATGAATAGTCGGATCTGAAATTGCTCTCATATTCTCCTTAAGATAACTGTTAAACCCTGCAGATGCACATGAGATACCACTGTAAAGTTCAATTTAGAATATGTCACTGATGGCATAATGTTTAACGGAGTACATGGTGTAGTAATTTCTGTTTCTACACACTGAAGATAGATTCCTCAACACCAGTAGGATTATACATGGTTTATTTTGATCACTTAAACCTGCAGTAGGCAGAATGCTTTTGGCATCATTGCCAAAAATTCCATAATAACCTTTCAGCATATTGTAATTCAAGTGTTCTGAGAGATAACTAGACTTCTGCACCTCCTCGTGGCTCTGTTTTCAGACTTTAAAAAATCGAGCCTGTGACGGGAGACTTTGACCAATCACAGGTCATTTCAGAGAGAGCGTTCCTATTGGCTGTGCTCCGACTGGTGGGCGGTGCTTGGTATTTCCTCAACTTGATCTCAACATGGCTGCCAGGCCACAAACTTTCTCATTTTAAAGCTAAACAATACACTACAAGATGTTTCTGAAAAAATGCAAATGCTAGAAATAGGCATTACAGTAACAGAATATATTGATTCATATTTGATTAGCGCTGCCTAGTTTGACCGTTTGATCGGAGTTCCCGAGTGATTGACAGCTGCTCAGAGACGGCAAGGCTCCAGCTCGGCTCTGATTGGTTGTCTCCCTTTGGTCTGTGAAATCTTGCAGATGCACTTAGGAGCACCGGAGGACACAGAGGCACATGATTTTTTTTTCAGATTAACTGTCTCATGCTCTCCTGTCAGGATATAGTGAATTTTCCTTTTAATCATATTTGGTCCAATTCTACACACTGCAGCTTCAAGTAATTGTAGATTAAAATAGGAATTTTGCAGTTCAGCAATACTGTAGCAACCCTATTGCAATCTTCCTCATACACACTTAATCTAGGTGAGGACAAAAAGTGCCTAGAAAGAAAGAAAGTTGCTTGTGATGGTGAAGAGAGGAATATGAGTAGGAGACAAAGACTGCCTTTGATACAGGTCATAAACCATTTAATGAAAACAGATAAACAGACAACTCCATTGTGCGAGAATTAGAGTTAGAGATAGTGATAGGAAGACAGAAACTGCAGGTGTATATCAACTATAAAGCGAGGAATCTTTGTCTGTGGGTATGTCTTTCGCATATCTCGAGAATCACTCATCTGATCGACTGATCCCATGGAGTGCTTTGTCGAATTTGGTGCAATTTGGCGCGACGACACATCTAATATTAATACACTTTGAATAAAAACAGCAGACAGCTCAGTTCACTGCTGCTGGATCCTGGATATAACCCGCTAATGCTGGATAACATTACAACCAAACTTTTCTTCACTTCTGCCACGGGCAGGCTCATCGACTGCAGATATACTAACATTATAGCCTACATTACATGGATGCTGGATAAAACGTTACAACCAGACTCTTCTTCACTTCCCTGGAGTCAACACAAGCAGACAGCCAACTGGAAGCAGAATCGAACCAGTGTATTTCACCAGTTTGACGTGAGTAAGCCGTAAGACTGTATTTCCCCGGTGTCAGACTTGATACTAACTTATAACACTAATAATGTTACCGCCAGCAAAATACCTCCGCTAATTAAATCCATGCTCTACTTTCTAGCAGCGGTGGTTATGTCAAAGCAGGAGACTAATTCGCCTATTTGGAAATTACCTCCGCTAAGTGTATTTCACCGATGTTTCTGACAGCGAGTAACCGCAACTTGTGTGTGTGTTCACACAGGCCAAGCATTCGCCCTGTGCACTAATATCTAAAAAAAGACACATACTGTATATGTTGAAGAAACAGAAGCAGATACACACAGTTAAAACACAGGGAGACACAGAGAGAGAGAGAAAGACTGTGCCTCTTTATTTAGCACCCAGGGAATAACGAATACCACCACAACGTTGTCCCAGCTCTGCTATCGTCTGCCAAAAATAGATGCGGGGGCCGGCCGCAGCATTAACAACTGAATACTAATATTCAGAAGCACTAAGCTGTTCAATTGTCACACTGGGTGTAATCCAAAAAAACTCTGAATGCTAACAGATCTAGGCCACATTCCACTGCCTCCTGTTGCTCGGGGACAAAATTACCGGCGGCATCTCCATGCCCCCGGCAGTGTAATTGATTTTTTTAAGATTTACTTATCGGCCCTGGTTTCAGAGCTCAGCATGCTCCAACTAAAAAAGATGCATTTGCCTTCTTCTCTTAATGACTGTAGTGTCAAACTGTAGATGAGCTGCTTTCAGAAAAAGGTACTAGAGCGATGAGTAGGTTCAGGGGGGTTATAAGAAGTGACAACTACATCAGGCAACTGAGGAAAAGCCTAGAAGAAACATTCAAGGGCTAAAAATAAAAGGCTCTTTTTCTGCTTTTCTTGCAGTCAGGGATAGTTCTATTTTGCTCATGCTTTTGTGTTAACAGCCTGTTTTATTTATTGTTTTTTGCCCAGACGGCCAGGTGTTGGTCGATTAAAGCACAAAGAAGTGATCTAATACAGGGTACGAGCCAAAAGCCTGGAGGTCTTGTAGCAATGGGTTCTGGGATTTGGACACACATGCCTTTGAGAATAACTGAATTATTTGTGATGAGCGTTGATGGTAACTTTAGTACACTAAGCCTGTTTCTATTATTACACCGACGCTCTAAAATGAACTACTTTTCAGCGTTGCCAGCGAAGCCATTCCCAGCATACTGAGCAAGTTTTCAGAGGTGTAAAAAGAGTTAAGGTCACATTGAAAAGAACATTGTGTCCTCCAACTCTTTTGTTCTCCCTTTCTGTTTGCTCGACGAGCGAGAGGTCAAACGGGTACATATCACCACCATCAGCAGAGCTCGGCATCATCGCATCAGAGGAGCAGCAAGGACTCCTGGGTATTGTGTATCAGTGAGAATGTTGCGCTTTCTGCACACACTCATGCGAAAGGCTCACCAGGGCAAACACACGCGCACGTGCACACAACACATAAACTTCAAGGACGCACAGTCACAACCACTGCATTGTCAAATTAGAGACAAGTCATGCTGCCGCTCCAGTCAGCCCTTCTATGTACTGGCGATGACGTAAGAAACAAGACCGCTTGTTCACACAGTTTATAATAATATATGATATCAGTGAAACCTAAAGGGTGTTTTTCCTCACATATCAAACGAAGCAGCGCCACAGTAACCTTTTACTATAGTGTTAATGTCCTTGTTACTGGCAATTAGTCAACATCACTCCACTGCTGGATCCCAGGGAACTCACCTGGTGGTGTGTGTGTGTGTGTGTTTGTGTGTGTGGGTGTGTAGTCAGCACTATATGCACACAGCTAAGCTAAAAACAAAGAGCAGATTGCTTCTCTGGTTGTCTTGGGATCCTGCGTAGCTGCATAATACCCATCTCCCCACCTGCAGCTTTCATATGTGCTGCTGTCTTCGTGCCTGTCTCTCCCTTCTGCACCACTACAGGACATCACAACATGCAAGATTTGGTAAAGCCACCGAGGCACTCTCACATCAGAGAAACTGTCAAAAAATGTAAGCAGTTCACTCTACAAGCAAAGATGCCAAATTTGTGGCATATACATTATCGCCCTGTTCAGACCTGGTATTAACATGCATCCTCAGTGATCGGATCTCTGAAGTGGAGAGCTCTAAGAACAGGTGTGAACATACTCAAGGCGCATTGAGGATGCGTTGAGATCCGATCAGTCAGACCACATTCAGAGGTGCCCTGGGCCACATATGGCCCCATTCTTTTAGCAGTGTGTACGCAAATGTGTCCCTTGGCCACATTAAGGACCGCCTACTCAACTGACGTCCCGCTGGAATCACCGGGGTCTCTGCGCTCCTCATGTGAATAGACAGGCAGACGCGAGCGCTTGTCTGCCTCGCGGCATGGAAAAGGCTTTTGTGCTCTACTGTACTCTGTCGGTACAACTGTATTTTATTAAAATACATCCTATCTATAGGCTGCATAATCTACAGACTATAAGTGATAATAACGGGGACTTCACTGTGAACTTTTCTCCTGCTCCTCAGAAACCTCACCTTTCTTTGGGACTCAATTTTGTGTGAACAGTGAAACATTTCTCCAGTGCAGCCACTGTAAATCTCTTTGGCCCAGTGCCTCTGGCAAAGGCCCTGCTTCCCTCCAGGGATCTTCACACTCCAATCCCTACATGAAAACATACGTTGTTATCAAAGCCCTGCTGATTCCCTATGGCACGCATTCATGTGAGACGTTACTGAGGCGCTCCTATGCAGCGTGCTGGGGAGTGAGTGGGAGTTTGGCTTGCTGTGTGTGGTTGTATATTTGAAGGTGTGTGTGTATGTATGTATGTGGGGGGTTGTAGCAAGCAAAAGAATCTGAAATCACTATAACAATGGGAAAGAGTGGGTGTTTGGTGTGTGTGCATGGGCGAGTTGTTATAGCTACAAAACATGAGAACAACCAACCAAGAGAAGCAGGTTGGCCTGGAGGTAGAGAGACTGACTAATGACCAAAAGGATGCAGATTACAACCACGGCACTAACACACCAAAAGCTCCAAAATAAAATCGCTCCAAATTAAATCCCTGTGATCATAATTATTATTCACAATCAGGAAACGAAATTAACTTTTTGCAATTTGAAACAGCAACCACTGAAGGCTTGAAAGGTGTCCCTAAATCTTTGTAGCTTTGTCTTTAATGGAGCAGAACGGCTGGGAACAGCTTGAATATAATAATAATAACAATAATAAGTTTATTAATATAGCACCTTTCAAGAGCAGATATCACAAAGTGCTTCACAACAAAAGACAAAATAGCAAGTAAAAGACAAAGATGAAATGTAGACATCAGGCTAAATCCAAGCTGGCTACAGCCTCCTTTCTCTGTGACGAAAGAAACGACAAACCTTTCACGTCTACGGCAGGTGAGTGTTTGCTAACTGAAGAGATAGACTTTGCCGGGAGTCTTATTTTAACATACTGTGTGCTTTCACTTGTTTACTTTTTCAGTCCTGTAGGCCTGCGTTCAAGCAGCAGCAGCTACAAAGTATGGGTTTCACTCTTGGTGTCAGTGAATTCATATTTTAAAGGAATATTTCACCCACAAAATGACCATTTGCATATGAGTGAGGTTTTTTGATTCTTCATTCACCATGGAGATGTGCAAAAAAAAATAAAGGTAACACAGAGGTGGTGAGTAATTGATACACAAATGATCATTTTGTGAGTGAAATATTCCTTTAACACTGACAAATTTCCTATTTCAATGTCAGCAGGAAAGTAGCACTTCTATACCACAACTGAAGTGACCCAAAGGCACTTCTGTAAAATGACAATAAGGAAATGTAATTTTGAATAATGCTACTGTGTCAGTGTGCTGAGCGAGTTCAGCTGCAGTTGGGCACAAAAACACCTCTTTTATTGAGACTAAAAATAATCTCTGAAAAATAAATGGCTGAGGGAAGACGCCGATTCAGTTATCGTCTCAAACCACATTTCTAATCAACTGGCTGGCTCAAGGGGCTTAACACATTCACCTTAGCTGCCAGCAACTGCTCTGAGTCATCCCTACACACACTCACACATACCCAAACATCACACAGACATGCACACACTATCATACATTAACTGTCATGGGCCTGCTCCCTTTCTGTTTCACTTTCTGTGCATTCAGACAGGCTCATAATAGTGCAGATTTCTCACAAAAAGACTATCACCGAACGGTCTCCGGCTCGTGGTCACGAAGCAAGAGTGACGCCGTTCGCTGAGGTGATGAAGCAAAACTGCGACAGCAGAGCATGACAGAAACTTGAATGGGTGGGGATGAATTTGAGATGCTGCCATGGTTCTTCTCCCAAATGTGTTTTCAACACAGTGAGACAAAGCGCTGGGATCCCAAAGTGCCAAATTCAGCCAGAGCTGTGATCCCGCAGTGCCAAATTCAGCCGGAGCTACCAGACATGTAATCTCAGGCAGCCATACCCCTCTGGCTCAAATGATGGAGGTCTGGAGAAATGTTCATGATAAAAAGCTGGGAAATGGAGTCCTGAGCCAAAAGCAGCAGTGACTGTGGTAGTTCTGAGGCTCAAAGACCAATGGATACGGCACCTATCCTGCCACATTTCTATATTAGATAAGACCATAAACCATAAAACATTTTTTCTAAGAGAGCTGATTGGTTTGAACAGTTTCACCTACATGTCCTCAAGTTTCCTCAACAAGTGAGGAAAGCAAGCCAACGAGTAAAGTCAAGAGGAAAAACACAAAAGGCTCTTCTCATTTTTCATCTTTATCTCAACTGATCATTCCAATACACGGATATTTTCACAGCGACATGGTCATCTGGAATGAAGCTAAGTGGTGAGTGAGAGTGGTGTGAAAATGTTCGGCAAATGCCGAGAGTTATTTCCTGTCTCGCGAGCGCAGAACGTACATGGTAGTTGGCCGTCAGCTGTCGTCTTTGCGGTGTGTTCGAGTGCAACTTTTTGCCTGAGACAAAGGCGACGAGAGGCGACTCAACGGTCGTCCTTCGTTGCCGCTAGTTCTTTGATGTCAGGTTAGTGTGTCTGGGCCTTTATACATAGCAACAGTCTTCTATAAAGAAATACCATACTGTAGAACAGCATGATTTACCAATCAGAGTATAAAGTGTATATGTGTACGTATTGCCGTAAAGCTCAGACTTCTGAAAATTACAACTGGTATCTGAAAAGCATTCGCAAAAATCAGAACACCAACTTCTCACATTAAACAGACTTTCTAACAGCCCTGAATGCACCATGGACTTTTCCATACCAGGAACTACACTTTTACTCGACTTTTAAAATCAAATTCAGGAAATGAACATATTCAAAATGCAAGAATAAAGAAATATAGAATAAACGGAGGAAGGGTACTAAGTAAAAACTAAATATAGCAGGAGGACCTGGCACAAGACCATCACACCAATACTGTAATAAATGATTCACTTCTGCGTCTGCCTAAGTGAAAACCTAGATGCTTTGTGTTGTGTCTGTAATTAGTACGGTGCTTGCTTAAAGTACTTCCATTCAGCTAACGTTACCATGTCACAAGGTCACCCGACAGCATCATCTCAAATAAACAGCTTTAATAGCAAACACTCACAACCACATTTTAATAATTGTATAATTAATTGACTGGACTGTACGACATGTCTGGTTTCTCTCCTCTGTTCACCTTTGTTTGACTGTGTTGATGAGTTAAGTGTGCAGTTACTGTCTTATTAAGCTTGTTTGTCTTTGTGTGTGTGTGTGTATATTTGAGTGTGTTCGGCGCCGAAGTAGCCCACACTTTAGCTGCTGCTTTCAGCTTGATGTTTTCGGTCTCCTGCAGGAAGAGATGACGTCTCCCACTGTGCGTGAGAATTAGGCGAGCCAATGTTGACATAGCTGTTGGCTGCTTCAGGAGATACTCAGATCCACTCTTGTCTTTCAGAGAGTGCCTGCCACCAGAGCATTTGAATGGCACTCATATTATCAGCACAGGCCAGGTTTTAATACAAGCGAGCATGTGTGTGTGTGTGTGTGTGTGAGTGTGTGAGTGTGTCTAACACCTGAGTTTGTCAACACCATGTGAGGACTGGAGATTTGTTCATTTCAGCTCACTTTCTAATTAAACAGCTTCTAATAGCACATAAAGCTGTGCTAAAGACCCTAATCGTCTCTCCTGAAATTAACAGTGTGGAAAGGCGGCATGGCGGAGGTTGAACGAGGTCAACGAGACGAGATGGAGGAAGAGAGAGAGAGAGAAGAAATACACAGAGGACAGATAAGAGAGGAGGACACATTGTTAAAGGCAGAGATAACAAGAGAATTCAAAGGCCACAGTGTGACAGCAGGATGTTAAGAAAAATGTGTGTAACAAGCAGTGTTTGTTTAATTACTTAACAAGACTAAAAGTCTATAGCCATGCTAGTCACCCCGTGAGGCTGTTATACTGATGGGGCCTGGTGATGGCACCAGAGGACTCATCTTGTCAGGCTCAGCTACAAGTTAGCTCTGAAACCGTCAGCTTCAGCTGTGCAACTTCAGGCTCATCTTAAAAATATGGAGATGCAAGTCATAATTGCCACTGCAATGTTGACAGTGTTTATAATATCAAAACTAGTAATTAGAGTAACTTCAAGAATGATGCCTACGAACAGCTAAGGCTAATAAAGTGCAGCTTAGGCTGATGAAGGCTGAGCCAAATCTAACAGAGCTGAGCCTGACAAATGAGTCCTAAAACAACCATTGTAGAGCTGCAACGATTAATCTATTAATCAATTAGTTCTCAACTATTAAATTAATCAGCAACTATTTTGCAAATTGATTAATCGGTTTGAGTCAATTGTTAAGAAAGAAAAGTTCAAAATACTCTGATTCCAGCTTCTTAAATGTGAATATTTTCTGGTTTCTTTACTCCTCTACGACAGTTAACTGAATATCTTTGAGTTGTGGACAAAACAAGACATTTGAGGATGTCACCTTGGGCTTTGGGAAACACTGATCGACATTTTTCACCATTTTCTGACATTTTATAGACCAAAGAACTAATCGATTAATCAAGAAAATAATTAACAGATTAATTGATAATGGAAATTATTTTTAGTTGCAGCCCTAGACCATTGTAGAAAAAAAATTAAACTGAGCGCTTTATAACTTCAACAACATAACAAAGTAAGAAAATAGTTATGGCTGCAATTAACAATTTCCCAGATCCCCAAGATAACATCTTAATATTAAGTTTTCTGTTGGATTAACGCTTGAAAATACAATTATATTCAATTTATAATGATATAAGAGAGAAAAGCAGTAAATTCTCACATGTGAAGACGTAAAGGTTTGACGTTGGTGCTTTATAAATAACTAATTCTGTAAATAACTTGGATGGACTACTAATCGATTAATTGACAAGTCATTTCAGCCCTAAAAACAGCCATTGCTTATTCTTAGTAAAACTAGTGAGCTAGTCACAATTTGCTGTTGCATTTAGCTTAAAGTGTGAACAGAAAACTCCAGTATCATGTTTTAATTTTCAGAAAGAGCGATGCAAAAAAACTATTGAAACAGATCCACCAAACACTGAAGTCAGGCGGGACTTTGGCTCTCTCTATTAGAACAGAGGACGGACAGAAAGAAAGTGGGAGAAGAGAGAGATAGGAAAGGGTGAGACACGGTCAGAGCGACATCGGGACTGACTCATAGAGAGAGAGGAGGGGGCACGCAGCGGTCCAGAGAAAGGGAGGAATGAAAGAAACGCTGTTCGCGCAAAATAAAGCGGCTGACTCACCCCTATTCTTTCAGCTCCGGACGGCTGCCGCTAATTCGGCCTATTCAAAGCTGGCTTACGGTAACAAGGCAGTCTGGGAGATAGCCCTGGAAACCGCAGGCATTTTTACTCCCCCCTCTTCCACCTCTCATCCTCTGCTCATAACCCCTTCTCCACTGTCACTTCCCCTGTCATAAAGCTCTGCTTGGTGCATTAACTCGGACTCTAACAGCGTCAAAAACAAAAGTGTGTCCAAGCCAGCATGTGCCCCTTTTGTTCATTGATATTGATTTATTGCACTAGTTGTGAAGACCAAGAGAAAATAGCTTCACTGTAACTTTCTGTGATCTTGGGCCTATCCCTATCTGAAGAGCACTGCATGTACCCACTCCATTTCATGTGGCGCCGAGTGCAGCCAGACCCGCCACTCTCTGGCCGTTACTATGGAGATGCCAGTCGGCCCAAAACAAAGGCAGAACAGAAAATAAGCAGCCTCAGACAAGAGCCCCTGGCAAAGCTCTGACAGCCAAATCTGGCTTGGCAGTAGAGGCTCGAGCCATCTCTCTCTCTCTCTTTCTCTTTCTATCTCTGCGTCTCTCTCTCTCTCTCTCTCTCTCTCTCTCTCTGTGTCTCTCATCTGCACACTGGAAGAGCAAATATTGATTTTGAGGAATAAACAAATTGACATGACTTATCGAGATGAAGGGGAAGGAATTAATTAGTCTCTAAAGAGGATGGGTGTTTGCACTCGATCGCTTTGAGAGGAGTTGAGCTTTGAGGTGACCGGTGGAGCCGAAGCCTCTGGTCCTAACAGAGAAGAAGGAAGCAGCGTTGTTGATCTGTACTTCTGGCATTCTGGGAAAGACAGGGAGAGATCTCACACCAAAAGGACAAGCTGAGAACTTTAAACTGAAATGTGATCACTCATAAGACTGGTTAATGTCCTCATAAACTCTTGCTACACTGGAAATCCCCACAATTCATAACACACTTCAGTGGAGGAATCAGGTCTGGCTTTGGTTGATTTAAGAGACACATTTCAACTGAGGCCACTAAAAGCTAGAGTGAGGAGTCTGCTGTTATCTGGTAATCTCAATACTAGGGATGTGACGGTGAGGACATTTTCCCACTGGTTAATAAACTTATGACAACACCGGTATTACTGATTACACCGGACATTTTACAAGAAAAGACGGCGCTCAACATATATAGAGCGCTTACTTCTATCTTTACCTTTGGATGGCTGTGTTTGCCTCTCCGGTCAAGCTTTCGCTGAGAGGCTGCAGGTTTCCACCTAGAGCCTGTGCACACCGACTGTGACCGCTCCGTCTTCCGCACGGCGATTGCCTCATTAACGTTATGGTTCCCTTATAGCATTGGGTTTAAATCTGAAGTATTACCAAATAGGCACTTTTGCTTTTCGCTTCGACACCAAATCCTCCGCCATCGTCTTGTCTGCCAACTCTCTCTCGTCCCGTGTGTGTGAAATCTGACTCCTGCTACTCTGAGCTGAGACTCCATACGGAGCTGATACTTTCGCTTTCAGATTGTAACGTCCGTTGTCCGACTATGTTTTGATAACACGCCGCTGATACGCCAAAATGAACTAAATGGGTTTTATTTCTATTAAAAAAAGCAAAACGACGGTGGGGGCGGTGGGCAAGTAATGGAATCGCCGTGTGCCCGACCACAATGTAACACCGGTAACACCGACTACTGTGGCAAGTCTACTCAATACAAAGGCTGAACGATGCGATTGAAAAAAATATTACAAAGAATATTTTTTATATATATAAATTATATCCTGATATGACAGATGTATGCAATTTTCTATAAAATTGATGTTAAATGCAATGAACATATAAAATACATATAAAAAATAAATAGTATGACAAATATGAATATGATACTGAAAGTCAATAAACAGTAATATTTACTTTTTGCTCTAAACTTTAAGATAAGACTTGGAACAAACAAAAACGCCCAGAAATGTGATATTTCATGTCTCTCTGTGTCTCACAAAGACACTATTAAAGCCTTAGTTGGTCCCTCTGAGGTGTTTTTTTTTTTTTAAATTACCACTTAAAAACACTCTGTGAATTGTCCGTAGAGACATTTGTGTAAGTAATAATTCTGCTTTACTGTTTAAAGGGCTTCTATTTAGAGCCGCAAGGTCCGTGTCTGTCTTTTGAAACCCTTTATCCTTCTGCGAAATCTGCCACACTGGCACATTAACACTTAAGCAACACAAATACACCCACGCGGAGTCGACCGCAATCTGAAGTCACACTGCAAACAAGCTGATTAATCTGAAACACTAAGAGACTA
Source organism: Sebastes fasciatus (assembly GCF_043250625.1). NCBI lineage: Eukaryota > Metazoa > Chordata > Actinopteri > Perciformes > Sebastidae > Sebastes > Sebastes fasciatus. The sequence goes on from NC_133797.1 coordinate 33,783,701, forward strand.
AAATATCTACATTTCCTTAGACTTGTAAAAACAATGTACCATGTGAGGTCATTATTGTTTTTCTTCCAAATACAAGCAGCTTTTCTTTTTTTTTTTAACTATTGTTCACTTTTATGACTGAATGTGAAACTAAATAACTTGAGTGAGATCTAAATACTTTCTTTTCAGTTCAGGCCCCTGCAGAGGACAATGATGAACAATGTAGAACAGGTGAGAGGAACAGGTCAGACTGCTCTGCAGCTACCAGTCATGTTCTACAGGCGATGTCTCCAGGAAGACACAACCATATTAGGAGGAAAAGCTTGTAAAGGAGGGTGTGGTGGAGGAGGTTACGCAACAATGAACCTGCAGGACAGACTCTGTTTACTTGAATAAGACCAACTAAAAGCATGTCCATAACTCCCTTTCAGTTTCTACCAGCAGGACCGGTTCTCAACACCAAACGCTGGTCACACAGAGGACAGACGATAATGAGTGTGAAAAGCGTTAAAGAAATCCCTCTGAGGATGTGAGGTAGATTGGTTATTTTCCTCACGGCCTGTCAGACGTACTCCAAGGTGACAATGTGAGCAACGAATAGCCAACAGGTGTCTTTTATCTCCACATTAATTACTGCAAAAAAAAAAAAAACACACGTGAGATCTAATACCTCTGAATCTACAGAGCTACTTTTACACCTTACGTCCAATCACCTTATCAGAAATCCTGCTGTGTAATTTAAAACAGCCAACAGTGATTATAACAAAGCAGATGAATGTGGGCTGCAGTTCAGGAAATAACTTCAATAACTGCCCACTCAAAAACTGGGACAGGTACGATTTTACTTATCACCATGTTTACTCGTACACCTGTGAATATACAGAAACCAGACCAACCAAATAATAGATGACCTTCTGTCACAGGAAAGTGTGTTGTTACTGTAAACGTTAAGGGTTTAAGAAAATATCGATACACTTGAGTATCACAATATTATGTTGCAGATTACAGATTACACAAAAGGTTGTGCGATGATGTTGGATGTTACAGTGACTGTGATAAATGCAAATGCAGATCCCACTGTTCTGAATGCATAAAAAAGTAAACTTTTTTTACTCAGATTGTATGCATTTCACATGCGAATCACAATATATTGCCTTGCTTACAGTATGGCAATGTATTGCAATTAGGACGGCCTATCGATGAAATATTTAATTGCGATTAATCTCATGATTGTCCAGGATTAATTGCAAATTAATCACACATTTTTTATGTTCAAAATGTACCTTAGTATTTAATACTCTTATCAACATGACAGTGGGCAAATATGCTGCTTTATGCAAATGTTTGTATATATATTTATTATTGGAAATCAATTAACAAAACAAATCAATGACAAATATTGTCCAGAAACCCTCACAGGTACTGCATTTAGCATAACAAATATGCTCAAATCATAACATGGCAAACTGCAGCCTAACAGGCAACAACAGCTGTCAGTGTGTCAGTGTGCTGACTTGACTATGACTTGCCACAAACTGCATGTGATTATCATAAAGTGGGCATGTCTGTAAAGGGGAGACTCGTGGGTACCCATAGAACCCATTTTCATTCACATATCTTGAGGTCAATGGACTCCTAAAAACCACAGGTTGCATTATAGCGTTAAAGAAATTAGTGGTGTTAAAACAAATTTGCGTTAATGCGTTAAACATATAGTTTTTTTCCCCTAAATTATACAATATAATTATACATATATATTATCAAGGAGGGTGAAAAGAGGAGATGTCATGCGTCATCAACGCGTCATATCTTTGGCGTGCAACACATGCGCAGTAAAATCTGATCTGCACTCGCCGAAATTGAGCCAATAGCAACGCGTGACCGCAGCTCCAGTTAAACTGCACATGTGTTATACCCCAGAGCTCAAAACCGTGTCCTAGCCTCTTTCAATAGGCCTTGATATATTATATAATGCACAATTACTTTTACAAGATAAGTTTCCTCCAGTGTCAAGAACAAATTACTTCCAGTCTTAAAATGATGCTTAAATACATTACATTAAAGGATAAGGCTTTTAATATTCTATCTTTTTTTTTTACTGTTAACAAATCCAACGAAGCAACCAAAACCAACTATGAATTGATTCTACTAACAAGTATCACAGCAGGTTTATTCATCCGTGCCATAGAGCTCCATTGTGGCCCAAAAGGAGTGATAGTGATATTCTGTTTTCCCAGGGCCTCTTAAAGTCAGAGAATTTACTTTCACCTCTTTAAATACAGTCCTAATAAAAAGGATATGGAATTACAGAATGTGAAGGTCATCAAATTCAACATTTGTGCAGAGCTCTTTCTGAAAGGATTCCTATTTTATGCTCAGAAGGTAAGAGCTGAATCCTGCAGCATTTATAGTCTAACTTCCATTAACTTCCCGTAGTCCTCAATTCACCCTAATCTTCATTAGAGGAACCTCTCTACCAACTCCCCTCCACTCTTTCTCCACTTTCCTCTCAGTCGGACTTTCACTTTCATTCCCTCTCTCTCTCTCTTTCTCTCGCTCGGCATAGACAGAAGTTTATCTTTCAGATGTTCTTGAACTATTTAAAGAAGGACATCCTTTGAAACATTAATGTATTTAATTAAATGTTTCCAAAGAAATGTCCTGAATATTTCATTCGCGTAGTACGATCCATTAAAAGCCTTTTACACTGAACGTCCACCTGCTTGTTGGTGCTGGTGGCAGTGTCTGTGATGCCCACCTTAAGCTACTGTACTTCAGTCAACTGGATCCTTGTGTGTGTGTGTGTGTGTTTGTGTGTACTGGCAGGCGAGCTGGAAGAAGTATAGAGAAACGGGAAAAACACACTCCTGACCTAAAAGAGGATCACTGCTTGGTAAAATGGGAAGCTAAGATGGAAGAAAGAGAGAGCATGCGAGGGCATCTCTGTCTGCTCTTGTCAAACATGCAAGAGAGGGTTTTAAAAGCTCGTCCCGAAAACTCTTCCATCCGCTGTCACACGCGAACGCACGCACACATGGAGAGGACACCAGTAGGACGTGAAAGGAAGTGCAGAGGACAGGAGAGGTGGTCAGTAGATAGGATGCACCCGCAGCCATCTCCTGAGCATGAATCAATCGCCGCGCTAATGTTGCTGCCACTTACAAATCTCCTCTGTGTCTCTCTGTCTCTGTGTTCAACTGTTTGGCCCCCCAGAGAGGACACGTTTAATATTTCATAACCTCCCGCAGCGTGGCATTTCAGCCACAGCGCTCCTCTGGAGGGCTGCTCCATAGCCGGGTGAGGGGTCCCTACTTCAGATCCCTCTGCTCGCAAAAATCTGGATACTCTGGTTTCTACTTGTTTCTCGGTGACTTAGTTCTCTGCACAGAAATGTTATGCATGGTTTCTGTGTTTTCTACTGCAGCGCCAAACAGGTCTATCCAGATTTTGAGCAGTCGTTTGCATGAGGGTCAACACCGTTTTCACTGGAGATGTTTTGTTAAGCTGATTGGTGGTTTCAATTTGAATTCAAGTTAAAGTTAAAGCCATGGATATAATATTTATAGCTGATACTAAAGCTGATAAGTGCATTTTGGGATTGTGGAGAACAGTAAGAATCAGGACAGTTTTATGGATAAGGAGGCTGGGACTCCTCTGGCAGTAAAAGCTGCAGGGCTCGAGCTTAAGGACGTCCCAGGGGGGGAAAAAAATGTGATCGGGAAAGATGAAAATTAATTTCGGGATGAATTTGGTACGAGAGTTGAAGGAAAAATAGCCGCTACATTCGAATAAACGGCGATGACGATGACTGCACGTTTTGTGTAGCGCACCGTTATACTTAATACTTCGTACGGGTTTCTCCTCGCGGCAAACCGACATTCTCAAAGCTCCACAAAGTTCTCCATTTTCTCCAGCCATCTGTGTCCGAGTACTTGGAAAAATTTGGATGTGCACAGACCAATCCTGCCGCAAGGAACACCCGTGAAGGGCTGTGTCTGATGGCGTGACGTCACTTTGGCCGTGCAGACACTTGCGGATGCAGCAAGCATAAATCAGGCATTGGGAAAGAAGTGAGGTTATCAGACCTCTGTAGCAGCTCCTCATCTCTACTTGAGGCTAACAGCTCAAAGCTACATTAGTCGCTACTAGCGTAACCCTCCCTAATCTTCGACCAAACTGTTGGCGGTCGAATTGCATTGTTGGTAATGTAGTTTTGACAAGGAAGAAGAATCCATGGAAAAGACGATATCTCTGGTTCTGCTGCATCGATTTTGATCCTTGGACGTGTTTCCACGCTTACATCTGCTGCAAAAACGTAACCTGTGTTGTGGTTTGGCCGTGAGAGGATAGAAGCAGGAATTGTCAAGTTACTATTGCGTCTCCCTGATGCCTCAGAAAACACCCGTTTGGAAGAGATACTGGTGCTCAAACACTTGGTGTAGAAACCCTCGAATACAGGCTTCTCTGGCTTTATATCTCTGCAGGATCTGGCTTCTCATCTCCAAGCAACCTGTCACAGAAAATCCCAACTTCCCCCTAACTACTCTCAGAAATGAATATAATAATGTCCTCTGGCCTTTTATTCCTTCCTAACTTCCTTTCTGGGTACTTCTCCTTGTTATCAGTATTGTAACTGATGCTTCTCAAGTGAGATCGTGGGGGAGTGCATTTATGCACTAGATGTGCACTCGCATACCAAAAGACAGCCAACCTCCTTCGCCCTCCCTCGTACTCTGTCACCCCTGTGTCTTTCTTTCAATTTGCCTCATTGAATGTTCTAAAGAGATGAGACAATGAAGCAGAGAGAAGTTTGGATACTTAAATCAAGGTTAAACAGTGGCAGGGGTGTCTCAATTCCCAAGTTTCCAAGAAAGCAGGAGCTTTTTTGTAAAGGCAGTGTGTAGCGGGAATCACCAGAGGCCTCACAATATGACATTATCACGATATGTTGCAATATGCTGAGTATTGCGATAAGATATATTGCAATATATTAGCTTTTTTTCAACTGCGAATTGTCAATTATGACGTCAACATCTATTTTATCTAATAAGATACAGTTTTCACTCTGTTCATCTCAGAGTTTTCGTTCACATATCTTGAGGTCAGAGGTCAAGGGACCCCTTTGAAAATGGCCATGCCAGTTTTTCCTCTCCAAAATGTAGCATAACTTTTTAGCGATATTAAGCATTCTTCCCGACAAGCGAACATGACATGGTTGGTACCATCAATTCCTTAGGTTTTCTAGTTTCGTATGATACTGGTATCTTCACTCTAGCTTTACGACCGGTACAACCTCTAGAAGACAGAATAGCGGCCGGGCCAGCCGGCGGGCAATCGGATTGTTAGGAGGTTATTAGTGTAGGGACCTCACAAGACAAAGAGCCTTGGCCTACATGGGAAACCAGAAGCCTGATCACAGCAGGGGACCCAACGGTCAAGCTCATGAAATCTCGCGTCTTCACGCGAGATCTCAGTTGAATCCAAACGGGAGCAGCCCCATTGGATGAGGCTAACAGGAAACGTGGGCTCTTTTCCGGGGAAACGCCCACTATCTCAAGAGATAAAAGCACGCTACCTGAGTAGCTCGCCCTCTTCTCCCCTTTCCTTTTTCCACTGCAAACCCAACACGCTACCCAACGCTTCAGCGTTCACCTAAGACCGAGCCACATTTTCTGACCTCGCTGGACGAGTTAAGATAATGTTGTGTCCATCAGACTTTGATCCACATCCCTGCAGAAGGAAGACTACAGCCCGGCTTCACCAAGGAAGCCGAGGACAACCGCTCTTCATCAAAGGAAACGAGCGCACCGCCTTTCCTTCATTTCTGGCTGCTTTCCCCTCCGCTGCCACACGGAGGTCCAGCCTGCCGTTCAGCAGCTGACGAGCTCCATAACGGCCCGTTATTGTCCGAGCCAGCACGAAGCCGCCGGACCAATTAACGAAGATCCACACCACTATCGCTCCGAAGAAGCGATTCCAGTAAGAGGCTTGTGTCTGGGCAGAGACTAGTGAGATTGTATATTCCAATAAGTTAATAACTATTGTTGATTTATACTGAACGTACGGACCGCCGAGTCCGTCTGTTTGCTTTGTTTATTTAACTTGCTTTGCTTTGCTTTGCTTTGCTTTGCTTGTTTATGTTGCTTTGTTTACTATTGCTGACTGTCTGATTACTGTGTGCTCCTTGTGTTAGCTCCTGCTAAACGTGAAGATCTGTAGCTGTAGTTTATTATTAAAAGACCAGTGCACGGCTGACTAACGTGAGTTTGCCTGCCGAGCATCTGAGTGATAATAACCCAGCTAGTACATCTCTCGTGCGGCAGTTAGGATTCCTGCTGCTGCGGTGTTTACTGTTTTGACTGTGATACTGTTTCAAGGCGCTCCGCCTTTCTTTCCCTCCACTTCTACCACATACAAACATACACTTTGCCGACACGCGGGATCCCCGTCCCGTTCGTACCAGTCGGTAATTTCCGTGGCGCTACCGCCACCAGAGCAACTCCTCCCTCGTGACGGTGACGCCGCCTCGGGGTTTCCCTTGCTCCTCCCACACACGCACACACGTAGATACGCCTCCTCACGTTCTTACCTTACTGATCACGCGGGACTTTCACATCCGTTTGGGCGTGATCTGTAACGTTCGAGCAACCCCTCCCTCGCGTGACGTCACCACGTCCACCGCGGGTGTCCTTTGCTCCTCCCTACACCACACACACACATAGACACGCCTCCTCACATAGGCTCACCTCATTACCTTACAGGTCACGTGGGAGTCACACCCCGTTTGTGCGTGATCTGTACGTTCGAGCAAACCCCCCCCCTCGTGTGACGTAACCACTTGCGTGGTGACGTCCACTTAGGGTGTCCTTTGCTCCTCCCACACCACATATACACATTTGCATTCACACACACACATCTCTCTCTCTTACACACACATCTCCCTCTCTCCCGCACACACCTTTCCTTTTGCCTTTGTGTTTTGTTTAATTCTAGTTTAGTGCTTAGAGCTGCATTGTAGAATGTCCGTTTGTTTATTAAAAGTGTTGTTAATTAGTAATTACTGCTGTAATAACTGTTGATTTAGATTAATGTTGTTAGAGTGTTTATTGTTGATTAAGATCACTGTATTTAAATAAATGGTCTTATTTTAATTAGCAGTTGTCTGTGTTTTATTGTGCATTCATATTGTAATAACGGCTGGTTATGAGAGTCAGTGCTCGGATTCACCCTTCACCGTTCATCTCCTAAGTGTAAAGTAGTGCTTAAATACTGGCATTTGGAGTGAACAATCCCCCTATGAGACTGGATTAACGTTTTGGTTATTGGTCCCTGATTCCAGGGTGGTGCCCCGTTCATTATTAATGTTGATTAATAATTCTTATTAATAATAATAATTCTATGAATATTATTTATTAAATTAGCTAATAACCAAACCTGTTCCATTTGTAAATCCCCTACATTAGTTTATATAATAAAAGATCCATACTTGACATCCGTGTATCTATATAATATTGCCACGCAAAATATTGCGATACTATGCCGTAGATTTTTTTTTCCCACCCTTAGTCTGTAGATGACATTTATTCAGGTGACACAGAGGAATACCAAAGAGCTGGGCAACTTTCACACAGCAGCACTAATGCTACCAATGAATCCAAATTTAATTTCTCCAGAAATCTAACAGAGTTGCAGGAGAGGAGGAGTGACAGGCGATGAGAAGGCCTACTCAGTCATTCAACCCTCACTAGCAGATAGATCCGAGACATTACGTCAAGAAAGAGGCTTAAAAAAAAGACATTTGAACAGGCTGAATTATGGATGAACCTGTGGCAAGAAAAGAGGAGGCAGAAATATATGTTGAGAAATATTTCAAAAAAGTTTCTTTCTCCCCCCTCCTGTGTAAATCCTATTAGATAGGAAAGGATAGCACAGGGGGATTAGCTGACCCCGTCCACTCACTGTCCAGACTGCTTCACACTGATAAAATATAGAAACGCTCAGAATCACTCCTAAAATTGATGTTGTACGTCTTACTTACGTTTGTAAGTCATGTAATAACTGCTGAAATGACGTCGGTGTTGTGAAGGCCTTCCCTAGTCAACCGAAGCCATCACAGCAACAACAAGTTTTAAGACTTAATTTCTATCATCAAACATTTCCCCCCTTTTCTGCAACAGTGACCTTCTTTGATAAATGCATCAAAAGGAAAGACTCGCCACAAACAAAACACTCTTGGACGTCTCCTTCAGGAAATCTCGCTCTCCCTCTTTGTTCTCCCTCTCTGTCAGGAGGAATTTGCGGCATCTCAGAAATGTCACTTGCAGTTAAAATCGGGTTTCTGTCCGAACGTGGGGCGGCGGCGGTGGCAGGGGTTACGCTGCTTTGATGTAACCTGTGTGAGATTGAGAGCAGGAGGAGAGAAGGGTGTGGGCGACCTGACGGCGACTCGCAACAGAACAACTTCACCTGGATATGACACAAACCCCAGGGGGAGGGCAGGAAATGGTGTCTGGTGGTCACTCTTCCCCTCCATCAGTCATCTTTATTTAGTTTCACCCAGCATCTGGGAAGCCTCACGATGTCTCGCCAAAAGAAATAGAATGTTCTCGGCTAGTTTGACTTAACTTCTGTGACGTCATATGTGACGCTGTCCTAGTACGGCAAGTTCTTCTGCACACAATTCTTAAGATGGTGAAGCAAAAGAGGAACGATGTTTTGTTTCATCTCAGTAAACCTGTGACCATTTAACTATCAATTCTGGTGAACTATGACACAAAAATTTGCGTCATTAACCAATAGTAGGGATGTGCGCGATTGGTCGACTAGTTGATTAAACGTTGCTATCCTCGCTATATGGCAGCAGAAATACTAGTCAGTTAAACGGTTATTATTATTTTATTGATATACACATACAGTATGCTGTCTCTGCTGTTGCTGTGGAGAGCTGCTGCAGGAGGTGAAAAAAACGTTTTTGAAAGGCTAAACGCCAACAAATGTGGATTAAAGCAGAATATTTCATGACACAAAAACATGATTGCTCTTAGACCACAGTCCCTACTGGTGTTTCATCAAATATTTACACCTCACATTGGATTCGTGTGGCGCATTCCACACCGGGCGACCGGATCGTACATTGGGGACATTACATACATACATTGGGATTTCAGCAGCATTGAAAATACGATTTGGTTATTGAAAAATATGATTAATGATGGCACTGGAAAATAGCTATAAATGCTGTGAAATATTGCATTAAATATTTGTTGTGCAATTCTCTATGTATACTGTATTTGTCCCTAACAAATACATATTAAATAAATAAATACAAATAAATAATACTAATACTACTAATAATTTAGTCTGTAGTATCTGTGAAATTAAGTTAGTTTTTTTTGTTCTAAGTTCTGAATGAGTTCAAAGCTGTTTTTATAAATCAGATAAATGCTCAAATTTATGTTTAAAATATTAACAGCTGCTTCTCGACTCAACAACTCTGGGGAAAAACTAAGAAATTGAATTACTTATTAAAGATGAAATATGTATGAAGCTTTTGATTTTTTTCTACAAGTGTGTTACTGTCATTCTGCAACAGCTATTTTACAGTGATTTAAGAAGGGTTCTTGCCTCTTTATAGTTCTATAGTCACTGTAAAGGACCTCTCAACAATATTTTCTTAATTCTTTCATAGTTTTTGTTAGAAGAAGCAGTAGTCGTGGTCGTAGACCGTAGTGGAGCGTCATAGTTTGATGTGCTGGGCTAACCCAAAGGGGTTCGGACAAAGCGTCAGTATGTGACGAGCTGGGATGAGAACGTGTTGTTTATTTATACATAAAACTAATGCTATGTTCACACTACATGGTGATGACATGAAGCTACAAACTGATGTCCAACACTTGTCGCTGCGTAAGGCGCTACAAATCAAAGTTAAGCTGGCCTAAATTTTTTTCAGCGCTCCAATGATGCGGTGAAGCGTCAACCAATCATATGTTTTTGTTCCATTCCATCTAAAAACATGGAAGAAAACCTTTTTCTTGCCGTCAGCCAGTTCCCAGCACTATTTAACAACATAATTACATCAACAAGCGCTTGAGCAACACCTCAACAGCGACTCGGCGACAATGTAGCTGGTCAAGCTTGGCCGTTTTATAGTTTTGGCGCTCGTAGTGTGAACATAGCATAAAGAGGTGGATGAGATATCAGAGCATTGATGGTGACTGACGCGGACACCAGACACCAGATCAAGGACCCGTCAACCTCTCCCTGTCAATGTACCTGTCAGCTGATTCATCTCATTCATAGACGTTGCCCCCCCCACGTGGAGAACATGAGCCAAAAATTGCATGGAGGGCTATCAAACTCACTATTTCTGTCCCTGTCGATAAAAGGGCTTGCTCGCTTTTACCGCATCCACTGACCCGATTTCAAAGTCTATGCAGCTGGCTCCGGGGCCATGGGATTTCTTCTCTCTCTCCCTCCCTCCACAGTCGACCCTCCTCGGGCAGAAAAGCCGACCACTATCGACATTTAAAATGGAATAATGCATACATAATGTCTTGGCACTGGTGTTGCATTGGCAAACCTTGCGTCCCACTACTGTCCATAGGGTAAGATGGATGAGGTTTTAAATGTACTCGCTCTAAATCCCACTCATGGAGGGCCTCAGGCAAAAATGTAGCTGCGCTTCATGTGCTCACTCAATGAACACACTGAAATTCATGCCACTCTCTGAAAACGCGAAGCTTGAGTTTGTTGGTTTGAGCCTTTTTTTTCCGCACCAGACACATCAGGATAGTTTAACCAATCTTGCTCATATTTTGAGAAGTACTGAGGCCTAAGGGGAGAATATAATGCACCAGTTCTGAGTGTGATTCTGACCTTATCATGTAATCTGCCCGGCTCATAGGAAGCAGCAACATTGGGTCAAGAAAAAGCCTCTCTCACTTACAGCATAAGCTATTCCTCCCTCTTTTGCTGGAAGACAAAAGCTGCCAGTTTGGCAACATGTGAGCCAAGGGAGATGACATTAATCTAATCTTTTCTGCGCTTGCTTAACAAAACCACAATGTTTCTCTTATATATCTAATATCTACTGTCACAGTTTATCTCTCGCTGACAGCGAGAAAAACAACGATGATTTGAGAAGTTATTGTGCACAAAGCTATGATTTCACAGTGGGTTAGGTTGCTTCTGTTAGCCGGTAAGGAATGCTGCTGATGTGGTGGCAGTGAGGCGAGAGGGAAACCAAGCGAGTTCAGCGAGGTCCCATTGGAAGGAGGATTAACATTACTGAGCTGCCTTCGTGTGTGTTCACAGTTCTGTGTTACGTAATGTTAGTTGTGTGAAGCTGCTGCACTGGTCCCACTGCTCGTACAGCAGGTGTGCTGCACAAAGAAGGTCTTCTTTGCAAAGGTATACTGCCTAAAATTAGCTTGTACACTGATTTATTCTGTACACGTTTTGTCCACCTCAATTTACATATATGTTAATATTAGGGCTGTCAACGTTAACGCAACAATAACACGTTAATGCAAAATTGTTTTAATGCCATTAATTTCTTTAACGCAATCGATTTTTCAGCAGTTGTAGCAGGCTCATTTTTAAAGCTAGAGCAAAGATACCAGCATCATATTAAACTGGAAAACCTAAGGAATCCATTGGTACCAACCATGTCATACTAGTTTGTTAAGAAAAACTTTAAATAATGCTCCAGACATGATCATCCAGTCCATGTATATCCATTCAGTATTTATTTCTTTGCACTATTTGTATTGTTTACAACTTCCAGTACACTTGACTTGTATCAGACATTTTAGTTTATTTCTTATTTTAATATTGGTCATTGGTGCTTTTTTATATATATTTATATAATATTCATATATACACCTATTTTTTTCACTACTTGGTTACATAACAATCCTGTCTATTCCTCACCTTTATCTGTTCAGCTTTGTTATCCTTGTCCCTAGCTGTTATTTCTATTTCTGTGTAAGTACATTGAGAGTGAACCGGACTAAAATGCCTTGTATTTATGTACTTGGCAAATAAACCTGATTCTGATTCTGAAACACCTACACAGAAAAGCATCTTAAATCAGTATATATAAATATCCATATATGTCCATACTGTCTCAATATCCAGTTAAAATGGATTTCAGTTCCCAGAGGAATGTGTCACTAACACATCTCAAGGAAACATGTGACTGGACTCAGACTCCCGGCTCTTATTTTTTCTGATCTGTGGGAAACTATACATTCAGCTATGCCGTAAAATATATATGATTGCATAAGCCTACCTCACATCATTCAATAATTATAAAGATTTAGGGTAGGGGTAAAGATGCACTATGTCTTCGCCAGAATTAGCAGACAACACATGTTTTGTTTTCCTGACAATCAACACCGTGAGTCGTGAGTAAAATAGTGAAACATAACCATGAATATGTACTTGTTTTAAGGGGAACTCATTACACCTGTTCCTTAAGAACTTCAACACACCTCAAGAGAATAAATCATGACAGGAATAATAATGAGAGCGAAAGAAAAAAGTCACAGCATCGAGAGGCTGTCAAAAATGTGACAAAGAGGCAGGTATGGCACAGGTTGCAAGGATGAAAATGTAGTTACTTTCTACAGTGTAAAGCACTGTTCTCCTCAGGAGGTTATATAAGTTGTTAGCAGACTATTTATTTGACAGGGATGCTGTTGTTAAAGTAAACTTAAGCAATCAGGTCACTGAACAAACTGAAGAAGTGAGAAGTTTAGAAAGTAAAAAAGCAGCCTAGGAAAAAAATACACATATAACACAGAGTGCAGTTTAACAACAGATTAAAGACATACATGCATGTCAAAATGTGTTGGATTTAGTCCGTTGCAGGTGTGTAAAAAAAAAATTCAACTTGGTTAAGTCCATATAAAAATACAGGACTTTACATAAGAAAGTCTATGTGTGGGTGGGGATGAACTGCAGGCTGAAGTGCTTTTCAAGTGCTTTTTGTCAAATGTCTGTGAAATTGACAGGGACAATGTTGACACTGTTAAGTTTCTGTCAGCTCAGCATGACCTGTATAATCCTAGATGTCTTTTTCCCAGGCTCCGGTGACAGACAAAGCAATCAAAGTCACTTTCCTGCCTCCCTCTCCTTTAACTGCTCAACTCAGCCACCACTCCATCTCACCGTCTGCCAGTCCTTCTGCCCTGTCACGAGATTTCAATAATCATCTGACTTGTAAAGGTTCTGTGGAACAATCTATAGTCTTCTTTCTCTCCTTATTCGTCTTACCATTTAAAGGGTTTTCTAAGTGAACCAACATTGGCAAAAGTATTTTTGGCAAAGCACTAAAAGAGACACTTTTTGATGCATTTTATAAAAGAAAAATGTTATTGAGGAGTCATGGTCTTAATTTTCAAGAGGTTTCTGTTGCAAAGTTAACGCAATAATAGCGCGTTAACGCAAAATTGTTTTAACGCCACTCATTTTTTAATGCACTCGATCTTTCAGAGTTGGTAGCATGCTAAGTTAAAAGGCTAGAAGATCCTGTCATCATATGAAACTAGAAAACCTAAGGAATCCATTGGTACCAACCATGTCACACTAGCTTGCCACGAAGGAGGTTTAATAACGCGCATGCACATACACCTAGGCCAACGGAAAAGAGACGAACTGAACGTGCCACACATGTTTTACCGTTTTAGTAACGTTACTACCAGGCGGCGCCTGGGACGGTTAAATATATATTCTTTAAGACAAGACGATAGTAGCATAAACTATTACATTTTATAATTTAATGACTATACCAAAAATCGAAAATCATGAGCCATCCCTAATCTATGTTGGACACAGTTTGGACTGTATGTGGCTTTGAAAGAAACAAGAAAGAAAGGACGAGAGAGAGAGTGTAAGGGAGACAGAGAAAGAAATAGAAAGAGTACACAAGAGAGGAAACATGCATATGGATGGAGAGGTTAGACTAACACTTAACTTTTATTTGGTGATTGTTCAGTGTAATCTAATGTACTTCTATGGTTTATTAATGAAGTGTATGGAACCACACTGGAGACTAAGCCAGTTTAAAGTGTGTAAATGTCTTATGTGCATGTTAGTTTATGTGTGTTTATGTTTTTAAACCAGCTGTTGTGGGAGATGTTTTGAGCATGTAATCTCCAAGTTCCAAGGTTTTCACATTACATCAGCAGTATAAGCATGAGCGCACAGTGCTACATGAATGAAATCAATTTACGGGAAGGAGGACGAGCATTTCATTTTATAAAATCAGACATGTTCCCTCTTGGCGTGAAAAAACAGTGATTTCATTCTTCTCTGCCTCACAGCAGCAGCAGCAGCAGCTGAGGGAAGCCGGCTTTATGATACCATGATTCACAGGCAGCCTAATGAGAGCCGCGGCCGTAAGCTGTTTATGTGGCATAAAGGCTGCCTCTATTAGCGCTGCTGTCAGAGAGGGGACAGTTCAGCTCATAACAGTATTCATTTACTGACGGGATTGGAGGTCGTCAGCTGGCAGCGTAGCGAGGCCCGGAGCGTAGGCAGAACCAGGAACGCTGACGCCAAACTCAAGGCCGACAGGGAGAAACAGGATGATACTGGGCAAATGTAATTAATCACAAGGGGTTTGTCACAGAGGGTGATGATCATATTATGTCTTTGTAATGTGCACACAAACACACTCGTAGAGCTACACATTCAATTACATACTGTACTATACTGTATATGAATGTTTAACAGCCACAGAGCAATGGAAAGGTCCAAGAAATCAAATGTGTGTAACTACTCCTACTACTCCTTCCCTATTGCAATAATCGCTAATGGAGCTTGGCACATGATCAGATACACTAAAGTAATATATAGATTAACATGCTCTAATATAATGTGGTCAATATCCCATATTTTTAGAGTCACTTTTTTCTGAGCTGGTAGAGTCATGTATCTGCCAACAATAATAAGTGAAAGCAAAAATAAAGTTAGTTGCTCCCGTAATCGCCACTCTCTCTCTCATGCTTCACCACTCAATTCCCAAATACATATACACTCTACGCGCTGGCTCTGCTCCAACTGGCTCTGGAGAGGGCCATTGCGTTTTTGCGTTGGTAGAATCATAGACTGTGTATTAAAAGTAGACGTAGCCACCGTGATGTCACCCATTGGTTCAGCACTTTGGCCGTCGCCGACTTGGTTTTTGGCTGTTGCCATATTGTTTTTTTGGAACACGGTGAGGGTGGAGCTAAGTACAATCAAACGCTGAATAAGACATTTTTAGACAACCAAAAAAGTTATAATTAACTTTCATGAACTGAAAACACACTGTGAAAGGGTTAAAGTTGTAAAACGAAAACACGGACAACTCCCAGACCGGACAACGTCGTGGTAGCGACCCGTCTATCACAAGGTAGCCACGCCCTAAAGCAAACCCAGCTTTATGGTCAATTTGACTCTAAATGGGACCATAATTTACTAAATGAACATCATGCTGTATTGAAGAAGCGATTGAGATCATAAACTCATGTTTACAATGTTTACTGAGGTAATAAATCAAGTGAGAAGTAGGGTCATTTTCTCATAGACTTCTATACAAACAGACTTCTTTTTGCAACCAGAGGAGTCGCCCCCTGCTGGCTGTTAGAAAGAATGCAAGTTTGAGGCACTTCAGCATTGGCTTCACTTTTCTGAACTGCAAGTTGCAGCCAGTAAGCATATGATGGAAACAGAGGGAACAAAATACAAGAACAGGACAAAAAAAGACTTCTATCTTCCGTTATGTATTGTGGTTGTATTAATGTGTATTTGTTTCCGTTTATTCCGTCAAGTGCACTTCAGTCCAATCCAATAAATTTACACACCAAAGACAAATTTGACTGGCTTTTGGTGCTTGGCAACTCTGATAAAAAAAACATCAGCTCAGTCATGATGTGTCTGCCCTTCATTCCCAGCTCCTTTCCAAGTGCAAGGTTGCGAGGTGATCGTCCCACATCAGACACAAAAACACATAGAGAGAGAGCGAGAGAGAGACAGGTTACAGACGCCTGCCACTTCAACAGCTTCTCTTTTAACATCTCACAGGAAAAGAGTCACTGCACACAAAGGATCATTTCAGACCAAGGCTCAATCCGTTTCAACTAAACTGCAGGTGGAGGAATCACAATGGCACACAGAGTGCTGCAACGATGACTCTTCACAGAACCAGCTCCACTTGGGAGCTCCATTCTGGGATCTGTGGGGGTTTACTGGTATTGAAAAGACAAAATTCTCCTGTCTTGTTAATAGGAGTGAAGTGATTTCTTTGACTAGAATAAAACAGACAATGTAATGCTGTTGTCATCATTTCACAGGAGGATGGCCATAGAGTGGATCAATGATGGCATCTGCCATAGTGAGCTTTAGATAATAAGGTTGGCATCATTTTGAAGCACATCACACGACTGTGTCCCAAACTGATGCACTGCTCCAATTAAATAATGGTGTCATTGTTACATGCAACATGAATCTGCATCTGAACTTGGATCAAATGTGACGGGTTTTCATGAAACGTGAATGGGCCAGACGGAGCAGCAGATTTCTGTTTTTGCTGCCTGTGAAATCATTTGTGCAATAAAGAAAAAGACGGACATCAAACTGAATCTGGAGAAGAGACTGGATGGGAAGATTCAACCAAGAAGAATATCAAACATGTTCCTCTTCTTATTGGCTACAGCTCATCGTAGATCTTAGAAATCACATTTATATATCTCACAGAGAAAACCAAGCCGTGTTGGAGGTGACTGGGATGTCTGGGACGGCTCAAGGATTCGGTCAAATTGTGTCTGTGACCTGCTTACATTTAATGAGCAGCGGGAATGACAGTCAGCACTGACTCGGCTCGGACAGGGGGGCAGGGTGCCTCTGTTCTCACAAACTTGTGTGGGGCAGCAAAATCTTTGCTCATTAAGCTTTGTTTATGCTCGCAAGAGGCACCGTAGCATGGACCTCCATGCACAACGTGCACGCACAAAGACATTCATACTCAACGCATTGTTCTTTGCAGTATTGTCCGAAAGGCCAGAGGGCATACAAACAAAAGATTCTGTGAAGTGACCGGCAAAACACCATAAATCAAACTCCTCAAAGCCGAGGAGGACTTGTAATTAACTGTAAATTAATGTCATATTTATGGACATAATTTATCACCTTTACACACTCCTTGCAAAGAAAAAATTCAAGCATTGAATGTATTATAATGAAACAAAGGTTGAAAGGTTTAATATCCGGTAAACAATTTTATTCGGCTGGCAAAATAGAGACCTCCTGCTTTTAAAGCATTTAAAATCAAATTGGCCGTCTTTCTATTTCACTATTTTACTTCTTAATTTAAGTTATTTGCTTTTATCTTATTGTGGCAGTTAGGTCCGAAAAGTTTGTCGTGAACAACAAATTCTTGTTGAAATTGGCAGGAGGCAAGCTAGTTCATGTTGGCAGCATCGGAGCAGCTAACGTACGGAGCCACCAATTACATTATGGTGCGTTCAGGCTCTATTCAGTAAAGATGAGTGTTGGACTAAGGTAAATTACAACGACAAATTTGCCGTCTTTCTATTCATTATTTTACTTCTTAATTTAAATTATTTGCTTTTATCTTATTGTGGCAGTCATGTCCGAAAAGTCCACGGCGGGCGTCTAGTCACAAAAATTCAGAGGTGCGAAGCCTTCAAGCTTTACGCACAATATGTGATGATGTAATCCTTGGCGTGTATAAACCAGCTTTAGGGGACAGCCAACATAAGTAGGAAGTTGGATGTTGTTAGCAGACAAGGAACATGCTTTTTTTACCTTCCGAAATTAAGCTGAAAAACACTAACAAGAGAGTGTTACGATGGTCATCTTGAAGCCAACACCTCAGCTGAGAAGTTTTAGTACTGCTGATGACTATAGGTGGGTTATTACTTTGGTAACACTGCGGTTTATGACTCCACTATTACACATAATGCAATGCAGTTATCTCATTTAATTAAAAACTATAATTTATTCACCTAGTCCTTCTGGTGGGCTCATAAATTAATTAAAGTTTGTCAAGTCGTCAAGAAAATTAGCTCCGGAAAAAAAAAGACCTGTGCACGAGGTCAGTGATACAAAGACGCAGGAGCTGTGTGTGTGTTTGTGAGACATAGGAAGAATAATACATGTGATCTGGACTCAAGCAACTACAACCCCTAACATGAAGATTAGGTCAGGTTTCATTAGAAAATGGTATTGAAATATCAAAACAAGCTAGCAACAGCTGCAGTACTTGCATTGTAAGTAACACATTTCACATATAGCATTTCCAGCCATGTCGAGGCAACGGCGGCTGCTGGTTGATGATGTGGACTCACCTTGGCGTTGGCTTTGGTCTTGCTACTGCTGCTGCTGCTGTTAGTGTTGTTGTTGGGGTTGTGATTATTATCTTCATGAACTCTGTCCAAAAGCCAGAGGAGGAACTCGAGGGCATCATGCTGAGAGTTTCCCCGAAACTGAGAGCTGTACTTGGCCACGATGCTCTGAGGAGAGGAGAAACATCATCATTAATATTTTGGGGCGATTTTAAGTCATTAAATACTGACATCTTTCCTGACAAAATGAGGCCACGATCACATGGAACACAGGAACTCATCATTTGTAAGTTAGAGCTTGTTCTGCTTGGAGCACTCGGGAGAGAGAGACGGAAAAAAAGCAAGGACATTTCTCTCTCTTATCATCACTTAATGCAGACTCATTTAAGAACATCTGCCAGGCTATGATAAGATCATGTAATAAAGTCATTCACAATTCTCTTTGGACGTTGCACTCTGGAAAAATGGGAACTTTTTGAAAAGGCAGAAAAGAGCACACTTCATTACTGTACATGCATCACACTTTGGAAGATGCATGCAGAAAATCAAGCCATCCCCCATAAAAACAATATTCACTGCATTTTCAGATAGGGCTGCAACTAACCATTATTTTCTCGGTTAATCGATTTTAAACTTCCCATCATGTATGACAAATAAAAGCATCAAATCCTCCAGCAAATGTTTGGCATATTTGCTTGAATTTAAAGCAAAAAAGACTAAAGCAATTATCTGATTTTACCCATCTTATACATTAAATTATCTGGCAAATTTACAGTTGCATACTTGTGTTTTTACGGTTTTATTTCTACAAATCAACAAAGCTGAACCACTTGTTTCGAGAGGTATGTTGTGTTTACCTTTGTGTGTGCAAGTGTGTATTCAAAGAAAGAGTGAAAGAAACCACAATGTCATTACTAAAGTCAATTATATAATTACACAGAACCAGCACTTCAATTTCAAACGATATTGCAACTCTTTCACAATGAAAAGCTGCGAGGTAGAGTTTCACTTGTTGTGAGAGTATCCGGGACGACATCCTGAAACACATCACTAAAATTGACATCCAGCACAAACTCTTAGTAGTGGTGTAACAGATTGTAGTTGAGTCACAGTTCGGCACACATGTGAACCGCGGATTATATAGTTTAACCATCAAAGTGTGAAATAAAGTTTTACCGCCGATCGTTATCAGACGATATAGTAAAAATATGCGACCAGGAGTTCGGCATTAATGCTTTCTAGTCGCCGATCCCTGAAAATGCTGCATTGTGAACATCAAATCTGTGTTGAAATCAGCAGTAGGAGGCAAGCTAGTTCACGTTGGCAGCATCGGAGCAGCTAACGTAAGGAGGCTCCACTGAGTTACATTATGGTGTGTTCAGGCTCTATTCAGTAAAGATGAGTGTTGGGCTAAGGTAAATTACAACGTTATCATGATGTGTTGAAATGTAATCTTATAAAATATAGCTTTTGGCGAGAAACTTGAACTACAGTTGTTTGATGGAGATGTTTTCACAGCAATATATATTATATATTAGAGAGAATTATGACCTGTTTAACTTCCTAACACTAGCTCTAAGCAGGTTATAATACATCATTATAACTACTAACGCCAAATGTGAATAAAAATACAATCTTTAATTTATTAATCATTTGAATTTTGTGTTTTTTATGTAAATAACCACTATAGAGGACTATAACAAAGTAAAAGGATAACATTTAAATTGCTCATCGACGATTGTCAATCTGTATCTACGGCTTTTAGAGCATCTCTAAAAGTTATATTTGCTCCCTTTTTTACTTCTGATCCAATCCGATCCGATATGTGACTCAAAACCGTGATCCGATCCGAACCGTGAGGTTTGTGATCCGTGAAACTACTTCATTCTATTTTTTTCCCCCAAGATTTTAAGATTGTGTTTGTTTAAATGATGTACTCTGATTGCTATTTTTGGCAGCATAACAGCATCAGTGTAAACAAAATCACACACGTCAATCCTTACGAGCCATTTGTGGTGCCCAATGATATTTTAAGAAGTTGTTCTCTAAACATATTCATAGACTGCATACCAAACGATGAGTCACGCAGAGGACATCCGAAACCCTGACAGGTGTTACTCGAAAAAAAACAGCAGACTGTCTAATTCAATTACGAGGAAGGAGTTGTGACTTTATGAGTCAGACGGAGAAAACTAACAACAGCATTAACACTACACTGGGTGGCTACTTCTCTCCGTCGCTCTCCTTCCCTGTGTGTGACTGACAGGATCCATTCTCAGCTCCACACCTCATTAAAAATCACCACATTCTACCTGCAGTATCGCAGTATCTAAATATAAACACGGGATGGAGGGCCCCCCTCTACCTGACGGAGACAGCCCGCTAATGAGCTTCATCCCTACGAGGAAGCTCTGACAGGGGATGGAGGGATGAGGGACAGATGGAGAGAGGGAGCGGTGGAGTGAGGGAGGGACGCTGGCGGAGTTTCAACAGACCTGCGAGTGTTTTTCTGTCTCACAAAGAAAGGACGGCGCTGTTGTGGCCGGCCCGGAGATGAAAAGTGGGAAAACGGAGGTAGCGCGGCTACCGATAAAATAAGAGGGGCGAAAATACTAAGGCAATGACAGTTACCAAGGTTACGGTGAGTCAGAAAACCTGATGACATCAAGAGGTTATGACTTCATTAAGATGAGGGGATGACCCCTCCACTGGCCGTGACTGTGTCTGTACATGTGTGTGTGTGTGTGTGTGTCAAAGCTGGGGATGATAATTTTGCTCATCTTTTTGATATCTGTTTACAGCGTTGTCTCTCGGAGCGTCTCTGGCGACATGTGCCACACAGCCTCAAAGGCACTTAAAAAGATTTGGCAAAGTGGCAACGTTGTATTCCCAAGCATCACGTCTTATTTAATTGAATTCTTGTAAAGGGAGAAATGAAAGGAAGAGGAAAATAAGAGTAATGCGATGGCGAAGAAGTGTGGAGAGAGACAAAGAAACAAAATTGCAGGTTAGTGGAAATGGCGAGTTCCTTCTGTAAACACTAGCAGTGTTCAAAGCTGACCTGAGCACAGCTCTGGCGGGATCTGGAGTGTTTGTTTAGCAAACACTTCAGAGCTAGTCAAAGAGAGGATAAAGGTGGGCGTTAAGGGTCAACTTGAGGGAGTTTTTTTGTAAGAGCTATTGATCAGTCTAGACCAAGGATCCGATTCTCAGCCCACACCTGATTGAGCCTGACCCGATGTGGTGGACTCAGACTGCATTTCTCTTAATTCACTTTGGCTTTGTTTCATTTATTGATTTCATTCAGTTTTGTTTTTTTGGCTGGACCGCAGAGGGGCAGCCCTCCAAAAGCAAATCTCTGTCACTGAGTGAGTGAGTGATGAAGTTACACGATTGGAGTGTTGAAGTTTCCTCTTTGGCCGATGCTCTTTCAAAATGAAAAAGCAGGAACGGTACTTTATGCACATGAGCCTGTCCAGCGCAACACGTCCGGCTCAAGAAACTTGGACCAAGCTGTCAAACTAGGTGATCTTAACGTAAAATGTTTTCAGAAGTAGATTTTGGTGGATTGTTTAGACGGAATAACAAATAATAAAGTTTACGAGCAGGCCGTCATGTTGTTTCCTGTTTGAAACGGTAAGCATAAAACCAGGAACCAATCAGGTGCATTCCACGAGCGGGTACGTCTCCATTTGAATGGCCAGTTGAGTGGAGCAGCATGTCTCCTAGTATCCTCACTGGACCTGCTGGACATGTACCGCTGGATTTAACATTAAAGACGTGACCACTGACGACTATTTGTAAAACAATTTAGCCACAAATTCACAGACTGACTAGACACGGTCCAGCCATATACTCGGTTTTGACTGAGTCTTGTTTTGTTAGGTCAGATCATGTGGAACAAAACTGTTAAGTCTACTTTTCCATAATTTAGGACTATTTACTTTTTTTTCCCACATTGGATAATGAGTACTTTATATAGTAGTATATTTTGCATTTGACAGAATTCTTCACAAAATGTTCCAGTTTTGGGAATTTAAGATTTCTGTTGATACCAAACTCCCACCTGTAATTATTGAAATGAAACTCCACTCCAGCAAAAGGCCAAATAATAAATAAAGTTTTGGGGGGCTTCCATTGGTTTCAGGTCACATTAAAACAGAACCCTATTTTGGGGGATAATCAAAAGTCTAGTCCAGACCAAACCCCGGTACAAATGAGCATAGGAGTAGCCTACGGCGTCTAATTTGTGGTGCTGCCTACTTCTTTTTATTTGATTTTCTGTCTTAGCAAAACAAACAAAACCATCAGCTTTTTCTACAAACAAAGAAGAAGAAAGCATTACAAGAAAGATAACAGACTGACAAAAGACAGCCATAAACCACATGCGGCCTCCACAGCAGGGGTCGCGACCTCCCAGCGGTCAGCTCAGATAGGGCTGCACTCTGGCAACATCCCCGGCTTCCACTCACCCAGATGTCTACTTTAGTGTCCCGTCCTGCTACCCGTGCTTCACCTCACACCATTACCCCCCCTCACGCCCTCCCCACATCCATCTTCCTACTCTGTAAACAATGACGGATCAGAGTGCTGGCAGGCCGGGAATGTACTCTAAACATACATCAAGCAAATGTCCCTCTTCTCTCTTTCCCTAAAAAGAAAACCCATTTACACCCCCGCACCTCATCGTGGTCCATCCTGCCAAACAGGACCTGGATGGATTTTCTCTGTGACAGACGGAGAATGATACTGACAAATTATGATGGGGCATAACCTTAAGAGGAACTGCACATACTTCTTTTACCCACACACACTAACCATCACCCCCACAGGTGTAGCTGGAATGAGGCTGGATAGAATCTGTCATTACTGGCTGCTCCATTTGCTGTTTCATTTTTCAGCGGGCTGGTGTTGCCGGCTCACCTCTGGACGCAGGACAGTCATCACTTATAGTCTCCACTTCTCTCTCCCCCCATGCTGTGTTTCATCCATCCTTTTTCTGCCTCACACACACACACAAACTCTCCTCTCTTTCTATTACCTCTCTTTTTCTTTCCTCTCTCATTCCCTCCACTAATCAGTTCCAGCTGAGCTCCGGCCAACACACACAGATGAGCCTCTTTTAGCAGCGTAGCACCTGTCCTTCCCTGCCTCCTCCTCCTCCAAAATCTAAACTACCTGCCTGCTTACTTCCCGTGCCATCCTAGGCCACACTGGATTCACCTCCAGAACAATAATAGAGAACAGGCAGGTATGTTTTGACGACAAATCTAAACGCCACATCTCGCAATCAGACCTACATTCCCTCCGCCGCGCCGAGAAGCTCGGGAATCCTTCGATAAAGGTGCCAGCGAGTCAAGACCGAACAAAGCCTGCGTGTCTGCAGATGTCCCCGGCGTGGGATTTACAGGCGATCAGTAAGAAATAAGACGGGATGAGATGCGATGGAAATAATCGCCTGTGAATGGTTTACAGCCCGGGGAAGGCTCCCTGGGCTCTGCTGAGACTGAGAAATTGATACTCGGCGGATTCACAGCTGAGGCTGTAAATACGCTGTGTGCACAACTGAGAGACTAGGAAGGGGAAGCTGTATCTGTCACACTATAAAGAGCGCTGTGAACATATATGCCATTTCCATATGCTTCCACCATCACCGAGATAAAGTAGGAAAGCCATCCCAGACTCCATGATTCGGTGATCACAGTATCACATCCTATAATACTAAAGATTGATTTATTCCCACGGCTTCCTACACCGTGTCGTTCAGGCTTGGTACATAAATCATGGGAGGGATAATAAAGCTGGCGTAAAATGTTCTCACATTGTAGTGCTTACACAGATACATTTTTTCCTTGTGTTTCTTTATTGCCTTTTGTCACAGCGGCGTGTAGGTATAATGGAGTGCGGCTCACTGAATCGTGGGAATGCATGCTGCTTCCAAACAGCATATGGTGGCTCTGTTACAGTACTTGTAAGTGGTCTAGCTCATGTTTTATAAGTGTGAGATGAAGTGGTTGAAGGATTACCACTTCTTTCAGCAGCTGAGATCCCACTGTATGTCTGTGGCCAAATATAAACCACCGATTATTATATCTATTGTGTGCTTAAAAACAGAAAATCTTCTCGCCACACGCTGCTAAAGTCTCCAAAACAGTCCCCCATCCCCTCCCCCATCTGCTTCGCTGAAAACTGCCACAATCAAAACTGAGATGAGAGGCGGTCCTGCTGTGCACATTCAGCACAGAGTCCAGGTGGTGCATATCCCCACAGCGATTTGTGTGTTTCTACAAACTCTGTATACATCCTCAGCACTGAGAGTGAGAATGAGAGTGGTCCTTGAAGGAGAGCAGAGACAAGAAAAGACAAACA
Organism: Sebastes fasciatus; assembly: GCF_043250625.1. Classification (NCBI taxonomy): domain Eukaryota; kingdom Metazoa; phylum Chordata; class Actinopteri; order Perciformes; family Sebastidae; genus Sebastes; species Sebastes fasciatus. Next base: position 33,808,402 of record NC_133797.1, read on the forward strand.
AAGCATCGGTCTCGCTGCCCTGCCTCACTGTCACACACTGCCTGCACTCCCAGAACAAACAAGACTACTTAAAAACACCAGGCTTCATCTTCCCGCCTGAGCTCCTCTGGCCTCACGGTGCTGCATCCTGTCAAGCGTTAAAAAAAAAAAGAAAGCTGAATCCGGGCTCGTACGCTACAACTTCTGAAAGTAGTTACTGTGTTGTTACGTCCTTTAGGTCACGAGTTGTAACGCGGTAAGAAGAATGAGCTCACTCTGTCATCAAGTTAAATTGATGTAGACAACTTTTGGAGCGACCAATAAAAGGACGCTTCATCCCTCCACATTTCATCAATGTCAAGTGTGTAGTGAAGCAGTTATGGCAGAGTTGGACATTTTGACCTTTAAATGCAGCACTTCCATTAGGCTGATCACTGTCATTTATAAGCATAGCTGCATTTGGTAGCACACTTCATATCTGTCAGTCAAAGTGTAGGACTTTTAGGAATCTACTGAGTTTGTGGAGGTTTGAAACTTCTAACAATGACTCCCATTAGAACCTTCTTTTTTCTCATCATTTATACTGTCCAGTGAGGAATAAATTCTTCTGAACCTAAAACACTCACTTGCTAAAACAGTCAAGTGAATCAGAATCACACAATTAAAATTCTTTACACCCTGAAATGTACTGTGATTTTGGTACAAAGACTGTCATTACACAGTAGATAAAAGGGCTGGGACGATACACCTATCTCTCGATTCGATACTATCACGGTACTTGGGTGCCGATTCGATATATATTGCGATTTTACAAGAATTGCGATTTGATATTACAATTTATTGCATTTTTTGTTAACTTTTTTAACACTAGACCATGGGAAAAAGTTGAATCATACACTTCTAGGGACTTTTATTTTGGAAAATCTCTAAACTAATACAGTAAAAATGTTTGATATACAGCATGTATGTAGTCAGAGATATCCTGAAGTCATATCTATGAGTTATTTCCAGACATATACAATTTTTTCCAGCAACCCGAAAATCAAAGAATAAACACATTTCCCTCACAAATTAGTGGTATTTCCTTTTTAATTTATAAGGGACATGTAATGTTTTATACTTCTGGTGAATATAATCCAATCAATCTTATTTCCATATATGTATTTTGTATATACAGTTCCCTTTGTTAACACCTTATTTTGAAAATCAGATGTAGTCACACGTGTATACTTCCGCTAGCTCTCCCGTCAGCTTCGTTCTCTTTATACATCAATGATCAGCTCCATCGGGGCCGTTTGAATGCATTTAACATAAATATCAGTATATGGGTGCTCTAGAGTTGTAGCGTCGGTTGATTTGACCACGGAGATGCGAGTGACGGCCGGCTTGACCGAACGTTACCACAATACGATAACATTTCTTGTCCAGACAGAGTTAGTATGCAGCTTTGGCCATGCCTAGCTCTGCTTTTCCTTCAATGTGTGAAACCCAAAGTGTTTCCATTACTTTACTGGATGTGTAGTGTTTACCACTTTGGATTTAAAATGTGAGGGTGCAGATAAACTAAACATGAATCTGAATCATAACAGACACACATACTGCATTTGGTTTGTCAAAGGCCAAGAAAGCAAAACAAAACTTATTTTCAAGCTCCAAGTCAAACTTTTGGAGAAGATGCACCCAACATTTAAATGTTGCCTCCCTGCTGTGAAGCCTGAGGTCATTCTGCTATCTTCAGTACTGAAAGGCTTGTGACTCCTACTCACTTCTAATACGGATCCCAAAACAAAGAAGTTGGAAAAAGTACTGCAAAAGTTTCTTTTTCCACTTTCACTCGCAGGCCAGTGCCTCTCTTTAAGTGTGGAGAGATTTGGTAATAACCATCAGCTGTCAAAGTTGTCTGTCCCTTTTTCCTATTACAGCCCGGGGGGGTCTTATGAGGATCACAGGAGGGACGATATAGTTTTGTTTACCAGCGATGTCTCTCCCTCCCACTATTTCTGTCTCTCTCTCCCTCTGAGTGCACACAATTGGAGGCGTCTCAGCAGGGGGGCATTCCTCCTTTTCCAGGCTGAATGCACTTGCCACAGTAAACATCCTCTCGCCTGCTTCACCCTGGGATGAGCAGACAGACACAAATCACTGTGTCGATTCGACGGGGCGAGGAGGGAAAACAAAAAAGGGGAGTGAAGGACATGGATTATTTTTTTTTATTACAGCCCTCTCTGTATTTTTAACTCATTTTGCTACAAAGGGCTTAAATGACACACACCAGGGATGTCCTAAATACCTTCTTTTTTTTTTGGAAAAATATTGAGAAATATTTGAAGGTATTCGAAGCTTCGCAGCGCAATGCAGCAGGCTGACATGTTCTACTGTCTGTCTCCATCTCCCGCGTTTCAGTGCCCGGGACAGCGCCGCTGCCGCACTACGGTACACACACGCACCTCTACACACAATAAACAGCGACATCCATCTGAGAATAATTAATAGTAATTAATGTTGAATATGAAATGTAGGATTATTCCCTATTTCATGGTCTATTTTGGGATTTATATTATTATAACATATATATATATGTGTTATTACCATATATATATATATATATAGACATATATAGACATATATATATACATATATATTATATATTATATTATAATATATATATATATATATATATATATATATATAATATATATATATATATATTATAATGATATTATTCTCCAGGCATGGAAATTGATATTTTCATATTCAATTACTTTTCCAGGTTTTTCATGACCGTACAAACCCTAACACATTCTGAGATAATTTGATCATCTGTAAAGTAAGAGACAACATACTGCCAAGGTTTGGACCAGAGTTAAACATGATATCATAAAGCCAACCTATACGTTTTTATATTTGGTACTGTGTGCAAAACTAGTGTCCTGCATCAAGAGGAATTAATCTCATCATGTGGCACACATGTGGTTGAATCCAGCAGTTACTTGAAAAGAGGTAATTCTATTAAATATAAATCCTGATTTCTACATTTAAGGCCTTTTAATCCATACCTAAATGCCCTTTAAGACCTTGTGTTACTTCATGTTTTTCATGTTAACTCTTTATCAGCCTATATTAATAGTTTACAGTGGCTCACGTTGGTGAAGCTGCCCGTGACAAGAGTTTAAAATCTGCCCTTTAGATCATACATGCATGCTGGTGCTCAGCATTAATGATCCATATAACATCATGACTCCTAGAATTTTTCAGATCAAAACAGCATCTTCTACTTTGTTAATCACTACCTTTCCCTAAGAGCTTAGGAAAACACTGCTCTCTCTCTCTCTTATACATGTTATTAATGTTTTACTAAGTCGTGGTGGTGGATGAGGAACAAAGCTACATCCAAAGTCACTGCCATGTACATCAAACTTTTCCATTATAAATTAAATCCCTCTCATACGGTCTCTCCTGTGTTTTTGTGTTGCACACCCACTCCCCTACAACTTCCCCCAGGCTGTCTGTTGATGCAACGGAGCAGTTACCACTCAGTAAGCCTATACTGGTTGACTGTCATCCAGTGAGCCCAGAGGGAACCCTGCAGCCCTGGCTCACAACAGCCGTGAGTGACTGCGACAGCAAGGAAGCCTTCTGTCTGTGTACGTGCGTGACCACTTGTTGATCTTATATCCGTTTTAATATCCTTACATTTTGTCAGAAAATGTCGCAACTCCTATCACATGCCACTCTTATCGTGCATTTTACAGTTTGTGTAAATAAGACAGGAATGCTCGACTCCCCTGCGCTCCACATGACAGCTGAGGAATGCAGACAAGCCATCTGAAGTGCTGGATTGTAGGGCAGGTGAGTCAGGTGGGGACACTGCAGCCTGTGTGTAATCAGTAACCACATTGCACACACAAAACTACCACTCGTTCGACAAACAATAATAAAATGTTGAAACCGGGAGGCAAAGTGGTGTTTTTATTGTAGGGATGCACCGATACCGGATCGGATGTCGGGCCGATACTGATTCTAATAGCTGGATCGGGTATCGGTGACAATGGGGCTGATCTATTCAATTCAGTTCTATGTTTTTATACTACAGTATAGACTGGTATCTTAATTCCTGTTTCAGTTTTGACCAATTTATTGCTGCATTAAAAAATAATTCTTGTTAATTTTGAAGATTTTTTTACCAAGTTACTGGTGTACGACATATTATTTTATAGTAAATAATTCAGTAAAATGATATCTATATTTATTTGTCACATTTAGTTTTACAAAGTTAGGAAAGCGATGTTTAAGTCACGATGTTGCCTTACACATAAAACAATGATACCAGTCACTTCCTCACAGTGAGGCATACAGCTTATTAATGAAAAACACTGGTATCAGATCGGTACTCGGTATCGGCCAACACCCAAAGCCCAGGTATCGCTATCGGTATTGGGACTGAAAAAGTTGGATCATTGCATCACTATTTTACTGTTACTGCTTCACATGGAAACACCTGAAACACTCACACACAACCTGTGCGTCTTTATTCCCAGAAACGGGACACACACTGTTGCCCTTCAAACCACATTCAATCAAGTGCTCACCTGACATGTTCATTCAAATATTAGCTTTACCAATATAGACTGTGAAAGCTGGCAATACCTCTTACAAATCCCACAAAATCCTCTTGACATATGCCTGCTGTGCTGTTAGGCTGGCTGCTGAGTAGTAGCCAGGAGCACAGGATGCACAAAAGCTCTTATGACGGTGTTTTGAGGCAAATGTTTGGCGAGTAACTGGGGAGATTCCATGGGAAGAATGTGTATAAGTAATCTAACCTGAAGATAATGACATCTCTTTATTGCATGAGTGGCTCACAGGGGGGCCTCATGGGGCACACATTTCCTGTTGAACCCCCACTGACCCCCTCTTTCTCCCTCTCTCTGTGTGCAATGTGTGTGTGTCTTCTCCGAGTACCCATTGAGTGCAGAACACACAGCAACTCATGGCAGCTTAATTATATTTTGCCCAGAGACCTCCTCTATGTGCTAGATCTGGTCGCAGGTTTGCTGCGTGTCAATTAGTTTGTAATTTGACTTAAAAGGCCCTGTGATATTGGGTTTTATTGTGCTGTAGTAGAGCACATTCCCAGACAAATGTGCAGTTAATAAAATAATCACAAACCAATTGACCCACGGTTTAACTTGGGGGGGTTCGAGGCCCCTCGGGGTCATGGGGCCCTTGCATGCTTTGATCAGGTAGAAATGCTTTTAATCCACTTGGCTGAATAAACTGGAAAAAGTTCCCAAGAAAATAATATTGGAAATTTGTTAGAAAGACAAAATAAGCATCTCTCTATATAAAGTCATTGTAGTAATTTCCACATGCTTTTATCCACTTGGCTGAATAAACTGGAAAATGTCCAAGTAAAAACATTTACCAAAACATAACGTGTATTTGTGTAAATATAAGTTACCAAGAAAATAATATTGGAAATTTGTTAGAAAGACAAAATGAGCATCGCTCTCTATAAAGTAGTAATTTCTACAATATTAATACACTGAGTGTGAAAACATTTATCTGTGCAATATATCCTTGATGCAATATACACCTCAAGTGCAACTTTGTTGACATTTTATTTATTACATCTACTCTACCTATTTTACAAGTTCAATTACCTATGTTTACATTACATCTATTTTTATATTTTATACTTCTAGTGTAACACTTCTGTTTATATGTATTTATTAAATCCACTTTAACTATTTTATTTACTTTATAACTATGTGTGTTTTACCTGTTATATGTTTTATCTGCCTCGTCTTGTCAAGTATTTGTTTTTAAAGCACTGACCAGAAGTGGCAACTGTGAATCTCGTTGTATTTAATACAATAATGACAATAAAGCTTTCTATTCTATTCTACAATGGCATGTCTGGAAGGAAAGAACCATCACTTTCAACTACTTTCCACTGAAGTAAATAGACATTAAGACACACAAATAAACAAAAACAACACAACAAACCAGTGGTAGTGATAGATAGTGGCATCATATGAAACTAGAAAACTTAAAAGGACTCCATTATACCAATCATGTCATGTTAGCGTGTCAGGAAGGAGGCTAAACAACACTCTAAAGTTGGGCTAAACTTTGGTGGGGGAAAAACTGGCATGGCCATTTGTCAAGGTGTCCCTTTGACCTCTGACCTCAAGATATGTGACTGAAAATGTGTTCTATGGGAACCCACGAGTCTCCTCTTTACAGACATGCCCACTTGATAATAATCCTATGCAGTATAGGGGAAAACATGCAGTTTTTTAAATACATTATACATGGGAACTTGGGATCCTAGCACCATTTTTGCATCTTAACAATACAATAGGTGTTTCATTTTGGCCCGTGGCCCTCCATTGAGTTCCAGTTTTGGCCCTCCAAGGGAAAAGTTTGGGCACTCTTGACTTAAGACATACAAGTAAACAAACACAACACAACAAACCAGTGGCAACCTCCTAGTGGAGCACCCAGTGGCCTCTCTGTGTCCTCACCTTGAACTCCACAGACAGCTGTGGAGTGTACTCCAGCGTCCACAGCCCTCGGACCAGAGACGCCAGCTGCTCGGTCACCTCTCCTCTGTTGCTCTGCTGGTCCTCCTCACCTCCTCTCACCTCTCCGTTCATCACCAGCCTCCTCCTGCTGCTGCTGCACAGGTCCGACTTGTACTGCTCCAAACCGAGGTACTCAGCCAGCAGGTCTGTGTTGCTGAGGCACTGAACCACGGCGTTCATGAAACAGGTGTTTCCGTGGTTCTTCAGTCCCAGCACTCCGGGCGTCTTGTCTCCGTAGCACCACGACAGCCTGTCTTTCACCGAGCCACCTCCACTGTGAGAAAAAGACACCGTGGAGCTCTTCTTCACGGCCACCTGCTCGTCTTTGAACCCCCCCTTTGAAGCGCTTTGCGCGAATCCGCCGTCGTCGTCCTCCGCGTCCGTCTGCGGCTCCTCCGCGTCGCCAAAGTGCGCCAAAGTGCCCAAAGTTTTCAGGATCCTTCCCATGAAATTCCCAAAAGAGCGCAGCGATTTCCTCCTCATGAACCTCCCGGTTTTGTATTTCTTCTTCTCTTTGCGCTTCGTCGGTTTTTTGGCTTTCATGGCATTTCTTACCTTATTGTTTTCCTTGCTGCGGGTATCCATGGCTCTATATAACGTTTTAACAAGAGAGGAAATGAAACCGGCTGTGTGGAGTCGCACCTGTCTGCCAGGCTGTCTACCTCCTTCTCCTCTTCCTCCTCCTTTTCTCTCCACAAACCTTCACCACTCGGTGCCAATAATAAGGCACATTGTTGCTGATATTATTCCCTTGACATCCTGGTAATTCCCAGTACGATGTGGTCACCAGTCCGCGCGTTTTGCTGAGAGACGCTCTCTCCAGGAACTCTACTGTACTAGAGATGAGACGCTTCTCCTCTCTCTCCACACACACACACACACACAGCAGGTTCAATTACACTTCCTCATCGATGGCTCTGAGCTCTGGATCTCACGCTATTCCCTCTGTCCTCCTGTCCTCCCTCCTCTCCTGTCAATTGACAAGTTTCTATTTGGAGGATCCTGTCTAATGCCCGCCCCCTCAGACTGTGAATTTAATTTACCTGGATCACAATAGAAAGGTCCATGAGTGATTCTATAATTAGGGGTACATGTCATGTCCATTGGCTGTATTTACCAATTTTACTAAATATTCACTTCAAGCAATAGTCAATTTTATATCAGGGCACATTTATCTTTCATTTAATACAAAAAAAGTCAACAGGTCCCATCGTTTATTTTGCAGAAAATGCATATTCTATACTGGAATTTGCTGTTTAGGATACAATGAGCAGCAGCAAAGTCCTTTTCACACACACAGTCTCACACACTGTTGCTGGACTGGCAAAGGAGCACAAACATGTCTTACTTGTTACACAAGGAACAAGGAAGTTGTTGTGTCATTAATAGGTGTCAAGCACTGTAGCCTTAAACTGCCCCCTGTAGGACCAATTACAACATCACCTGATTTAACATCTTCAGAGGGTGATCCTACAATAGGTGCATGAATCTGTAAACTTCAACCTGACTCTATTTCCAACCTCAAGCCTAAAACGAAGACAAATCAGCTACTGAGAGCCTTTTAGTGGTGCATTATCATCAGAGGATGGACTCATTAAATACAGTAAAACTTCTTATTGACCACCTATAAAGTAGTTCCCAATGTATCCACATGCATGAATTGTAGGCTCCTGTGTCTTGGTGTAACAGGATTATGCTGCTGTTCGTAGTAGGGCTGTCAATTGACAAGTTTCTATTCGAAGGATCCTGTTAAATGCCCGCCCCTCAGACAGGAATTTAATTTACCTGGATCACAATAGAAAAGGTCCATACAATGAGCAACAGCAAAGTCCTTTTCACACACAGTCTCTCACACTGTTGCTGGACTGGCAAGGTGCACAAACATGTCTTACTTGTTACACAAGGGAACAAGGAAGTCGTTGTCTTTAATAGGTGTCAAGCACTGTAGCCCTAAACTGCCCCCTGTAGGACCAATTACAACATCATCTGATTTAACATCTTCAGACAGAGGGTGACAAAGAAGACACCGCTGGATGATCCTACAATAGGTGCATGAATCTGTAAACTTCAACCTGACCCTATTTCCAACCTCGAAGACAAATCAGCTACTGAGAGCCTTTTAGTGGTGCATTATCATCAGAGGATGGACTCATTAAATACAGTAAAACTTCTTATTGACCACCTATAAAGTAGTTCCCAATGTATCCACATGCATGAATTGTAGGCTCCTGTGTATTGGGGTAACAGGATTATGCTGCTGTACGTAGTAAGGCTGCGTATTGGCAAGAATCTGGCGATACGATACATATCATGATACAGGGATAACCAGAAATACACCATTTTAGAACGGCAAAAATAACACATTTGTACTGCATGCTAAATGTTTTTTTGCCCCAAACTGCATGTGATTATTATAAAGTGGGCATGTCTGTAAAGGGGAGACTCGTGGGTACCCATAGAACCCATTTTCATTCACATATCTTGAGGTCAGAGGTCAAGGAACCCCGGTAAAAATGGCCATGCCAGTTTTTCCTCACCAAAATTTTGCGCAACTTTGGAGCGTTATTTAGCCTCCTTCCCGACAAGGTAGTATAACAGGCTTGGTACCAATGGATTCATTAGGTTTTTTAGTTTCATATAACTTCACTCTAACTCTAAAATGCAGCCCACTATAACCTTTGAAATACAGAATAGTGGCCGGGTCCGCCGGTGGGCCATCTTTAAGAGGTTAATTAAAAATGTTTTTGAGAATTGATACAGTATCACAAAACATAATATCACAATACTCATGTATATCATATTTTCTGACACCCCTAGTACATAGTATTTTTTCTATTTCTGCTAAAAAAAGACTATCCACAGATGTGTACAAGCATGTACGTTTGCTTCATGTTGCTATTGAAACACCTTATCTATAACAGCAGCATTTACAGACACATATAGAGCCTCCTATAAATAGCCTGGCTGCTGCCTTCACACACATTAATGCAGCTGCTGCTACTGTACAACCTGGAAGCTCCTTAAAGTAAGTGAAATGGATGTTACAGAACCATTCGGCCGGAGTCGGACGCGTTACGTGCAGATCTGATTTTCAACGGGGATCCAGCGTCTTTTGTGCTATATTCAGATTCTAATCATCTGAAGCTTAATTTCACAGCTCACCAGTACTAAAGATTGAATTTAGTGGGCCAGATGTGCTGATTTATTGAAATAGATAGCCCGGGCCCCATCCAATATTATAATATAATATATTTTCCCTGATGCTTTTATTCCGGCATCGTTAGGACACATGGTGCATCGTTGTAACAAATAACCGAAATATATTTCTTTACAGAAAATGACCCACAATCGTCCTCTCTTCATAAGCAGGGAGGAAGACAGAGATGCCCTTTTTTCTTCTTTTTTTTACTGATCCAGGGATGTTTTTGCTGACTGCAGGTTTGCCATTTTACTTTTTTTGGGGAAGCAAGGGTGAGTTGTGAATTATTTAGATTAGCCATTTTGAACAATAGTGAGGAGAGTGGGTTCGGATCAGAGACAGTCAGAAAGGCTTTCTGCTGTGTCTTAACCCGAATCCTTCAGGGAATCGCTGTTGATAGATTAGCTGACGGCGGCCGTGTGCTTAAGCAGCCAAGAATCTGGGCCTCGTCCTTGTCTTTACTTGCCTGGGTCCAGACCTTGGAATCCACCCACTCCACTGAACTGACAACCGGAGTGGCAATATCTCTATATATATGGTTTATATACTGTATACAGCATATGTTATAAGGTGTATTATTTATTTGCTTGCTGTGTTCTGCCCCTTATATTTATTGCAGCATCCCTGTTTTTACTGTGGTTGTTTTACTATTAATGTTTATAATTGTATGTGCTTGCTGTGTGCTAATTGTAAAGTGTATTGGGACCATGCTGCATGGTGATTCTGCACTTCAAATAAAAGTGATTGATAGATTGAAAGTCTCTACAGTACAGGGACAGAAGAATCATATCTGAGTAAATGTAACATACTGTATAATATAGCCTTGTATTTACGGCAATCTGTAGAACGGCATTGATTCCGTTCTGGAGAAGTCTAAAGAAGCATAATGCAGACACTTTGATGTGAAGAATAAGTTCTTGTGCCTTGAAGTGTAATTTTAAATTCATGTAAAGTGTCGCTCTGTGAATTCCCACCTATATTCAGCTCCTGTGGGGGATTACCACTTAAGTGACTATACACTGCTCAGGAAGTGTAATCTTTTTCACTTCTTTATGCAGGATATATAATCCTTTCTCTACTGGAAAAGGAAACAACCTAACAAAGTTATTGATGCTTAACAAAATCACATTTATTTCCTTTGGTCTGAACCTATTCTGCAATTTTTAATACAAGATTGTTGGACTCTCATAGGAATATTTGCTAAAAGGAAAGACTAAAGGAGAATATCTTGAGGATGAGTGTGGTGTTACTGGATTAAAAGGTTCGGTTGCTTCTACATGTAGAGTCCAGCACTCCACTTATCACATTAAGAGGAAGAGGGGTGAGGGAACTTCCATCGGAGAATGGCTCCATCGGCGCTGGTGCTGATTAAGGTGCGGTTGTTGGAGCAGACCTTGACGCAGGTGATGCTGCCGCTGTGAGCGATTCCTATGTGGGTTACTGCACCTTCCATGTAGTCCCACACCTTCACCAGTTTGTCATCTCCACCTGTCATGAACAGGTGAAAAACATGTCAGTAACCTGAGAGAAGTTTGAGCGGAGCATGCATTGTAGTGTCAGAAGAGATGAAAACGAAGGCTCCAACGAAGAGATGAGAACACACTCGACTATATTTGAGAGTAAAAAACACAAAAATAACACAAGAATGCCAGGATCAACACAATGCGCAATGCAAGGGTAAAATGATGACTATCTGTATATATTGAGTGCTCATGTACCCAAGAGATTTAGATTTAGATTTTTGCAGATTTAGACTCATTTATTGTCGGTTGAATTATATATTGAAAGGAAAATCACAAAAAAAAGGAGCACAGCAGCAACAATAGAACAAGCAGCAGACGTGTGATGGACCGTACCTGTCACAAAGTGTTTGCCGTCCTCTGAGATGTGCATGCCATTGATGGCCCCAGACTGCGATCCCTCTAGTTCTCTGATGGCAGATCCGTCATACACGTCCCAGTAGGCAACCTGAGAAAGAAGTTAACACATTTACACCATCATCGGCATTGTTTATGGAAGACTCAGTGTCCAAGAGGGAGGGAGAGTGAGCAAGTATTGTACAAGAAGGCAATCCAGGCACTCCAAAAAACGAAAACAAGCGGCAACGAGGAAGGAAATTTAATAAAAAGCCTTTATTGTAGTGGCTAAATCATTAAAAAAGCCAATATGTTTCGACCACAGTAGGTCTTTGTTGAATGCCCTGACGAAGACCTACAGTGGTTGAAACATGTTGGCTTTTTTAATGATTTAGCCACTACAATAAAGGCTTTTTAATATACAGTATTTCCTTCCTCGTTGCTGCTTGTTTTAGTTTTTTGGAGTGCCTGGATTGCCTTCCTGTCCATCCTGATTTTTTCCCCCATTTTCCAAGAGCACACGACACGTTTTGCCTTTACGGTTGAATACAGAGCAACCAGTTCTCTCTCTTTCCAAGTATATTATACACTTATATTGTGGAGTCTCTTTTCTTTCAAGCGGGCATTATAAATAACACATAACCTTCTGATCTTGTTGCTGCAGTTGTTGCTGACAGACTTTTGGCTCACTATACAGATGATGCAGGTGACAGCATCTCTTTGCAGATGTGCTAGTCTTCCGTTACGTCACCATATACAGAATTATTTCCTATTATGGTAATATGCAATATGTGACCTCGGACCACCTTTACTGCTTTATTATTTGTACTCTGTATGGAAATGAGTAGGTCTATGGTGAGATTCTATCAACCACACGCATACACACACACACCAATTGAAACCATGTTTGCTGATCTAAATGAGATTTAATCATCCCTCGAGCTTTATAGCTGTCAAAGTATCAAGTCTCACAACAGGCAATTGTTAGCCGAAGTTATTTATAGCGCAGGCGGCAGAAACATCACAGTACCACGCGACAACAAGGGTTCTTTTCTTGTTATTTATATGGCCAGTTAAGCACCGTAAATGAAGGGCCGGATGGATTTGATCATTAAAAAATCAGTCTTCTGAGTCGTCCTGTATGAATGAGTTTCTAATAGAAGATTTAGTGGCTCACCTTCGTGCTGATCTCAGTCCCTATGCGTGTTTAAAAGTCCAGGAGCCATTTCAAAGTTAGTAAGGCTGAACGGATCGCACTTCAAAGTCAATCAAGTGTTAAAAGCACTACACATCAAATATAAAGATCTAATTACTGAAAAACTGCATGCATCCTGACTGTAATGCTACACAGAAGTTCACTACTTGACTAAATTAAATTAAATCCTACGCAGCGTTACACAGGTTAGCTGGAAAGTTCAGCTGCACGGAATAAGTCCAACATTTATAAGAATAGCCTCTGAGATAGGATTTCATTTCTCTGCACAAGACCATGCCTGTAATGCATTATAGGAGGGGAAATGTAATCTCACACAGACATATCAAATACTGTTGGTTATTATGGAATGAAAGAGGAACAAAAGGCTCGGGAAAAAAAAAGAAGAATCTTATTTATAGTTTCAGAACTGCAGAGTGATTCTCAAAGCAATAAGCTGCCCTTACAAGCCACAGGAACATTTCTGTGGGGGCCTGCCAAGCACAGTGCAGGATTTCTCTGCTACAGATTGCTGATATTAATATTCCTACAGAATAACTAACAAAACATAATTAAGGAAAACACAGCCACAACCGGAGTGGAAAATGGTTCATTATAAACTCCAAATACAAAGTTCTGAAATGCATCCTTATTTAACTCGGTATCACATCACAGTGTAAGGCTTACAGCTGTGCAGAATATGTAAATTCATTCAGCTGAGGTGTTTCTAATGTAACATGAGAGCAACATCTTAGCAAACAAAGCAGTACCTCTGAAAATACCGCTAATGAGAGATCAAAATAATATTAATATGTACAACTTTCTGTATACTGTATGACCAAAGTTACTGTAACACTCCTTTATCTCCCTCATGTCATCTTCCTCCTTGCCACAGTCACGACCTCTCCTTCACTTCATTATCTCATTTCAGCAGCTTATTAGAGGCTCCCACCTGTGTGAGTTGTCTTGGCCCATCTGTGCTCCCTCCACCTCAGCCTGGGAAACTGGCCCATAGCCACAACGTGGACCACCAAGAAATTAATTACATGCAGCAAGCGAGGGCAAGTCTGAAATGCCAGGCCTACTATTGATAACGCTCAAGGTGAGCGTTACCAATAGTAACCAGGAAAGACCCAACTTCACAACCAGAGTACAGTCGCCTCAGCTACAGACAAGATTAGCATCATTAAACCTGCAGTAGGCAGAATGTTTGTGGCATCACTGGGCAAAAATTCAATAATAACACCGGAAGACACAGAGGCACATGATTTTTTTTATAATTCACCTGTCTCATGCACTATACTGTCTGTTAGTTTTATAGAAATGACTTTTTTAAATCATATTTTACTCCAATTCTACCTACTGCAGCTTTAAGTCCTTATGCCAATGGATCCTTTAAAATATGCATTCAAAATGAGCCACACAAAATGATAATGTATTGTAGGTTATTTTGTTAATAACATGTTATTCATTCTCAACTAATTGCTTCTTTATGTATCTCAAGTCTTTCAAGAACGTTATCGATTGGACACAAATGATGCCTCATAGTAACATCATGTAAAAGCGACATTCCCAGTTCATATTGTGCTGCAAGAGTACTATTGCATTTGAATTATGTCAGTCGTCAAGGCTACATCCTCCCATTAGCAAAACACAGCAACATTAACTGGACACAATACAATAATAAACCTGCTTTCAACTAGAGATAGCACCATATTGTCTCCACTAAATGCAGCATCAAAACATGCCTCATCAATACAACCTCTCCTTGACCCTCCGCTCCCCTTGTCTATTTTTCCTCTTGGCCAATGTCTTACTCTTCATACCTTCTCTCGGTTCTATTGGTTGTCCTTTCTGTGATTTTTCTCATAGAGGCATGCTGGGATGTGATGAAGGGTTGGAGTGAGGAGAGGAGAGAGAGCAGAGCGTTGCTATTTGTTCTCCCAGACAGAGCGCCTGTGTCCTGGGACGAGCAGATGGTGGATCTGGCTGGCACTTGGGCGGCACAGGCACATCCGCAGGAAGGCACGAACGCCACAGCGCTCCCCTCTCTCATCCCTCCCCTTCCCTGAATCCCTCCTTCTCACTCTCTCTCTCTCTCTGCTCACTCAGCACATCCACAGCGCTGTGTTAATCAGCACAACTTGTCCTCACCTCTCAGCATGCAGGGGAGGCAACAACACGGGTCTAGTGCGCAGCCGGGTTCAAGGGGTGTGGATGAAGTGCACAATCAAGGGAAGGAGCATTTCATTCTGCCACTGTGAACTCCTGACCTTATGTAAATAAGTGGTGGCGAGTTAATCAAAATGACTCAGAGTGTTTTTGTCACAGTGACGAGCAGCCAACACAACAGCTTAATTATGTTCAGCTGAGAAACAAATAGCAAGCTTTTCAAACTAATCTATGGACATGCAAGTGTGTGTGTCTTCACTGTGCTCCTCTCTGCTGATCTTACCACAGCGGCAGGCTTTTCTCTCATGCACACAGAGTGGAGATTATAATGACAATAACAGCATAATGAGACATCTAGATTATGGCTGTGTGAGTGCCAGTCTCTTTGTACCCCGAGGGATTTTCAATCATTACAATCATTAAAAAAAATTTCCCATGAGGCATGACTGCTGAGTTGGGAATTCTTTGCTAACCCACTCTTACAGGCCAGTGCATAAAACCAACCAAAACAAATCGTATCATACAGATACATGGACAGATTTCTGAGAGACCACAGTGATGGGATATACTGATTGGGATGGAAATTAAGGAAATAGTAATAAAAAACTGCCTTCTGGAATTGCCTTCAAATGTATCCTGTGTACTGTTGCAGAATGTAACTAAGTACTTTTACTCAAGCACTGTACTTCTGTACCAATTAGAGGTACTTATACTTTACTTCAGTATTTCCATTTTATGCAACTTTATACTCTACTACATCTCAATTTTGACTCCGCTACGTTTGTCTGACAGCTCAAGTTATTTTACAGATTGCAATTTTTCATACCCTTTCTGTTCACTGAAGAACATGTACTGTATATCCAAAGTTGGTGATATTGAATTTGAATATTTCTGATAAACTGAAGAAAAACTTTATAAGTTGAGAAAATTCTCCAACTTCTCAAACTAAATTAACTATTTAAAATGATATGTTGCTGAAATACTTTTACTGAAGTAAGGTTTTGAGTGCAGGACTCTAAAACTTGGAGTGGAGTATGTTCAAGACTTCGTAAGTGGAAAGTTTCTGAAAGCTCTGAGTTCAAGTTTTGTGAGTTGTCAGTTGTGATTTTGTAATAAGTCTGAGGAAAATGTTAATATTCCCGACGGCCTCATATTTTTCCTCTGTCATTATGCCTTTGCATTTACTGCATTACCCACTTGCTAGATTGCTAAATTGTTAGCCTCTGTGGCTTCTAGACACCGACAATAACGTTAATATTGCCGTTGCTTAGCAGCGATGTTCTCACAACTTTACCACTTGTACGCCAAGAATATTGTGTACACGACTTCCCATGATGTAAACACAAGCTCACAAGTTTCATTTGAAGGCACCATTAGTATGCAGGATTTAGTGGCATCTAGCGGTGTGGTTGCAGATTGCAACCAACTGAATACCCCTCCACTCACTCCTCCCTTTCCAAGCGTGTCAGAGAACTACGGTGGCCTTTAGGTAACGTAAAAACACCAAAGGCCCTCGCTAGAGCCAGTGTTTGGTTTGTCCGATACCACAACAATTCTTAGTTTCAGGTGATTATAATGAAAACATTTCTGCTAATAGATCCCCCCCAAAATCCTACACACTGGACCTTTAAGTAAAGGATCTGAATACTTCCACCACTGACGGTCCCAAAACACACCTTTCTGTCACTGCCACTGGTAATGATCTGGTACTCCTCTGGGTGGTAGCACACCGTCCGGAACAGGGTGTTGGCAAGCACCATTTGAAGACTCACAAACCGCCTACAGCAGGAAATGCAGAAGATGGAGCAGAAGATGAAAAAAGAGAGAGAGGAGAGAGAAGGCTGACTTTCACCAGTATAGCAGTGGTTTAGAAAAATCACATGTGGTGAAAGTGCTCTCACATCAGGAGCTGCCAAATGCACTTTAATGTGATAAAAACACATTTCATTTTCCAGGCAAACAACTAAACACAAGCCGCGATTCAATATTTGAATCGATTCAAAGCCCTAATAGTTACACGTACAAAAAACTGTTAACAATTGTGCAGGCTGCAGAACTTCCTCTGTGGACACAAACATGATGTATGTGGCTGGACAGGGTGCCAATCTAGATTTATTAAGGCTCTTGTCTGACCAATATTCTTTTCAACATCAGCTTGTTAGTAATAATACAAAAAAAGGGAATCTATGCTACTCTTGATGCATACAGTCTGGAAGCCTTTAATCCACACAGACTTGTTCATTGAAGAGGATAGACGGTGAAAAAACACGACCACCGTCGGAGTTTTTAAAGGTTTTATTCTCCTCACGGGAGAAGCCCCACAGATTAAAGGATTTTAAGATTTCTTCATAAAGAATGCACAGGATTTCTTTTTATTCCTACTGTACCAGCCAGACACCGATGAACAGCTTCAGCATTTCTCTCTCATTGCAACACAGACCTGAAAGCAGCACTCTCTATTTTCTGTCATTTTCTCTTTGGTGGCTATGTATATCAATAACAATTATGTATAGTATTTTTTTATTTTTTAACTGGATAATGTGATTACACACCTTTCCACTTGTTTTTTCAACTAGACTGCTTTAAGCAAAATAGACCTAGTTGATTTTCAGGAATCCACAAGTTTGTGGGGTAAAAATGAGAATAAATCCATTACGATTTTTACTACTAAAAGCAAAATGTTAGTATTTTATGCACTAACTATACAAGAACAAAGGTATAAAGAGGATACATACTGTATATGTGAGATGTGTGTGTTGTTCTTGTGTGTGGGTGTGCAGGCTACTCACACTATGTCCCAGATGATGCAGGCGCCATCAGCGCCGGCAGTGAGACACTCTTTGTCGTCACCCTTGATTTTGATACAAGTGACGGTGGCTTTGTGCTCTTTCATGGTCCCGAGCAGCCGATGGCTATGTGGCAGCAGCTCCCAGACATTGACCTGCAACAGGTAAACCCAAACTCATTCAACCTCACAGTAGATCCCTTTTTTTCATCAGACATGACACTTGATTAAAATACTCTCTCGACTTTGTTTCAATGATTTGTGATGCAGTTGCACAACTATGCATACAAAGATCAATGCTTTGAAAAAAGGTCTTCAACAGTATGCCTTTTTTTTCTCTTTAAATCTACCAAACGGTAATCATACTGTATGCCACAGTGCTCAAACACATAAAATGTTGAATTGTATTTGCAGGGTGTGTACAGTATAGAGTGCTGTAGGAATGAGGCCTTAAAACCTGGAAATGAGTTAGCATTTTAGCACTTCTGGCTCACTCGTCTCGAAGTCAATGGGTATTTTGAATGAGTTTTTAGTTAGATGCCTGAAATAAGGTCTGTGGTCAAGACAAGCTTGAGAGATTTTAATCGTTTGTTCTACAGCATAAAATACGTCTGTAAATATCCCACTTGTGAATTTTGAAGCTTTTATGGCTAAATGAGACAAAACATCCTCACGACAAACTCTAGTCCGTCTCTAGGTTAGTGGTGGTGAAGTAAAGTCATGTGACCGTGGTGTAGTTCGTTTATAGCTGTGTAACATTATCTTTTTGCTTCTGGTGATTGCATTTATGCCTAAAAAATCCTATAAGTGGTGTTAATTTGTAGAGATTATCTTTCTGAACAAAACGTGTAAGTATCATAAACATGTGTTTGCCACAGAGCTTATTTTCTGCAATAGTCCAAAACCCTTTTTATTGAGTGAACCCAAGGTGATGCTTACTTCCTGGTTGGCCTACAAAAATACATCATCCCTGCAGCAGTCTATAGTCTTGGATCTGTATAATGGATGTCTAATGGCCATGTGACCATTTGCATGCAAGCATCTTAACTTAAATGCTCCTCAATAATTCACAGCTTCCCATTTTCTAACAGACTTTTTTTTCTAACAGATTTAAATTTGAAGACTTCTCTTCGGATGAACACATTTCTACCCTTAAATCAGTTTCATCAGATTGAGGAGGAATCCCACAATAAATAACAGGAATGCACAAACAGCTCCTTTAGAGAAGTCTAGACATAGCTGTGGCACCTGCAAAAAACTAAGCTGCAAAATCATTTAATTTTTAAGCATATGGCTTCTTAATTAAAAACATGTGTACAGAAAACGGTGCGTTGTGCAACCACCTGTTGTTCATTTACTACACATGGTGTCTGCTAGCAGACAGTTGCTGCCAGGAGGAATTAGTGGGCACTGCAATTCTAAAATGCAACATGATCGCGGTGCTTGTGGAGAATTTCAATGTGTTGCCTTGGGTTTTCATCACACTGAACATTATAGTATTTTTTTAAACAATTCTTTGTTAGAGGTTTGTCACTGTTATGTCTACTGACCTGCCCCTCTCCACCTCCACTGACGATCCTCTTGCAGTCTCTGGTGCCAGCGATGGCTGTCACACCCATTTTGTGTGCATTGTGAATGATGAGCATGAGCCGGCCACTTTCTGGCCCAAACACGCGAATCTTACCATCGTTCCATGCTAGAAGAGAGTGAAATGAATTTTGAACATCAAGAAGATTCATTTGATTCAGTGTGTGTGGAGGAAAAAGTGTTGCAGGTGTTGAGGAACGGATATAATTATAACTGAACTATAGCTCATACTAAGAAACAAAAAGTGAATATTCTCTGTAGTAATAAGCTCCAATGTCCTGGTTCCCACCACTGATGATGCTATGTCCGTCCAACATGAAGTCCAGGGAATTGCAGGTCATGTTTGGTACGGTGATGCGCAGCAGCTCTTTGGGCTTGTCTATGTGCCACAGCCTGATGTCCTCCTCAGAGCAGGTTGCAAATAATACGGATGTTCCACTAAAAAAACAACAACAAAAAGAGGAATATGTGGAATTATAGTTGAGTGAATGTGGGTATGACCATCTGTTATGAAATAGTGCTAATTGAGTTAAAGGCATACCGGTATTAACCTTAGGTTTAACCAAGTATCCATATGATTATGACACGATGAAGTTGGATTCATTAACCAGGTGTTTATACCTGAAACCAATACTGTTTTTCCAAACTCAAACCGACATGAATGAGGCAAGCGTATGTCACCCTCTAGTGAGCACAATGTTGTACTGAAGTTGTGCATTATGAGAGATTAATGGGGTTTAAGCTGACATACAACTATTCACACTAGAGGTTTAGGAATAATCACATGTACTTGTTGCACTAATGGATGACACAGAGCATACTATTTGTCTTGTATTTGTAATACTTTTGGTACAAGAGGAAATCTGTGATTGTGAAGAGCACAGGGAGCATACCAGGCGTTATAATATGCTGACTCGCTGATGGAAATACAACTGTTGTTATTGAAATGGTGACACCAAGTGAAGGTGAGCAACACTTTATGGTGTGCTGTTGCCTGCTTGTAAGTACCGCCTTAGTCTTGTGTCAAGCTTTGGAAAACACCGGGAAGCACTATTGTTTTTGTTGGATGAATGTGACAACTAGGGCTGGAAATCAATTAAAATATTCAATTGCGATTAATTGCATGATTGTCCAAATTTATCGCACATTTTTTATCTGTTCAAAATGTACCTTAAAGGGAGATTTGTCAAGTATTTAATACTATTATCAACATAGGAGTGGGCAAATATGCTTGCTTTATGCAAATGTATGTATATATTTATTATTGGAAATCAATTAACAACACAAAACAATGACAAATATAGTCCAGAAACCCTCACAGGTACTGCATTTAGCATAAAAAAAGATGCTCAAATCATAACATTGGCAAACTGCAGCCCAACAGGCAACAACAGCTGTCAGTTTGTCAGTTTGCTGACTTGACCATGACTTGCCCCAAACTGCACGTGATTATCATAAAGTGGGCATGTCTGTAAAGGGGAGACTCGTGGGTACCCATAGAACCCATTTTCATTCACATATCTTGAGGTCAGAGGTCAAGGGACCCCTTTGAAAATGGCCATGCCAGTTTTTCCTTGCCAAACTTTAGCATAAGTTTGGAGCGTTATTTAGCCTCCTTCTTGGGTTTTCTAGTTTCATATGATACCAGTATTTTTACTCTAGCTTTAAAACTGAGCCCAATACAACCTAAAAAATGCAATTTACATTAATGCATTAAAGAAATTAGTGGCGTTAAAACAAATTAACATCAACCCATTATTATCGCGTTAACTTTGATAGCCATAGTGACAGACAAATTATTTAAATCCTTACTAATACAACCTCAAACAGTCTGAAAAGACAGCTGCCCCAACACTGTTTCATACGTGTGTTTCTCAGTTTCTTGTTTATTTGAAATTAACAGAATATTATTCTCCAAAATGTAGTCATAAACGTGACTGCTTTTAAACAGTGCATCATAAATACCTCTATCTTGTCACGCTGTTAGGACAGAGGGATTCTTTTGTAGCATGATGGAGTTGTATTTCTCTGAAATTCATTTAGGATATACAGTATATTTCTTGCCAAATTCAAAAACTGTAAAAGGCCTTTTGCCATGTTATTCTCTCTGGTGGGACTTTGACTCTTTCTCCCTGAACTGTCTGTGTGTGCCACTTACAAAGGTATGGCTACGTCCTTGACAGCACTGCTGTGGCTGGTGGAAATGAGCTCAGCTTGGAAGTTGTCGTAACTGAAGCGGTACATCTGAGCGGCCTCCGTCCCAACATAGAACTGCTGGCCCTCTCCTCTTATAGCAATGGAGGTCACCCCCTTCTCCAGCTGGACACTCCTAATGTGGGAGAAGAGGGAAAAAGAGCTGATAATGAGCATTGTAAAATAAACACAGTAAAACTCTTTACATTATAGAGGTACCCTAGATCAGTGATGTTTTAACTGCGTACTGTTCTAATGCTGTGAACCTTACACACCATGTATTATTACAAAATGTAAGTATTGTTTAATGGGGGTGATTCAAATGACACAGTTGTTGGACTCACTTAAGAGATTTGAAGTTAGTCCTGGAACACAGATTGAAGGTGCCAGATCCAGAGCCTACAAGCAGGTCCCCAGACCTCAGTATCCTTAGGACATTGACACCCTGCACAGAAAAGGCATGAGCACTGAGATAGTCAAATTCCTAGTTCTTTGATACTGGTTAAACATATAGCTAGAAAGACCTGGTGAATATTGCAGAGCTGCCTGCATTAGTTCCAGGAAGTATAAGCTGAAAGCCCCCACACTTGAAAAATAGAATACTTGGGATACTAGTAGGAAAGGAACATACCCACAAACAGGAATGACAAGAAAGTACATAACGATAAAAGAAATAAGTCGCAGATCAAATGAAATACATGACATTACAGGAGCCCTTGCATTTATTTCCAGAGTAGCATTCCATCAGGAACACAGTTCAATCAGCTCTTTAAACGCAGCAGGAGTCCTGTCTATTAGGCAGAAAGCGGCTGAAATAACCTTCACAGAGACAAATTAGCGCCGACCTACCAGGCTGTATTTAGCTTTAACTGGACCACAGTCACTCAGAAGCCGCGACTTCAGGTTGATTTTCATTATGTCTCCACTGGTGGTGCCACAGAAAATGAATTCATCGTCCTCTTGGATCTGTGTAATGACATAAACAAGTCAACACTATCTAACATCACTGTGTCTGGTGTACCATGCATATTTGGACAATTGAAAATCACAGAATACCATATTAAATTGCTTGCCATGTTCATAGATTGTTTGCTCCCCAAATGCATCTACTGCCCCTGAGCCACCAATCATTTACTGACTTGTGGCAATAGCAGGGCTGTCAATCGTTTAAAATATTTAATCGCGATTAATTGCATGATTGTCCATGATTAATCGTGATTAATCGCAAATGAATCACACATTTTGGATCTGTTCAAAATGTACCTTAAAGGGAGATTTGTCAAGTATTTAATACTCTTATCAACATGGGAGTGGGCAAATATGTTTGCTTTGTGCAAATGCATGTATATATTTATTACTGGAAATCAATTAACAACACAAAACACTGACAAATATGGAGACTCGTGGGTACCCATACAACCAATTTTCATTCACATATCTTGAGGTCAAAGGTCAAGGGACCCCTTTGAAAATGGCCACGCCAGTTTTTCCTTGCAAAAATTTAGAGCAAGTTTGGAACGTTATTTAGACTCCTTCCCGACTTGCTAGTATGACATGGTTGGTACCAATGGATTCCTTAGGTTTTTATAGTTTCATGTGAGCCCTGTACAATCTCTGGAAGATTGATTGCGTTAATGCGTTTAATAAATTAGTGGCGTTAAAAGAAATTTGCATTAACGTGTTATTATCGCGTTAACTTTGACAGCACTAGGCAATAGTCATTTTGCAAAACTCAGATGGACCTCAAAATGAATGAAAGACTGAATGAAAGACTCTCATGGCCTCTTACCTCTATACATTTCACAGTCCTCTTCAGCTTGCCTAGCTGACACTCTGTGGGCCTGATCTTCCTGTTGGGGAGGTCCAGCTCCCAGACTTGCAATGTTCCGCTGCCCAAAAAAAAACCCACCAATTATATTAAAATACTCAAAGAATAATAAGAATGTGACTAGTTGCAATAGTCTGACACTTGGTTTACAGAATGCCAGTAGACAGTGTTCACTCACCTTCCAGCAGAAACAAAGGTATTGTCGTTTGTGTTTACAAACCGCACCGAGAGGCAATGACCGGCACTATGCGCGGAAGCTGCGTTCCCACAGATGGCCTGCTTGGTCTCAATATTCCACAACACTATGCTGAAAACACACAGAAAACACCCCATACACGCTAAACAAATAGAGAATATGTACAGTTGAGTGAATTTGCATACTGCTAAGGTGTGGATATTCTATTAATTTTTCAGTAAAATAGAGAATTTTCTTCTCCCTTATTTTCACCGAAGTACTGTATTTATCAAGTGTTACAAACTGTGATAATGCACACAGAGAAGTGTCGAAATTTGTATAAAGATGGCCAGTGCAGTAAACTATTCTGAGTGTCACATGATAAAATGTTGTATGCCTTACCCTGGTGAGATTGGTTATCAAATAAAAAGTTTGTGTATGGCAATGGCATTGTGTTTACTCTCATAAAAACCTTGTCATTGAAATCTTGTTGTTACGGTCAGATACTGTAAATAACATTTAAATCTAGAAAGAGTGCAGAGCGTATCATGAATTTTTTTTAAACTATTATCCTGCATTTCAGCTGCCTCTTTTTCTCGTTCCTGTGCGACACAATCTGGTTATTTGGGAGGAGGGAGCACAATTTACTCTGGACGGCACCACCCAAAACCTGATGTTTACCTGCCATCATCCTGACCTCCAAGGGACACCAGGTACTTGTCGTTGGGAGAGAAGGCCAGTGCCTCTACCTTTGCCTGGTGGAGCTGCAGCTGGGCATAGGTTGTTCGCTGTGCATAGTCCCAGATGATAATCATAGCCTAGGAAAATATATATATATTTTTATATTTTTATTTTATTTATTTAACCTTTATTTTACCAGGTGAAACCCAGTGAGATTAAGAATCTCTTTTTCAATTGTGACCTGGCCAAGA
This sequence comes from Sebastes fasciatus, assembly GCF_043250625.1. Taxonomy (NCBI): domain Eukaryota; kingdom Metazoa; phylum Chordata; class Actinopteri; order Perciformes; family Sebastidae; genus Sebastes; species Sebastes fasciatus. The sequence continues at coordinate 33,832,890 of NC_133797.1, forward strand.
CAGGCAGCAGCACAAAAACACAGTTACAGACAGAAAACACAAAGGGAGACAAGCAAATGTAAAAAACTTAGCCAGGTAAATTTAAAAACATTTACATCTTAAGGAATCGCTTCAAATTCTTCCATTTTGGATTTAATAAGACCAAATCACTGAGAACATATTCCATGCCGAGGGTGCAGAATACACAAAAGCCTTTTTTCCAATTTCTTTACGCGCAGTTGGGACAGAAAGCATAAAGAAGTCATGAGTCCATATTCAAAATGTTACATGTGAAAATGACACATTTGTTTTGCCATTCCTTACTATAAATAGATTCAAGCCCACATATGTCTAAAGCAAAATAAAACAATGACTGCTTCCTTATGTACCACTCATCAAAAGGGGAGACAAATTAAACAGGTAAGTACTAGTTTACTAGTATCGGGGATTTATAGTTGAGCTAACCATATCAGAAACTTTAGATAAAGAAAATGTATAGCAACATACCTTAAAGCCCATAAAGTTCACCTGTCCAGAAGCAATATATGATCCACTTTTGGACACTGAAATACAGGATACATTGTTTGTGTGCCCATGCAGGAACTCCTGCTTGCCATCTTTGATTCTCTTCAGTATAACTGAGCATCCCAGAGGGTAGATCAGATGCTCTCTGTCCGGATGGACGCTCAGGCCAGAAAACACATGCCCTGATGAGACAAAATGCAGCGTACAGCTGTTACACCGAAATCTGTGACAGCAGAGAGCTAGCAGCAGCAACACATAATAGGTCACTATTTCTGATAGCTGTCCTCAGAAAATGTGACCCCACTGTACCTATCTTTTACTTTTCTTTTACAGTTTTCTGAATGTATCTTTAAATAAAAAAAATATTGAAATACATTTATGTTGTTTAACATTTCAGTTTTGTTTGTTTACTGTCACATATTTGCCTCATTTTATATTACAGGTACAGTGGGGTCACAACTGTTTGTGATGAAAAGGAAGATGAGCAGACAGAATTGAGAAGATTCAAGATTCAAGATGTTGATTGCCACACCGGTTATTCAAGTACAATCGTGTGAAATACTTTTTGCAGGGAAGCTCCATTAAAAAAACAGTAAGTTAAGTAGCAAAAAATAATAATAAAATAAAAATAAAAATAAGAGTGTATTTACAAATAATATACAGTATAATAATAAAGGAAGTAATTGGTATATGGTAACTATAGAAGCAATATATACTGTATATATATATATATATATATATATATATATATATGGGAGCAGTAGAAGTTGCATACTATAATATATATATATATATATATATATATATATAGAGAGAGAGAGAGAGAGAGAGAGAGAGAATGTGCAACCTTTCCCAGTTTGAATCCAAAAGTAACAAATATTGATTGATCCATTGATTGATCCAATATTGATCCATTTTTGTTGTTTAACATTTTAGTTTTGTTTGTGTTCTGTCACATATTTGCCTCATTTTATATTACAGGTACAATAAGGTCACAACTGTTTGTGATGAAAAGGAAGATGAGCAGACAGAACTGAGAAGATTCAAGATTCAAGATTCAAGATGTTTACTGTCACACCGGTTATACAAGTACAATCATGTGAAATACTTTTTGCTGGGAAGCTCCATTAAGAAAAAACAGTAAGTTAAGTAGCAAAAAATAATAAAATAAGAATAAAAATAATAGTGTATTTACAAATAATATACAGTATAATAATAAAGGAAGTAATTGGTATATGGTAACTATAGAAGCAAAATATATATATATATATAATGTGCAACCTTTCCCAGTTTAAATCCAACCAAGTAGCCTATACTGTAGGGTCTTTCTATAGCTTAAGATAGTTAGAAAAACATTTTATCCTTTAAAATAACACAAAATGTAAATCCACTAACATCACAATAACTGGTGTTTCATGTGTGCTGACTAGCATGCTAGCTTAGTAGTTATAACTACTACATCCAACAAAAGGTTATATAACATTCTTACATTTGCTGCTAGAAAAAATATATTACTACAGTGGATCAGTGATAAGAAACCCTCTGTCCAAGGCTGGCGAAAAGTCATACTTGAGATGGTCCCTTTGGAATATCTCACAAATATTCTACATGCCAAAGTAGATCAGTTCTACAATATTAGGCAGCCCTATCTGCATTATATTGATCTCTCACATTATCTCACAAGGAGTCTCCTGAACATGAACTCATATATCCTGTGACTTGCCTACACTATGGACTATTTCATATGACCTCCTATATATATATTCTGATCTGAGCTGTACCAGTGTTTGTTTGTTTGTTGTTGATCTGAGCTGTACCAGTGTTTGTTTGTTTGTTGTTGATCTGAGCTGTACCAGTGTTTGTTTGTTTGTTGTTGATCTGAGCTGTACCAGTGTTTGTTTGTTTGTTGTTGATCTGAGCTGTACCAGTGTTTGTTTGTTTGTTGTTGTTGTTTTTATTATTCTTATTCTTATTGTGTTTGTGAAAATAAGAAAACCAAATAAAAATATTATATAAAAAAAAGAAGCATGCTAGCTCAGCAAGTTGTATTCCTTGAAGTTTGATTTGTGGTAACCATAGTGTTAATGCTAGTTATCTTAAATTAAACCCTGTTAAGCAACTTTAACTGCAGTAAAACTCACCGTTGAATCCAATAACAGCCTCCAGTTCCAGTTGAGGTACGCCCTGAGCTTCAAGAGCCATGGCTGAACAAACTATATATATTATATATTATCTCTTTCTCCTGTAAAGTGTTAAGATATGCCTACTTTTCACCAAGAAATTAAAATTTCTCCAGAAAAACTACTGTTGTTTTCTCAAACAGGCCTGACACCAAACAAACCGTTACCTAGCAACAGCTGGGAGGTTTCTATTGGCCGCTGTCATTGGTCGGTGAAACGTCCGTGTTGCCTTCAAGTGCTCTCGGAAATGTTAAAGGTCCCATATGGTGCTCATTTTCAGGTTCATAGATAGATAGATAGATGGATAGATAGATAGATAGATAGATAAATAGATAGATAGATAGATAGATAGATAGATAGATAGATAGATATAGATAGATATAGATAGATAGATAGATACATAGATAGATAGATAGATAGATAGATAGATAGATAGATAGATAGATAGATAGATAGTAACTTTATTGATCCCGAGGGAAATTCAAGTTTCCAGCATCACAGTTCCATAGTGCAAAACATGTCAGTAAAAAGGCAGTAAAAAAGTTAGTAGTGCAAAGTACAAAATATAAAAATACAAGGAGATGAAGAAAACTGTTAAAACTGAATATAGTGCAGGGTAACAGCTGTGATACAGGACTATTAAAAAAGTGAATATAGTGCAGAAGAGACTGTTAAAAATGATTATAGTGCAGAGTAACTCCAGTAGCTTAGTCTATGAAAGTGCAATGTGTGCATTATTATCTGTCCTGCAGACGGTCCTCCTTTGTCCCCCCACACCCCCTCCCTAGAAAGGCGTTGTACAGTTTAACGGCTCGGGGGACATCGGGGTACATGTTTCTAATAGAACATGTTTATGTGCTGTAATGTTAAAAAAAACACATTATTTTCCTCATAGTGTCTGCCTGAATAAACCTGTATTCACCCTCTGTCTGAAACACTCAATTTTAGTGCATTTCAATGGAATTGCAACGGAATTGCGTTGCTAGGCAACAGTTTGGGTCCATGTTTACTTACTGTCAGCTGATGTTATTTACATACACTGCAACAGGAAGTAAACAGGGACACATTTAGAATGTTTTGCATTTAAAACCGTGTAATGGTCTAAATATTGTATATTTGTGACATCACAAATTGACAGAAATCCTAACGGCTTGTTTCAAACGCACAATTTCTGAATACGGGCTGTGTGTATTTCTCCGTATATTGAGCGTTTTGATAGTTTAACAGTATTTATAAAGCACTTAAACCTGCTTTATAATATAAAAGACATGAAAATCTCACTTTTTACAATATGGGACCTTTAAACGTTACCTTAAAAGGGTAGTTTCACAAATAATAAATAGGTAAATAGGTATACCTAGGGGAAAATTTATCGCAAATTAGCTGATGTTAGGGGACAAATCTAGATGGAAAATAGAAGTATTGTTTGGTACACAACAACAGACGTCATCCACAATAATAATAATAATAAAAGAAATTCTCCAACTGCAACATCAGTTATATGAAAAAAACAGTTTATTGGTGGCTATATTTTCTATAATAGCTTTCCAGAGGTTCAACTCACATCCTTGTCAGCACAACTAAAAATACATTTGAGCACATTAATTGAATATGTATTTAAGAGTGTAGTGGGCCCATTGTGTTGTTACTTTGCAGTGACCTACAGCACAATGTAAGGTATCAGTTTATTGACAGTAAGGTACCACATATGTAGATAGTATCACAAAGAAAATCAATGGATTACATCACTACACAATATATATGTGATTCATATTAAAGTAAAACTGAAAAAAAACTTTTAAAGTCATTTTTATTTTACACAGCTCAAACCAGAGAGAAACTGCTGCTGTTAGTCTACAGTTCAAACCACTGTTCAACATTGAAGCACTTCTGACCACACTGCCATCCGTGATCTCACAGCAGGTGTTTCACATTAGTGGTGAGAGGTAAAATGCCTGCATAGAGGATAATGTAACAGCATGTTTCTGTTGTGATTCAGCATGGCATCAACCATTCTGTGAAGGTGTAATTATATAATAAAGAAAATGATATAAGAGTACAAAAAATGTTTAATTTTTTGGCATTTAATTGTAATTTTGAACCAAATTTAAAAATAAAGTATGATTTAAGAAAATCACTGAGCTACTGGTATGGACTGGACCATGCACTAATATTGTGCTGGTTAATGTTTGTGTGCCTTCTATGGTACTGTTTAAGTGAGGTAGCAGATTACATCAGATTAAGTTAATCACTATTGGAAAGCAGACATTTATTCAGATTTAGTCAAGACTTCAGTCTGACACATCTGTTATTCATACAGTTACAGAGACTTCTTCAATATTGTACCTAGTATCCATTTGGTTGCATGTCAAGTAAGAGTGTCGTGTTTGTGGCAGGGCAACTCTACTTTGGTTGTGACATATCTTTTGGTTAATAACAAACAGGAATTCATACCATGATATGAGATATTTTGTCCACACTATCTAAAGGCAAGTCCATATCTGTCATAAAGGAAGATGTAAACAGAGCTTCACTACATTCAGCAGTGCACTTAAATGGCCACATGATCTGTCTTCACCCAATTAAGAGAACACAACTTGGATCAATACAAATATTGTAATAAAAAAAAAAGCTAATCTGGAGCACTGTACTGAGAATTTCTAACTGATATTTTGTGGACAAATAAAGCAAGCAGCGAGATGAATCTTCACAAAGCCTCAAAGTTAGTTCTCAATGTTCTACAAATTACTACAAATTAGTCAATTTTAGCTTGACTGTGGCTCCAGGAAGATAGCTTGACAATGAAATGACCATCTATAAGGATTTCACTTCTATTTTCAACTGCTAGGATTCTCAGAGGGTCCTTCAAAACTTAACTTGTCTTTGGATTTGTCCATAGACATCTGTCTGTGCGCGTGTGTCCTCCGGTGTCTGCTAAGAGAATGGCTCCATGAAAACCTGCGACCGCAGGTGAGGCACAGATAGGGTCTCTCTCCTGTGTGTGTCCGCTGATGTTTCGTCAGTGACTTGTACCGTGTGAACGTTGCCCCACATTCGTTGCAAATGTATTTCTCTGACTTAATATGAACATTTTGCTCATGTTCTTTCATGTTGCCCAGCTGCGAGAAGCCTTTACCACACACGGGGCAAAGATGTGGCTTCTCTCCCGAGTGGGTCAACCCGTGAATATTCAAATCCTGACGAGAATAAAATCCTTTTGCGCAGACAATGCATTTGTACGGTCTTTCCCCCGTGTGGCTCCTCATGTGTCTTTTAAGTCCTTCCGAGCGGGAGAAGCAGCTCTCGCACAGGGTGCATCTAAAAGGTTTCTCTCCCGTGTGGGAGCGGAAGTGCCGACGGAGCTCCGAGGCCTTGAAGAAACACATCCCGCAGTCTGCGCAGCAGTGAGGTTTTTCCGGCTGCTCCTCGTGCGTCTTTTCGTGTGCTTTGCAGTGACCGGACTCGGAGAATCCTTTTCCGCAGACTGAGCAGGTGAAAGGCTTCTCCCCGGTGTGCATTCGCTTGTGACGGACGAGTTTGTTAAGCTTGCTGAACGTCTTCATGCAGTATGAACACTGATGAGCCACCTTCGGTTTCTTTGAGTGGGTGCGCTTGTGTCTCTCTAACTTTGAAGGCCTGTTGAACACTTTCCCACAGTCAGGACAGGGGTGCTTGTTAGTCCGACTGTGGCAATTCTGGTGTCGGATCAACTTCTCTTGTTGTGTGAAACTCTTGTCACAGTGCTCACACTGATGAAGGGTCTTGGGCTTCCTCGAGTGTACAGGTTTATGCCTCTCCAGCTTTGACGGTCTGTCAAACGCCTTGCCACAGATGGAGCAAGGGTAACACTTGTCTGATATGTTGCTCTCTGACTGTTTGGAGTTCTCGGGCTCAGTGACGTTTGAAGCATCATTGGAATCTGATTCTGAGATCACCTTCACAACGACTTCTCCGGGACCTGAGGAACAATCACATCAAACAATATCCTGAATACTTTGATTACAATGATGACCTTTTATTCCTGACTAATATGACATAATGATTCAAATAAACTGAACACACAGAGGAAACACAAGTGAGGTGTGGGGATGTCTGTGATAGATTTCAGAAGGGGAAAAGAGTCCATTCTGACAAAACACCTTTACAAACTTAACCAAATGGGAATTCAATCTTCTGCAATGTAAGACTTTTATAACGAGTTTCAATCTAGTGCATCAGATAACTGATTTGTTCCTCGAGTGTTGACCCAAAAGAAATTGAAAATACAAATAAGCATCAACACTTACTCTCCTCTGACGATTCTGTTTTAGGGACAGATGCAGCGTCTGGGCCCATGACTGCAGCCTAATTACACACAACACAAGAACAGACACAAACAGAGAAATTGGAAAAATACATTAGTATAGCAGAGCAGTGATTCAGTGTTAAGTCTTTTAAGATATGTATAATATATATAGCCCGACCGATACTGGATTTTTGAGGCTGAAACTAATTTGGGAATTTGAAAAATGTGATAATGATATATTGGCCAATGGCATGTATTTTTCTAACACAAACACACAACATAAACAAACAATCTTGATACAAATCCCTACGATTTTATTTTATTTTATTGTGACCAAGATGCACACTGAGCAAGACATTTTACTATTCAATAAATCAACTTGTCAATGCTCTCTGGTGGACAAACTATGTAATAGTGATACTTTATAAATGACCACAAACCTAGTTTGGCATTTTTGTACTGCATACAAAATATACAATATATTTGCAGTGAGCTAATATCAGCTGATATATCAGTCTAGATCTAATGCATAATGAATTGAAAGGGTATAAAAATAGCTAGTATAAGATTTACAAGTTGCACACTGAATTACAAATATTTCCTTATGGTGGAATCATATTTTATCTGTTTAGTAGCAATGCAAAATTGTATATTTCACTTGAGAGATCATAACTTACAGTTCAACACATTAATGTCCAAAGACCCAAAGAGCTGGTGTCATGATGTAGATGTGTAAAATACATGAAAATGTGATGAAAGCAAGAGAAATAACATGTTTAGGACTATTTCAACAAGGTCCTGTTACACTGCAGTATGTTTTGCATGGCTATGTTCAGTTATTTGGATCAAGTGGTGAGTTTTACCATTAACACATAGCTTTGCTATTCACAATATTAGACTCTATGCTTACTGCTAGCTGACCACCAGAAATATGGTGTGCTGGATGATCAGCCAGCCCTATTTGGAAGTTATTTGTTTAATTAATGAGAGGAATATGGAGATCAAACCAGGTATGAGCAGATGCACATGTGTATTCCTGTCACCAGGGTGGCCTTCTTTAACAGATACCCAGCACCTCTGAAGCATGGTTAAGCACTCACAAAGGCCCTATTGTTGGGTATTTGCATAGCACCATCGCCTGCTGAGATAGAAACTATTAATATGATGATGATCTACCAAACAGATATTTATAGTGCTGACTTTTGAGGGATCAGGCTGCACTACTTATTCTAGTAGAGGAGGATGGAGGGAATAAGACACGAAATATAGCTAAAAGATGAAAATGTAATAGTGGAAATGCTCATTCAAAAACACAGTATGGTGTTGATCTGGTAAATGTAAATACAGAAGGCAGGGCAACACACGTTACGATCATTTAGCATGACCCAGTGTCATGATAGAGAAAATGTTTAAAGGTTAACACATAAACTATTTCATTGCTTTAAAAAGGAGAGTGGCTGATGGTTTATATGGGAAACACATGCAGGTTAAAAAAAGGGGAAACATTAGGTATTTATATAGCTGACTTTTGAGGGATCAGGCTGCACATCAGCAACGTGTTACTTAGAGGAGATTAGAGGAGGATGGAGGGAATAAGAGAAGAAACAACGCTAAACGATGTAAATGTAATACTTGAGATAAAATGCACCTCAGATTAGAAGAGAGTAGAAATACTGGTTTAAAAACACAGTATGGTTTTGATCTGGTAAATGTAAATACAGTAGTTTGCAGGGCAACAAACGTTACGATCATTTAGCATGACTCAGTGTCATGATAGACAGTTTAAAGGTTAACACATAAACTATTTTATTGCTTTAAAGTAGATGAGAGTGTCTGATTGTTTATGTGGGAAACACATGCAGGTAACATTAGCTATTAGCTCACTTAGCTGAAGCTAACGTTGTTGTCGCGTTAGCTAGCATAACAAAGGCGTTATAAGATGCAGCAGGGGATATAAGATTGAGTCCCACCTCTCTAATAATCCTTAAAACCGAAGGCTGTCACATCTTTTCCCCTCGCAGCGTTTTAACTTGAACCTACTTCACATTTAAAGACAACGCTAGCTGCTAGTAGCTGCAGCTCGCTATAGAAGCTGTAGCATTGTGGTGGAGCTGATGCTCACACTGGCATGATGCCTTCACATGCCCCTCGTAAATTCGGGGTTCCTCCTTAGCTTTGCTGTGTTTTTGAATCTTATTTATTTTTCTACATAAAAACCCACAAAATGTGACTTGTGGGTTGTAAATAACTTCCATGAACATGTAATGTCTCCCCTATAGAATAAGTGGGATCAATTATGTACATTATGAATATTTTGGTTGTTAAATTTTAATTTATGTGTATAGACTTTATCTATAAATTGCAGTTGTTATTGATTACTGTTTTATTATACAAATATAAATCAATGTTTTTGGGAGGTATATGGTTGAGGAAGAGTTGTGATAAGGGTTGTGTTTAGGGTTGGTTTATTCTACTTTTTAACTCCGGATGGATTTGTGGGTTGTAAATAAACTTGGGATGCTGTTCATATATTTAATTTGGGATGTAAATAAATCTGGGATAGTTTATATATTATATTATAATTCTATTATTCTATGATATATGAGTTATTAGAGGAGAAGTGAGAAAGGGGTAGGGACATATAAGTTTTACTTCTACCTACTCCTTTTCGGACACAATTACTCTTGTTTTGTTTGTTATTATTTTGTATCTGTTTTTATTTATTTTATGTTCGAAATAAAGTCTTTCATTCATTCATTCATTCATTTCACCGTTCATGCTGTCCATGTACTTGCTTTGTGTGCTGTGGTGTTAGAATGATGAGAAGATAGGATGCATTATGTACAGTGTCATTTTTTTATTTAAAAGGAAAAATGTGTCAATTAAAGCAAGTTACAGTAGACGCAGCCAAATCCTACACTGACTTACAATGAAATCAGGAATTAAACTAGTATTTTCGTTGCTGATATCGTTTCAATTATCCGCACTAAAATGTGCTTTTCTCTGTTATCACAAAAAAAAGAAACAAAGAAACACAAATTTCCCCAGTACAGATACGTCACTTACAATAGTTTCAACAGTACAAGAACGCAGCGTACTGGATGTCTCATAAACCTGGGACCCCAAATGGCACAGTCTAGGGACCAGGACCCCATGTTAGGTCTAATTTGGGTCGAGTATGTGCAATTGCACCTATTGCACAAGATGTGCATATTTTATAGGAGATCAATAACTGTCAGGTCATTCAGCAAACAAGCAAACATGCCTGCATACAAACACATATTTATAGGCAGACACCTTATTACCATATTGGTCTACATGGGGTGACAATTTCAAGATTTTGAACTCAGGAAGTTAGAAATGTAAAAAAGAAAGTACAGAAGGTAAAAATGTTTTTTTTTTCAGTATGAAACTCATTTGCTTTTGACCCCATTACATACAGAGTAAAAAAAAAAATCTTCACAACAGGTCATTAAGACCAAGGCTATCTGAATAACTTATTAGGCATTGAAAAAACAAAAAAACAAAATGATCAGCTGATCATCACATGTGTAAAAGTGCATGAAGTTTAATTGTGTAGCTTATCAAATGCAGATAAACTGCAAAATTATACACGTAGAAGTAGACAAATACATCTTAGAAAGGTACCAACAGATTGTCCAAATAGCTAGACTTGATGGGAGGTAAAACCAGAATTCTTCACTTATTTATATAAATTATGATTAAACTAGGATTAATTACTGCAAATTGCAATGCATGCTTGCTCTCCTTGCTGGTATGTCTCATCCTCCCTATGATAAGATGCTAAGGTTTTTTTTGTGCGTAGATATTTCCCTTATGTCTTTAGGGAGCCTCCCTGAGATAGGAACCATTGTTTATGTGGGCTTGTAGAGTCCAGTAAGACAATGTAATGTGATATAAGGCTATACAAACAAACTTGACTGTATAGCCAATAAGTCAAGTAGAATGTCACCCAAGCGCTTCACGACTTGTTATATGCATATGTGTGCATTTCACAAAATAAATATTTGAAATTTACATTAAAAAAAATGAAACGGCATCATGAAAAACTGGTTACCAAAAGATGCAAAGTTACAACGCTGCTCTCCCGTTATTCTACTGAGAAAAGGAAATAGAGTTCTGGATGCCCCACACTTCAAGGGCCTGGATCTTGAAATGTCCCTTGCAGAGTGGGTTGCTCTTGAATGTGTCACAAGGCTCCGAGTATCCCCCCTCTAGGTCTTCCTGTAGGCAGAGTGCGTGGCCTCCATCACCACCTAAGAGAGAACATACATCAGCACACCGTTAACTGCTGACTAGACGTTTTTCTAAAGACCTAACAATATGTTCAACTGGCATACCGATTATGAGCTGACTGTCACTGCCTGCGATGAACATGGAGGCTTCTTGTTCCTTGGGTCTCTTTGGCTCTTTGGCAGTCATGGGTTCCTCTGATGGGGCAGTAAAGGGGATTGTGAGGTAGCTGGGGTCCTGGAGGGTTCCAGCAGGACAGGTCAGAGTTGGGGTGGCTGTGGTAGGGGTGGTGGAGACGGGGGAGCAGCCACCATCGGATACCTGAGAGGAGGCACAGCTGCTGTCTCGAACCTGCTGAGGGGAAGCTCGTCTGGTCATGATGTTGACCATAGCCTGTTGGTAACGCTCCATGCTGGGACGAAGCTGAAAGGGAAAGCAAATTTCTTGTTTGACAGGTAAAGATACTCTTTATGAAGTTGACACAAAATCGGACTTGAAGCATTGTTACAGCAAACCTTATATGGTATGTACCAGAGTTGAATTTAAGAGGAAGAAAGCAGGAATATGCCTCACCGTGAAAACAAAACATTCCCCAGTTCCAAAGTATGTGAGTCCCTCAGAGTCATGTTTTCTTCTTTCTATCACATCGGTTGACAGGAAGGCACCAAAGACCTGAGAAATGAGAAATACTAATATTTCAGTACCATACAAAATTGATTCCATAAACTAGTTATTATCATTAGTGGCTTTAAAGGTACAGTGTGTAAGATTTGGCAGATTGCAACCAACTGAGTATCTCTCCGCTCACTCCTCCCTTTCCAAGGCTGCGGTAACGAGAGCTGCCGAGTGCAAAGACGCGGTAACGCGGTAACGCGATTCACCTCGCTCAGAGGCCATCCTTACCATGTTCGGTACCATCCTTACCATGGCGGTACCACGGTTTTGCACTCTGCAGCTCACGTTACCACAGTTTCACAAGGGAGAACTACGGTGGCCTTCAGGTAACGTAAAAATGCAAAAGGCTCTCTCTAGAGCCAGTGTTTGGTTTGTCCATTCTGGGCTACTGTAGAAACATGGCGGAGCAACATGGCGGTCTCCGTGAAGAGGACCCGCTCCCTATGTAGATATGTAGGGCTCATTCTAAGTTTAAACATTCCAAACGGTTCTTAGTTTCAGGTGATTATATACTTATGAATACATAGCTGTCGTATGAATATTATATTCCATTTCTGCTAACAGATACCCCCCATATGTTACACACTGTTCCTTTAAGACATGTAAGGTTCAAACTAAGGTTAAATAAAAAGGAAAAGCAGCAGAATTATCCGATGTATCCTAATATTCATTATGTTATATAATGTTACCTCTTCATCCACAGTTTTGATAATCAAGACCGCTGGTTCGTGTCCCTCCACATGTGAATAGAATCTAAATGACAGAAAAAAAGTGTTGTTTTTAATGTCACATAAACTGCTATATATGCAACCAGAAAAAAAATATATGTATCTTATTAAGAGGACCTGGTAGAGTCAAATGCAAGACAAGATCACAACTTTAAACAGGACCTATTATGCTCGTATGCCCACTCTGTTGTGATTGGTCAACCGAATCAAACTCTTCGGACTCCGTTCTAGCTCCGCTCTAACTAGCTTTGTTTGAGGGTGGGCCAAACTGGCCACTAGGCAGGTATTATGCAAATGTGTTACTTAGTGACATCACCAGGTTACGGAAGAAAAGGCAGGACTTCAAGCAAGGCGTTTCAGGCAGTATATGAGCAGTGTTTCTGTGAGTAACTACCTTTGGCGTGGACTTTGAGCTTTGTAACTTTGCAGAACTTTTACATGCACAAAAAAATTATATAACACATTAAAGGAAAGGGGAAAAGCACAAAAGCAGAATAGGTCTTCTTTACCAATTAAAATATCTTTCCATGTCATCCTCCTTTATGTTTTAGAAATGATCACTTTTTTAAACCATGTGTTAAAAAATAAAAGGCAGTTAAACACTCATTAGGAACTCGTAGTTTCAACTTGAGGTATTTTTCATGAACTGCGTTTGCCACCTCTGAAGGGTGAGTCACTTGACTTTCACACTCAAAGCAAACATGTTGACAGTGAAAACACACTGCCCTTTCTGTTATGTAATAGGCCGTGGAATCTGTTTTTCATTGCTGGCACATGGCATTCAGCAGTCATTGATCCACGATGACCCGGCCCCATTTAATAATACAAGTAAGAAGAAACAGAATTGAAAGACATGAAAGCTTTTGATATATGAAAGAATCACTTCATGCCTGTGGAGCAGCAGCTCATTAGTTCTTTGTCTCGCAGATGGTTTCTCTATGGTGTTAAAGTATTGAAAGGTAACTTACGAAGTAAGGCTCCTTCCATGTTCAGCTGTGTTAAACAGCCTAATGGGGCTGAAAAGGGAAAAGCGCTCAGGTATCCAGGCCCAGACGACTCTCATCTCAGTCCCTGTCACAACACTGGAGGTGAAGTTGCTGAAGTCCACCGTCTCAACCGACTGCCTTTAAGAACATAAAAATAGCTACGATGAGAATATGAAATTGAAATAAGATAAATGTGAGCAGCTTTTTCAGCAATAAAAAGTGAAAAGTCATGACTCAACTCATGAAAAGTCCTTTAAAAACATATATTATAAGCATATTAGAAACTTATTATAAACAGATTCCTTTTCTTTTATTTCTAGGTTTCTTACAAACATGCCTCTCACTGGCTGTTCTATATCAATTCCTGCATTAACCCACCTCTTCTGGTGTGTGCCGACACCTTTTTGCATGAGGGAGTCCTTATTGGCATTGAACAGGAGGTTGAGCTCTTTCCGCGTGGCCATCGGGATCATGAAGGCCCTTTCCAGAAGATTCTCAGCCGTGCAATGGCGAGCCACGCTCTGCACGAACCTTTTCATATCCGTTCGGAAGTCCTCCACGTCTGCCACTCGAGATGACACGGACACTTTGTAGAGGCTGAGCAAAGCCAGCGCCACCCTAAAAAAAGAATGATTGTGAAAGACTATTACTGTATTGTCTCAGAAGCAATGGTCATGAGAAATCAGACGTGAAGACTTAGCAGCAACAAACCTGTAGAGGACCTTGTAGCCTTCCAGTATGTAGACATCCAGCACTCTGATGGCATACGTGAATGGAAGGTCAGCGAATATCCACATGATCCAGTCCGAGTAGAACTCAAAGAGGTTCTGGTGAGAGCTGGCGATCAGCTTACGGATGCCTCTGCAACACCTGTTGGCGAGGTCACCAAAAGTCATGCAGGAGGCGCGGTAGGTGAGGAAGGTTTGGTCGATGTAACGCTTGTTGGGGTCGTTGTAGCAGATGAGTCGGGACACACTGTGGAAACACTCGGCCTCGTCCTCGCTGAAGTGGAGGAGGAGGGAGACCAACTCGGGCAGGATGGGGCAGAAGTTCATGTCTGGGAAGCATTCGCCGAGGCAGAGGAGGATCTTTTTAACGGAGTTCAGGCCGGCTTTGTTGAGACAGTATCTGGAAGAACAAGCAACAACGCAGTTTTTAAAGCTCCACTTGGTGAGACATTTATGGAAAAGTCAACATGTTCTCATCCCAACTCGTCACATATACTGCCGCTTTGTCACACCCATTGGCGTCACTTTAGGATTAGGCAACAAAACCACTATAGTCAGGTTTAGGAAAGAACTAGATAGTTGGGCTTAAAACTACTACATTTGTACAGTGAAAATTACACTGAACGTTGTGAACACGGGACACAAACGAACAGCTGATTGTAACATGACTCACGAGACACGAACAGCGGTAGCCTGGATGAAAGCCCTGTGTTTGTTGGAACCATCAACCTGTCTCTTTTCGGTCTCTAAACTACGTCACCACAGTCACTTTCTTGGATTGTTTACTGTTGCCCGGATGGGTTCACATTGTAGTTAACCTCGGTATTTGACGCCCTGGGAATGACAACGTGTTGGAAAAGTATAGCTGCATCTTGCATCATATTCTTTCTTTTCCAAAAATTTTAAATCCACCAAAGGCCACTAAATAAATGTAACCAAATAAATACCTGACAAAATTATTTAATATGACGAGGGCACTTTATGCTTTTCAGGTTTCTTCTTAAGGTTTCTTATACACTATTAGAATAATTTCACCGGAACATGTTGTTTGTCACATTTACTGAATTTTCTTTAGGTACCAACTACTGTGTGCATGTTTTGATTTTTTTACATATAGCAACATGTCTATGACATTAACTAATATTATCCCACAAAAGTACCTGGGTATTTCTCCTAACTCCATGTACTCAGGGACTGGATGGGTGCTGATTTTCTGTTCTCCAAAGAGCTTCTTGGCCAGTTCATAGTGGACATCTCTGTCTGGAGTGACGCACCTACTGCAAACATAACAGCAATGTGAATTCAGTGGAGAAATCTTATCAATACCCACAAATGCATACGCATTGATGACATTTTGAAATTATGAAATTCAATGTGACAATCTTAACCTGGAGTTGATGCTGTGGATGATGTGATAGTAGGCTTTGGCCCTCAGCGTGTGGGGCATGGCCCAGAACCCCTCTCGGCCCATAGTTTTCAGCTGCTGGTGATCGCTCTGCAGGATCTGCTGGTATCTTTTCGCAGCTTCGGGGTCGATCTTCTCCCAGTCCACAAACTGTCCATACTTCATTCCCGAGCTGGAGTTAATTTCCCAGTTGTCCGACTCAGAGATGGTGATCATGGACACCGGCTTGAGATTGCCTTTACTCCCTGAAAAAAGCATGCACACATACATTTAATTTTTATTTTCCTAAAAAACAGACTTTGGGAGTAGAATACATAGTATTATAAAAACATGATTTCAGTACCATTAAGTTCTCTTGTTTGTGAGTGCTTGTTTGGTTTAGACTTGGACTTCTTAGAGGTGACTCGAACACCATCCCCTTCTCTCTTCTCCTTTTTGTTTACTTGATACTGGAGCAGGGAGCTTGCTCTCGGCCTCAGTGAACTGGACCCTGCAAGGTTTCCTGCGTCACAATCGGTTTTAAGCTCTGACGTCTCACAACTGTAAAAGGACCTGGGGAGCAGTTGATTGGATAATAATTATGAATTCAGTAATAATTATGCCTCTCATAAGTTGTTTTGTGTTTGGTATGGTCTGTCTGTTGTCCAATTTTGCCACATTAAATCACAGATCCACATTATTTTAAGTAAACATGCCTGTTGTCTGATCAGTAACATATAAACATGCATATGCAAGTTGAATGTGAAAACATACCTGGAACGCGGTCTTAGAAAGGTTTCCTCTGTCTGTGTCTGCACACCATAGTTCTTACTGTCCTCTGCACTGTAATAGGAGTGAGACCTTTGCCTGCTTCTGCCCTCCGCCATAGAGCCCAGGTCCTGGTCAGAGGAAGTGCACATCGAGATTGAATTCATGTTTCCACAATTGGAGAACTCGGGCGTTCTTGAAACATCGATCATCTCAAGTCTTGTTCTTCCACGAAATATGCAAGCTGGAAGGTGAAGTGTCTCCTGTTACTAGCTGCACATCCCGAGGATGAGGGCTTTATATAAGCCTGTGGGCTGCGGTCATGTGAGACACGTTATAGGGGTGTTGTTTGTTTGTGGTGACCTCAGCCATTGAAAGTGATAGAATTTACTGTTTTAGCAATGGCAACACACTGTGTCTCATTCTGAGAAGTAGTTAATGATACTGGAAGGCTTCCACAATGCCACAATAATCAGAACCAACATACAAGGAATACAAATTTCAGATCACATGACTAAACAGTTTTTTTTCAAACATGATTTGAAGTGTCCTTCAAATAACCCTACTCACTGCAATTTAAGTAATATGTAATTTAAGTAACATACATACACTGGCTCTCCAAAATCAATTTTTCATTGTGACTGCACTTTGCAGATGCTTGAGTTTTAAATGATTTTTTTTAATAGTGAAACCTATCAAAATCATTATTGTTATTCAGAATAAGGTAATCACAAATAGGAGGGTAATCATGTTTCTTTCTCTGAAAACTGCTCCATGCGTAGCGTCAAATGTCAAACAAGTCCATTCCAAGAAATCCTCCAAAGGTTATTATTCTACACAACAGATATGTGTTTTGATCCAAACACAACTACTGTTTGCTTATGACACATAAAACCTAAGTTCTTGTCTCATATGTGGGCTCCACATGTAATGGAGTTGAAAAACAAACTCTCTAGCCCCATGAGCGGAGGAGGCAGGCTGCATGTTCATTTCCAAGAAGTCTGAAATAATACAAAGTCATACTTGTTCTGTTGGTACAATGTAAGAAATGACAGTTAAAACACACATACCATTCAGACTGAATACTCTTCAGTCCATGGAGACCCATATTGTGTGACTGTTTACATGGCATTTCTTTAGGTCCATATAGCAAATTCTTTACTGCCAACCAAGAGGTTGAAAAATACTCACAGTAAACATACTATGTCAAGATTATTGATTCTCCGAAGAGATGATTCACAGGTTTACCACTGATCATCATTTCTGTGATAACAGCTGAAACCGTTTTGGACTTGGATGTTGACAGTATTCTTTTGAAATGTAGGCTATAAATTAGTTATAAAGGATATTCCTCTATTAATCTGCATGACAAAGGTTTATGTTTAGTGTGTCAATTGCTCCAATAACAGCATGAAACGTAATAATAATGCATGCTGACTTTCTTACCTCCCCTTGGTGGATATCATTGTACTAATAAAACTGTTTTTAAATGAATGAATTTGTCCCTTAGGGCTTAGTGTACTGTACACTGGTGTTTTAGACACTATGGTGATTGGGAGGATGGTGACATGCAAGGGCCTATACATGTTGCAGTTACTGTACATTCTCTATATACTCACTTTGTTTTGCTTTCTGACAGTAATAGATTGACATAATTGCATCACAAATCTGTTTCTGTAAGCCTTTATTACTTCTTTAGATCTTTAATAAGTCAACTTTTCCATCTCAGCAGCGTAAAAGCAGTAAAAGCTTCCTTTAAATGATCCCAGCTAGACATTTTTTTTGTTCTAAAAATGTTCGGAGAATGTTACCATTCACTGTTCTACTAATATTTTTAGCGGGAAGTTGTTGTTTTATTGTTCCCAGAATGTTCTTCTTAAAAGTTGGATAACATCCCCTAAAAACATTTTAAAAATGTTTGGTAATAACATTCTTAAAATGTTTAGTGATAACATTGTCAGAACATTTTGCCCTACTATTCTTAAAACATTGTTAGTGGGATGTTTTTTTTGTTGTTTTGTTCGTTTGTTCGTTTTGTGGTAACATTCATATAGTCTCATTTGGCCTACTAATGCATTTTCTGTAGTGTGCTTCTCTATTTAATACTATCAACTCACAGCTTAAGTTATGTTTCCATTCAAATTCTAAGTAAATTTCTAAAATTTCAGCTACATAAATTAAATAAATAAATTGAAAAAATAAATAAATTGTGAATCAGTGCATTTTTTCCCATCAATTACTGTACCTTTATGTGAATATAATTTGAAAGGATGTGATAGCCTGATACATCATGAAATTGTAATTGCTGCTGATTGCATGTTTTTTAAATGAATAAATGTGTCCCTTTGTGTACACTGTGATGTTTTAGCCACTATGGTGATAGGGAGGACGATGACATGCAAGGGCCACATGTTGTAGTTACATTCCTGTATATACTCTCTTTTTTGTTTTTTTGACAGTGACAGAATGAGAAATCTGTTTCCATATGCATTTATTGCATTTTCAGATTTTCAAAGCCAAGTTTTCCATCTCACCAGAGTAAAAGCAGTTTATTGAATTACGTTTCAGTTCCACTCTGCCACCAGTCCATCCATTATCTGGAGGACCCAGAGAAAACATGCAAGCTCCACACAGAAGTGCCCAAGCCGGTTTGCTGTGAGGCCACAGTGCCGGACCACTGAACCACCATGCTGCCCAACGTCAGTCCAATTCTCCACAATATAATGAAGCCAGCATTTTGGTGACCCCTTGACCTTTCCCCCGGCACCACCATAAGGCCAATATTTATCAGTTCATCAGGCCATTTGTACACAAGGAATGCCACAGCTAATATGCAGATTGGCTCAACAAGACTTTGCTTTTCATCCATCTATAAATGGAAGTTTGTAATAATGTAAATGTAATAAGGGAGGATTAAAAACACTTGACTTTGAATCAATGGTTGGAGTGTCCAAAATAAATTGAATAAAAGCATTTATGTCACAAACTCAGTCAATATGATTTCACATCCCCAGAAACCTTTCTAAGAAAATTTGGGGGTTGGAATTTTTGTTAAAATGTGTAAATTGTCAGAATTTCATAGACAAATACTGTATTTTTGGAAGATGATATTTATTTTTCTCCACATGGCTCCACCTTGTGGAACAACAGAACAATTACAATCAATAGGAACACTTTATGGTTTGATAATAAAATCATTCTCGTCACTGACCTGAAGGATGACCGTGGCTACTTCTTACTATTTTTACATATTACAATTTTTGCAAAATCTGAATATTAGCTGGGTATTAAAATAGAAAATGTCACACTATTTCACACACACACACACACACACACACACACACACACACACACACACACACACACACACACCAAATTTTAATATACAAAGATAACCTCTCCAAAGCAATATCTGATATGGTCAATATCATAATAATTATGGGTATATATTTCATTCATGTAAATGGTAAAATCAGAAACCCTCGCTAACTTGGTTTAGAAATGAATTAAATAGTAATTTTTCTTCTCTACTAATATTAGCTGATACACAAAAATATGTCATACTAGGTCACAATTTCTGGTGTTTTGACCAAGATGGAATGTTTTTTAATTGTATTATTTATTAATTTAATTGGCTCTGCTACGTAATGGATTGACTGATATGGACCCATACCCCATAATATATATAACAAAATATAAATTATGTGTGATATGGTATATTTGACTGTGTACAAAAATGACATTGACATTGACTTGTTGTTAGAGTGTGAACATGCCTTTTTAGATAGATAGATAGATAGATATTAACTTTATTGACCCCGACGGAAATTCAAGATTCCAGCATCACAGTTCCATAGTGCAAAACATGTTAGTAAAAAAGCAGTAAAAAAATTAGTAGTGCAAAGTACAAAGTACAAAAAAAATATACCAGATATAAAAATACAAGGAGATGAAGAAAAGTGGTAAAACTGAATATAGTGCAGGGTAACTCCAGTAGCTTAATGTGTTCATGTTCTGATATTTTATTTTTTATTTACCTCTGTATCTACTTTTACTTATTGCAAATATAGCCTTGCTATTTGGAATCTATTTATATTGTTTTTAGGAATGCAAAATCAATATTCCTACTAGAAATGGTATTGTAATGGTATAATAACTGAATAATGTTTTTATTTTTCAAATGTTCCTGCAGCGTGCCGTAGTGACGTCACACCCAAACAAGAGACAGTCTGCAGCTGATTACTACCGGATGGGTCAAACTAAGTGGATTTTCTCTTCGTAGCTTAACTTTTATCATCATGTCTCAGGATCCGTGGTAAGTAATGTGTCCGAAGGCTACAGTAAATTGTCTAAACTGTATTATTAACGACAACAAATGACGTTATTAACGCTGTTAAGATAGCTAACCTTCCTGTATCCTGCTAGCTAAAGTGGCAGCTAGCTCTTCCTTATTAAGATTAACTAAATACAGTCACGTTCATCTTTAATAAGACATTACAAGATAATCTCTTTATGTGTTGGACAATGTAGCATGGTGGTACTGGATCAGAGCAAGAAAGCTGGTGTTGTTTAGGTACTAAATGGTTTAGTCTACTGTGTTTACTAATCAGACTGAAGCTTGGTGAAGTCAGCAGAATCGAAAGAGGAAAAAGGCAAAGCTAAAAATGTCACATGATGAATGTAGCTTAAGCTCTGACGTTTTACCACACTAAGCTTTAATAAAACAAACACCCTACAGTACAATGCTGTATTAAATACTACTAGTGCAGCTCAAACCTTTAATTCTTTCAGTCAGTGGTATTCATTTAGCTTCTTCAGACACTCAGTGTAAAACATTAAACACCAGAATCAAAAACAACCAACGAGTTACATGAAACCCTCTGGCAGGATAGCCAAACGAGCTAGTATTTACTGTATTTTATTATAAGATATTCTTAAAATATATATTTTTGTGCATTAGGAAACAGATAAGTCAATTGTCTGCACCCTGTACAAATCCACAGACCAGTTATTGACCTTTTTGTTTAGGTCATTACCCCATTAACCATGTAACTTAAAGCTGAAGTAGGTAGTTTTGGAGCAAATATGATTATAAAAAAGTTATTTTTATAAAACAGTCATTCACTATATCCTGCCAGTAGTGCATGAGACAGGTAATCTGAAAAAAGCATGTGCCTCTGTGTCCTCCAGTGCTCCTAATGGCATCTGCAAGATTTCACAGACCAGAGGAAAATAACCAATCAGAGCCGAGCTGGAGCCTGGCCGTCTCTGAGCAACTGTTAATCGTTTAGCTGTAAAATGAGGAAGTTTGTGACCCGGCAGCCATGTTGAGATAAGTTGAGGAAATACCAAGCACCGTCCACCAGCCGGAGCAAACTTTCTGATTTTACAGCTAAACAGTACACTACAAGATGTTTCTGAAAACATTTGAGGAGAGAAATAGGCATTCCAGTAACAGAATATCAATTCATATTTGATCAGCGCTGCCTAGTTTGACTGTTTGATCGGAGTTCGCGAGTGATTGACAGCTGCCTCCGTTGAATGAACAGCCAATAGTAACGCTCTCTCTCTGAAATGACCTGTGATTGGCCTCAGAGCCAAGAGGTGGTGCAGAAGTCTAGTTTTCTCTCAGAACACTTGAATTACAATATGTTGAAAGGTTATTATTGAATTTTTGCCCAATGATGCCACAAATATTCTGCCTACTGCAGGTTTAACAGGGGTCTCTCTATGTTGCTCCATAATTTATCTGTGGCTACTGTTTGTCATGAATCAGTAATTACAGGTCCATTTACATGACATCTCTATCCCATTCACTGATCTATAGGTTGCAGAATTATGATGCCACTTGTCGCTTGGCACAGGAAGTAGCAGAAAACATTCATGAACGGAACAGGCAGCAGAGAACAGGGGGGAACCCTGCAAAGGTAAGGTGTTGCATTCACGAATAAAGTGGCAAATTTCTCCTGATATAGTCCGGTTTCTCTAGTAGTCAGTTTGTATGAATATCTTCTGTCTTTTCAGATCAACATGACACTAAGGGCATCGCTGCAGAAGCTCAAACAGAACATTGCCCAGCTTAAAGAGGGTTTGTTGCGAGCATCATCGTCTCGGCGTTTGTATCCTTTCCTCTGAGAATGTTCCACACAGTGGAAGTCATGAGATTGAGATTACATTTTGGGTTTGAGGGTTTCCTTTGCTTGCAGTAGTAGTTATCCTCCTATAGAGGGCATCAGAGTGTTTTGAAAATGTCTGCTCTGACAGTGGTAGTAGAAAGACTTCTGTGTTCAAGGGTCAATTCCAAGCTGACCCAAAGAAAAGTGTCAGGAGCATCCACTATAACTGAAGTTGGTTAAAGTGATGTTGACCTTTTGCATGACCTTAACATGGCGTCATCAGAATGCAGTCAGAAGCTGATAGGAGGCAGAACCTTATTGATGACCTGTTTACCAGAGAGAAGCAGCTCAATGCCACCTTCAAGGGAGACATCGTGGAGCCTGAACCTGCCAGGTATTTAACATCCAAGCAATTATTTTATCCTAAATGAGAGGAAAAGTGAAGGAAATCAGTATTTGCAAATCTCATTAAGCATTCTCTGCTGTCATTAGTGGGGTCACTCAAGAACTGGATTTTGACAAGAAGACCATTAGATCCCAATTTCAAAGGTTTGGGTGAATCTTAAAGGGATAGTTTGGGTGTTTTTAAGTGGGGTTGTATGAGGTACTTATCCTTAGTCAGTGTATCACCTACAGTAGATGACGGTCGACACGCCCCCAGCTTGGAGAGGCCGACAGGAGTACCGATACAGGAGCAAAGCAATGTACTGCTTTGGACGTGGACGGCAGCAAAATGTATTTTAGACACCTAAAAGAAAGGCTCAGACAAAATACAGTCAAAACTGCCTCTTGACCATGGAGCTTTTAGAAAAATGGTCTACGACCACTGCGGATAACTTGTGGAAATGGCAGCTTGGGCTAATCACCCACCCTGCTGTCAAATAAATGATTACAGAAACCGAAACTATGGACACTTACCTTGAAATTGACCTAAGCCTAACTGACGACCCTCAAATGGGTCCCATGAACCCCTTGGGGTTCAACAGAGACCTCAAGGGGGTAAAAGTCTGCTGAAGCTTAAATCAAGAACGAGAATTGGATGCTGGAATGTTAGAACATTATACCAGACAGGAAAACTGGCTCAACTTGCCAAGGAAATGCAACGTTACAACATAAGCATTATCGGGGTGTGTGAAAGCCGATGGAACACCTTTGGAGAGGTAAGAACTGCCACTGGAGAGACCTTCCTCTACTCTGGCAACCCAAAGGAAGAAGACCCCCACACATAAGGAGTAGGACTACTCCTATCAAAAGACGCAGCTAAAAGTCTCATAGAATGGGAACCAATATCAGAACGGATCATCACAGCCAGGTTTACATCCAAAGGACGCAATATCACATGCATTCAGTGCTACGCTCCAACCAACACTGCTGTTTTTGAAGAGAAAGAAACTTTTTACCAACAACTACAGGCAGTTTTCCAAAAGGCTCCCAAGAGAGACATTAAGATTGTGATGGGAGACATGAATGCCAAGATTGGAACAGATAACAACGACTGGAAGGGAACAATGGGGACAGAAGGTCTGGGGCAGATGAACGAGAACGGGCTTCTCTTTGCAAGCCTTTGTGCCCTCACTAAAGATTCCCAACAACTAGAGCACTGGAAGGAACACTTTGAGGAAGTCCTCAATAGACCTCCTCCAGACAACCCCCCAGACATTGAAGAAGCGAGACGAGACCTAAACATCAACTGTGACAGGATATCAAAGGAAGAAATCAAAAGAGCCATCAAAAAGCTGAAGCTGGGCAGAGCACCAGGAAAGGACAACATCCCCCCTGATGCACTGAAAGCAGACATCAGTGCCACGGATAGATCTAGGTAAAAGAGGAGGTACCCAATGACTGGAAAGAAGGGCAAATTGTCACAATTCCCAAGAAAGGCAACCTCAGTTAATGCAAGAACGGGAGAGGCATCATGCTTCTCTCAGTCCCCAGCAAAGTCCTCTGCCGAATCATCTTAGATAGAATGCAAGAACCACTGGACAAGATATTCAGGAAGGAACAAGCAGGTTTCCGGAAGAACAACTCCTGTACAGATCACATTGCATCACTCCGAATAATTGTCGAGCAGTGCATCATCACTGTTCATCAACTTTGTTGACTTTGAAAAAGCCTTGTTAAACCGGAAAGCGATTCTTCTTCGCCGCTCCTGTAGCCTTCACGGTGCGGGTGTTGCCCTGGATGTATTATGGCTGCCACTGGCAACTACTGTTTTAGAGCAGCGAAGAAGAACTGATTGTAGGCGGCCAATACCGCAACTTCAGGTATCAGAATCGGTATCAGGAAGGAAAAATTGTATCGGAACATCTCTAGTAAAATTGCAGGTATTTTTCAATGAAGTCTGGTGGCTTTGGCGAGAGCATAGATGGATTCAACGGCTTCAGTTCACCGTTGGAAAGGGCTGTCTCACAGTAAGGTAAACCAGCAAACATATTGTAAATATAGCATATTCGATGACTTGTCCACCGGCGAATACACATGAAGGGTGATTTCTCACTACTAAGCCATGTTGCTGCCTCAAATAGTCTATCCTCAAGCAGGCTTCACTCAATGGTGCTTTTCTTAGAGTACTTTCATTTTGAAAAATATTCTGGGACAGTTAGCTTGTTGCTCAAGTAGTTCATGAAAATTGCGGAATATTTTTCCACCCGGAGTCTCTACCGGTCACTGTCAGTCAGTGTCAGAAGGGCCAAACCAAGCATCACCCCATGATGCCTCAGGGGGCATCCTGCTCAGAACATCTCTCCACCTCTCATTTTGTGATTTTCCTCTCTGAGATCTTTTTTAAAAAAAATATGTTATCTAGTGCTGGACGCCCAATTAAAAATAATGAATCCTCATTCTCTTGTCTATGTCCTTGACCAGAGAGGTCATAGGCTCTGTTCTCTGCTTTGATGAGATGTCACCGGTCACTAACTTTCTGTGAAAGTCTTTGCACATCCGGTATGACCCATGTGCCGTGACCTCTCCCTGTGCTATCACTCGGAAGGAAGTCTGTCTGTCTGTCTGCCATTTTGACGGGGCGCCTAACTTCATGGCTAATTCTTTTTCATTGTTCGCTTTGCACTGCTGATCACACATTTGGCACCTCCTGAAATGAACACACACAATCATATATATATATGTGTGTGTGTGTGTGTGTGTCTTGATGAGTTTACAGTCCATAACTCTCCGCTGAGCATTTATTCTAGCACTTGTGGAGCTAATAAAAGAGCTGGATGTGACAGCTTATATCCTCTTCATCATGTGATGTCATGTCAATGTGACAGCCTTGAAAACCACCGGCAGCAGGCAGTCATTACTTTGTGTAATGTTTGACCCGGTCTGGCCCAGGTGATATTTGTTTGGACAGGAAGAGGAAATGGTGTCATGCTGTTAACTTCCTCCAGCTTTTCATGTCTGTTTTGTAAATGAGGTAGCTGGTACCTCCGTGTTGTTTTTACATTGTAGAGGCTCAGCATTTATATTAAAGTTGCATTACACTATGTCTACTTTGTGCGAGGAGTTTTGAGGCGTAACTGGAATGAGAGTAGAATGAAACCAAGCATCTGTTTCATCAGATCAGCAGAACCAGATTAGAAAAGCACTTTTATTGATGCCTTGACATGAGACTGCCTTTCTCTGATATCTTTCACAAGCTTTGGTTTTTGGGATTGATCTACTTAGCGGTGCTTTTGCACGCGCTTTCATCTTTTTTACAGACCACACACCCAATTACATAAAAGGCTCTGTAAATGACATTTGCTAATAAATTAGCTTGGCAAACTGTAATCATGTGGTCGTATGGTTTTTAGTTTGCTCAGTCAGACCTCACTTTAATAGTGATATGTGGTGGGTAATTTGGATTTGTGGGTAGGACCCATTCCCACTGTGTGGTCTCTGAGGACAGAATGAGGGAGGGGGTGGATTGGCCATGCTTGGATAATCTAAGCCGCTCTTTTTTTTTGTGAGAAACTTTGGGTAGAAGAAAAGGGATAGAGGTTACAGAGGGGACTTTAATCTATCCCTGAAACAATACCTTCTTAGCATCTCCATTTCAGACTAAGCAAAAAAAGGACATGGCGCCTACATTTGAAGGCTCAGTTCACCCTGTCACCCCTCAGGCCCACATCTCCACCACTATCCCGTAACCTTTCCTTTGTATTTGATTGCACTAGAAATAGTTGTAATTAGTTAAATCTCCCCTGTCCAAGTCATTCAGTCAGGACCTGGGTGCTCAGGCCCCCGATGGCGGCAGTCTAGTACTTTGTGGCTGCCAAGAGATGTGCCCGACTGATTTTGGCGCTCCCCGCTGACTGGTTAATTGGATCTTCACACACTGGGCACTTTCGTGGAGGAAGTGGAGGGCTGGCACACAGTCTCATAGTAATCAAACATGTCAGAGAGATTAGACCAAATGCCTTGTCTCACCTCTACTCCTCTGATGCTATCAGCCTCAGCTAGCTTGCATTGGGAATGGTCTGACGACGCTTTACCGACCACTTCAAAATTAGGGCCTGTGGCAATATAGCATTTTTTTCTGGGTGGCAGGGAAAGTGACCTGAGCCACATGTACCTACATGTGGCTCAGGTCACTTTCCCTGAGCTTGACCAGCAGACGACTTGCTCACAGCAGACGTGGTTAAATCCAACCGCACACAGAGATTCTGAACACGTCACCGCAAGAGGAGGGGGGGGGGGTCTGAAACACAGCTTTAAGCTATTAGCAGAAGAATAGCTTTTAAACCACACAGCGGTGTTTAGCACAGCATAGTACAGTACAGTACAGAGAGCTCTCTGGTCTGACACTTCGTCAGAGCGAAACCTCCCCAGCAGTCCACAGTCCTGTGACAGATTAACACGCACTGTTTACACACTTTGCGAGCTAGCCTGGCATTTTTCAATCGTTCCAAAAACTTAAAAGACAAAATGAGTAAATACTTTTTGTTCTGTGATCTAAAGGGTTTTGTTGTCATAAAATGGTCGAAAGAGTACAGTATTGAAACGGGAACATGCCTTGTACAGATGTGTTTGCTGTAAGAGTTGTACAGATGTGCATTGCACTCCTATCCCAACCACGCACATTGACTGTGTTTACTTATATAGCTAAAAGTCACTGATGCACGATGGGTGTTGTAGACTTGTGTGCTGGAATGGTGATTGTCAGCCAAAAAGGGGATTTTGCCGTCGACTTTCAGCTGTTGGGTGATTTGTGTTTGTTGCTTCAACAGCTGCTTTTTGGTCGGGATAGTAATTTCATGGTTTCCAAAACAAATTTTTATTTAACTTGAAGAGCTGAAACATTTTGGAAACGTTAGTAATGTTGTGGTGATGTTTCACAGGTCGACGTTGATGGGGGCAGGAACGAGTGGAGGTGTTGCGGCCAACCCCTGGCTGATCAACGAATCAGAGGAGACCAAAGGGCTGTCCTTTGGAGAGATCAAACAGCAGCAGCAACGAGTCATCGAAGGTAATTACACATGATGGAATAAGTGGTAAATGGACTGCACTTGTATAGCGCTCTGCTACCTTAACGGACAAAGAGCTTTACAGTTCGCTTCTCATTCACCCATACCATAGACTGCATATATTGGACGACGCGTCTCTCCACTTCTCCCACTGTACAAAAGTGAAGCCAAAAATATCTCTGATACAGGAGCTGTCATTTGAGATTTTGACGTCATTTGGACCCAGAGTCTGTGCAGTAGTAATGGGGGGGGGGCTGTAGCCGCGTTATTAAGGTCCTGCACACACACTCGCACGAGCCAATCATGAGCTGAGCACGGCCACAGCTTGTTAGCGTGAGCCACATAGCTGCTACCTTAGCACCACGGTAGCTGTTTGGCTAGAAAGACACAACCAACCATGATATCTTTATAACTACATTCATGATCAAATTGGCAGATGTTCTGGTTGCTTCGTAACAACAGGCATTAGCGCAACTTCCAAAGCACCTTGGATAAAAGGATGAAAGTGGCACGGCTGGCGTTTTCCACACGTATTAAGACGCTACATTTGAACGACCCCTTTTTCAGCGTTTGGTTGTACTTAGCTCCACCCTCTCATGTTATTTCTGGTTGCAAAAAAACAAGATGGTGACGGCCAAAATACCAAACTCAAGGCTTCAAAACTGCAGTCCACAAACCAATGGGTGACGTCACGGTGACTACTTCCGCGTCTTATATGCAGTCCATGGTGTATGCTAACATTTAAATATCTAGGAAACATATTGAAAGCCCCCGCCTGCTTTGTCCTGTTTCCTGAACATCTCTTGACATGAATTGAACACCCAGACATCAGTTCACCTGACTCCCAGTGACACTTCATTGCTACGTCTCCATTACGGCTCTGGTTATTGTCAACGTGGGATCACATATTCCTCTTAAGACAGTGAAACCAAACCACATGGAGGTTTGCAGTCTCCTGTGGGATTTCTGGTGGAGCTGGGTAATGGCGAGCGCCTGAACCTGCGGTCATAAAAAATTCCTGTGGAAGAGAGTGTGTCAAACTTGGAAACCTACACAGGCCAAAATGTTTCTTTTCTGTTCTTTCGGCTTCACTGTTTCTGCTCTGCACCTTGGCCTGCCGCGGTTATAATAACAGGAGTACAGCTGAGTGGGGTAAAGTGCTGAATGACTCACAAATGGCACTTTGAGCTGAGCTGGACCCCAACAGCCTGTCATTCCCATTTCCCAAATAGTTGCCTTGTTATATCATAAGTGCAGGATACTGTAATTGCTCCCTTCTTACAATTGGCTTTTTTCAAAGCAGCGTCGTTAGTTCTACCCCACTGCTAAATTGATTTTTGCAATATAATGTATGAGTCTTTTTCCTTGTATTGTTGTCTGGCATTGCATAATCTCAGTGCTCTGTCTCTTTCTTTGTCTCGTGTTCAAGTGCATAAAAGTTTCTCTTTTCTTTCCTCTCTCTTCGCAGCCCAGGATGAAGGCTTGGATGCACTAGCAGCTGTCATCAGCAGACAGAAGATAATGGGCCAGGAGATTGGCAATGAGCTGGATGAACAGAACGGTAAAGTTTAATATGCATGTGCATCTGCATGTATTCGTCAAAAAAAAAATCCAAAAAAAATCCAGACACATTACACACCACTGTGCAATCAGACATACTTGTTCTGCAACAGAATGACTTGCCTCATAAAACTTGTGATACTCCCTCACACCACTGCAACACTGACATAGTACATGCACACACACGCCCTCACACTACCATTGTCAGAGCAACTGACCTCACATTTCAGGTCAAGACCATGTCTAGCAGGTTATCCTTTGTCATATATCCCACAGGGACTCTACTAAAACTAAGAGTTTTGTGTTCGGGAATCAGATCTGCTCCGAGATAATGGTGCTTTTTGAGGTATTTCTGGCTAAATGCTTCTTCTCTTCAGTCCATAAATAGCTTCCATCACAAGTGGAACATGCCATACAAAACAGAGTGCATTGTTCCAGACTGTTTTTATGCTCAGACAGGCGGTACTTGAGACATAAGATTTTTGGGGCGATCATCTGTCAACCGGTGAACAATTGGATCCTTTAATGCATCGCTCTCAGAAGGGTACACCAGTTAATAGGCCGATGCCTGAGAGTGTTACCTTACTAAGAGGATGTACACGTGTATTCCTATCAGTTTTTGTTAATTTAATCTTTAATGTTTACACTGACAGCGAGCCCAGAACGTGCATTAGTCTGTCAGCTTCTTTTTTGGGGAAATAATCTTCACAGTTCAGAACCTGCAGGTCGATAACAGAGGAGAGTGGATAAATTAGCCCACAGCAATAATAAAGGAGCGGTGAGGCTGAGTGGCACTGTGGATAGGCCACCTTTTTTCTATTATTGTGTAAACTGACGACCCCTGACCAAGTGACATATTTTATGGATATTTCATATTATATTCAATGCATAACAATAATGGTACAGAACAACTGATAAACTGTACAATTAACCCAAATAGTGAACGCAATAACTGCGGGAAGTTTGTGTAAAACGAGTGATTTGGATGAGTTTTGAGCAGATTATTTCCCGTAAATATTGCATCAGATGAGTTTCCTGTTACTTTTAGGCACTTTCTATCAATCATTCATACCTAATAGGCTTCTTTTTTTTGACAAATTCAGTGTTTTCTTCTCCC
Source organism: Sebastes fasciatus (assembly GCF_043250625.1). Classification (NCBI taxonomy): domain Eukaryota; kingdom Metazoa; phylum Chordata; class Actinopteri; order Perciformes; family Sebastidae; genus Sebastes; species Sebastes fasciatus. The sequence goes on from NC_133797.1 coordinate 33,863,622, forward strand.
TGACACTTGGCCATTGTTCCATTAGCTCTTTGGACATTTTAACTGCGTACTGTTCTAATGCAGGACGACGCTGTTTAGCAGAGAGGGAACTAGGCTCTGTGTTCAAGTCTTCACTCTGCCCTTATCCTGTTTATATCTTAAATAATAATCCAAATTTTAAAAATAGCAATTTCATTTAGTTTTTGAGACAAAGCCAACTGTATATTTTTAAAAACGTACACCTTACACCCCTTAAAATCAAGAAGGCCTCGCGACCCCCCTTGAAGCTTTGGCGACCCAGGTTGGGAACCAGTAGGATAGGGGACTGGTGTCTTTGTCACAGACACTAGATTAGGCACTCTAGACTTGATATTTCTCTCTCCATGGCTAGCCAACTTGGACTTAAAATACACAGTCTTAGGCCTCAGTAATTAGTGTAATTGGGTATTCAGAGTTGTACAGTTAGACAGAAACAAGGTGATAAAACCTAAATCTCAACAGAGGGATTGTTAGACTTTATAAAACAAATCGTAAAAGTCTTGGAGATCCCTTACAAGCTGTTCATCTGCAGTTCTCACACCTCCAGTGCAGGCAGTAATTGTCTGTTTCTACCCCGATGACCAGCCTCCAGTTGGGAAACGAAGGCGTTGCACTATCCCGTAATATCCTGTCTGAGCAGTTGTGCCCAAACAAGTCCAGAGGTTGTATAACCGACTGATCTCGGCGTGGAAACAAACGACCAGCCCTTCTGCTGGGAAGGAATGGCAGATGTTTGGTGGTTGACACCGATGGGAGAAATGGAAGAGAAAGAAAGGAAAGCTGATTGTTTTATCCCGCTCTCCGGTTACCGTATTGAACTAGGGATGGATCATTGCTCTAGTGCTCCGACGGGCGTGTTTTTCTTGTCGTTCTTTCAGCTTGATGTCAGTGTTTCCAATAATATGAACCTGAATGGGTGATGGGAGAGCTGTAACTGAGAATTGCATTAGTTCCACTGCAAGTAAGAGACAAGAAGGCAAATGATTTTGGCCCTGGAAACAATGGCTTGTAACCGCTCCCGTGTTTAGACCCCACGTGACTCTTAAATATAAATCTGATGGGAACTCAACTCTTTATTTCTGGAATGGCCCAAAATATCTACGCCACCTGTGGGTATTGTAATCGGCTCCATGTGGTGAAATCCAAACCGTACAAATTTGTAGAAGCCTGCACAAATTTCCACCAGTTTTTTTTTTTTTTTTAAAGGAAAGCATATCTTAGTGTTATGATATTATGATATAATAATACTTTGATATATACACTACCTTTTGTGTATTACAAAAGATATTGATGGTGCATGCAGTGTAACCAGTCCCTGTGTCCATGCAGAAGTTTGATAAAGTGTAGACATGGGATTTCCTCGCGGACCAGTCCGAGCTCCGCTCGGTCTCTCCACAATTTATGGCCGAGCTTCCGGTTCATGAGGCCTGCTGACACCAGGCAATGATTCACAGGGCCTACAGGGCTCTCTGGCCTTCCACAGCTTTTCTTTACCTCCTCGTGTTTCTTTCCTTTTGTGGGACCTTTGCTGCCTCTGCATCTCTCATCTCATTCCCTGTTCTCCTTCGCCTCTTTTCAACAGACCCTTATTTTATAACCTCTTTCCCCATTTCTTCCATCTCTGTTTCTCTTCTGTATCCTCTCGTGCTGAGTTAGGGAGATGCCTTAGTTCCTTAGTGTTCCACAGGATGGAGAATAGCGGATAGATCATACATGTAGATGTAGACCTAGTGATTGCTGGTGCAGTCCCCACGTTCCCTAAGCCTGATTTAGGGTTCTTTTGGAGTAACTCACAAGTTTTAAGAGTGACTAGCTTTGCCCACACTCCAAAATATGTTTTTGTATTTATTTCTGTGTTTTAAAAAGTAAATTATATGCAGACTAACTGAAAAGTCAGCCAGAATGCTGCTTGCATGTGCAATTGTACAGACCTGGAAAGTGATTCCTCAAATAGAATTAATTCATCCGACAGTCGTGTTTTCAGTATTGGTGGGAATCACCAGAGGCCCCATGATACAATATCATCACAATACTTAAGTCACGATACGATCTTAATGCGATTTTAAACATTTTGTCATATGCTGAGTATTGTGATTTATTACCTTTTTTCAACTGCAAATTGTGCAGTTTGTCAACATCTGTTATGTCTAATAAGAGTTGAAACTCTGTTCAATCTCTTATTTTTATTGCTGCAAAATGGGATTGTCAGTCATGCAGACGGACTGACCAACACTGTCATAAAATCATAAATGTTGCATTAAGCACCTGACAAATTGAAGTGTTTGTATTAGAGTCTACATATAGTCCAAGTTAACTTGTGTGGACAGGAGTACTGTACCATTACAGGTATTTTGAACAATGCAACTTTTACAAAAACATTCTGCAGTCCCTTCATCTCACAATCATTTTTAGCAAAATGGGATTGTCAAGCAGATAGACTGACAAACACTGTCATAAAAACATAAATGTTGCATTATGCACCTGACAAACTGAACTGTTTGTCTTAGAGTCTACATTGTATTTGCAATATTAACAGTTTACGCAAAATATCGAGATATTATGCTGTATCAATTTGATCAATTTTTGCAGTCTGTTGAGCAGGAAAACCAAGAGGTTGCTTCCTTTCTTCTTCTCTGTTAGTGTTGAACTCAGCGTGTTGTCAGTCAAACAGTGTGATCATCCTCCTTGTTTGTTTTCACTTTCAGTCTTGTGAGTGTTGTTTCAGGTCTTGATTCTGGAGTCACTATGGCGATTTACAAATCCCCACATAAGAAAATGGCGATTAGAAAGCTGAAAGGTTTTTCAACTGTGCATACCAAGTTACTGTGTAGTAGTACTGTTGCTATGGCAGTTGTATTTATTACAAAATAAAAATTTTCGTGTGACATAATTCAAGTCTGTTTATGAAGAGAGTGTTGTGACTTTTCCGTTGCCTTCACACTATGCCATAAAGACCCAGTCCTCACTCCAGCTCTCTTTGGTAGTTAATCCAGTATGCGAGGAATGTAGCTTTTGTATTTTTAAGTTTTATATCCTTGTTATTATAGCGTTCACTCTGCATAGATTCAAACTATGTTTTAAAGTGTGGCACTGGTTTTCCTAATATGTGACATTGAGTCTCTATCAATTAACATTTTCTCCATCCAAAATATAGAAATGACTGTTTTTCTTGTACTTAAATGAATTTTTACTATCATTGTATGAGACAGCTTTGTAGGTGCTACATTTCATACTTGTATTAAATGTCAAAATCGACAGCGTAAAAAGTAAGGAGATAGTTTAATGTTGTCGGAGAGGCAAGGAAAATGGATTTAAGTTATAAAGCAGGGGAATGGCACGGCTCCTTGTTGATCTTGACAGTTGGCGCGTAACCTTGGCGTCCGACCGTCTTGTAGGGTTCCTTTCCCCCCTGATCACTGTACTGTAGCGGTGTTTTCCTATAAATAGATTAAGCTCTTTGTAGTTGGGCTCCTCAAGTCTAGCTCATGACCCAAGTGCAGTGGAGGTTGCAGTCATTTCCTTTTCGGGAAACAAATCCGGCTGAGGTCGGCAACGAAGATGACCCTTTTCAGAGGTTTAGAGATGAACCCAAAGCCCTCAGTTACTCGCCTCTCTCTGTCCCAACTGGATCAGAATGGACTGAAACGTAGTGAGCAGACCGATTACCTCAATTTCAGTCTGCTTTGTGGCTCATAACATGAATCCGTTGCATACTGAAGATTTTCCAATCTTACTTGCCAGTCACAACAAAAAGAGAAATTCAATCATGATTATTAGTGTGTTAAAATTAGTTTAATGACGTGCTGTCATCAAGTTTTTTACTTTCATATTTCTTACATGATGTTACCAAAAATAGTGTGTTTTCATTTCTAAAATTAAATGTTGCAGAAAATAGTCCGACGCATACCAGCTGAAATGACTTGCATCAGCAGGACTCTCCCTTCCCACCGAGAAACATCAACATTCATTTCACTTTACTAGTGTTGATATTTCTCAGATTGTGGCCTGGAACAATGACATCAGTCCACGTCAATGTCTTGTACTTGTGAGTGACAGACAGTGGCTACTACTGGCTAGGCTTGTTAAAATAGTGTCGTTTGAAAGGGGTGGCAAGAGTTTGAGGTTGTCAGATTTTTAGGGGCTGTAAAAGTTCCTGTCTACAGTAGGTGTGAGTGTAAACCATGTGATGTACAGTAGACAGACATAAGTTGTGTTTCCATTCACGTATTTTTATGCACATTTTGAAGTATCCCATTGGAAAAGCTGTATGGAAACTGTATTTTTACGCTCGCCTGAGGTGGTTTTTGTCTTTATTGAAAAAGAGTTGATGGGCTAAATGGATTATGGAAACGCCTTTGCCAAATAAGTTCTGACGTTGTGAACATTTAACTCACATGACCGATTATCTTTTGCCGCTGTTGCGTCTTCTCGGATATTCCCATAATGCGTGAATACTTGTCTTCGTCCCCAGACAACGTGAAACATGGCCAAAACTAGATGACATAAAAGAACAATTAAAACTTGTCCAATTGAAAAAAAAATCCTAAAAACCTCTCTCCATTTTTCTGTTGTAGATGGTTAGATGGCCAAGCCGACTTGTTTCCGGTTCGCAACCTCTACTTCTTCTCTGTTTACTGGTGGATTACAGCCATGCGTAGCCTATAGTGCCAACTTCTGGCGAAACTAGTCCATTTGCTCCAAACCAGTTGATCGAAATTAACGCGCCTAATTCACATTTCTTATTTTGCGACATTTCAAAAGTTATCTTAAATTTGGCTCGACAATTAAATGGAGACACGGCAATTGAGAAACATTCAAACATGCAAACAAAAGGCAGATCCATTTTCAGGTGTATCTATGTGCTTTGGGCTCTACCAAGATCAGGCATTATATACTTACTCTAGGCTAGACCAATCGAATGAATGAATGATGAGTTTATCTATTTTCCACAGCTTTTCAGCATGTCTGAAGTTCAACTGGAGTTTCCAGCTAAACTAAATCTGCTCCTCAGAGTTCACCACACATAAATCATTCGAATGAATCAAGTCACTGCCATTTGTTCCGTGTATTTGTCTCCACATCCAGACCTGAATAAACCTCAGAATAATTCTTTGGGCTGCTTGATATTACAAATCCTATCTTTACTGAGAACACAGTAATAACCACAAAGTGTACAGTATATCCGGGACTGGAGAGAAACAGACCCTCATTTGGTTTGAGACCTTTTGGAACAAATTTTAGATGGATGCAAGAGATATTTTCTCTTCGTGCACTTCTACACGTCTGACCACATGTGCACTCTTGTTTTGTCTGACTCCTGGAGATAAGAAGTAGTGGATGTCTTTTTTTTGCATGACACAGTAGCAGCCTGGACCAAAGGTTGGATCGTTTGGTGTCTTAGTAACAACATGTTAACATGTTCTAATAGAAACCAAAAATACAAGTATGCACCTGAAAATAAGCATAAGAGGTCTTCTTTAATGTCATTCACGGACCCCTTAAACAGAACATATGGTTGTTGCAGTGACTCAGCTTGTGACCTTTTGGTGATGGGAGTGTTTTTAAAGCACTTTGTCACGCAGCTTGATTTATTCTTAAGGTAAAAGTGTGTTACTTTCCAAGTGTCCTCTCTGTTAGTGAGCCAGCCGCTTGAGAAACAGAATAGGCTTTGCTCCCATGATGGACTTCTTGCTAATAATTAGATCACTGATTTGATTTTGCGTTGGCAGAGCATGTATAGGGCCCGCGCTGGACAGCACTAATGACTTCCAAATAAACAGTAGAGTGAGAGGAGAGAGGCACTTACTGCTGCAGCACAGTGACATCAGCCCCAGAGAACACAGCCCTGCGCTTGCTTCTGCTTTTAGAAACAGCTCGGTGAGCAAATAAACCATACTAATGATGGCACTCGGCAGAAAGTCGGTGTGGTTAGAGTTGTGGATTGATTTATTGTTTGTTTGATTCGCTCGGTTTGAAAGCGAGGCTGGCAGTAGTGAGTAGTGTTTTCCAGACGGCATGGAAATGCGGAGAGTCATGATGTGATGTTCAAAAGAGTGTTGTCATCAGAGGAATGTCGAGCTTGCAATGAGCCGCGAAAGAGGGCATTATTTTGTGTGACCACCAGATTGGCTGACTGGTGTTTGACTTAGGGAATTACTGAGAACTAGACATGATGAAGGAATAACACACCCACACTATGATATTATTTGGTCTCATTTTCATAAGAAAATGCCAACTTCAGGCTGCTCGAAATGCCTCTGAGAATGGTAAATGGACTTGCATTTATGTAGCGCTTTTCTAGTCTTCTGACTACTCAAAGCGCTTTACACTACATGTCAGCATTCACCCATTCACACATACATTCATACACTGATGGCAGAGGCTGCTAAGGTGCCAACTTTGCCCATGAGGATCTAATCTAAATACTCATTCACACACCGATGGCTATGCCTTCGGGAGCAATTTGGGGTGAAGTGTCTTGCTCAAGGACACATCGACATGTGACCAGAGCAGCCGGGGATCGGACGACCTGCTCTACCCTCTGAGCCACAGAGGGAAAATAGAATGACTGATGATTTCTTTTGGCTTTGTCCTATAATTTAGATATGTATATAGGGCTGCGACTAAGGATTATTTGCATAATTGTTTCCTATATCTGTTTTTTTTTTTTTCCATTAATTGGAATTAATTAAATCCATCATTAATTCTGCCTGTTCGTGGCATGGGCGTTTGCTTTACCCCAAGGAAGGAACAGCTTGCAGCGTTGTCAAGAATTGCTCGTTGACCTCAGGGAAGTGAGTTTGGTTGTAACGTTAGTATATCTAGCATCCAGCATCCAAACTGAGCGGTAGTAAATGAGCCGCGGTCTGCCTGCTGCGGACGACATGCTGGACAGTCTGTAGAGACCTGAAGCTCCGCCCCCGCTGCTGCACAGAGCGCTGTTTGCTTGTTTATTAAAAGCTTATTAATATTGAACATGTCGTGTGTCTAATTGCACCACATTCAAAAAAGCAACCCCTTGAGTCCCCAACAATACACCCGCCAAGTCTGAAGTAGATCGGATGAGCGGTTCTCGAGATATGTGAAGGACACAGACAGAGAATCCTCGCTTTATAGTTTGATATAGCAAATATTTGTGAGAAATGCCCATTAACAAGTAATCAAAGCCCAACATGACAGATTACAATCGCTAACTTTGTCTAACCAAGACTTCAAAAAACAAAATATATCCAAATACGTAGCAAATCTTTCAAATACTGTGATATAGGTATAAATATAAAGATATGAATATTTACTTGATGCTGTCCCTTTTAATTTTTGGTGTCTTCGTTTTCATCCATCACGCCAAGGACCGTGTTCAATCTGAGTGAATTTTCAGACTCAAGTCCCCCCAATGCCATTGTGTTGGGCATATTTTTATTCCCCTCATATCTCAGAGCCCATATTTTTCCTGCTTTCTGGGACCTAGCCACAGATGTCGATATTATAAAACCATCAGTTCGGTTCTCATTGATTTTCTGAGCCGGTAAATGAGAACAGTAGATTAAGTTTCCAGTTTGTGACTCGTACATAAATTGTATTTTAAATACTTTTGGGATGTTGCCAGAGAGAACAGCTTGTGGATTTCAGACAATTATATGATGTATAAAGAAGCGTTTTAACTAGATTATTTTATTTTTGTTTTATATTTATACTCACTGAAGATTAGATCTGTTTTTAGAGGGTTTAAGATCCCCAAAAGACATTGATGGCAGTGGACGTGTGATGGAAAGATGGCCCAATGAAAGATGCACCGCAAGCCACCGGGCCAAGCCTCCTGTGCCACGCATCCTAACCAGGGTACAATCAATCATGAGTCCTTGTGTCCTTATTTCGCTATCTATCCATCCCGGCATCCATCTCTGTCTGAGGCCTGTTGGTGTCACATTGATAGGGCTGTGAAGAAGAGGGGGCTAACAATGACATGAGGGACTTGGGTCAACCACAGCCAAGTGATGAATAATCCAGTTTAGGCGCAGCAAGGAAATTAACATTTTTGGACGCTAAAGAAAACCATCTTGAGACATTTCATCAATCACGTCTTCTTTTGTTTCCCTCAGCGGATTGATGCCCCCCTTTTATCTCTCAGAAAGTGTGGGTTTAGACTTCTTCATTGTCTTCAAATGCAACCTTTTTAATAGTGTTTTCATGGCCCTGGTTGGGTTTATGTGTCTTTTCTTTCAGACGGAGGTCAGAAAAGTATGATTCTTAAGTGATTTCACTGGCTTTCATTGTGCAGAATTTCTTCATGGTCATGTAATGGCACCGTAATCAGTTGCTGATCTGAATGTGAAAGTCTTTGGTGGATTGAGTGAAAAACCCATTCGTAAAAAGGTCGTCTGAATGTTTCCTTATGTGGTTTTTCTGACACAGTGGCTCAGTGCCAGTAGCTTATTTTCCATCACACACTCACTTCTTATTTAAAAGAAATGTTATTCAGTGACAATGCGGAGAACGTAGTCATACCTGGCATTGATTATTGAGGTAACCCCATATGTTATAAGCATTATAGGACTCATTGGATAGAGTTGTTGGTTGTGTAAAGCATTTCAAGACCACACAAGTTGCATAAGATATCGCTGATATTCTCTGTTAACTAAATAAATATGGATAAATGAATCAATATATTTATATTTTCAGGCTTAACTAACTAATATAACACGTAGCTGTACTACTTTATATGTTTTGTGTGTTTTTTCCAGTTAAAGATTAGTCTCTCAACAGAACAATCCTCATTCATATGTCATTTGTTATCAGTAGATGCCAACATGTAGGCAGCTTTCACACTAGGAGGTTTCCCCTCCTTCATGCTTTCTGCTTTACAAGCTGCAAGCTTTGTTGACGGATCGTGGCTTCTTGATTTATCTCGATCCATCTGGAACAAATGTGTGCTGGTGACAGTCGTTGGCAGGGAAAGGTCCCACATTAAAAAGCCAGTGGCAGAAATTCTCAGACTACACGGAGAGACAACTGATGTGTGGCAGTAGCAGAGGAGAGTGATGGTGTAGATACCGATACGTCTTTCAGGCCTGATTTGGCATCAGTCTGAGAATGGGGCAGAGTTGCAGTAGTCATCAAAGCTAGTTTTGTGGCCAAACGACGTCTGTATTCATACTATTGATGCAGAGCTTCTTTGTACTGAAAAGCAAAGATTCTTCTAGCTGTCTGTCTCAACAGGAAATACATTCTTATACACTGTGTGCATCTCTTCTGCGTTATTTATTATTATTTAATGACACCAATTGCGTGACAAGCAGGTGATGGCACCTTAAGATCAGTGGGCAACCTCCGGGTCTGAAGAGAGATTTTTTTGTAAATCCTGGTTATTTGTCGCTCAGCAGATGACAGATTAAATCACGGTGTGTTGAAAATATTCAGAAAGTATAGAGCACATCGGAAAGTGGTCCATGTCGGCGCGTTGGACAGTAATGCACCAAAGATTATCACAGTTTCATGGAGCACGGTGACTCATTTTCGGGATGTTTCTCTGTACTGTTGTGTAAGGGATATCATAGCACATTAAGACCTATCCACCCCACAGCTCTACGGATCAAATGATCCTGACTCTGCATGTTTGTGGGAGCTGATGTTTCTTTGGGGTGTTTTTAGCTCGAAATGGCGTCTAATAAACTAAAGTATCGGCTGTTTAGCACAACATTGGCTCCGACACACTCCTCTAACAAACGATTTAGAATGCAGTTTATGTTGCTGACATTTTGTTCTGCAAATAAATTGGACAAATGATAGCTTTGAGTTTGATTTCGCCTAAAGTCATCAGCTTCAGCTTGAAGAATTTCACACCTGCACACACACATATATTCACACCCCACAGTCATTCTGTATATATAATGGCAACAGGCACCTAGAGAAGCCCAATTTTATGATATGATGTAGGAATGAGGTGTGGTCGGTTCTGCTCAGCTCATCTGCAGACTGCGGATCACATCCAGATGTCCACCAACAGGCTTGTGTCGAGACTGGGCGAGGTTGTTTCCCCTTCCACTCCCTACTCCATCCATCCTTCACAGCACGCACAGCCACCATGCTGGCAGTTGCAGGCTTTTTCACAAACTATCAATTGTCCCTGAAAACGCATACGTTAATAAGGAAGGAGAAAAAAAAATGTAGGGAGGTATGATTTCACCGGTTCTTTCCCACCGCCGTCTTTCAAGCAGAGGATGACACAACACTTGGAAACAAACACTTATTGGGCTGTGTGTGTGTGTTCTTTGAAGGGTTTGGTCTCATTACCATGTCTTTGAGTAATCCCTCTTTTTAATACTGTCTTAGTGGACATTAGAGGGGATTTAGCTGGCATCATGGGTTTTACTGTGACCGTGTATTCTGCAGTCTGTATGGTGACTTCAGTTGTCGAAAACAGCTTAGGTTGCTGACCATTTTACTTACTATTGCTTAATGGGAAGCTTTGCCGATTTTCAAACGGCTTTGTATCGTTGCAATATGGGTGGTATGTGCAAATGAACAATGTTTGACTTCTCTCCGTGTTGCTTGCACCTTAAGCTCCCCACTCATTTGCCGACGAGGGTCCGCCGAATGATGCGAAACGCGTCATTTCACGTCATCCGGTGGACTTTTGCTGGAGGGTCAGCGGGGAGATCTGGGTGCTGGCAGCGTGGACGGAGGTTGAACATTGTTCGCATGTAAGACCTGTATTGTAGTGATTCAAAGCTAGTTGCAAAATTATTACCCATTAAACTTCATATTTGATTTTGTCATATTTCATTGTTTTTAGTTCATTAATAGAGGGTGCCTGCTCTTTTTAGAGATTTTAATGTTTTGTTTTACAACATAAAATACGTCAGGAAATATCTCACTCATGAATTTTGAAGCTTTTATCTTCAAAAAGGCGGTTTGCTAACAAGTGGCTAAATGAGACTACTAAACGTCATCACGCCGAACACTAGTCCGCCTTTAGCTTAGTTGTAGTGAAGTGAAGTCATGTGACCGTGGTGTAGTTTGTTTATAGCGTTAGCTTTTTACTTCTGCCATGTCATAAATGTTTGTTTGCCACAGAGTTTATTTTCTGCAATAATCCAAAATCCAATGGAAAAATCCCATTGTCTTTTTGTCGAGGGAACCAGTGCAATGCCAACTTCCGGGTTTGCCTACAAAAACATGTCATCCCTCTATCGGAGGGAACTTTTCCTAACCAATACCGACTTTTACTTGATTTTTACTTGGCTACAATCAACCTCAATTCTTGTACCACACAAAGATGTTAAATTACATTATCACCATCTATACTGTATTACACAATTAGGTTGGGCCAAGTAGCAAGTAGTATATTTTTTTATTAGAAATACAAAAGAAGGCATTATTGTTAATATCACAGTGATTTTAATGCTTTATATTGACATTTATTAGATTGTTTATTTACTTAAACATAGATCAACAGGAGCCAGTTAAGTCAGGTGCTGGAGACCACCGAGACATTTATGACCAGTTTAATAATGTGAAATGAAAGAATGCTGTCTGCTCTATGAATGGCCTGTCTAAATCAATGTTTGGATTAAAAAAAAACTTTTTTAAAGCCAGTTAAGAGAACATGCATAAACATCACGATATTGTTCATCATCAAAAGGTTTAAGAATCCTGAGATATTACATAGTTTTACATATTCACATCCTGAAGCAGCATAGTGCAAAGACAGCCTTTTACTGTTTACCCCTATAAGCTGTTGATGGCATTCAGTATCACACCATCAACCACCTTAGATTTTTGTTCTGAAGCTTCTCCAAACTAAAATTGATCTTCCATACAGGTGTATGTTAGAGAAAGCCAGTGTTTACATGATGGGTTGGAATCATTTGGAAAATCCTACAGTATTACTATAAACAATCTCTGTGCAACACTGAAGAATATGAGGTATCAGCCGAGCCAATATATGGATATTACACAAATCAGCATTACCTCACTGGATTACCTGCTCAACAGGAGGAAGTTATGATTTGACTGCGTTTTGTTTGCACAGCCAAGCCACTGCTGTGTTTCTCTTGTTGGGAGAATTGCCTAGTGCGTGTGGTATGTGTACAATTTAACGGCAAACTGATGTTGATACTTTGCTGTAATTTTTCCCCGGAGAGCTTTTGCGGGCAGATTGTCCAAGGGAAGCACATTAGCCGTACGTGTTGGTGGTATCGGTGGTTGGGAACCTCTGCAATTTCAGCTGCCAGTTCCTTTGGCTCTGGGCGAAGGATTCCCTGCCATTTAATGGTACCTTAGACTGACTCAGGCTTGGCCCAGTAGGTTCCTTTTGGCTAACGCAAGTGACAGCGGGAACAAATCTCCTCCTCTGTTTATTTAATTGCTAACCGCTCCGGTTTGGAGGCCACGTTCAAAGGGCCGACGAGCAGAGAGCTGCCTCGCGTTCCCCTCAGCCTCGGGGTAGCATGGGTCATCCCACATAATGAGTGGAAGGACTTACTTTACCGAGCCTGCCTCGACCCAAAGCCAGCACGTGGTTCCCATTTAAGCACAGGGGGGAAGATTGCACCTTCATCTGCTGGGTATTTTTATGTGTTTATGTGTGTGTATATACATCTGTTCTTCAGCACTCAGTGTGTGTGTGTGTGTGTGTGTGTGTGTTTGAGAGTGTAAGTGCCTCGTCTGAGTGTGAGATCATTGTGTTTGTACTGAAAGTCTTACACCACATGTCCAGCACATTGTCAGGTTGTGACTGGCACACAGGCCACATTTATATCTGCATGAGGAGCTCAGAGGCCACTGGCCAGCATGAGATGAGATGGGATGGAGTTCGAGGTAGACGTCAGTGCAGGACCTCACACACACGCACAGAGACACAAACACGCCGACACACACACACACACGCACACGCACACACACACACACACACACACACACACACACACACACACACACACACACGGAGTGCGGTAGAGAGCAGGGTGGGCTAATCTTACAGATGCACTGTGCAGAGACAGTGAGGCAAGGGAGTCTGAGAGTGAGGGGGCAAGATGGAAGGAGGGCGAGGGAGAAAAAACAAAGGTTGAGAGACTTGGAAGGAGAGTATAAGAAATGATGAAAGTCAAAATGAAAGTGAGATAAGATACAAAGAGAGATTATTCTTTCAATGCAGAACTTGGCCAAAGTTTTTTTTTTTTATTCATAGATGTTGCAAAGAAATTAATGGACAAAGGAAGGAAATAAAATTTCAACATTTTTAAGAGGATGTTTTTTTTAAATGGAGGGAATTATAATAAAATGTATTTATAAAGCATTTTTCGAAACCCAGATAACACAAATTGTCACACTAAAGGCCTTTACACACCGGAGGCGTGACGAATAAACAACACAAAAATGCCAAATACTCTCCTGCGAATATTATATGTCTAGGGATTTTATTGTGAAAGGTAAGAATGGAAGAAGTGGATTTGGTCTGCGCTGCCTTTGTCAAGGCGCAAAGGAGTAATACAATTTGCCGTCTTGATTCGAACTACAGAGCCTCGGTGTTGTTGTTTCATAAATGTAGGCGCAACTCAACCCATTCCACACAATGTGATTTGTTGATGCCTTTATTCACGGTGCGAAAAACTCAGAAATATTCAAAAATAAAGTGTCCCTTTTTCACCGCTTAGTATTCGCGTTCTGTGTGAAAGTAGTCATGACAAAAACAGTTTGATAAAAATGCCCCCGGTGTGTAAAGGCCTTTAAGGGGAGCCTGTAGATAGTGGGAGGAGAAAGACTCCAGTCAACACCTTGTGCATTCTGGGTTTCCCCTCATACATGCATGAGTTTGTGTTTATTCAACACAATAAAGCTTATACGGTTTAAGATTTTCAAAGATTTATACAGTTTCCAAAGATCTTTTGTGAAAGCCTTTCTCAACTTTTACATGTTTACTTTAATTTTACTGCCATTTTGTACTAAAATATTTGCACAAGGTAACTGTAGACATAACATATGTATTGTTATTGTATTTGAGAGGGTAGCGATAGCTATCACCAAACCTTCAAAGTGCTACTGACCATATCTGTCCCATTAGAAACTGTTACAAGTCTTTGCAAACGTGAGTCACTGATATGACACCTTTCTAGAACAAAACCTTTCAAGTGGGAAATGCTTCATTCATCCGTTTCATCTGTTATCTGATAACCCTGCATGTGTGCTATCACACACAATCTACAGGCTAAAGATGAGAATCCCCCCTAGACAAAAAATGTGCCTCACAATTTAAATAAGAGGCCCTTTTATTGGTCTTTTTTTTTGTGTGTAAAATGTTGACGTCCGTTTTGTTACGTTATGGGCACTGCAGGTTTGAGCTGCTTGAACAAGCACGGGCCCCTAAAAAAGGCTTTTGATGTGTTATCTAATCATTCTCATCTGTTTCACTCTTGGCTTAATACCAGCCTCCCGTTTGGTTTCCAAGCTGCTATTGTTACACGTTTGAGACCGTCTGTGAGTGTTTTAGTGTGGGCATAGACCTGCACTCTCCAGACTAAAGAGGATAAACATACACACAAAGAAAACATTTCACTTTTTTATTTTTTTTTTAACATACTTTTTGATATTATGCCATGTTTGTTTGTGATCCATGGTTATCTACATAAAGTAACAATCTGATTAATGACAATGCATAAATATAAATAACCATTAGTAATTTTTTTTATATTACATACTACCAAAATTCTCTTAGTTGGCCAAATGAGGGATTTAATCCCCACTTAAAAGAAGTATTCTATTATTAAAAAAATTGTTGTAGAACTGCATATGTACTATGCATAGGATTGGGCGATAATTCAATATGGAATAGTATCGTGATGAAAGCATATATCGAGATATCGTGATACACAATTGTGCCATCTAAATTGATAATAACAAGGACATACTAACTCAAATTTGAATTAATAAGAAAGCTGCTTACAGGAATACACCCGTCAAACTATTGTCTTAATCAGATTACTCTGTATTTGTGTGCAGGCATAAACATAGTCAATATATAGCTGGAAATAGTTATTAATTTTTTATGTATGTTAATTTTGCACTAATTCAATTAGAAAATACTCAGTACTTGTCATTTGACAAATATTTCATTCACAAATGAGTATACAAAATGGGATTTACCATGTGGTAAATCAAGCCTAGAAAATATACTATATTGTTACAGATATCATTATCAAGATAGGAAAAAATTACCTATATCAAGATGGAAGATTTTGACCATATCGTCCAGCTCTAAGTATATAAGATTTCCATACAATTTGTGAATCACTGCAAAACACTTCACGTTTTCAGCAGTAATACAGTGCACATACATTAAAAAGTTCAGCAGTTGATCTATTTTTATACCTAATATATAGTGAATTTGTAATGATTAGACAAATGATAATTAAAGTGGTTACTGTTGCTGTAGTTAAGAATTTGAGTCACTTCCATGAACTTTTAAATTCAATTAAACTCGAGATCCATCTGTCTCTGCTCCCTCATGCAGCCCACACATGAACCCACTAGTGGGCAGTAGAGGCAGTGGCGGCACCCCACTTCTGGTCCTCAGTGAAACTCTTGGTGTTTACGCCTACCGACTGGAATGATTCACGGCTGTGTGCTTTCTCTTCCGTGGGATGGACGTGTTATGGTGGTGGAATGATCCACGTTTAGGGCGGATGAGGAGGAGGGAGTCACAGGATCTCACACAGGATTTGTTAATTAGTTTAATTCCTCTGAGGAAGTTTCTTCTTCTTCTCCTCCAGTAATCAGAACCTCCTCCTTTTTTCGCTCATCAGCTGGAGGAGCTGAGTAATTACACGACAGCTGTAGGTGCAGCTGTTTAAATGGCTGCAGCCTGTATAGTGCACCGTCAGACTTCATAGCTACAGCACGATGACTTGTACCGCAGCATTGGTGCGTGTCATTCATTCATGTGTCTTGTGTGTGAGAGTACAGCCACTAGAACTCACACTAAAGTGTGTGTGCAACTGTGCGTGTGCATGCGGTTTTACTCCGTGTCTAACCGTCTGTGCATTCAGCCATGTTTTTCAGTGAATGTAGCCCACATTGGAGCGTGTGGTCTCGTTGCGTCATATTTTTTTGCTGTTTGCTCAGTGCCCTGCACCGCTCCTGTCCACAAGCTATGTGGGAGGCTGTTTCCTCTCAGGATGGGAAGTTGTTTCAGCCGCGCTGTTGGCCAAACATTTGTTCTGGCCTCCGCGAATACAGCGCAATTACCCTAAAACCACCACATACCCACTACGAATTTTCAGCAATTGTGTGTGCATCTGATGTGCCACCCTGGTATTCACACCTCTTTGTCTTTGTCAGTTCCAGATGCACATACTGTATGTGTTACTGGCATCAGAGTGTTCAAGCACAGTATGTCTAGATCAGGTTGTAATGTAAAGCCCTTAGAAGTTAGAACTTGGGTTTGTATTTATCCTCATTGTGTTAAGAGGGGTGGCAGCATTGTCCTGAGGCTCAGTGAGGTTAGTCCCTGTCCTGCACCTGTTGTATTTTAGCCTTACACGGCAGTGGGAGGAGAGGGTCACTGGCATCTGGCCCGGGTGTGAAAAATGTCCTGCCCCTCCCTCTGTGCATGATGCACCTGACTCTGTACCCCTGTTTCTCTCATCGCCAAATTATGCGCTTCCTCCCATTTCCCACCACTCTCCGTTTCTCTCTCACACACTTTTACAATATAAGAATAATTGTCGCTTATAGGCTTGTTTGCCACAAAAGGAAGAGGCATTTACTCAAACTTGTATCACATGTTTCTGTCCGCTGCAAATGTTGCAATCTTGTGAAGCTAAAGTAACAACAGTTTAATACCGCCATAAAAATATATTGCCATGACTGAATGTCGAAGACGCCAAAAACACTTGAATTTTGCTTATTTGACCTGCTTGTTTTTATTTTTCTATAAACTGCTTCTTATGTCTGGGCAATATATATCTATATATTAGATCAATATCGTGATATGACACTAGATATCATCTTAGATTTTGGATATCGAAATATTGCAAAAGTGTCTTTCTTTCTGGTTTTAAAGGCTGCATTACTTTTATTAAAGTGATGTTATATTGTGAACTTAAAGTACCAGACTGCTCTAGCTGTTCTATTATTTGCCTTTACCCACTTATTATATCCACATTACTGATGATTATTTATGAAAAATCTCATTGTATAAATATTTTGTGAAAGCACTAATGGTCAACCCGACAATATTGTTGCAATATCCATATCGAGGTATTTGATAAAAAACATTTTGATATTTGATTTTCTCCATATCGCCCAGCCCTACTGCTTCTTATTCGAGTTACTGATAGACTTCTCTGACAGATGTGCCGCTTATTAGGACTTTGAACTTAAGATCCGTATTGAAAGAGTTCTCAAAATGACGCTCATGCTCAGCGCATGATCCAAAGTAAAGTCCACTGACAGCCACAAACCCAGACTTGATCCCTTGAACCTTATCTGAGAATTTTCCAGGCTGAACAACAACTCTGTGATGTTTCATGTTCCGCATCCCCGCCGATGTTCGGCAGATAAATACCAGCTGGCCCTGAACTCTCTTTTCCACAATAAAACATCTGTATCAGGGGTGATATAGCTCTGTGTTTGTTACTGCTCCCGTTCTCCCTCTGAACGGCATTGTGGGTTAACACTGCGGAGATGACTCCTCTTCAGTCTGGGGCACAAATGTTCGTAGGAAGCGTGTCACATCCGGGAAGTGTACGTATGTGTGCGTGCGCCTTCCTGTATTTGCGTGCCTGTTAGGGTGTGCCTGTCTGTATACGATGCTCATAGACCAGTGTGTGTACACACGTGTGTTTGTGTCAGCGTCTGTGCATGGGAGCACATGTGTCTCCATGCGTGTGAGTGCATTATGAGTGAAACGAGGTCTGGCATGAAGATCAAAGTCCCTCCATAACTCCTCAGTCAGTCAGTCGGTCGGTCGGTCGGCCAGCCAGCGTATTGCCAGGAAGCTCCACTCACCACGGGGGATGTTGAGTTATTAGACTCAGATCATTTCAATTACAACACAGTTGTTCACTTAGTGGGAAATTCACAGTCTCTCTCTCTCTTTGTGTTTTTCAACCTTTGTTTACAGCTGGGTCGTAATCGAGAAAACTATCAATCAATTAGATATTATTTGTACAGCACTTTTCATACAAATCAAATGTAAAACACAATACAACAACCCCCCCACCCCTCCAAAAAAAGACTTTGTAATTAGTAAAACATTCAGTAATAACGGCGTTCAATAAAAGAAAACTAGCATACATCTCATCAATTTACTGTGAGGAAACACCAGAGGCAGGATATTAGAAATAGATAAAAGCTCTAACTTGGTATATTAACATATAACAATAAACAAAACAGACTAGAATATTTGAATGGATGAATAAATACAAAAATAAAGCTCATTTAATGGCCAGACTAAAAAGGTGACTTGGATACTGGAAAAAATACACTTGGATACTTTATAAATATCAGTAGAAGTAGCAGGCGGGTGGGGAGGGAGAGACAACGAGAGGTTCAGTCTCAGACGCCACTGATGA
Source organism: Sebastes fasciatus (assembly GCF_043250625.1). Classification (NCBI taxonomy): domain Eukaryota; kingdom Metazoa; phylum Chordata; class Actinopteri; order Perciformes; family Sebastidae; genus Sebastes; species Sebastes fasciatus. The sequence goes on from NC_133797.1 coordinate 33,882,212, forward strand.
TGAAAATGCAGGCAGGGAGAGGACTTTGGTCATTGTGTAATACCATGCTCTACCCAAAAAAGAGTGCGACCAAATCATGTGCTGATGCAACCAACTGACAAAGTTGGTAGCACCAGTGCTGTTAATCAAAAGCCCCTAAATAACCCACAGTTGTCATTGTGTTCATTTATAATAATTAAGTTTACTAAATATTACATATACTGTAGTTGTTCATTTGCATTTATAATCACGGTGTAAATCTACCTTTTGCTTTAAGGAATCCCTGTAGAAGATAAAATATGTTGTAATTAATACTAGAATTTGTATTTGCAACCTGATAATCACTCTGTGATGAAATGACCTGTTGTAGAAGTAATTGGCTAAAATGACTTTTTATAAAAAAAATTATGAGTATTAATGTGCAGTGTTATCATCTAATGGGCAGTCCAATAGATAAACTGGTAACTGTGCCAGAATCTCATGTCCTACAATCTCATCCAATCGAACATATTGTGTTTCATTTTTTATTTTTATCAGTTCCATAGCTATTCAATATGTCGCACCCTCCTGGGTGTCCGTGCTAATGAAGTGTGATGGTAGTGATGAAGTGTAACAGCGGCTGGTTTGGAGGTGCTGTGCCAGTGACAGGGTGGTCCCTGCCTCACACTGCTGCTGTCGCTGCTGCTGCTGCTGCTGCTGCTGCTGCTGCTGCTGCTGCTGCTGCTGCTGCTGCTGCTGCTGCTGGCACCCTCATGCTCATCATGCACACATTGTTCGGTGGCACCTGGCCATAAGAGGGGTGATGGTGGAAAGCCTGGTAATGATCAGACTTCTCATTGCTGTTGGTCTTTGCACTTCTTCTGTTTTGTGGTTGTGAATCCTTGTTTCCATTAATCCTCAAATGACAGAGCTGATCACGTGTGAATTAATTGTATGTAATGCACTGGTAACTTCAATTCATGTTCATTGCATCTGTTCAGTGATGCCTGGCCATATAGGATGAGGGATGCGGGTGAATCTGGCAGCCTCACACAGAAATAGTTGCATTCAGTCTGAAAAGCTGATAAAGTGGTAGAAGCTCTCCTCTTTGCTCTTTCCTTTTTCAAGGCTCTGTTTATATTTATCTGTGTACGACACTATGGGTTTTAAATTAATTAATTTTGTGCATTATATTGATGGTTTCCAGCTGTCTTGAACAGCCCAAGAGATCATAATAATTGCTAAAACCTATTACGGCCCATCTGTCCTGATGACATTTCTTATTCTGCTGACGAGGTTTTGTTTTATTGCTAAAACCTATTACGGCCCATCTGTCCTGATGACATTTCTTATTCTGCTGACGAGGTTTTGTTTTTATTCAGCCGGTATCATAAGATGACAGCATGACTCAACTTTTTTTTTTGTTTATGTGCACAGTGCTGATCATTTCCAGTCTTCGCAGACTCGAACTACCCAGGTTGTTTAAAAAAGCTTGAGTGGTATTCTAGTCATGCAATGCTCCTGAAAAGCACCAGATTTCCTCTGTTGAAGGATAGATTCAATTACTCTGTCTGGTCCCAGCGATGCGTTGGAGCATCATAGGATGGGCAACTACGAAGGAATAGAGATGTTATTTATATTGAAAGAACGAATGTAGAAAGAATCTTAAATGTCAGTGTCGTTGCTACTCAATATAGCTAACAAGTAGAAATGCAAAGTGATAGAATATATACAAGCATCATGTCAGCTTGTCGCTGTAATATGCCTTACCAATAGTGCTGCAACTAACGATTATTTTTGTTGGCGATTAACCGCTTTGTTACTTGGTCTTTAAAATATCAGAAAATGGTGAAAAATGACGATCAGTGTTTCCCAAAGTCCCAAGATGACGTCCTCAAATGTCTTGTTTTGTCCACAACTCAAAGATATTCAGTTTACTGTCATAGAGGAGTAAAGAGACCAGAACATATTCACATTTAAGAAGCTGGAATCAGAGAATTGAAACTTTTTTTTCTTAAAAAAAATACTCAAACTGATTAATCGATTATCAAAATTGTTGGTGATAAATTTTATAGTTGACAACTAATCGATTAATCGTTGCAACTCTACATACCAACATGCTAACTTTGCTTTGTAACTTGCTTAACAAAGCAATAGCATTTGAAAACCCAATGTAATCCTCCCACATAGCTTTGGTGGATTGCATTCCCATAATTCACATGAACCTTGTCTTTGGAGTCCAGCAAGTACAAACCCAATGGTCTGTACGTGCTAAAACTGAACTAGTGTGGAGGTCTTTCTCAATTTATGTGCTTTTCTTTGAAGTGCGTTCTTTCAAACGGAGGTTCAACTTTGAATAATTCATTCATCAGTTGGTCATTCTTTTTGGTGTCCATCATGTGCGATGATGGATATTGGGGGTAAACGTAGCAGGGTCAGGGAGCTGAAACTGTCCGTGGACACACAGCCGGTTCCAGTTTCAAATTGGCACACAAATAGTTGGGATTAAGGCTGGAAATGTGGAGGCCGCATATATGGTCAAAGTCGTGGGGAACTACTGGTTTAGCCTTTTGGTATATTTATACCGCTTTACGTTCTCTTCCGATTCAGTTTGGATTGTTTTTTGTAATTTAGAAACCCCAATGTACTCCCATCATGACTGTATGAAACACAGTCTGTCACAGTTCACAATGTGCCAGTGGCTCTCTTTTCAAGTTCATCACGTTGTATATTTGCATTCATACCATTGTCATCGAGAATACTGTTTAGAGTTGGAAGGCTGCGTCTTTGAGCTGTCAGCAGGCTACAACTTCTCCCACTGGAGTAGTGAAGTTACATTTATTCCAAGGCTGACAAAGACAGTTCCAACACAAAGTTTTCATTGAAAGAGCGTGCATGAATAAACAATTTGATCATTGGCAAGTGTGGCCGTGGCATACGCCGCATAAAGCAAGACGTTTATCATCACTCAGCTAGCCACTACCCCAGACGGAGAAAATGTCTAATGATGCAATAAGGGATATTTTACCCCCAAAAGTGTTGACCGGGGGAGCCTGTCAGTACATTTGGGGGGGACTCAGAGATTCATTGGGGCCGGGGGGCGATACTATCCAGCAGTGAGACTAATCTGGACACATGTGGCCCGGCACTTCAGAAGGCCAGATGTTGGAAGGGCGAGTTGTGTGCAATGTGCATGGTGATGCCCTCACAAACTCCAGTAACATGTGTGCGCACATTTGGCCAGAAAGACACACAAAAACAGGATAGATGTGAAGAAGACCTACAGTATGGAGTTGAATTTACTTACAGCAATCAATGAATTAAATAAATACTAGGGCTGTCAATCAATAAAAATATTTAATCGCAATTAATTGCATGATGGTCCATGATTAATCACACATTTCTTATCTGTTCAAAATGTACCCTAAAGGGAGATTTCTCAAGTATTTAATACTCTCATCATCATGGGAGTGGGCCAATATGTTTGCTTTTTACAAATGTATGTATATATTTATTATTGGAAATCAATTAACAACACGAAACAATGACAGATATTGTCCAGAAACCCTCACAGGTACTGCATTTAGCATAAAAAAACAACAACAACAACATGACAAACTGCAGCCCAACAGGCAACAACAGCTGTCAGTGTGTCAGTGTGCTGACTTGACTATAACTTGCCCCAAACTGGATGTGATTATCATAAAGTGGTCATGTCTGTAAAGGGGAGACTCATGGGTAACCATAGAACTAATTTTCACCCCTTTGAAAATGTCCATGTCAGTTTTTCCTCGACAAAATTTTGCGTAAGTTTGGAGCGTTATTTAACCTCATTCGCTACAAGCTGGAATGATGAGGTTTTGTACTTTCATATGACACCAGTATCTTCACTCTAGCTTTAAAACTGACCCCGCTGCAACCTCCAAAACATCGATTGCGTTAATGCGTTAAAGAAATTAGAGCGTTAAAATGAATTTGCGTTATTATCGCGTTAACTTTGACAGCCCTAATAAAATAATGGTAAAGGTCAGTTCTGATTTTGGGACATTACCTCTTTTGGGGATTTGATACAGGCAGGCAAAAAAAGTGGTAAAACTTTTAATAACATTTTTATTACATGAACAATATGTTCCTTGTAGCCTGCATTGTTTTTCACAACAATAATATCCCTCATTTCCTCAATATCGCTCATTTCCCATCTTGTTTGCTCAAGTGTGCAGTTCCGTACATCATATCCATATTTCATTTCAGAGAAACGTTACTTAATATTCATTGAATTCTAATGTATCACATTATGACTGTTTGGCCCCTGGGTGAAAAATGTAGTGGCTTTTTTCCTGAACTGTTGCTGTTGGACACCACAGCAGAAATCAAGTCATTAACTATCCATCATCACCAGTGTGAAAATGTATACAATAATAGAAAGCCCATTATGAATAAATAAACTGACGTTTTTATTGTCGTGCTAGGGGGATTGTTAGGAAAAGAAAGTGGCTGTGTTTATGTGCCCTCGCTTCCAACGTGTCAGATTGGCCAAACACATTTTTAGGATTATTTCTATACCGAGGCACATCTTTGCACTTCTTTTTTTTGTCTTTATTTCAGTTCTTTTTTTGGCAGGCATTCAAATGATTTGTTGGGGTTTGCACTGAGTTTAAAAACTGGTAAAACTGAGGTTTTGTGTGAAACTCCCCCCTAATCCTCGCTCCCCACAGATCCTCAGGGTGAGTTTGTTTACAATAACTGCTTAACTGAGAGCAGAGAAAAAAGTTGAAAGAAACTCTTCCAAGACTGTGCAACTTCTTGTAAATACCATAATTGCCCTGAGTTGTATCATCATGCTGAGTGCCCCGTGTGTGCCAAGTGAAGTTCCAGTTACATCCAGAGATGTGTGTGTGTGTTTTGGTTGGCAACAGAGCACTACCCCTCTATACACAGTCCGTCACACCAGGCCCAATTGGTAACAGTTGTGGTCAGACCCCTTTGCACTACAACAAGGCATACAAGAGGAGGGTTGAGTGAAAAAGCTGTCTGTCTTTACTTCCCTCTTTCTCCATATCCTCGGGAGAAATCATCTCCTGAATAAGCACAACAGAATTAGCCCCACTGAGTCAGATTGCGTTTAAATCGGTGAGAGAAAACAAGCGTTTTCTCTGTGCGCTGTGCCCTCTCTGGGAACGAGTCCTACAATAACACACAGAGTTAATACGGCACATCCTGGAGCCACGCTGGGGTGTCACTGTTTATGGCAATGCCTCAACCACATGCACACACACACACACACACACACAAACCAAAACCACCACTGCTTTAGCCTCTGTGAAGATGAGTCAGCAATTTCCCGAGGCTTGGGTCGGATATAGATCTGGGATGCGGGAATTTGATCATTAAAATAGAGAGTGTCTCCAAAACTTCTCCTGCGTGTGAGTGTCATATTTGCTGTCTGACTTGAATTAGGCTTTTGTAAAATAATGTGATGATTGGCTTTGAAATGGATGATTAGGACTCATGCTAGAGTTGCATTTACCCAGCGTGGTATCCAATGAGTATCTGTGAAGGAATGGGTGAGGATCCTGACCTGTCGTGATTGCAAACTCACAGGCACTGCAGGGCTACATGGCTCTGGGTTCTGGTAGAATCACATGAGACCTGAGGAAATTCCACACAGCATGCTACGTTTCCGAATCACTGTACCTCAACCAGCGGGCAACCTCCGGGTCTGAGAAGTGAAGCCAATGAGGAAGTGCCTTAAATATGCATTCTTTCTGATAGCCAGCAGGAGGCGACTCCTCTGGTTGCAAAAAGAAGTCTGATTGTATAGAAGTCTATGAGAAAATGAGTCTACTTCTCATTTGATTTATTATCTCAGAAAACATTGTGAACATGAGTTTATGGTCTCAATCACTAGTTTCAAGTCTTCTTCAATACAGCATGATGTTCATTTGTGTTTCAGTTGTGATAGACAGGTCGCTACCACGGCGGTGTCCAGTCTGGGAGTTGTTTGTGTTTTCATTTTACAACTTTACCCCTTTCACAGTGTGTTTTCAGTTCATGAAAGTTAATTATAACCCTTTTGGTCGCCTAAAAATGTCTTATTCAGCATTCGGTTGTACTCATCTCCACCCTCCCATGTCACTTCTGATTGTAAAAAAACGGCGGCGATGGCCAAAAACCAAGATGTTGCCGTACTCGAGGCTTCAAAGCGGCAGTCCACAAACCAATGGGTGACGTCAAAGTCACTACGTCCACTTCTAATATACAGTCTATGATCTCAATCTATGTTGCACACACAAGCACTGTATTTCTCTCTCTGATTTGTCCTTTTCCCCATCTCTGCTTTTTTGTTTGTTTGCCATTCTCCACAACTCCACAACTGTTTCTGTCAGTGAACAATAATTAAATCCTAATGAGCAACATATTTCCACAAGTGTTATCTGGGCCTGCTTGTTTTCCGTGGTTTGGCCTGACTGTTTTTTTCACTTGCCCCCCACTTGCCTTTGTAGGTCTGGATAATGTATCACAGCTCTGCAGTTCTTCAGTGATCTTGGATCTGACTTGTTTTGTTGTTGCTTCAGTTGAATCAGACACACCACTAATTGCTCAGTGAGGTGGTTTATCATCATTTTGAGTTATGATGAAGGAACTGGGCTGACGGTAGTGGGTGTACTCCTGCAAGGGAGTTCAGCCGGTTAAGCACCTCCAAGTCGGGCTGTGGTACGCTGCTGGAAAAGGGTGTGTTGTCCCCTTTGGGCTGGAAGTGAGTCATTATCCCACGTGAAGGAAGTATTAGCGTCACATTTGACCCCATATCCATATTCTGGCATATTCATATTGGTCACAAGAAAGGGTAAGATGGTGCAGACATTGTACTGGATTGTTATTGTGAAGAGGGTGAAGAGATCTCGATTTACTGGTTGATCTACATCCATGCCCCATGAGCTTTGGGTAATGACCAAAAGAACGATATATGAATACAAGAGTTCAAAAGGAATTTTGTTCGCTGGGTGTCTGGGAGTCAGAGTAGAACCGCTGGTCCTTTGCATTAAAAGGAGTCAGTTGAGGTGGTACTCAGCCAGTCGATGGTAGCCGATATATTTGTCCAATCACCCAACCCTAAGCTGTACCCTGATTAGTGGCAAAAAAAAATGGACGGATCCACCATTGTCCTGTGAGGGGGAGAGTGTCCTTCACTTGGGAGCCGGGGCAGCAGAAGCACTATCAGCTCTATCATTGAATATACTATATATGCTATACTTGCTCAGAGGATCTGAGGAGCATCTATTAGCTGACAGAATCCACAGTTCACTAATTTGAGATGGAGCCAAGTTCCAAAGGCATCATAAGCAATGGGATTAATTATAAATTCAGAGCCAACAGAAGAAAGCAAGACCAAAATTATATGGAGTCTTTCTTTTGTATTTTTTCCGTACTATTCTTGACTAGTTGTAACTGAGTTACAGCTTCTGTCTGTGTGACACCTTCAGTCCAGCTATGAGAGGTGATGCGTGGGTATGCTGAAAAACACCCAGACATGCACTGCTACATCAGCCTGTATCACCCTGGACTAGTGGTATACTTAAACTGTACAAGACTTAGCCCCTTCGAGTATTTTCTTCCAGTTCGTGTCTTGGCCACATAATCAGCCCAGAGTGACCAGCAGCAGCAGCCAGTCCTGAGGACAGTGGGTGTCTGTACGTGGTTCCAGATGATGCTGACAGCAGGGATGGAAACAGACCTGTTAACTAGTTAGCCCAGAGAGAGCAGGATGGCCACAGCGAGAGGCTGTTTATATAAAAGCTGCAAAGTATTGGAACAGAGATGAAATGGCGTTGAGATTGCGCAGGGAGTCAGCAGCATGAGGGAGTAGGGTGACGTCATATGAGAGCAACATCTGTCTCCTATTGGTGTGCGCGCTCCAGGGCTCTCGTGCCTCTATACACAGAAGGGCCAGATTTTACGTACATTGTTTTTTGTTTGAATAAAAGGCTCTGTTGGTAGCAGAGAAACAGAATAGAGAGCTGGCATTCCTGTATGTGGAATTTACCACAGCCATGAAAAGAGATTTCAGGAGCGTTTATGGACAGGAAGTCAAAGGTGTCTGCTAACAGTGTATGTGGCAGGTCCTATCTGTGTTTTAACTGAACTTGGATTGCCTCATATTGTCTAGAGCTGCAAAATTGTTATCAGTCATTATACTGATAGCTCTGCCTCTTGGCTGCTAAATAATTGTTCCCCATTTTCACAATGACTTTTCACAAAACCACCTGATTCTCAGTTGATGTTTTTGTTTATTGTGAAAAGAACACAACAGAGACTATGGTTATGAGTCACTGGACCCAAAGAGAGCTTGCTAATGGCCTCTGGTTGTAGATATAATTAGGAATGAGCATAGTCAAACTCTTCCACAGTTAAAAATAGACCGACAGAGCTCTGAAGGAGACTTTAATTTTATTTGAAATATCTCTGTTTAGATCCTGGATATATCATCATCTTTAAGTAATAGAGTACTTCAGCAGTACTTTTTGATATATTTTTTTATTGATTTGATTACATCACTTTATGATATAGAACAGTGACTGCCAACTTTTGAACGTCTCCGGTTCTGGAAGTGAATTTCCCGTTCATTCACTCCATTGACGTTTCAGAAAATTCAGAAAGAGCGTTTTAGGCACGGAACCAAGCCAACCAGATACAAGATAAATCATGACCATAAAACATTTGATCCGGAGCAAAAAAGAAGAATCTCATATCGCATAAACACATTTGACTTGTTTATTACTGATGTGTATCAGATAAAAAAGGAAATTATACTAAATTCTGCATCCTGAGAGGAAAGTGCTTAATGAGTTGCTTTGAGTTATTAAATTAAGTCACTAACTGCAGACTTTTAGGAACATATAGCTCCACAGATTAATGCTGTCAGTCACCAGCAATGATTTCAAACTATACAAATAATCAGGATTCACATTCCTATCATTTCCAAATAATCTTAGGTACAGCACTTATAAATAAAGATTCAGAGGGGCAAGCCTTGTCCATTGTGCTTTAGAGGCCAAATAAGCATAAATGAATGCATCTTAAAGCAACTGGCAAACAGAAAAAAAATCTCTGTGTGTTTGTGCACGTGCCACGCTCTCCCACACTGTGGCTTTGGAGGTTTATCCAGTGTAATAGCATTTCAAACAAACAATCCTTGCCTGAAACAGGGCTTTCTTTGTGGTCTGGCAGATCCAAGCCAGGGCCAGCAGCTGTCATACACGGAAGCAAAACTTACAATCGGAAATTGAGAATTATGTCGTTAGAAACATGACTTGATAACGGGGTGAATTGAAGGACCATGCACGTGAAGAGCCAGTTGTATGAAGGACTACCATTCTGAAAATGAAATTCAGCGTTTCATTGCAGCTGTAGTTAAAGGTCACGTCTTAGCACTGCTGCGTCTCGGCACGGTCGAGAATTCATCAATGAATTGAGATGTTATTTCAGGGCCAGAACTGAATCAAGAAACTTGGCAGCGGCAAACCAAAAACATCCTTCATGAGTAGTTGGAGTGGCACGCGGCACAAATCTTTCAGCGTCTACACCCCTTCCCTGCCAGTAAAGGAAGAGCTTCTTCCTTCTAAATTGTTGCCTGATGCGTAGATGATGATGTGGGAGTCTCCAGGGACACTGTACATACGGCGCTCTCACGTCTCCCGTCTCCTGTCTCCCGTCTCCTCGTCCTTGCCCCTTCACACTCTGGCCCTCCAAACTGACATGCTTTACTTTCCTTCCTCGAAATTATTGGTGCAACTTAATTATCCAGCCAAATCACAGGCTGTCTTGTCGGGGTGTGATGGCTCCTAGTTGAGGAAACGCGTTCTCTCGCCAATCCAATTTAAAGGCAGCTGAGAGCTTTGTGTGCTCGCAAAGACAAATGCGGCAGATGAACCTGGGCACTCACCTGAGGGAATTTGGTGACGTTTTGAGAACAAGAAAATGTAGGACTGTCAAAGTTAATGCGATAATAACCCTTTAACGCTAATTCGTTTTAACACCACTAATTTCTTTAACGCATTAACGCAATCAATCTTACGGAGGATGTAGCGGGCTCAAAATACTGGCAACATATGAAACTAGAAAAACTAGGGAATCCATTGGTACCAACCATGTCATACTAGGTTGTAGCAAAGGAGGCTAAATAACGCTCTGAATTTGCGCTAAATTTTGGCGAGGAAAAACTGTCATGGCCATTTTCAAAGGGGTCCCTTGACCTCTGACCTCAAGATATACACACATTTTCATATTTGCCCACTCCCATGTTGATAAGAGTAATAAATACTTGCCCAATCTCCCTTTAAGGTACATTTTGAACAGATGAAAAATGTGCGATTAATTTGCGATTAATCGTAATTAACTATCGACAATCATGCAATTAATCACGATTAAATGTTTTAATCGATTTACAGCCCTAAAAAAGCTTAGATCATACTGACTGTGTACTATTTACTGTTGCAGCAGCAGCAATAAAAGGTTGTTCCTTCCCTGGAAGGGACAGTCTGTTTAACTTGGCACTGAGCTGTGGTTTGTGAATGACTCGAGCTTCCCATTCCTGTAAAACTTCCATTTATCAGAGGCTGATACGAGTCTGTGAAGAACTCCCCTGTCTTCAACTCAACCTTGGTTTCTGTTTTACTGGTTTCTTTTTTGTCTTTTTCAATTTAGAAGGCTACTGGATAGGACAAATCTAGATCTCCAAATACACAGATTTAGGATGAAACGGCCAATTTGAGTTCTGTATCGTAATAAATCTCCTGATTTATAACAAGAGTAATGAGCCATGATGTTTTGAATGTTTTTGCACACATATTTGTTAATGTATTAGTGTTGACTAAGACTGATAGATTTTACAAAGAGGAAGAGACAACATACCTCTGCAGATTTGATGAAGTTATAGTTAAATTAGTTTATATTTGTTTCAGACCATTTATAAGGGGTGTGTATATATAAATATATATGTAAATGGGTTCCATTTGCCATTTGTTACTTGGTTTTGACTCAAAACCACAAATCTAAGTTAATATTATATCAAACCAATTTCACCTTTTAATGCTCCAATGCTTAAAAAATCAAGAATTTGGAAATCTTTCAGCAGTTATCTGTTTTTGTTGTTGGGCCAGGCCCTCTGGAGAAGCCATGTCAACGCTGCGGCTGGCTCTAACAAATCACACAGGCTTCCATCTGGACGACCTTCAAGTCAGGAACTCCTACTGGAGGACCTGAGCCGCACAGCCAAATGCACACATATACACAAAACACACGCTCTCTTTCTTTGGACGCCCAGGCACAGTCCCTGAAGCCTGGGCTTACGTCTTTAAAACTCATGAACAATAAGGGCCTGATTAAATCCAGAATGGATTCAGGAAGTAGTGAAACCCATTTGAAAGCGCGAGGAGTGCTTTCACACAGCCCACTCCCTCCATCACCACCACTCATATGTCTGTGTGTTGGCAGCCTCTGCCTTTTGAAGTTATTGACTGCTCTGATGTCCTTCAGAACCTGCCACTTTTTCATTTTGGGTAATTTATTTTACTACACTAAACATATTGGGAGGTCTTTTATGCAATAAAACAAAAGAAAAAAAACACCATGACGTCTTAATAATCGCAGATAGCGACATAATACAAAGCCGAAATCAACTTTACTGACCTTCTCTCCCTTTTTCTTTCTCTTTCTTTTTCTCTCAGAAATCATCGATGACCTCTCGCATCTTGTGGACAAGACGGACGACAGGATTCGTAACGAGACACGAAGGGTGAAGCTTGTGGAGACAAAGTCAGCCTCCTGTGGTGAGCCTTCCTTGTTTTCCTTTACTGTGGAGCATCTTGGTCGAGTATCTGGAGCCAAAGCAGCCTGATATCTGATCTGTGTCCTTGAAAACAAATCGCGATTAATCTGTTTATTTATATGAATGATTACCAAGCATCAGGTTTCTCCCCTTGTTTTTTTTTCCCACCCTGCAGTTCACAAAGCAGATGTCTAACAGACTATAGCTTCTATAAAGGAAGTCATTCTGGCTGGTGTGAGACATAGAGTTGGGCAAAAGAATAGCGCCTCCCTTAGACAGTATGTAATTTGACATATCATGTTGGGTACAGCAAATGTTTTTAGCAATAAAAGTTATAATTTTTAGCGTTAAGGAATTGAGCAATGTTGTTGCTATTGCTGCCTTGGCCTTCGTCTACTGAAAGAATGGTGCTTAATGGTGCAGAAAATATGATGCTGATGGGGACAAGCCCTCTTGGCACAGAGGATGTGGGTGGACTGGCTCAGTCTGTCACGCCTGCTAACATAGTGTCCCGGGCTTTAAAAGGGGCTCTCTCACACTATTCCTTTGAGGAATCCTCAAAATGCGTACTGAGGGGTTACGAATCAGGTCTCAGAGGCAGTCGCAGGAGGCGTTTTAGTCATGTTTGTCAGTTGTCTGAAACAAATTTTTACACTTGGGAGTCTATTTTCTTTCATTTTAGGTGTTTAACCAAGTTGATTGTGTGTTGGGTTCTGAACTTATCCTATGTAGACACACACGGAGCACTGAAGCTGCTGGATAGGATAGGATAAGATGAACTTTATTAATCCCCAAAGGGGAAACTGGTTTGCCACCACGCACGGAAAACTAAAGACACAACACAATACGTCAACTACACAAGATAACACCACACAGTTCATAGAAGGGAAGTATATAGTTCCAACAACGACGAGGGGTCAGTAAGAGCTAAGTATACAGTCATAAATAGCAGAAAGTGCATTAAAAAGCCTGACTGCTGCAGGAACAAAAGACGTCCTCAACCTCTCAGTGGAGCATTTTGGAAGTAGGAGCCGGTTGCTCCTCCTGCTACTCTTTCCGTCAGCACTGTGCAAAGGATGGTCATCCTGTGACAGAACACTCCAAGCTTCCTTCTGGACAGAGAATCTGGAGGCAGGCCAATAAAAGATCCAGTCTTCTTGATCAACTTATTGATCCTGTTCCTATCCACCGCTTTAATGTGGAGCCGACCACCATATTTCTACAGTAGCCCAGAACCGACAAACCAAACACTGTCTCTAGAACGTCTCCACATTTTTGCACTTTCAAGTTTTTGCGTCGGCCACTGTCGTTCTCCCCGCTTGACATACGGGAGAAGGTTCTGTTGATTGCAATCTGCAGCCTCACCGCTAGATGTTGCCAGATCCTACACACTGCACCTTTAACCTCCATTTACAAAGACTTTTTTTTTTTTTCTCAGTAGATAATGCTTTTCAGAGAAAAACAGCTGCCATGAGAGGTGTGTTTGCTGGTGTTTGCTAAAGCCAATCTATGGAATGTGAGAGCTTCAGCCGGGCTCAGTTTGCCCAGTGAAACGCCAGACAGCATTGCTATGGCGAAGGCTGCATTGTTGATGCTAGGAGACCCGGCTAACAGGCGGTCACAGACAGAGGCAAAGCAGGCGGCAGGAAGGTCAGCCCTCAGGATGCCTCGTTCTGTTGGTCGGGTCCCCATGGTGCCCGAGCGCGAGTTTGTTTGAAGATCCCAGAGCTCGTATTGTGTTAGAATCAGGACTCTTTCTTTCTGTCTTTCTTTTTTGTTTAACTTGTTCTTTTGACACCCCTCCTCCCTCCCTCCTCCCTCTCCTCAGTTCCAGACTGAAGAATATTCATGGTGCATGTGTGTGTGTGTGTTGGCCTGCGTGCATCTGCATGTCTTTATGCATTACATGTATCTGTGTGTGTATCCAAAATGTCCATGCATATGTGTGCAACTGTATTTGCAAAGTATGTTCTTGTGCATGCATGTACATATTGAAGTGTGTGTGTTGTTTGAGTGTGTGTGTGTGTGAGAGTGAGAGTGTCAGACCTTCTCTGTGAATGGAAAATTCCCCCCATGGTCTTCTTCACTCTCACCTCAATGCTCTCTTTCTTTTTTTCCATTCCTCTCTGTCATCCCCCTGTTCGTCTCCTCGGTTGTTTGACACTCGTCTTTGTGTCAAGCAGAGAAAGAATTGAAAATACTACATGCCACAAATTGTTCGGAGGGCTTTCCCTCTTTCTCCATATAAGCGTGTTTATAATTCCTTAGCTTTAAGGCTTTATTTATTTTTCAAACCACCTCTCATCCAAAGCCGGCGTTTGGTGTTATGTCTCAGCCGAGTCCTTGTGAAGCTAGAAATGTCTGGCTTTGACAGGCGAGAGCATACTTAACATAACTATTGGTGGCTGCCTCGTTTTAAAGGAGGCATCTTAGTTTTGCACACTGAAGTTGCGCTAAAAGCTGGAAACATTTCCAGAAATTTGAAAAATGTTCCTCACTGTAGGATTATCAATAGAAATAATTAGACATTTGCACTCAGTTAGGGGCAAAAAAGAGTTTTGTGTTCATGCACCAGAGATCTCCAAAAAGCTGGAGAAGAGAGAAAGCTGAGCTACGGGACGGGTCAGCTCACCAGAAGGGAAGGACCCACATACTGCTCGACCATGGTTCTTGTGGCATACTGTGCATGACTGGTGCCCGTAGTGTTGTGAAACATCCATTGTGTTGAAACATACTGGATTCTTCTACAGCACGGGCTTGTGGAGACAAATATCTCTTTATTTAACCGCATTAAAGTAGTTCCCAAAGTTGAAATACCTCATTATTTTATACTCTGAAACAGTAACAAAGAGCTTTACAGAAAGAAAACAATTGAAAAAAAGACAAAACTTAGACACATAAATCAAAAGATATAAATATATTTTTTTAAGAAAACAATGCTTTTGAAAAATTTGTTCTTTTTTGCCTTTGAACCAACCTTCTTTGAGATTTCAAATTGAAGCTGAGGACGCACAAGAACATTTATAAACTGAACTTTAATACTTCTTACGTAACAAAATGTGTCCATAACAACTAATATTAAAAAGTTTGCATTGAAATCCAGGGTCAGATTCTTAGTCTTGTTGACTTTCATCAGATATTAACTGATTTAAATCATAATGTTACTAAGTTTAGTCTGTATTTTATTAAAAACACTAAATTAAACACTTTTGAGAAATTTGTTTGACTTTGTTAAAATGAAAAAAGGGGATTTGGTAAAAAAAAAAAATACAATTATATTCCATAATAATCCAGTAAAATTCCATACTAACCTCTCAGCATATTGTAATTCAAGTGTTGTGAGAGATAACTACACGTAGACTTCTGCACCTCCCCATCGCTCTGTTTTCAGGCTTTAAAAAAATCCTGTGACGGAAGACTTTGGCCAATCACAGGTCTTTTCAGAGAGAGAGAGCGTTCCTATTGGCTCTACATTCAACGGAGGCATCTGTATATCACTCGCGAACTCCGATTAAACGGTCAGACTAGGGAGCGCTGATCAAATATGAACCAATATTCTTTTACTGTAATGGCTATTTCTCGCTTCAGATGCTTCAAATAGGCATCAGAGATCGGAGTTTGCGTGTGATTGACAGCTGCTCAGAGACGACAGGCTCCAGGTCGGCTCTGATTGGTTGGTTTCCTCCGGTCTGTGAAATCCTGCATATGCCATTAGGAGCACCGGAGGACACAGAGGCACATGCATTTTCCCAGATTATCTGTCTCATGCACTACTGTCAGGATATAGTAACCATTTTATAAAAATAACTTTTTTTAACTATATTTGCTCCATTTCTACCCACTGCTGCTTTAAACATTAAAAGTGCTAAATTAAACACTTTTGATAAGTTTTTTTTATTTTGTTAAACTGAAAAAAGGGATTTGGTAAGAAAAAAAAAATACAATTATATTCCTTTAAGTGAGGGGGAAAGATGTCCCAGATATCGATTGTCAGTGGTAGCAAAGATTCGCAAACATTCTTAAATACCATCTTCTTTTTTTACCGCTGGTCCAATGCTGTTACTTAAACAAGCTAAGCCTGATTCACAGAGTCATTACCACTTGTTTTAGATGGTGTTGGTGGGAATTGAGGAGTGGAGGCTTTGAGTTTTGCTGGATTAGTGTGGCAGATTAGTCTACGGGACCAAAGGGTCTGTTGGAGAGTAGTGTGAGTTCCCCAGAGCTTAGGCATCACCGTCAGGCAACACCAGTGCTTGAGCAGCCCTTCTCAACTCAACAGAGCTAATCCTCAGTTTGTTGAGGGCCACTTCTGCAACTCCGTGAATCCTGCAGGTGGCTCGCATCTCAAGTAGGTTTGTACTGTTTGGACTAGAGAGGACGTCTAAAGAGACTGGGTGAGGGGTGAGTGTTGGAAGAAGAGCATGTAGGGCGAGTAACTGCTCAGTGCAGTTGTGCTGTAGTTGAGAGTCGGGAGTTTTCAAGGAGACATTCATTTTGCTCAATAGGGAAGTCTGACTTTTAAAACTCTGTCTTCTTAATAAGTTAGATCTTTCTTTGCAGCTCTTGTTCTTCCCCGATTGAATAAGTTTCACAAGGTTGATGAAAGGATTGCTTAAAGTAATCCATCCTGCTAATGATGTTTCCATATCTGAGATTCTTCTTAGTGAGTGGCAAAGTCAAATTAAACTTGCCTCGAGAAATCTATAAATATTTGAAACCCTTTTCACGACTCATTTTTGCCAGACAGAACAATTGAATCCTAATTATTGTGCTCACAGAAATTTACACAGTGGTGCTTATGGTTTCATCTACCGGCTGAATATCTGAACTTTTAATCTCACTTATATCACCTCAACAAGGTCATTTGTTGGCAGACCGGTGAGGTAAAATGCATGGCTCCACGATAGTTCTGACTGACGGTCCAGACTGAAATATCTCAACAACTATTGAATGGATTCCCATGAAATTTGATACAGATTCATGTGCCCCTCAGGATTAAGTGTAATCACATTTGTAATCCCCTGACTTTTCATCTACCACCATCATCAGGTCAAAACTTTGGTTTTTGGCTCCAAACTTTCAAAACTAATGACATCTCCATCAGCTTGAGCTGTACTTTGTGTTTGGTGCTGATTAGTTAGCATGCTAACACGATAAACTAAGATGGTAAACGCGGTAGGGCTGCACAAATCATCAAATATTAATCTCGATCGTGATTTTGACTTCCCACAATTAAATGAATATGATCAACTGTGATATTGACATTTCAAAATGCGTTCTCCACTCATAGAAAACTCTGCTGCATATCAAAGTGTTTCCTAAACAAACAGCCAGTCACCAGCCGGCGTTCGAGATGTTTTGGCTTCACTTTTTGGGGAGCTGTCATGCCGCTGCGCGCGCACCCAAAAAGAGTCAGCCTGTTTAAAACTTTACTGAATGTTGCGGCTGCGGTCTCGAGTAGAAAACTCGTTTGGCAAAACAGAAATGCAAATGAGTTCAGGTAAAGAAGAACCTTATTTTAAGTCTTATTTTGATGCAGAGATATGCAGGAATGAAGCACAACATGGAAGTGAAAGCAGTTTATTTAAAGTGCAATAAAAATATTTTGTCTCTAAAATCATGATACATATTTGTGATCTCAACACTGATCAAAATAATCGTGATTATCCTCTTGGTCATCATCGGTGCACTGCTTAACATCAGCATGTTAGCTTGCTGACATTAGCATTTAGCTCAAAGCACCGATGTGCCAGAGCTGCTAGCATGGCTGGAAACTCTTGTTGGGTTCGGACTAATTCTCACACTATGTCTGTTGTTGCATTAGCAATAATTAAGAAATACATGTGTTTTCGATGTGTATATAATACTTGAAGCCAAAAACCATTAAAGGTTTTTGTCCTCTTCTATTGTGCTGTGAGAGAAATGATGAGCGTCACACTGACCTTGTTAGCATAAAATGATTCCCTTTTCTTTAAAGGTCATCTTCGCCTTTTGTGGTCCAAAAAGATCTTTGAACCATAAAGCAGGGGGGCACGGAGGGAGTAGTGAGGGAGGTTCGGGGGGAGGAGGGTTGTCTCGGTCTGTCCGGAGAGCTCTCACCAATTATTCCTCTTCTCTGTGATTTGTCTTACTGATGTGTCTGAAAATTGCTAAGATGGGACGAACCCAGACTCCGGCCTCCGAAGGCTCCTGGGTGGTCAGTCTATCAGCAGACACCGACTATCTCCCTCAGCATCAGTGTCACACCACGGCCCTAATCTATTTGGCAAGCAAACGCCATCATTGTCATTAGTCTCCGGAGGGCCTCCTCGGGGTCAGGAGTAGCTTGTTTAGTTCCTGAGGCAGACAGGGTTGGTCCAAAGGGGGGAACCGGAGGGTGAGGGTCAGCGCTGGGTGTCTAACGCGGCTTCATGACTGACTGTTATATGACATTAGAGGGTGTGAGAGCCGCGCTCCGACATATGCCCGTGTTATTCAGCTCAGCCTTTATTGCTATTGTTGCTATGGTGTTGTCAAACGGAGTTGCTGACAGATGTTGGACCATGCTGAATGAAATTCTGATGTCTGAATCTAATATGGAATGGGTGTTGCGTCGGTATCGTTTACACCCAAACAAAGATAATTGCTGGAATTTTGTGTGTTTGCGTTAAGCGCGAGGCTTTTAAAAAGCCATCACAAAAAACTATCTGAGCTTATGTTTCTACTTTTGACATTTATGTTATGCTCACATGTGTAAGTTATCAGGAGGAGAGGTCTTGTCTAGACCTGTGATAACTTCTAACAAGCATGTCCCGTGGACCTGTATATACGAACACCTTCCCTTCAAGTAGAATGCAAACACACCGAGCTCAGAGAATTAACTATATGCAGAGAATGAGACCGTAAATACCTAAGAGAAACAAAAGAACGGCGCAATGAGTCAAAGACATCTGGACAGCCGTTACCCCCGTACCCTGGCAGAGAAACCAGCGTCAGCCTTACATTTCATCAGACCACCACACCGCCACTACCACCGCAAGCAATTAGTTCAGCATGGCTTATATCTCGCCCCGTCTCTCTCCCTGTGGGAAAAGACGACCAATTAGGCCGTGCAGGGGAACGCGGGAGGAGAGAGCCAAAGAATGAGAGAAATGTAAACCCAAAGTGAAAGGCTGGGGGGAAATACCAGCCGCATGCTAAATAACAATGGACGACTCGAGTCAGTGAGGGGACCGTCAGAGCAGCCAGAGACGCAGTTGTTTGAAATCTTCACTCCTGTTGCCACTTCGAGATGGAACGAGACGAGGGGAAATGGTGGGCGACCGCGCCCTTGGAGAAAGTTCTCCATATCTAATGTGTGTGTGTGGTATATGTCACATAATATATATATATATACTGAGGGATAGACCACCACATCCTAAAGGCATTCAAGTGTTTATGATGCACATGATATACTGTAAGCCACCCACCATCGCTTCTCCTTTATATACCAGAAAAGACTTTGTAGGCTACCAGCTGAGCTGTGTGTGTGTGTGTGTGTGTGTGTGTGTGTGTGTGTGTGTGTGTGTGTGTGTGTGTGTGTGTGTGTGTGTGTGTGTGTGTGTGTGTGTGTGTGTGTGTGTGTGTGTGTGCGTGCGTGTGTGTGTAGTACACATACACGTTTTAACGCCACTAATTTCTTTAACGCATTAACGCAACTTTTTCGGTTGTAGCGGGCTCAGTTTTAAAGCTAGAGTGAAGATACTGGTATCATATGAAACTAGAAAATCTAAAGAATCCATTAGTACCAACCATGGAGGAAATAACGCTCCAAACTTATGCTACATTTTGGCGAGGAAAAACTGTCATGGCCTTTTTTTAAAGGGGTCCCTTGACCTCTGACCTCAAGATATGTGAATGTAAATGGGTTCTATGGGTACCCACGAGTCTCCCCTTTACAGACAAGCCCACTTTATAATAATCACATGCAGTTTTGGGGCAAGTCATAGTCAAGTCAGCACACTGACACACTGACAGCTGTTGTTGTCTGTTGGGCTGCAGTTTGCCATGTTATGATTTGAGCATATTTTTTATGCTAAATGCAGTACCTGTGAGGGTTTCTGGACAATATTTGTCATTGTTTTGTGTTGTTTATTGATTTCCAGTGATAAATATATACATACATTTGCATTAAACAGCATATTTGCCCACTCCCATGTTGATAAGAGTATTAAATATTTGCCAAATCTCCCTTTAAGGTACATTTTGAACAGATAAAAAATGTTTGTTGAATCTGCGAGTAATCGTGATTACATATTTAATGTTTGACCAACCACTCTTTAAATTCCTGATAATCATAATACTGTATTATTATCACCATGACAGATGTACCAAAGATTGTCTTGGGTTGGGTTTCCATAGACACTTCTGTTTTGGATTCAGCTATAGCCCAAACAATACTGGATTTAGGCTGGTATACAGATGTTGATATTTGAGAGTTGAAAAAAATCTGGTTACAATATAGGCCTATTAGCTGATAATAACTTCCTTAAAGGAACAGTGTGTGGTACTTAGGAGAATCTAAATCTATCAATCTGATCTAGTATATTTTTTCTTTAGTGTATAATCACCTAGAAATAAGATCGTCGTGTTTTCGTTACCTTCATCAGCCGTTTATATCTACATACGGAGCGGGTTGTCTTCACAGAGCCGGCCGCCATCTCTCTACAGTAGCCCAGAACGGACAAACTAAACACTGGCTCTATGGAGATCCATGTGCTCGGCACACAAGAGAAGTTTCAGTTGGTTGCAATCTGCAACCTCACAGTTAGATGTCGCCAAATCCTACACACTGCACCTTTAAAGAAAAGCATTTTTGAAAAGGATCCCTTAAATTCAGTGATTGTTATAAGACGGACTGAGCCAACACTTTACAGTTAAACTTGTGAAAACTTGTCAGTGCTGTCTTGTAGAGACACTTATTCAAAATCTTTAGCATTTCTGTACTATAGCTACTTATTACTTATTAGCTACTGAGATGCTGATATATCTGCGATAAATGAATACCGGCCCAGCAATATACCGGTTGAACTCTAGCTTCACTTAAAGTTGGTAACATTCAATAAAATGTGATTGTAAAGTTCCCAAAAGACGATCATCTTTTTACTCCGAATGACAATTCCACCTGTAGTGGATTTTACAACAGAACGTTTTTTTTTCTTCTTTTGGGTGGTGACTATAATAAAAAGTGTAATATTCTCAGGTCCTAGGGGTAAAGCACTTTGATGAAGTGTGAGTGAGCGTTTGCACATTTTTTCTCTGCTTCCATGGTATCAGTGAAAAACAATGATTATCCTCTCAAGGCAGAATCAGAAACACATGCCTATCACAGTGTGCAATCTGTGGCAATAAAGCTTTTTTGTGGCTGTTGAACGCATGTAAACTGCATTAAGTCATCAAGAGGAGAATGGTGATGTGCTGCGAGGGCATAAGCACTTGGGACTTGGGTTAGATCAAGGATTTTGAAAATTAGTGGTGAGGTATGTAGGCTCCTTACCTCTTCCAAGTGTATTCCCTCGAGTCTGCTGCATTCCCCTCCTCCTCTGTGAGATCGCTCTCAGATCAGGGTTGCAGTTCGTCAGCTGCTTGACATTTGAATTTTCATCATTAAAGTCAGAGGGAGTTTCTTGAACTGCAAATGTTTTTTATCACAAAGGGGTATAGTAAAGTAAAAATAACACTAAATCTGCAACGATTAGTCAACGATTAAATTAATCGGCAACTATTTTGATTTGGTTTGAATTTTTAAGAAAAAAAAAAGTCAAAGTTTTCTGATTTCAGCTTCTTGAATGTGAATATTTTCTGGTTTCTTTACTCCTCTATGACAGTAAACTGAATATATTTGAGTTGTGAACCATACAAGACATTTGAGGACGTCATTTTGAGCTTTGGGAAACACTGATCGACATTTTTCATCATTTTCTGACATTTTATAGACCAAACAAACAACTAAAATATCAATCGAAAAAATAATCAACAGATTAATCCACAATAAAACATAATAATTAATTGCAGCCCTATACAGTATAAGACACAACATTTTTTTATTTTTTTTGTTGATGTTGTAAATTACATTTTTAAAACATTTGGGCACTAGTTTTTAGCAAATATCATTCAAACAGGAGTAAATAGTGTATTTGTTTGGGACTATTTTCAGCTGCGGATTAATACACATTTGTGGATATTTACAGAGACATTTGAAAAATAAACAGTGGCCACATTCATAGTATTGAGTGAACATGAAAACGTGTGACACATTCATGTGTTTTTTTAATCGTTTCTTTGGACAACAGATGAGCTCTATGGCACAGAGGAATACTTTAGATACACATGCTCTGTTAGTATGATCATTTTATTGTTGCTTTTTAGTCTTTTCATGGAATTTGTTGACAAAAAAAAAAAAGATTTGGCACATCTGGTTTGTCCTACTGATTTTCCTTTTTCTCGTGTTTCCTCCTTCAGGGATGCTGGTGGTGATCGTGCTGCTTCTCATAGCCATCGTAGTGGTCGCCGTGTGGCCCACTAGCTGACGAGGACAGCAGTGATCGAGGACTTGTGCTGAACGACTACTACAGTGACAGTTTGGTTTTAAAAAAAAACAAAAAAAACAGTTTGAAACCTTTGCATCTACAATGCACTCATGTACATTTAAACACCGTCTCTCATCAGATTTTTATTTTCTCATTCTTTATCTTCATATTGAGACAAAGGTCACTTGTTCAATCTTGCCAATGTGAAATGAAGACTTAAGTCCTTTAGCAGCACAGTCACAGTTTTCTATACATTATAGAATATATTGCTTAGGTGTAAATTGTTCTCTTTAACAGTTGTTCAAGTGTCCGGCTCATTAAATTCACAATGTATCAGGTAGTTAAATTATTTGGAGCCTTTTGAAAAATATTTTTAGCCTGGACTGCGGCGAATGTTGACCCAACTGTAGGACCTGCAGGAGCTTTCCTTTCATAAGTCTGTCTGTGGTCGGGGGCTGAGGCAGCGATTCCGCAAGCTTTGCAGTATTCACACTCACTTATATTTACCCATGCGTTACTGTAGCAGCTGTAATGTCATCATTTGTCTTGGGATTTTATAATGTTTATAGAATAGCTCTCGGCCAAAACAAACAGCTCAGTTGTGTAACTAACATGGCTGTTTTCCTCCCTTGTAAATCAATTCAGCTTGTAATTTCTAATAAATGACATATCCAGTTAATAGTCCCTGGACTCCTGTCTGTCTGTGTTACAGCTCAGGGCTTATTCTGGAGGATTGCAGTGTTTGGTAACATGATATTTAGCTGGATACACTAGTACCACTTCCATATTTCCATTGCGCAATCTGCATAATATTGTTTTGTACTTGTAATTATATGAATTGGCAACTAGTAAATGGAGAAAAGCTGACTTAACAACTAAATAAGTAAAAAAGAATTATTCAAATCAACAGAGGCAAATGGTTTTTCAATGTAACAAGAGTTTATTTCAACTGAAAATCTGAATTTAGTTCTACCAGGTTGTTGTGTTCAGTAGTTATTATTTCCTTCTTTAATGGCAACGAGCTAAACAACCACAAACAAGTAAAAAAAAAAAAAAAAAAAAAAAAAAAGTTGAAAAAGACAATAAAATCCACAATGTCTTGTGTCATTAAATATATTCATATATAATAACCATAATATATTAGTACGCATTGTAAAACAACATTGCAAAAAAAAAAGTCTTGGCAATGGTGACAACTAAACAACATTTACAATTCATAGTATGAACACAAAGCAATGCTTTGACAGGTATGTTTGTGTGTAGCGTTTCATCAGGAAGCTTGTCAAACCATCGCTCAGGAGACGGATGTAAAATTTACAGCATGAGGCTACAGAGACTAGGATAGGTGGGATTACAGATTACATTGTGCCAAACAGAAAAAAACAGTGACGTGTAATGTTATGTTGTAGGATTAACAATGAAAGGCAGGGACAAGTAAATAAAGTGAGTATGTTGTCATCAGTAGAGCATCATGATGGACTCACATCACAATCATTTGATTGATTGTACATTAAAAAAAACACCTAAATGTAAATACTGAGAAGTACTTCAGCAACAAGGACATCCGTTCTTTTCATCTAACCAGGTGATTTTGATTTCGAAAAACTGTATAATCATCTTGGAGGCATTTCAGTCGATTCTGAAAATTCCTGAACAAATGAGTAGTTTTTCTGAGATAGTGGAAGCAGAAATTATTACCATTTTAAACAGAGGAAGCAGAGAGTCCGTTAGATTAAAACCACGTGTCTTGAAAACATTTCAAAGGTGCTAAATGTGATTTTATGAAACAACAAATACCAGCAACATGTTGCTTAGAGTGTTTTTGGATGGACTGTAAGCAACTCCAGTTTATGATACTACATCAGATACACTGTGGGCTTTTACAAACCTGAGCTGTGTTTTTTTTTTTTTTTTTACCACGCATTCCTTAGAGAAATCCAAACCGAACTGCATACAAATAAATGAGCAATGTGGTTTGAATCAAGCAGCGTCAAGTGATTGCAATTCACCCCCCATTCCTCCCTGTGCAAGTGTTGGAAGTGAAGAGAATTAACGTGGCAGGTCAATGGGAGACTGTGGCTTCTGACTGGTCACACGGTGAATGTACAGTCGTGCACTGTGTTTGCAGAAGAGCTCGTGGACTGTAAAGGTATTTATCTGCAATCTCGTAGTGAGTTATTCTAGAATACAAGCCAGTGTGAGGTGGAGGATTTTGAAAAATACATTTAAGTAATTGTTGAGCACTTTTTTCAAGGTGCAGTTTGCGTTGAAGGTTTCATTTTTCTGCGCTCGGATTAACTTCTGCACCACATGAGGTACTGTACGGACATTATTTTCTTTTCGTTATGCCCTTTCTCATAACTTTCTACAGTCGGCATTGATTGAGTTTATTTGAATATTTCTACTGAAAACGCTCGTTCCACATTAAAATACGCCAGATTTAGTGGTCGGTAGTCATCCACATTGCGGTACCTTAGTGAGAGGCAGAGGTCAGTTAACCCATTTGTGTCCGCAACTGAAAACGTTTAATTTCCTTCGGTGGAAGTGTTCTCTGGGTTTGCCTATAAGCACAAATGTGAAGACATTTTTTAAAAATCGGTCAAACCGTTTGGCTGAAAAGTGATTTTTTTTTTTATCATACTATATCTAGTATTTGTGCACATGGGACTACTGTTTTTGCAATAGACTCCATTATATTTTAGTAAAAAAACAGTAGTCCCATGTGCCCAAATACTAGTACAAGTCTGATAAGAAAATGTCTGTATCTCAGAAACTACAAGGAGCACAATCAAGTGTTTGGTATCTATGAACTCAAAACAAGTTGAAGATTAAAAGTGTGATTTTTCATGTGATCTGAAAAAATTCAAAGTTGCACTGTTAGATACTTATCAAAAGTATGTTCGTACCAATTTTCAAGACTTTTGAGCAATCAGAACAAATGTTGTGGCATTTATAAATCTAGTCTTCGGGCACAAATGGGTTAAAAGGATATTTTTCTTCCTTTGTCGTATTCATACAATTTTTTAAAGATACATTTTGACACCTTGTACAAAGTATTTTTCATGAGCTGATGTAAAGGAATACATTTAAACATAATCTATTTGCATGTTTGTGTCAGTATCCTCTGATAACATGCAGTACTTTCATCGGCACAACAATAATGTTGCATCCATTCTGCACAATTATGACCTACCTTGGGTAACTTGAGGAGCTCAAATCAAAGTAAATATTGTCACTTAATTGTAGATGTAATGAATTAAAGCAAAAACAAAATGTTACATTATATTTTGTAGCCACTTGTGAATATTTTCATATTATTTTATAACAATCAATGTGGCTGGCTTCTGGTCCTTTTGTAAGTCAGATGTTAAACTCCTGCTGGAGTTGTGAATAATAAAAAAAATCACAGTTACTGTAAGTATTGAAAGTGAAATCAGTGATTTAGTCTGTCCTCTCAAAAACGCGTATTTTTTTTTACTTTAGTACCATAAGCAGCACCAGTTAGTGAACGCAAGTGAGATATGTTCACATGCACAGATACTGAACCACCAAAATGTAACCAGTGAAGGGGCAAATAGGGGAGTAAAGATACGCTCAAGATGAATCAGTCAATACTGTGTTTTATCTTTTCGGTCACTTGCATGTTCTAAATTTGTAAAAGTCCCGACAGCTAAAAATGTAGAACTGCAGATTTCTTGAGTTGCAGATATACCTGAATTTGTACAACAGGTGAAAAGGAAAGTCATTGAAATGTATTATGCATTTCTGTGGCTTGCAAACAATATGTTTTTTTTATGGCACATTTCTTAACAGAGGAAATATTATTATTGCCTCAATCAGATCAGTGAAGACTTTTGATGAAACAAACTCGCTTCTCAGCTAAGAATACAACAAGAAAACCATGCAGAGGCAACATTGCAGTGGTAGTTAAGTGGCTTTTTTTCTGTCATTTTTGCACCAGCAGAAAATGTCCATAAAAATAAAACATAAAATATAATGATTTCATACTGAGATAAAGAAAACACAAATAACTTTATATGCTGGTAATAGGTGCAAATTCGGCAAATCCACAAGAGAGACAAATCTCAGAGTAAAATAAACCATAAAACCAAATCTGCAAGGTGAGCTCCTTCAACAAAAGTTCACTAGAAAAACAAATCATCCTAAATAATTCTCTTCATGCTTCTACACAAAAAAAGCAGCGACATAAACAGTCTCTTGTCTGTCCGTGGTCCTCTGTCTGCCTCTCTTTCACTTTTTTTTATTATAATTTTTTTTTTTTAAATCACCCGCTCAGCTTTTCTTTTGAATTCCTCTCCCTCCTCTCCGGCATCCTCTCCATCTTTTCCCGCTTCCTATGGCTTCTTGCACTTGCCTTTCTTCTCGCGCTGCTGGAACTTCCTGAGCCTGCGCGCCCACGTGTCCCTCCACTGGATAACCAGGCTGCCTTTGTCTGCCACCACGCCGCTCTGGCCGGGGGAGTCCTCGTCGTTCCCCAGAAGCAGGTACTTCTTCCCGGGCTTGATCTTGGGACACTTGCAGGCCACGTCTTTGGCGCGGACCCACAGGAACTGGTCGCCGCGGCGGATGCGGCTCTCGCCCTGCTTGTAGACCGAGATGATGTTGACGGTGAACTTCCACCACTCCACGGCTTTGTCTGCCTTCAGGATGTGCACCTGGACAGCTGCAGAGGGAAGTCGGGGGACAAAAGAGATGACACACTTGATGTGAGATTTCTTACATTCAGCGGTAAAGGCTACTGCATCAACAAGACTGAGTCTGCAGCCAAAAGTCATGAGATCACATAAGTCATTCAAATTCATTCACCAAGGATATCTGCACCAAATTTCATGGCAATCCATCCATTAGTTGTCAAGATATTTCACTAAGAACAAAAAAAGAACAACCTACTGGTGGCATTAGAGAAAAAGTCAGTGGATCGCTAAAATCATTAGGAGTCATCCTATGTGGACCATGAATGTCTTTAGAAGATTTCATGGCAATCCATCCCGTAGTTGTTGACATATTTCAGTCTGGACCAAAGTGGTGGACCGACCGTGCTTAAAATCCTCTAAGCACATAGAGTTCGTCCACTACTTATTATGTTGTCCGATGCCTCATGCTGTGCATTTACCTTTTCTCTGTCATTGAATATTTATAGAGGTAATTAAATAAGATAGTCAGTCAACTAGCCAGCGCTCTCCTGCATGAAGATGTGCAGCTGTTTTTATTATATTAATGAGCACTTGCTCTTTGCTTCATTTTGCTGCATCAGCTCCAGCACATTCATAGATCTCTGTCACGCCGAGCACACCGGCTCTTTTTCCAACTGTGGCCATTATTCAACCATCAGCGACACTCTGTCCTCAGCAACCAGGAGTTTAGAGATGGAAGCTAAAGTCACACAGGGCACAGTGTGGAGACTAGAGAGGCTTGCACTGTGAGTGCTGACCCATGCTGCGTGTAGCAAAGAGGGATCCTGTCACAGTATCAAGCGCTCTGACACCTTCTGAGAGGACTGGCTGATCTGACCTCAGTATCCCCAAAAGCCTCTTATATTTAGGATTTCTTTGGTGGAGTCTTAAAAGTCAGTTTGGATCAATTATTTGGCCGCACAGAAGAGTGACTGAGTTTAGACACTGGGGTTGGCCAAATGCATGGATTTGCTGAGCTATAACGCTACTGATCACTAGACCGGTTATCGCCTGGGTAGATCATATCAGCTGTTGGTAATTAATGTTAATTCTGTGAGTAACTTGTGGTGCCTTCAAATGGGGTCGTGTTTACCATGTTCACGAGTACCACCCCCATGTCCGTATTCACAACCTCGTAAGTGGAAAGTTTCTGAAAGCTCCAAATTTACAAGTTGTGACGTGTTTGTTGATGTTGTCAGAAATGGTGGTTTTCGGTACATAATAAGTGAATATATTGTAATTTAAGTCATATATTGTTTTTCTTCGTAATTGTATAATAGGTCTGAGGAAAATGTTGATATTCCCAACGGCCATGTTGCTGTGACGTCAGGTGTGTTTACGTCAGCGAACTCGGGCGAAATCTTGCCCGTTTCCGACATGAAATTACGACTTAAATGAACGTTCCGTTGCACTTTTCTGTGTCGGAGGTGGTTCCGAGTACAATAGATGAGCAGCAATAGTAACAAAATAAAACAGGAAGCACTAAACATGAATGATATGAATAAATGAAACAAGGAAAAACAAAACCTCAGGACAGAGCGGGAAGCCCTTACGTGTCTTCAAAAAGGTGGTTGCTAACAAGAGGCTAAATGATAAAAAATGTCATCACGCCGAACACTAGTCCGCCTTTAGCTTAGTGGTGGTGATGTGAAGTCATGCGACCTTGCTTTTTAGTTTTTTACTTCTGGCGATTGCTTCAAAAATCATAAAAGAGAGATTATTTTATGGAACAAAACGTGTACGTATCATGAATGTTTGTTTGTCACGGCACCTTTAAAATGAATAAAATAAACATCCAGCTTGGTGTGTCACGTTAGAGCTGCTGATAACTTTGACAAATCAACAGGAATTATAAACAGCAGGTAATGAATTAAGAAATAAGAGAAGTGATAATCACAGTAAACCTTTGTGAACGGGCACCTCTGCACTGGTAATGCCAATACATTACACTGGTGTACCTTACCTCAGTGGGAAAGGCTGGTGTATGATATACAGCCCCACATGCATTATGTCCATTACTCCTGACAGAGCAGTGTGATTTGTAATGTGATTAGGAGGCAGGGTAGGGCCATTAGAGCTGGAAAGACACTCAGTGATATCACATGATGAATCAACCGGTACGGTCCTCGGAGAGAGGGAGGGAACCTAACCCAGCAGGTATCAATATGTATTATATTGACCAGATCTCTATTAACTTCCATTATACTTCTCCTGTACTTATGGGACAGCTTTAGAAATGTGTTACAGGGTCGCTGGTTTCACCTTCAGTGTCGAGCTAATGGAGCCCAACATCATGGCGGTATTAAGAGATATCACCGCCTTGGGAGTCACGCTTTATGAACGGTGAAGAGCTCAAACTCGCTCTAAAACTTCCTGACTTGGGAAACAGAAAACACATCTGTTTCTAGATTACACTTTTAGTTTCCAGTACTCCTGGTAGTTTTATTCTATATCTGCTGAAGCTTCCTGCAGAGGACTTGAGATGTGTGAGATCCGCTTCTTTCAAAAAGCAGACTCAAAATGATTCTTTTGTCTTTTAATAATGAGTATTAAATGTTAGTCGCTGAATAGTTTGTGCACTTTTCTGTATGCTCTCTGTATATTTTGTAAAGCACATCGGGTTTATGAAAAGTGATATATATATAATTTATATATAATTATTATATATATAGTTATAATATTAATCATGTTTTTCCTCTGTCATGTCCCGCTCTGTCCTGAAGGTTGTTTTTCCTTGTTTCATTTATTCATATCATTCATGTTTAGTGCTTCCTGTTTTATTTTGTTACTATTGCTGCTAATCTATTGTGCTCGGAATGACCTCCGATGCGGAAAAGTGCAACAGAACGTTCATTTAAGTCGGTATTTGAAGTCGGAAACGGGCAAGATTTCGCCCGAGTTCGCCGACATAAACACACCTGACGTCACAGCAACATGGTGGCGCACACAGTGAACTACTTGAAATGTGCTGAAACGACATATAACCGGGTTCCTGTGGATCCTTAAACTGTCTTAAAAAAGATATTCAGGAATATTTCCCCACAGGATTCTCTAGTCGTTAATTTAATGATGGTTAAGGTACTTTATACGCCGTTTCTCTCCGCTAATGGCACTGTGGTAACTGATGCAGGTCCTCTGGAGAAGCTTGTGAAGCTCAGACACTTGCCATAAATGCACTGGGATGAATTTAGGTTGGAAGTCGGGAATACCGACTCGGAATTATGGACTTCCAACTTGCAATGGATTGCTGCATATCTCCTCTTGTTTCAGATCACTTCTCTTCCTGCCTTTGTGTGTTTTCCCGCCAGTTCCGGCCCTGATTAGTTTCACCTGTCCCTCGTTAGTCCAGCAGTCACCTAACCTCCTCCTCACCTGTTCCCACTTCCCCTATCAGTCATTCACTACGTATACCAGCCAAGTGCCTTTGTTCCTTGCCAGTTTGTCTTTTCACCTAGTGTCCAACAAACACAAGGCTTTCATCCAGGAGACAGCTGTCCGTGTCCCGTGCGTTATGTTTCACTTTCACGTTAAAATCAGCTGTTCGTTCATGTCTCATTTTCACTTTACAAA
Source organism: Sebastes fasciatus (assembly GCF_043250625.1). Classification (NCBI taxonomy): domain Eukaryota; kingdom Metazoa; phylum Chordata; class Actinopteri; order Perciformes; family Sebastidae; genus Sebastes; species Sebastes fasciatus. The sequence goes on from NC_133797.1 coordinate 33,912,808, forward strand.
CGTAGTAGTTTTAAGCCCAACCATGTAGTTTTTTCCTAAATCTAACTAAGCTTTTGTTGACTAAACGTAAAGTGACGCCAAGAGGCGTGACAAAGCAGCCAGATGTGACAAGTTGGGATGAGAATGTGTTTGCAGTGCATGTAACATATGCACACAAATGCACCTTGGAAATCATAGTTAACTACTCACAGTCCTGTACCTTTGATTTTTGTTTTTTACATCAAAGAACCAAATATTTTCTAACCCAGTTGTTCATCTTTTGCACAGATTTTCACGTCCATCCAAGCTATAGAAGAGCTCCAACTGTGAGTCACATCGCCAATGTAGAAAACGAACGGGACTTTTACTTCTGGAACCTAAAACACCTCCTCCCACATTACAACTCTATTGGGCTGTCATTTGCTATATGCTCTTATCTTGTCTACACATTTTATCGTCCTACTTCTGCTCTTGTTTGTAGATCATTTCCACCCCAGTTGTCCCATTACCCCGTGTCAACAGAGACTCAGTGGCCGATCTGGTGTGACCCGACGGTGACCTCGCCCCCACCTTGCACCTACCGGCTGCCACCAGGTGCTGTTCTCTGTTTGTGTTTAGTCAACAATCACTGTACACTGACATGCCTGGAATAGTTATAACCAGGATTTTTCTCTCCACCCCCTCTCTACACCCCGCTCCCTCCTGTGATTCTTTATGTGCGTCTGTATGTCGACCACAGAAGCTTGTCGCGTCGTTTCCCTACGCAGCATGGAGCCCCGCTCCCCTGCTGATCTTTTCAAAACAGTCCAAAGCTACGGCTCTTACAAGTTATCCTGTAGATCTACATTGTGTTTGACTTCTCGATCCGCTTCGCTGAGCTCGCGTGTGGTAAATACTGTACAGGGATCATGTTCTGGTCTGTTATGAATCTTGAATATGCTGTTGCAAGCTAAGCATATATATGACAAGGAGCTTAGTGGTTCTCATGTACATCGGCGGCACAAAGCCCCCTTGGTGAAGGCAGGGCGAGGAGAAAGTGGATTACACAGAAGATGATGTAGCATTTAAAATCGATCTCTGCTGATTCTACTGATAAAATCAATTTGTTATCTATAACTGTACATTTAAACAAAAAATTAGGTTAACAACATTGCTTTTTGGCCAAACCAAAGAAAAGCAAACAAGCCATGTAGCTGACACATTCGTGGATGAACGGATGCTTATTTCAGAGGCTATTGCTCTTCTCACCACATCAGCGACAAGGTAGGCATTGGTGGAAGAGGAGGTGTCTATAAACTGACCCCCTAACTCCTCCAAATCCCTGCAGAACAAAGCCCAGGCCCGTCTGTCAAGCTGCTGAGGTATGCCGCAGGATGCCGCTGCTTGGTTGACCGGTTCGGGCGGCCCGACTTCAATCAGGGGAGGGGACAGAGGGAGGGGAAGAGGGGAGAGGTCATACGTCTTATCCACACCTTGAATGGCGTGGCGGACGGACGCTCACAGGAATGCAGCGAGAAGCGCATCGGTTGTGGGGGGAAGTGGGCCACCTTAATGAGGATCTCTTAGAGGGCACCCACTGTCCGTCACACTGTCTTTGCTTTATCCGCCCGGGTCTTAAATGCCCGCTCGGAGACATCTCTCCCCACACACACACCTCTGCCTAATTCTTTATCCGGCCCTTTCTCTCCTTCTGTTTGTCTACTTCTCTCTTCCTCCTTGAAGATCTGCTGTCGACTGTTTGATCTTTTGTCTCTGTCCTCAGAAAGCTGGAGTAAGCCATCAGTAAAATGCCTCCTGTGTAAACTACAGCAGCTCCCCCAGCAACCTGCTGGACTGGGATGTATGGGATCGGGATGGGAAGTATTCTGGGCCCAGTGCATATTCCCAACACAAAAAATGTGTATATTGTGTTGCTTAGTGTTTCAACTGCTATGACACACACTATTTGTTCCTGTTGCAGAATAAGAAGCTTGTTTTGTTTATCCAGAGCCAAGTCAGTAAAAATGAAACTGTGTTTCTTCAATCAGACCACATGTTTTTAAGCTTTCTTGTAGAAATGAATGTTAATCCAAGTCATTAAATGGACTGCGTGTTGATTTACCGTAATCTTTCTTGCAGTACTTCTTCATGTTGATCTTCAGTTTGCCTTTAGACGCTTTGCAGTAAGAGTCGCAGTCTGCAAGAATAAGAAGGAGAAAACACAGTTAGGAGCGTGTAGAGGGAGGAAACAAACAATGCTAATGGTATTTTATTTAGTAATGGGAATTTTATGAATTTATTAAGAATTCATTGTTGTCGGGCTAAACACACAAATCAACTCACATTAAGATATTTCAGAACATGGGGAGACAAAAACATGTGGGCCTACAACGCTGTGTAAATTGCAAAGTCAGAGCATGCATGGCATACTTTATTTCCATAAAAATCTGTAAAATTGTTCCCAGAATTTGGTCAAATAAATATAAATAAATAAAATAAATAATTGACAAAATAAAAATTATGATAAACTAAGATATTGGATTGAAAAGAAAAAAATCACACTTAAACATGCAATTTAATAATTTATTATGCATACTCAATTGCTCAAGTAATTATTATTATTATTATTATTATTATTATTATTATTATTATTATTATTATTATTATACATGAATGGATTACATATACCACAAATCACCTACCAAATCTCCAAAACAAACAAATCTGGTAAATATCCTCTTCAATATGAGGGACAAATATTTACAGTATAAAGAGCTTTTTTTATATATTTAAAAACTAATAATTATTTTACATGCATAAAGAAACAAATCCATGATTAACTTTATAATTTCCACTAGATTTAAATATAAGAAATATTTTCCTCTGTTTTTTTCCCCTCCTCTACATTTTCAGGTATGGCGGCATTTTAACAAATTTTCCAATTTTTAAACATTACACAGCTGTTTTAGCACCACCTTTAGCTGTATTTCTGTCTCACTAGACTGGACCAGAAGGACAGTTTTAGTAAAGAAAGAAAGAAAGAGGAGAAAACAGCCATCTATCTGCGTTTTGGGTCCTGTCACTACCAAAGAGAAAGCAAGATTCCCTCAAAACAACTTTAGAGAACAAAAACAACGACGGCACCTCTGGCAACAGTTCTTTTGGCCGACTGGTTGACGCACATCTGTCTGGTGTGGTTGTGTTGTCTAATGGGGTGGCTGTGGTGCCACTGCTGGACTCATTAAGGGTGTGTGTTGTGGTTGTGGTGGAGGCACAGTAACCCTCTAACCACGTCTACAGCCTCCATGTGTGACGGCGAGGACGCTGATGGTACCAGATCACCGCTGCCCTCTACCCACTCACTGCCTGTCAGACTGTGGGAATGAGTCAGGCCTGAGCAGACCACCCTCCACCCACTTTATCCCCCACCTCCCGAAAAAATCTCACCTCGCTTGTCACCTCAGCCCCCGACCTCCCGAAAAAACTAACCCCGCCGGGATCACATCAAGGCCCCACCGAGGACCATGTCAAGCTTTTGCATTTATGTAGCGTGGACAGGGGAGACGGGGGGGGAGCTGAGGGCTGGCAGCTATTTGAGGGAGTAGAAGGTGGGGGGTGTGAAGGGGGTCAATGCCACACAAAGGGAGGTCAGGAAGGGAAAATTAGCCATCCATGAAGCGTTAGGCAGAGGACCCTTTTTTTCTGGGAGGGGGGCGTCCACTCTGGAGTCGTGAACAAATAAATACCTCACGCAGGCAGAGGGGTCACCCAAATCGCCTCACAGCTCACACACATACTCGTATACGGTATGCATGTACACACTCTCTGTTCAGCTTGATTTGTCATCTGGATAACAACCTCAACACAGAACATTTTATATATCTTTTTTTTCAGGGCTGTCCCAAATACGATTTTTTTGGGCTTCAAAGCTTTGGTGAGAAATATCTGAAGGTATTCGAAGCTTCGGGACAGCGCCGCTGCCGCCGCACACTCAACAAACAGCGATATCCATCTGAGAATAATTAATAATAATTAATGTTGAATATGAATAATGAATAATGTTGTGAGATTATTCCTTATTTCATGGGCTATTTTAGGATTTATACATAATTATTACATACTTATATGTAAAAACAAAACAAAAAATGAAGTATATGAATACTGATTTGGAGTCGATTACCATCACCACTTTTTTTATATATTTTTATATATTTTTTTATATTTGTTAGATAATGTTTAAGAAATTTTCAAATCATGTAGAGCCTTCATTAAAGTTTGTATATTATATATGTGGTGGAGGTAAGCAAACTCGTACCGTACTGGATCTCAATTGGTTGTTGTGTTTTTAATTATTGGAAGTAAGCTGTTATTTTTGTCACATGCATTGCAGATTATAACTAACCCTGCTCCTTGTCCATATAGATCTATATGCCATCTGTTTTATGATAAATTACCAGGAGGTGAAGAAGGCAGAACAGTATATCCCTCCCTCCACGTTGCCCCAGCAATGCAGAGAGTATATAGCTCCAGTGATTGCCCCATGCTACGCTGTCACGCTGCCAGCCACATGCCAGCCAGAACAGCGTGACGTGAGGCCATATCATGAAAAAGGAAAAACTTGTTTTCCCTTCTTTTCTGCTCCTTTAGCGCTCTCCCAACTGGCATAAATTGGATCCAGAGTACTGATTTGGTTTAGTGCTGCAAGCTGTAATGAGTATAGTAAAAAAGAAAGGAGGGAGGAAGAGATGGATGGACGGCGAGTAGTGAGAGTGATGGTGGAAGAAGGATCGGAGCTTTCAGGCAGCCTGAATATGAACAAACTCCATTGTTGCGAGCAGATCTTTGCTCCATGCCTTTACTCTCCTTTATACTCTGTTTGAATGAGGTTGCCCGGGGAACACCGCGACAAGAAAAAATGCAGGGAAGGAGGCGGGAGAATGGATGCTGGTAGAGAGCGTAGGGGTGGAGAGGTTGACAAAAAAAGAAGACAGGAGTGAAGTTTATCAGGGGGGTGGGAAGAAGAAGAAGAAGAAGAAGATGAGGAGGAGGATATTAAGTTAAATCCCCAAATCAGCAAAAGCTGGTCGCCTCACAAGTCGAAGCTGCTGGTAGTAAATAGAGAGAAAAATAGGCAAAGTAAATGAAACAGAGGAGTCTATATGAGCTGCACCTGATTACCATGTAAATGATGGAAGGGGGAGCTGTGGAAAGGACGCTTTGTTTTCTCATAACCCCCCTTGATGCCATCATGATACTTCCCTTTGATAGCCTTTCGTTCCCCATTAGTGTACCCCTGAGACACAGCTCTGGGCCCCGCTGAGAGCACCCCGAGATCCCCATTTAGGGCCAGGCAGTCCCCTACCGCGAGGACAAATGTTCCCTTTGTGCGCGCGTTACAAGCAGGGGAAGTGGGAGCAGTCCTGTAGCACTGAGCTAAAATGTGCTTTGGGTGTTCTGAGTAGATGTAGTTACTACGGCGCTTTGTCTCCTGCCTTTCAGAGCACTGAGAAGTGCGTAACTGAGAGGTGGACCTTTGCCCCTCCTATCAAAGTGCTGTACAGCCCTTTAAGCTAATCGTTCTCATTTGGGGGGCTTCTTACTAAAGCTGCTTTAAGACAGAATACAGTACTGTACAGTTCTATGTGTTGGAGCCAAAGCTTTACAGGGACCATATATGGAAGCAAGTAGGCCTGGGTTCAGTAGCCAGCCAGTGTTAGGTAGTACAGTAGTACATACGGATGCACCGATCCCACTTTTTCAGCCCTGATGGGGATACCTGGGCTTTGTGTATCGGCCGATACTGAGTACCGATACGATACCAGTGTTTAATTATTAAGCTGTATGCCTCACTGTGTGGAAGTGACTGGGATCATTCTTTTATGTGTAAGACAACATCAGGCTTGACTTAAACATTGCTTTACTAACTTTGTAAAACAAAATGTAACTAGAATCGCACTCGGAGAGCGCAGACCTCCGCCAAGGTGCCCGACTTTAAAAACAGATCACAGGTCACACCTTGCGGTACTGTGAGGTGATCGGCTTATTATTAACACGGTGTGTTGCTGCACATCCACACATGTATCTCTTTGCTCTCAGAAGGAGGAAGAAGGCGTGGTCATGCGTCATCAACGCGTCATCAGTTACACTGTGCATGAGTTATACCCTGTGGTCTTAATGCTCAGGCTGATCGGAATTCTTAAAAAAATTCCTGAATCATGGCCCGGATCGCCACCAGAATCTAATGGATTGTTCATTGTGCTACACTCCACCCCTCCAAAAAAATTCATTCAAATCCATTGCGAACTTTTGGAGTAATCCTGCGAACAGACGGACAGACAGAAAGAGAAACAAAAAAAACAACAAACCAACGCCGATGAAAACGATACCTCCTTCCAAGGAAAAAAAAAAATGCATAGATATAAACGTACTGAATTTTTAATCATTCAAATAATGGTATCCGACACCAGATCTGCCCATTGTCACCAATACCCATTCCACCTCTTTGAGTCAGTATTGGACCGATAAGACCACTAAGTAAAACATGCCCAAAATATTCCCAATTTCCCCCTGGGGATCAATAAAGTAATTCTGATTCTGAAAATATAAAAATGGTAGTGGACAATGCTCCGTGCATGCTTTCGTATACTGCAGCTTTGTTTACTGATCCTCAACATTAATTGTGGCGTAGTCAACATGTAGGCCTACTGTAACCTAAAAAATCCTGAAATATTCATGCTCAAAACTCAGACAACAACAATGGCTACAGTGAAATGATGAGGGACAACTACCGTGGCTGGTTGAAGGCAATGTGAACGTGCCTGAGAAGAAAAAGGGAAACAAATCCAACTTAAAATCAAACTCCCCAACATCGATCTAGAATCTAATATTTTGAACTCAGCAAACTGTTCTATTATTTGCCTATACATAATTAGTCATAATATCCACATTACTGATAATTATTCTAACTACTAATAAGTATGTTGTTGTTGCTGTTCATCACACAGATAACATCGAATGTACCCAGGCGAGTGAAATCTGATCTCCAGTGGTCTCTCGAGCCACAGCCAGGTGTGAACAGCCAATCTACATCAACTAGATCTAGATACAAGATGCTCAGTGTGAACGTGGCCGCAGAGGCACGGCGGCATCAGAGGTACCAGAGCAGCGAGACAAGGAGGTGTAAATGACGGCCCAGGAGGAGGGCTTTCTCCCTCGACCAGACTGATTGAGAAACAAATTGCGGCAAATAAAGCATGTAATTAGATTATGGCGCCCAGTGTGCTGCCCCGCTCTGTTCTCCTCCGCTCACACAAGAGCCGAGAGTTTGGATCCCGTCCAGCGAAGACGGAGAGAGAAAGGAGGAAAGAAAGAGAAGGAGTCCCCCCCCGCTTCTTCTCTCATTGTATCGTCAGAGAGTAAAGAGATGGTTTGTTTTCTGGGCAGACAACAGCCAGCGAAGAGGCTGTTAGAGGTCTTGACCTGATTTGAGATTTCCGGGTGGCGTGCGATCAGTTCTGATGAGTTGATTCGTCCTCTGTTACTGTAACTGATGAGGTTCAGATGAGTCATGGCAGTGGGGACTCCTGTTGGTTATCACCCAAAAACATGGACACGGAGAGAGAACGTAACCCTGCCAAGGTTTTCATGTCATTAAAAAACGTTTTTTTGGCACCAAAAAGTAAATAGCGTGCAAAAGTTTGATATCGATAATGAGAATCTGATACTGTGCTGTTCTATTTTTGGCCCAAAATTTCTTTCACCATTATTTCTTCCACAATTATGAGGCGCAACAAGATCCCACGTTGACATGACTGCGAAGCGCGGCGGAGTTGACAAGTACTGAGCAGGGCGTGTGAAGCAAGACTCACGTCCAAAAAATCTAAAGGAGGGGTCCGCCACAGATTCTGATCACTTCCAGCCTCGGACGAGACACACACACACACACACACACACACACATACGAGACTGAACCTCGTTACCCTTACGAGCCTCATCATCGTCACTCCAACTCTCCTCCTCATCATCATCATTAGTAACTTTCACATCTCGCATCCTGACAGGCCCGAGCCGGCCATCGCAGGTCATCAGCGGTTAATCTCCTCCACATTTTCGTTGCCGCGCAGACGTCTCTGTCACGACCCGTGGGAGTGGCGACTCACACCATCCGTGACCTACCAGCACAATGTGTGTTTTGTCTGGGCCACACCATCGGAGGTATTCTCCATGCATTCCAGCCCTCCGTGTGGTCGAGAGGGGGAGAGAGCCCTGCTGCAGGAGACAAATTAATATCCACTCCATTTTCCCTCACGCTCTCCATTCACCCTCCCTCCGTAAAATACGTCCCCTCCCCTCCCCTTCGTTCAACTGAGGCGCAACAAGGCACCTGCCTCACAGCTGTCAGCCCAACACCCCCTAGCTCACTCGTGGACACTTTTTCACATACTATATCATCAAAATAAACTTTCTACATGTCTTAAAAGCAGGGTTGGTAAAGATTTTATATATATATTTTGTTATATTAGTTGAAATAACTCATTACATCCCGACAGAAATCAATAAATCAAATGCTCTGATAAAAAAAAAAAATGTTTATGTTCATAATGATAATTTTGGGGGAGTGGCTTTGGAGGGAGGCCTGAAGGGACGGACTGTCAGTGTTGCTCACTTTCTCTCTAGATTTAGGGACTTTTGGAGCTAATGCTGTTAGCTACTTTCATTGGAAAAGAGTTGGCAACACTGGGCTCAGGTTTTCAGTTGGATCATTTTTAAAAATCTAGTGTACTCTTGCTAGTTTCTCAAGATCACCGACCCGACCTTTAAGTGATCCTAAAAGTCTTCAGAATCCTAATCATCTTCTTCCCCTTTTTCTCCACGACACTGTTTTCTTATCCCCCTCCATTTACTCATTCTTTTTTCTCTTTCTGTTTTTCATTTTTCTTCTTGTGGATTTCGGATTTCCCACTCTTTTTTGGTCTCATACTTTTCTCTTTCTACCTCCGCATACTACTATTAATGATAATATAATATGATATAATATTAGGGTTGTCAAAGTTAACGCGATAATAACGCAAATTTGTTTTAACACCACTAATTTCTTTAACGCATTAACGCAACTTGTGGATTTTAGATTGTACTGGGCTCGCGAAGGAGACTAAATAACGCTTCAAACTTAAATTTTGCCGAGGAAAAACTGGCATGGCCATCTTCCAAGGGATCCCTTGACCTCTGACCTCAAGATATGTGAATGTAAATGGGTTCTAGGGGTACCCACGAGTCTCCCCTTTACAGACATGCCCACTTTGTGATAATCACATGCAGTTTGGGGCAAGTCATAGTCAAGTCAGCACACTGACACACTGACAGCTGTTGTTGCCTGTTGGGCTGCCGTTTGCCATGTTATGATTTGAGCATATTTTTTATGCTAAATGCAGTACCTGTGAGGGTTTCTGGACAATATTTGTCATTGTTTTGTGTTGTTAATTGATTTCCAATAATAATATGTACATACGTTTGCATAAAGCAGCATATTTCCCCACTCCCATGTTGATAAGAGTATTAAATACTTGACAAATCTCCCATTAAGGTACATTTTGAACAGATGAAAATGTGCGATTAATCACAATTAAATATGAACAATCATGCGATTAATTGCGATTAAATATTTTAATCCATTGAAAGCCCTATATAATATATAATAATAACAATTTAGAAATAAAAAAAATCTATAATGCTAATCTTTACTCTGGTGCAGTTACTATTAGTCGGGTGGAAAATATTGTCCGATGATCTGATAAAACCACCACATCTGTTTGCAATCCCATATTAGGTGATATCATAGCTGTTTGAATACCAGGCTGAGAGAGAGGTGTGTTTGCTCTGCAACCTTCTCAGAGGGTAATGTATTCATCCTCTGGGCCTCGAGCCCGGGTGGTCCAGCGGGACCCTTCATGATTCTGACGTGGCCGACGCAGGACGTCCATCAAGGTGCTCCACCTCGCAATCTGCTTGATTTCAACCTCTTTGGGCTGAACGGTCTCGTGCCCATTATACATATGAGAGAGAAATTCCCAGAACTCTCTGTTGTGATTAGATTATCTTTATGTCATTGCACAGTCTCCTTCAGGTTGTGTTTACATTAGTTTAATGACATGGTTTAATCAATGGGATTATAAGAAGCCTTGAACCAGGATGTAGCCACAGGCAAAGATTTCACAAGATAAGGGTAATAGGGAGAGGTAAAGGTAGTTTTCATACAACCCCCAAATATCCAAATGTAACTTTTCAATGTTGAAACAGAAAAGCAATAAATATGCTGATCAACTTTGCATTTATTCAAGTTGATAACACGGCTCCTTCTCTCACTTATCCAGTAATCCCTCAGTGAGGTGAGGAAAATTTCCTACACCCCAAAAGTGGACAGATTCCTGACAAGGGGGGCCCGGAGAAACTCCAGATATTCTAGCTCGGCACCACCCACCGTGTTATGTGAAGACAAAGCGTGAAACAGAGGGAGACGAAGGAGGTGGAGGAAAGCGAAAAAGAGACTGGAAGAGAAAAGAAAAGAGGTGGAGGAGGGTTGGGGACCGGCAGTATCCTGACTGCGCTGTCAATCGAAGCTGTCCGGGGAACGTTAGGGGACCTCGGAGGGCCTGACAACAGCTGCAGGAAAAACACTCACTCACATACATAACATGCGTTGGGCCTCCTGCAACTTCATGGGTGAGACAGAGCAAACATGCCGCGAGCCGGATGACTCAACTTTTTCCACCATGAGGCCCAAAAGACAAAATGCGGAACTTATTCCGACAGGGTTTGGTGTCTGTTTGTGTTCAAGTTTTTGTGTTTCACATTTGTAGTATTTATACCACATCATAAATTGAATTACCAACATTATGAGTCTCTTACTGTTCCAAGTTTACTCAAATCACAATTTTCAATAAAAGGATCCCACATAATTCAACTGAAAATAGCTACAACAAGCAGAAATTCAGCCAATAAATAAGCTCACAGTCCAGAATATGTGGTCATAATCGCTTCAAAGAAATGAGCTGGCATGAGAAATAAAATGTCATGCACTCATATATTAAAAAAACAACATTTATAGTTAAATTTACCATTATTAAACCCATTCTGACTATGTATTGTCATATAGATTTAAGGTCATTCAGCTCTAATGTAAGTCTACTAATCCTGATGTCATATCCCGTCCCTGAAGATAGGACAGTAAATCCCACGTTATGGTATAATTTCAAACACGAATCATCTTGTGAACGAATGAAAAAAGTGCATCCAGTTCACCTCACTTCCTTCACTGCATCAGACATGGAAAGAGGGAGTTTGGAGAGATGAAAAATCATCAAATCAAACAAACTGTCAGCCCCCCGTGCTGCATGCTGGACCAACACCCCACTGTGCCGCAGTTAGACTGATTAATTGTGAAAGTGTGAGAGATTAAAGGAGGCACATCCCAGGGAAGCTGCTAATGGATTTAATATTCATGAAGCCTTAATAAGGAGGGGGAAGAGGCAAGAGGGATCCAATTTATACAGCAGTCTGTTTTTTTTGTGGAAAAATATTGTGGTGAGGCGTGGAACTGTTGAAACATCCCACATTATACTTACTTCTACATCTTTCCCCCCAAGGCCAGATGTGATTCTAATAGATATGCATAAATATCAGGAAAAAAGTCAAAATTTGCCTGTACTCACCTGATGGCTCCTCTGTACTGCTGGATGGAGTTGTAGGAGGTGCAACTGGAATCTCTACTCCCAGAGAAAACATGACATAGACACAAATAAATTATTACTATGTGCATCCATACATGTCTGTTTGTCTTTGTGTGCATGCATGGTAGTATACAGTGAATACATGTGCACATTTGATAAGGAAGGGTTAAGGCAAAACAATGCAAAGAACTGAAAATATATGAGTGTTAAAGGAATGACCTTGTTCATCCTTAAAATGACTGTTTGTATATCAAATACTCACTGTGCATTACCTTGAAATCATGAATAAAACGTTGTTTATTCTCGCATGCCGTCACGGTGAACGGAGAATTCCGGAAACAGCCGAACGCACTTCGGACGTGTCTGGACTCGCAGCGCGCATGGGCACGAGACAGTAGTGGTGGAAATGTTTTAAATAGTAATATTTTGGCAAAAATGCACGTGTTTGGGAAGAACTGAGCATGCAACTGGATAAACAAGACTTGCATTATACTGCACGAGTTGTGTGAGAGTTTGTAAACTGATTTTTTTATATAGGTTTGCTGTTCCGGCCTTCATTTACTTCATTTCATCATGGATTTTACTGCGTTTTCGTCCGTTTCTGGCATGCGACGTTATCTTCAAGAATTCCAGGTAACCTTCAGTGAGTAATTGATATACAAAAGGTCATTTTATGGGTGAAGTATTCGGCCATGAGTTGCTCAAAGCTCTGTGTTTTTATGTCAGGCTACATGTGTAATTGTTTTGGTTGATAGTTGGCAGCACATTTGCTAAATACCTTACTGACAGGGACTGATGTGTCTTTTCTTTATTTACACAAAGTTATATCTGATAGATAGATTAAATCAAAAGTGGTATGCTGGTGGCCAAGGGCTTAAAATGTTCAAAAACACTTTAAAGGGGACATAGCATGCTCATTTCCAGGTGCATACTTGTATTTTGTGGTTCTACTAGAACATGTTTGCATGCTTTTATGTTTATAAAACACATTATTTTTCTCATACTGTCTGTCTGAATTTACCTGTATTCACCCTCTGTCTGAAACGCTCCGTTTTAGCGCCTGTCTCTTTAAGAGCCCCTCCCAAAAAAAGCCCAGTTTGCTCTAATTGGCTTGTGAGAAAAATATGGTGCACCTTTTGTAAAGGTAGTTCTTAAGCCGTGGGCGATATATTCTAATCATTGACGTATAAAGTGAACGGGATACAGTGTTCATTGCTATGAGAGTTGCTCAGTGGGGCATGATGCCAAAATGGCTCGACTGTCGAGAGATAAAATCCCCGGATAATCGTGATAAAGTACCCGGATCATCCGGCGATCTTCCGCATCCATTGGGCCCATAGAGCAGACGCAGTAGCGATTCCTTTAACTCCACCTCCGGCTCATTCACATGAACGGAGAAAGGGAAATAACTCTGGATTCGGCTGTTAGTGCATTTTACAACTTTTAGGACCTAATGATTTAAATAAAGGCTATTCAAATGTTCATACTGGGAAGTTGATTTACCTAAAAAAAAAATATTCTCTGATTTACGGACGTCTCTTTTCCAATGTAAATCTATGGGAAAAACAGTTTTTGGGCCCAATGGCATCACATTACGGACACGGAAGATGTAGTACCACCGTTTGGCTACTACGAAAATTCGCTTCAAAGCCCGGCGCTCTTCATGATTCTAATCAAGGCCTATAGAAAGGAGGCTGGGTCACGCGTCATATCTCCAGGATATAACACATGCGCAGTAAAATCTGCCTGCACTCGCCGAAATTGAGCCAATCGCAACGCACGACCGCAGCTTCAGTTACACTGCACATGTGTTATACCCCATACCCAGAGACCCATGTCCGCCCGTGACCCAGCCTCCTTTCCATAGGCCTTGATTCTAATGAGCCTGCATGTGACATAGGAAGGGGAGCCAAATCTGAATGGCTTGTTGAATCTGATCTAGACAACTCACAAAAAACTGACTGGGTTGTCTCATTTCACAGTTTGTGGGTTGGTAATCACTCCAGATACCCAGATAATATATGCACAAGCACAGAAAAATAAAGTTTTTCATGATATGTCCCCTTCAAGGCAGTGCAATAATTTGTACAACCTGGGTGTCAAAGTGTGAAATGTGTACATAAATTAAGCTTTAGTGAAGTTCAGTCAGAAAGTTGTTTTCCCTCTAACGCCCTTTTATTGAATATTTATTATTTTCTTCTCCCTTCCAATCTTCCTCAATATATTTTTTACCCTCAGGCGCTGTCAAAGCTCCCCATCCACAAATTTCATACATAGCCATATCTGACCAATAATCTTTCTTTTTAAAAAAAAAATATGATAGGAGCACCCTGGTGGCCTAGAGGTTATGGCACCGACCATGAACTGCAACATCCCTGGGTTTGTTGCATCTCTCTGCCTCCTAATTTAGTTTCACAAAGGCATAAATTGTCCAGAAAATAATTAAAAAAAACTTTGAGTAGGTTCCATCATTTACCTGCTGGTGTCTAGACTCCCAGTTGGATCCTGTTAAATGCCTTAATGAAGTCTACTCTCCAAAACTTTTTGTCTTTTGTTATTTTGATTCATAATTAATGTTTTTTAATGAATCTCTCACATTGTTATTTTTCTGTTTCATCCTCCTCCCCTGTACCTTGCTGCTGTGCTAAAATTACAACAGAGCCGTCCAAAGACTTGATTCTCTCAGCCCTCCTTCATACATCTTGTATTCACGAGTGGGTAGGAAGTTGACACTCGGAGAAACCATGCATGAAGAACTGCACTCATATCTCCAAAGGAGCAGGATGGCAACAGAAGATATCAAACACACATAATGCCTTGTTTTGTTATCGTGGGCAGGAGGGACAGAAAGGAGCTCATCAAAAAGTCTGTACACAGCAGCGGGGAGGGGGATACGAGGACAAAACCACAGAGATGTATCAAAGACGCATGCAAAAGAAAGAGGTGCACAACAGTGGCGGTTTCAGCTGTGCAAAGGTGCAGACTTTGTGTGTATGAGGGGAAGAAAGAAAGAATCAAGTCTTTTGATGGAGTAAAATCAGATTTTCCTCAGCTGGGATTAAGCCAACCTGCCTCCTTACTTTATGAACGTATACATAACATTTATGTCACCATAAATCAGAATCTGTGGAATGATGTGCACGCCTGTTTGTTGACTTGTGAACATAATGGGGCCTTCTCCCATGACGAATTGGTCTATATAATGACAAAGAAAAACAATCGCTGCCAAAAACAATGGCGCCCCGAAGCCCATAGGTCCCTCTGCTGATGTTGTTGTTGATCAGCGATCTTCCATCAGTATTCAGCCGCCACGCACGCCAGTTTAAATAATGAGCCTGTTTCTCATAATTGGCTCGTGTGGATTTATGGCCGACGGCGCTGGAAGGTGTACACAAAGTCAACGATATAATGCGACTCTGTATTAAAATGAAACACTAAATCTAACTATTGGATGTTGAAGATTAGACCAGATTACACATAGAGAGGGACTTTATTTCACCTTATAGCTCTTACTTGACATTCCCAGGAATCAACGATATCTGATAAGTTGATTTCTTTTATTCTTTTATTGGACCTCAGCCATGCATATGTAGAGATTTATCCCTCAAAGCTGTTAATTCCTAGTATCTAATTGCAATGGCAAGAGCACCAATTAAAACATGTTTTCAGAATGAGACAAAAGAGCCAGTAAATATCCACAAATTGTCATTTGCTACGGGGCTATAGCTTTAAGTCTTCAACTACAGGCCTTCCCTTAGGTAATGCCATATTTTTCTCATCATTTTGACTATAATACAAGGCTATATTTTGTCTAATAAAATGGTCATTGGAGGCTGAGAACAAGATTTGATTTTTGTAATCCAACCCAAAAGCTCCCTGCAGTTTTCTCTGACTAAGACACTTTGGGGCTCGGAGATGCCGGCGTTAACAGCCCTGCGTCTTCACTCAAATTTATGGAGACCAGCGAGCCGAGACCATAACCTCGAGGTTCACTTTTAATGGTGTGTTTATCTAAGCCAGCAGATTTACTGGTCAGAAAAACTGAACACAGTCAGACACTAAGCACTGTGAAGAAAAGAGGATTCAAGCAGTGTAGCGCACTGTAGTGTGTGAGTTTTTGAATGTGTGTATCATGTGTGTATCATCACAGTCTTGGTGTTTCCCTCCCTTTTCAAAATGTGTGCAGTCGACCTGAGGGCCAGGCCACGTTGTCCTGCAGTGAGGCAGATATAATGGTAAAGACTGGGTTTCCACGTACTTATGCAGGGGGCAATGGGCGAGCGGCTCTGCTGGTAGCCTTTAGCGCAGCGGTTGCACGTGATACCAGTCACGCCGTCTTTACAGGGACATTGTCCTGTGGTTTGGTTACAGGTTTTGCCAGCAGCACCCACGGGATGGCAATCACATGCTGTGAGGAAACAAAGGAAGAAAGAGAGGCACAGTGAGTGGTCACACACACACACACACACACACACGCACAGAGACACACACACACACACACATGTGAGGAGATACAAACATGTACTATCTATAGAGAGTGCAGGTGGGTACACAGCAGTGGAGGCAACAATAATAGAGCGGTGAGAGACAGGTGGAGGCGTGCACAGAGAGACAGAACTTACTCCAGGTCCAACGTTTTGAAGCGAAGTGTGACTAAAAGAGCAACACATCCTCTATAAGACTATAGAGGCACTGTTCCCTAATTAGATCATTAGCATGTACACATCACGTCTATACCTTTGCCAAGTTACTGTACAGTATCAGCATGATCTTCAAATACAAATGTGTCTGTGTGCGTTTGTCCTTGGTGAGTAAACGCTCTGCAGCTGTATGTGTGAGGTAAAGAGAAAGGCGTCTGCATGTTTACCAAATGATAAAATAATGGAGGATAATCCTAATTGCCTGTTTCTGATTAATGCCGGGGCTTTGAACGCGAGCCCGAAAACGTCTGTCACACTTCCTCCCCAAACTGGGGGGTCTATCGAACACACATGCTTCAGGAATGTAATCATTTTCCAATTGTTTCCCCCCCAAATCCCCCCGATGCGAGCCCTTAATTCATTTCACAGCCAAACCCCTGTCAACGTATGAAATCAGTGCTGAATGATAGTTATCTGTTGTTTCTTTTCATCTATTTTTGGATGTGAATAGTATAGTGACTCTGGTGAGGAAAAGGTGGTTGAATTGACTCACAGTCAGTCCGTACAGTAAACCCTGACAGTCTAATCCAGACCAGAACAGTCTTGATAATCTATCAACATTTCCAACTGCTTTACTCTGAAAAAAACCCCCACAAAGCTTAAAACGCTGTTTGTCACCAAACTCTCACCACTATATTCTTCACCCCATGAGTGTTATATTTTGTGTTTATTTCTGATGGAAAACCAGCGATGCTGACTCTTCAGCCTCAGGGTTCACCGCCCCTCCCGAAAGATTTTTTTTCTGCGTTGTGTCACTTGTCACTCTGAAAAGCCTTCAAAGGCGTATAGCTGAATTATGTACTTTGAGGTTTGTGGGGGTATTTAGTGGTTTAGCCTGTTTTGTTTTTAACCGCACTGACTGGTTCAGCCCAGAGTACAAAATTACAGCTTCAAAACAATCAGTCCATTTCGGCCCGTTGCATTGAAATTAGGGCTGCAACTAACTAGGGATGCACCGATGCGGCTTATTCAGTCCTGATACCGATACCGATCCGATACTAGTGTTTAATCAATAAGCTGTATGCTCCAATGTGTGGAAGTGACTGGGATCATTCTTTTATGTGTAAGGCAACATCAGGCTTGACTTAAACATTACTTTCCTAACAAATTAATACATAAATATACATTTATGGAATTTATTATTTTATCTTATTATATTATATTATTAAAATAATAAATTGTGCACCAACAACTTGGTAAAAAAATCTTCAAAAGAATTCCAATTCCAGTATATAAAATATATAGTGTATAAACATAGAACTGAATTGAATAGATCGGCTCCATTATCACCGATATCCGATCCAGCTATTTGTGTCTGTATCGGCCCGATATCCAGTCCGGTATCGATGCATCCCTATAACTAACGATTATTTTCATTGTCGATTAATCTGTTGATTATTTTCTCCACTAATCAATTAGTTGTTTGGTCTATAAAATGTCAGAAAATGGTGAAAAATGTAGATCAGTGTGTTTCCCAAAGCTCAAGATGACGTCCTCACAAGTCTTGTTTTGTCCACAACTCAAAGACATTCAGTTTACTGTCATAGAGGAGTAAAGAAACCAGGAAATATTCACATTTAAGAAGCTTTTTTTTTCTTAA
The DNA here is from genome assembly GCF_043250625.1 of Sebastes fasciatus. Lineage (NCBI taxonomy): Eukaryota > Metazoa > Chordata > Actinopteri > Perciformes > Sebastidae > Sebastes > Sebastes fasciatus. The sequence continues at coordinate 33,930,792 of NC_133797.1, forward strand.
AAAAATACTCAAACTTATTAATTGATTGTAAAAATAGTTGGCGATTAATTTTATAGTTGGAAACTAATTGATTAATCGTTGCAGCTCTAATTGAAATTAGTGTTTAATACGTATAAATATCAAAACCAGTTTGAATTAATAGTAAAGCTACTGTGTATTAATCCATAATGATACATCATGTAATCTGTCTGCAGGAACAGATGTTATTTGTTTCCGTTTTAATTTATGTCTTCATTTGATGCTTTCAAAAGTTTAATGTAAGTGTTCTCTACTTTGACCTCGAGCGTTGATCCGTTTGTTATTCATCCAGGCGGTATGAGGGAGCTGCTCTCTGGGAGATCCACATTACAGCGGGCCTCAGGGAAAACACTGCTGTAATGTAATACTGAATCGGTACTCTTTATGATTGACCTCTTGGAAACAACATAGCTGTTGTTTTGTGAGATATATATACTACTGAAGTACAACTCCATCCTATGGCTGAAGTCCATAATTTAGGTTTCAGCAGGCCGCCTCTTCTCTATCACACACACACACTCTCTCTCTCTTTTATCTCTATTGCCTGTTTCCTGTGATTCAGCTTCTGTTGCTGCTCTTATCTCTCCTCAGTGTGTTTGTGTGCTGTTCGCCCTCCTTATCAGACAGAAGCCTCCTTAAAGGTGTGTGTATCTATTTGTACCCTTTATCAGACCAATCTGTCACCGCTTTCATTGCTTAGTTGTGTCTAGCTCAGTGGGGAGGAACAGCACACACACACACACACACACACACGCTCAGCCTCAGGAAGCCCAATAAACAGCGTGGAGGCCGGTGCGGCACGTCTTCAGGCCCGTAAATTTAGGAGCATGTCAGAGGAGTTTGAGGCACGGGAGGGCAAAGTGCGTTTCTGGTTTGGAGCTTCAGAGAGCTCAGGTTATATTTATAGTGCGTCTTCCTGGTAACCACAGCTCCGAGCCTCAAGCCTGCCAGTAAATCAAGTTGCACAGCACATGGTCTACAGGTGGGAAACACTCTAGCCTCCCTCTCCTCCTCCACGGTCGGTCCTTGACTTGGCTGTCCGGTTTGGATGACAGATTGTCTGACTCTCTGGCTGGATGACCCACCTGTTGGCTAAAGGACCAGCTTACTCCGGAGGTGTGAGTGAGAGTTTCTGGTTTAAGTGTGTGTCCACTTAACGGTTAAGTGGCTGTGTGCTCAGCTCCATGGCTACTACAGATGGCTCGGGGAGATATGGGGACAAGAAGAGAGAGCAAAGAGGCCTCTTTCTGTCTCCCAGCGAGGAAAAGTGACAGAAGTTTATGATAAGAAGTGTAGCTGTGTGTATATAAGGCAACCTGTGGTCTTTCCCTAACAACGTGGAGCTGAATCTAAGGGATTAGCCCTGTATAACTGTCATGTTTCTCGATGAAGACAGAAATCCTAACGCTAAATGAAGCCTTTGGCGCTGGGAGTTGCAAATAAAAGAATGACAAATGTTCTTGGTTAATGGGGAGGGTGGAAGACTTTTTCAAAGGCAGGGCTCAGTCTGAGATTGCACAATGTGAGAATTTTGAACTCTGCCAATCGTTTACCATAAAGCTGGTGTTTGAAGTCTGAACTCCCCCCCATTTGGCTTGTGTGTTCGGTGCCAATAAGAATAATTTGTTGGCCCTGGAATGAAGCCAAGCTACCCGAGTCTGCGTTCTATTATAATTAGGTTTATACTCCTCCACAAGCAGAAAGAGATGGCGTTATTGGGTCGTTGCACTATACATAAACAGCTCTCCAAATGACGTGTTTATCTCGTAGAGGGTGTGTCCCGCTTGTTGTGTTGTTTGGTGTTTTATTGATCAGAGTATTAAGCTGCAATGGCCCCGAACAGCTTTTTTGCCACAAAGCAAGAGCCAAAAATGTCGGATATTTGTGAACGACGTTTGATGTGCGTTCTAATTGAAAACACGCACATAGCACACACACCCGATGGAAATCCAGAGCTAAAAATGAAGTAATGAAAAAGAATATTTTTCAAATCCCAAAAGCATTTTATGTGTGGTCAATAAAAAAAAGCCCTACTGTGTCAATGGGAGACATGTGCTGAGGGGAGGGGAGTAGGTTTTTAACATGTTATTCTGATTGGAACAGACCGTCCCTCAATAAAAAGCCTAATTTCCCTCTGTGTGCAAAAAATATGTTCCTCATCATCCCGCTGACCGACGCAATTACATGACGGTTGATGTTCGGATTCGAATGTGAAGGCCTGAATTCAATCCATCAGACACAGGACCGACGCCAACCTGCTCAAGCTTGATTTTATTAAGTTTAGATGGCTCTCTGAGGAGGACTAATCCAGAGCAGGGCTCATTATTTGGCCTCTCGTGTAGTTATCATTGTCGTTCAAAATGCTGTAGGCTAGGGCTGTGTATTGGCAAGAATGGGGCGATACGATACGTATTATTATACAGGGGTTACGATTCAATATATTGTGATTAGAGCTGTCAAAGTTAACGGGATAATAACGCGTTAACGCAAATTCATTTCAAATTTTTCGTTGACGCAATTGATCTTTCAGAGGTTGTAGCAGGCTCAGTTTTAAAGCTAGAGGGAAGATACTGGTATCATATGAAACTAGAAAACCTAAGAAATCCATTAGTATCAACCATGTCATACTAGCTTGTTGAGAAGGAGGTTAAATAACACTCTGAACTTGCGCTATATTTTGGCGAGAAAAACCTGGCATGGCCATTTTTACAGGGGTCCCTTGACCTCTGACCTCAAAATATGTGAATGAAAATGGGTTCTATGGGTACCCACGAGTCTCCCCTTTACAGACATGCCCGCTTTATGATAATCACATGCAGTTTGGGGCAAGTCATAGTCAAGTCAGCACACTGACACACTGACAGCTGTTGCCTGTTGGGCTGCAGTTTGCTATGTTATGATTTGAGCATATTATTTTTATAATCAATGCAGTACCTTTGAGGGTTTCTGGACAATATTTGTCATTGCTTTGTGCTATTAATTGATTTCCAATAATAAATATATACATACATTTGCATAAAGCAGCATATTTGTCCACTCCCATGTTGATAAAAGTATTAAATACTTGACAAATCTCCTTTTGAGGTACATTTTGAACAGATAAAAGATGTGCGATTAATTTGCAATTAATCACGACTAAATATTTGAATCAATTGACAGCCCTAGAATCTTTGCATGTAAACTATTAATTAAAAATGAAATTAGTTTTAAAAAAAAATGTTTTTGAGAATCGACACAGTATCACAAAACCTAATATTTCGTTACTCAAGTATATCAATATTATCGTACTGTCAACTCCGCATCAAGATGGGTTCTTAAGGAAATGTTTATCTTTTTTTTAAATTAAATTAAGACTTTTAAAATCAGTGCCAGCGTGACAAACGGGGATAACAGACAGCTGATTAAACTCTACATAGAGCCGACACCGTAGAGTGATATCTCAGTTCTATGTCAGACGTGTTGAAAGACCACCCAGAGGGCTGCATCTCCTCTCAAATCTCACTATCACCTTTTTAAGTTAATGCATTTCTTCGTCAAATACGCTCAGTGTGTGTTTTATTCAGAGGCTTCAAACAGTTAAAGATTCAAACAAGAGCAGCTTGAAACGTATGCTGTGTTTACACTCTCGCTCAATGAGGGGTGAGGTTATAAATTTCGGCGTGTAAATGTAGCCACCGGGCAACGGCTCGCTCTGCAGCGGATAAAGCTGCCGCTGCTCTTTTTTGCTCGTAATGGTCTCCTATGGAAATGAGCTGCTTTCGGGGAGGATTGTATTACGCATATAAAAGCAAACTCTTGTGCTCCTCGACCTGCCCCGCGCTCCTCACGGTGGCCATTCTCCTCCAGAAAAGCCACACAGCTAAAGGGCTCTCTCTCTTGGAGTTCAATAAATAACCAAACCTCTTAATTGCTGTCACTTCGGCGCAGCGCTCACGCTGCTTGAGGAGCGGACAGAAATTAGTTCTGCAGTTTGAGTTTCATTGAATTATCTTGAGTTATGATGTGGTGAACCTGAGAGAATTTGACCGGGCGAGACTTTTGACGGCTCACATAGGTGTTTGACGTAAGGAAAAAGCGGTGTGTGTGGCAACGGTACGTTTATTAACAGAGAGAGCATGTAACACAATGACACACACCTTTTAAAGTCTTCATCTGTAACTCTCCAAATATAGTTTGCGAAAATGTTTTAATTGGCAAAAGCAACAGTTCATGCTTCGTATCATTTGTCAGCTTGGGGTATAATTGCCACAGATCCTTTATTGTACGTCTGTTTTGATGTAACTGAATACCTCAGTAGAACTTGGACAGTGTTTGCTTATAATTACACAGAGCTGGGAGACGCGGGACGTGCATATACACTCTGGCAAATTTCATGGATTAAATTGAACAAAACGGTTTGGGTAAGCTGACAATTGTATAAATGATGATGAAATGTGTTTATATTTTAGTTTGGTGAGAATGTGAAGGAGTCAGTGAGTGAGTTTGTGGGTGAAATGATTTAGTATTTACTAGTTTGGAGAATCTGATGTAATGAGTATATGACATGATTGCACTCCTGCTACGAGCCTATGGGACTATCATTATCCTACAACAATAATACCATTATAGATCGTATTTAATTGTTGTGAAATTCCACTATCAAAGCACACTGATGCTGTATTTTTGGGCTATAAGTTAATAACGGTGAAATTGTGCATGGCGGGGCTGATGTTGAGTCATGAGAATGAACAATAATGATAATCAGAACAATAATTGCAGCTGTAACTAATAATGGCTATTTTTAATACTGATTAACCGGTTAATAAGTTTGTCAATTAATTGTATTTTGCTCTTTGGTGAAAAATGGGCATTGCAATTAGGGATGTAATGCTACATCGATCCATGACAACGATTCAATTATCAACGATTAAATATCATCAATGCAAAGTCAAAACATTGAGATACATCACCATCTTTAAGATACGCCTTTATTTTGAAATTCCCATGGCATGTCTGTGTCACCGTTTCCGTTGGAGCGGATCCTTCAAACAGTGCTTAAACGTGAGAAATGTGGCACTTTATAGTGAACAACAGGAGGTCTATTTTTATTTTTTTCAACGATCCAATATATTGGTGCAAAGTGAAAATATCGATACATATCATCATCATTAAGATGCGCCTTTATTTGGGAATTCACACTTTAGATTTATTATTTTTATTAAAAAGAATACATTATTTTTCATTTGATTGTCTGGATGAGCCCAGTAATAAAATGGTCATCAAAGTTTAGTTGTTTTTTTTGTGAGTTGATATAAATGTAACTGATTGTGTTAAATAGACATTTATGATATCGTTTCATATCGATCACATGACCCTGAATTCAATCAAATCAAAATCGTATCGTGGCAGACTTTGTGATATCGGCAAATATCGTATCGTTGTCCAGATAATCAATATAATATCGTATCATGATCAATGTATCGTCAAAACGATATAAAAATGTCCAGCTCTATATATCTTTCTGTCGTTTCTATTGCGATATAGGCTGTATTTTGTTTTCTCTACAATTTCCCTTGAAATTGTTATTTTCATTTTGCATGCAAGTTCTTAAAATATGAAAATACTCAATATTTTTCATTTGTCAAGTATTTAATTCAGACAGGAGTGTACACAAGTAGGCTTTACCCTGTGGTTATTTCATATATAGACCATTTATTTATTGAATTACCAGAAAACATGCTATATTGGGATATATATCGGTATATGAAATGACCTATATCGGGATAGAAGATTTTGGCCATATTGCCCAGCCCTAGTATCGTGATGAAACTTTTGATTTACACCCCTAATTGCAATGCTCTCAGTTCTGACATTCTTTTAAAACAATTTTAAAAAGAGGCTAAAGGTTGCATGTACACATCACATCAGCAGCAGGTTTCCCTCAGCGAGAGCGAGTCAGAACAGATGAGAGAAGCAGGCTGCCCTGAGACAGAGTCCATGCACAGAGGACAGACGGACAGACGGAGGCAGAGTTGCTGTCAGGAATCAGTAGTCAAATCAGTAGCACTAGTTATCAAAAAGCTTTACACGGACATAAAATACAGAGCCGGCCCCACATATCCAGTTTACTCCGGATGCCAGAGGTCCACACCAGGTGCATTTTTCAAAATTTTCTGACTTGCTGTTTTGACTTTCACTTCATGACTCATTTAACCAAAGTTTCCTAACATCAAATGAGTCATCGACGTCGTATGAGAGCAGATTTCCACATCAGTAGTAGAAACTGATTTATCTCACTCCAGGCAGGCTGTTCTCCAGTTATGGTGAAAAACATTTTATCGTTACATGAACTCTGAGGTGGTTTTCACTCTGCTTTAATTTGGCTCTACAGCAAAACCATTCATGGATTTGTTCTGATCTGGTGACCCAAACGTTGCTCGTTTCCAAGGTCTCTCATGTCAGTGGCTGCTAGCAGACTGAGACACTCACCAGTGGAAGCAATAAAGGAGTAATGAAAAGCAGCCTGTAAACATCGTAAATATGCTGGATTAATCATTTGTTTGCGAAACTATCCATCATTTATAAATGTGGAGAAAATTTGGTATAATGACAAATTATACCGCCAATACCTAAGTCAAATATGATTTAATTATTTACCAGACATGAATATAAGAATTAGGGCTGTCAAAGTTAACGGGATAATAACGCGTAAATTAGTTTTAATGACACTAATTTCTTTAACACATTAACGCAACTTGCGATTTTTAGGTTGTAGCAGGCTTGGTTTTAAAGCTAGAGTGAAGATATTGGTATCATATGAAACTAGAAAAAGATACCAACCACGTCATACTAGCTTGTCAGTAAGGCGCCTAAATAATGCTCCAAACCTACCCTAAATTTTGGCGAGGAAAATCTGTCATGGCCTCAAGATATGTGAATGAAAATGGGTTCTATGGGTACCCACGAGTCTCCCCTTTACAGACATGCCCACTTTATGATAATCACATGCAGTTTTGGGGCAAGTCATAGTCAAGTCAGCACACTGACACACTTTTATGTACATTTTTGTTAATTGATTTCCAATAATAAATAAATATATACATACATTTCCATAAAGCAAGCATGTTTTCCCACTCACATGTTGATAAGAGTATGAACTACTTGACTCTTTAAGGTACATGTTGAACAGATACATTTTTTTTAAATTAATCGAGATTAATTATGGACAATCATGCAATTAATAGCAATTAACTATTTTAATCGATTGACAGCCCTAATAAGAATAGGATAAAACATTTGCTGCATTTTGGCACATATCTTTCTAATTAGCAGTATCTATTATGCTTTTATGCTCTACATTTAGTCTACTGTATATTGTAAACTGTATCTTTTGTCTGCAAGTAAACAGATTTCACAGTTCTTAATTCTGTGGTGAAATGCACAGCAGGACCTCGAGGCATCTAACTTTTTTCTTTTCTGTGACAAGCAACAAACCCCCCATAAAAGTGAGTTATGGGATGCTGAAAGAATCAAGTCTGTGACACATGAGAAAGGGATGTAAGAACAACAAAAAAAAAAAGCGAGGTTTCATCTCCACAATTAGCCAGCCTGGTAGACACAGCGGAGGATAGGGGTTAATGATACACAACGTCCCGTCGTGATGAATGTGTGTTTGCATTCCTGCTCGACAGGAGAATGGGCCCAAAGCCGCGGAAGGTGTTAATGTCACTTTAAGAACATGGCTCATGAGCGGCTGCTGGAAGAGGAGGAGAATAAAATGCATTTGTCAGAGCTTTTTGTTATGAATTTGTGTTCATGCAGAGAATGAAACGTGCTCGATGTGGTCGCTGGATGTCAGGAATTTAATGACACCGAATGTGCGACGTTCTCTTGCATTAGTCGGATGAATGTTTTTGTTGCAGCAGCGTGAAGCGTGTCATGGTGGCACATGCTCTATCTGCAAAGGTCATGTATTAGTCGTGAGTAAATGTAATACATCTTCACAGACCATTGTCTTTGTCTGAATGTCGGATTCTTTTGCAGCTGTTTTGCTCTTCAGACATGCCTTCTGTCAAACTGACTGATTGGTCAGTTTATTTATTTACTCCCTGGTGAATGATGTGAGAAAACTCAGGCTTAAACTGTCAGCAGGCGGCTAATATTTCCTCTTTGGAAGTGAGCGCTCCGAATCCCTCAAACAAGGTATGTGTGTATTTCTGTGTGTGTGCGTGTGTGTGTGTGTGTGTCCATACGGAGCGACTCTGAGGTGTCTCTGGGCTTGTTTGCACAGGGATTCAGCTCCTGTTATCTTTCCCTGCAGCTATAGAAGAGGTGAGAAAATATACCCTCTCTCTTTTCAGTCACCCCCCTTCCTCTTCCTCTTCCTCTTCCTCCTCCTCCTCTCTTTCTTTGACCCTTATTAGCTACGGTGAGGGCTGATGGCAGGCGATTCATCCAGCAGTGAGTTGTGAGCACACCTGTGTGGGGGTGTGTTCCTCTTGTCCTCCTCCTCTTCCTCTTCTCCTCACCCTCCCTCCCATCTTTCACTCCCTTGCCACCCCTCTCAACCTGCTTTACCCCCCCCTTTTCTTCTCTCTTCGTCCTGCAGCCCTTCCACCAATCTTCCTTCTCATTCGTCTTTGACCTGCACCGGGGATCACTTCACACCTCCGCTCTGTTTGTTTTGCTTGTCCTGTCATCCCCTCTCCCACTCCCCACCACCCAACCCCCCAGCCCCGAACGAAGCCAAATAACTCAGCTGTCGATGAGGGAACACCCAGCCCGACCCGCCCCATACCGCCACGACCTCCACAATCCCAACAGACCCCCAACTCATCTCCGCTGACAGAGAGGGAGATGAGGGCGAGACAGGCTCAGGAATGAAAAGACTGCTGGCTCCCCCCACTTCCTGTAATTCATCTCAAACTGTTTCCTATCAGACCTAAATAATCCCAGCAGTAGCTGGTATTGAGTATGCAAGTGTTACTATGCATGTCTCGGATGAAATTTCGAAGAGCGATATTTCAGAACTTTTTTCATTTAATCAGAAATTGAAGTTATATTAAAATCTTTCCCTGGCCAGATAAGAGAGAGAGCACGGTACCTTTGCAGGCTTTCCTGTGTGAGATGGGTTTGGACAGGTCTCTGTAGTAGCCCTCCTTGCAGTAGTGGCAGTGGCGTCCGGCCGTGTTGTGGCGACAGTTGAGGCAGACTCCTCCGCTCTTCCTCCCCGACAGCTTGTACAGCTCCATGTTGAAACGACACCTTCGGGCGTGAAGGTTACAGTTACAGGCTGCGGAGGGAATAAAACAGGATGCAAAGAGGTTAAATCGGTGTGAAACAAAAAGGTTACTGCAGAATTTGTTCCAGTTATCGATGACAGACTAATAGTTGGTAAATGATGGTTTTATTGAACCTGCTTTAAATATGTTATAGCTGAGCTAAAAAAAAAGTTATTCCTCAATTTTCGTGCGTTTTCCTATGAATGTCCAGCGTCAATTTCGGCTCCTCCTCCTCCGTATGCGGCATTCACTGCTCTTTATACTTCCTCATTCACAATTATTATGGATTATTATTGAATTGATTTTGTGTGATATTTATGAATTACAGTGCATTACATTTCGTAGGTATAGCTATGGACGGTGTATGAGAACAACCTGCAAGAGCCACAGATTCAAAGAGACACATTTTTGGTTGTTTTACATCTCTTTGTAGTCGTTTTGCATCTCGTTTTGTTTTTGTGTCTCATTTTGGTCGTTTTGTGTCTCTTTGTGGCCACTGTGTGACTTTCCAAAGAGAAATGTTAGCAGTAACTTCAAACAGAGGCTCATGCCCAGGGGCCCCCTAACCTTTTGGGCTGCTGGGCCAGTGCCCAGTAGTCCCGTTTGGTAAACTGTCCATGCTCATGTGACCCTTTTTGAGAATTTAAAATCCTCTAGGTATCCCTTTAGAGCACCTCAACTCTCAGGTAGAGGCAATAATGTTACATATTCTCCTTTTTTCGCCATGTATTCCTTTATTTGACAGTCTAGAGACAGATATTGGAAATGGGGGGAGAAAGAGAGAGAGGGGTATGACATGCAACAAAGGATGGGATGTTGCGGTAATGTGGCATGCGTTGTAACCACTCTGCTACCGAGGCGCTCAATATTGTCCCATTTTCTTATTATTACTGAATTGACACAGATGAAAAACAATGCCTTTATGCCAGTAAGTAATACTACTATCCTACTGGTATGTGATAATGTACAATGATGTCTTGACACCTTGGCAGTGGAAATAAGTCCAATATAATTACACCTTTTTAAGTTTAATCGTAGTCACTTCGTAGACAATCAGATCAGAGTGTTTTCTGTGACCGTAATAAATTATTGTCGTTCCCAGAATCATTTGTCTGTGATTACAAGACTGAAATCTGAGTTTAGTCTGAGGGAAGGTGAGAAAGTCCTCTGATAATGAGGTCAAACACTGCGTCCTTTTTCTACCTCTCTTCAGTTACTAACTCTACTCATCACTCCCTTTTCGTTTCTAGAGCTCTTCGCCTCGGCGTCCTCGCCTGCTCTCCAGAGTCCAAACTGTACTAAACAGAAAGTGAAGGCCTGGTATTACCATTCCTCCTCTCCCTGCGTGTCCCTGTGAGCATGCGCGAGACCCCTCGCCGCCGCTGCCGCTTGTTTACTGATGAGTACAGTTGCCAGCGCTAAGTTTAATTAGCCAGCTGATGTTTATTCATGACTCTCTGGCAGCGGAGTCGAGTGAGGCAGACATGCCCAGCTTCATTAAGACCGGCCGTCCGAGACACCGGTCCTCCACCACCACCACAGACACATTCATGCATTATTAACAGCAGCGCTTCTCATACAGTTTGTGGCTCTACATACATACTGTACTGTGTGTGTGTATGTATGGTTATCTGGGTCCAACTGGGGTCCCCTGGTTGGTTCATCTGTCCGTGTTTTTCTGCACCACCTCTTCACACGGCTCTTTTCATCATCTGCCCATCATAATGCAGGAGCTCTCACTTCCCTCAGCATCCCTCAACCTGGCGTCTCACTGGTGTGTGTGAGTGTGTTTTTCTGGATGTGTGTGTCTGTTTAGGACCCCCGAGACTCTTTCTCTCCACTCCAAGGACCTAATTACAATATCTTTTCTAAAATACACATACAGTACACACACACACACACATTAGCAGCTCGGTGCCTTATCAGTAGTGACTTGGCTTTCTGTGTTTCCTGCAGGACAGCAGGGGTTTAATTAGTGATCTGTGCCTGCTTGTTCTCCCTGCCTGCTTCACACTGTTGGTCTTAAGCCTCAGTATGTCATGACTGCAATGCAAAAAAAAAAACCTCAAGACTTTTAATGCCACAAGACCAGAAGATGATGATATTTCCATTATATTTTCTGGGAAAATAAGATGTGCTTCGCCTTGAGTAGATTCATGTAGGGATGCCATGTAGAGGTGTAAGAAAATATTGAGTATTGCGATATTTTGTGATATTGTATCCATCGATTTTATACAGTTATATATAAAAAGTTAGTTTATATAGTTTACAAGCAAAGATGAACTCTCACTCAATTCTTGCAAGTAACCAAGTACATGGCAGGGGTGTAAGAATATATCGAGTATTGCGTTTATGTTTTGTTATACTGTATTGATTCTCAAAAACACTATCTATTTTACTCAGATTGTATGCATATGACAGTGTGTTCTTCATACTATAACAATTTTCCCTGTATCATGATACGTATCGTATCGCCAGATTCATGCTAAATACAAAGCACTAATGTCATGAGAACCGATACTTTGGTACCAAGTCGATGCCATAATTAAAAAAAATGTGACTGTAATCATTTTTCTACAGTACCGCAGGTACCATAAATACTGTCGGGGCTTGAGACTAATGGCGTCCCGTCGTCTTAGGGATGATAAAAATGTGTTTGGGATGCAGTAAACTCACTATCGACATGTCTAGGAGACGCACCCTATTTTTTCCCCTGATAATGCTACATTGCGAACCACATATCTGTGTTGAAATCGGGATGTGCCATTGATTTACATTAGGATGCGTTCAGGCGCTATTCAGGAAAAAATGGATGAGGGAAAATTCTAACGTTATCATGATGTGTCGTTTTTGGCGAGAAACTTGAATAAATCCAGTTGTTTGAAGGAGATGTTTTCACAACAATATAAACTAGATAATACAGAGAGGATTATGTTGAAGTACATGGGATTTATTGTTTTACTTTTGTAAAACGAGAGTCGTGGAATTCCGCTGGTATTGGTATCGACTACTAAATTTCTGGTATTGTGTGAACCCCTAAATTCGGGTTAAAACGACCACCTTTACTCTCGTGTCCTGTAGACTCACCCGACTGGATTTACACCTATCCTTTCCTTAAAGTGACAAAGATCTGCTGTTTCCATTGTCGTCTTAAGCTAGATTTACACCTGTGCATGACTCATGTTGTTAGCCTTTCAGCGTTCCTTCCTGGCTCCACTGGAAACCCCCTGAAGCCCACTGATGATAGCCACAACCCCTTAGTGTGCGTCTCTGCACAAAACTGTTGAGATTATAAAAGATGTTGAGGCCATAAAAGTGCATTTTCTTTCATCCATAGATATTTTGTGGCTAAATTGGTATTTATTTTAGCCACAGAGATCAGTTGATAACACTATGGATTCAATTATTCCCTGTTTAGACAGCTCTGTAATAATCTGTGTCACTGAGCTGGCTGTCAATCCAGCCTGTGAATGCCAGAGGGCAGGTTCAGCCTCTCTCTGTGATTCTGGGCCACGCTTGGTGAAAGCTATCTCTGCGCCCGCCTGCAGGTGATAGAGATCAGTGTAGTGGAGGATCAGTGCTTGGTCTCAGACCTGCAGACACGTCTCCGTTACACTACAAAGATTGTTTCACGCCCTTCCTAAATGAAGACTGGGGGATTTCTAGCCCACCGGACTACACGGCGGCGGTGAGAATAATGTTGTCCTGGAAGGCATGTTGGATACTGAAGAAGAGACAGTATTATACAAGCTGGATGTGAAGGTGTGGAGCAGGGGGCCACATTGTGTCTGACGGTATCAGGCTTCATAAGGTATTATGTCAGATAATGGGGACGAGTGAGAAGCACTTTATCTAAACTCACTGACATTGGGCGTGATGCAAGCTTGTTCACACAATACCCCCTCACACATTGGAAAAAATGTTAGTGTTGGCGCAATTCCAAGTGTTTCATGAGCGCAGACTGTTTTATAAATGACATCATCAAGGCCTTGGCCAAATTAAAGCACATTTAATTAGAAAACAATTGAAGATTTGTAAGCCAATTTGTCTGGCGTGAGTTTACCAGCTTTTCCTGCGGCGTTCTAAAACAACCGCTTGTCATTCAGACGTCTCGGTGTTATCTAGTCATGGTTTGCTTTCATATCGGGCGAATAATCAGCTTTTGTTTAAAGATAACAATATGCTGTCAGTCATGAGCAAATACCCCAGTGACACCTTTTCCTTCAACAAGACTTCTTTGCTATTAATTCATTTTAATGTATAACGTATTATAGCACTCATATGCATCGCCCTATGTGTCTGTCATAACGTACTCCATTCAGTGATTATCATAAAGCAAATAATCATCAATAAATGTTTTTAGTTATAGAGTGGTATTCATTTTAATTAGGGCTGCCCCCTTTTAGTCAATTAGTCGAGTAATCGGTCGTTTTGGTCTTAGTCAACTAAGATTTCTTAGTCGATTAGTCGTTTTTTACGCTTTTTTTTTATTGACTTATTTCCAATAAACTTATGATGTTTCTTTGGTGGAGGACAGCCTTATCATTTTTGTCACATTACCTCTTCTTAATGTAACATGTTGATCACCCTAAGACACCTATTCTCATGGATGTTATGAGATAAATCGTTGTATTGTGTATACCGAGGTTGACAGGCCTTGGTCGTCTGAATTCCACAGTTCCACAGAATTCCATAAGACCTCCTGGTTAGATTTGCCATCAACCACAAATACATTCCTACCTATTTAAGTATGAATGTCAGCTTGTTTCTGATGTTCAGTTTCTTGTGTTGTGGAAACACCTTTGTGTCAAGGCAAGAGAACAAAAGCATGTTTGATAAATTCACTCCTGGCAGGAAATCTGTGAGTTTGACTGTGAGTTTTTTAAATCAAAATGACAGCACCTTCTCCGTCAACCATAAAAAGATTGATACCGTGGTAGAGGTTTTATTAAAATTCCCACATCGTGCTTTTATTCTGAAGCAGCAGCTGCAGCCTAAAGCAAACTTAAACTGGACCACACTGACATAAAACATGTCTGTCAGAAGCAACCGCTGAGATAATTCGAGAGGGAGATAAAAATATTTAGTTAAAACTAGTCCATCACTTCTAAAATTACCGAGAACTAAATATGAGGCTTTCTTTTTGTTATTGTTTTATCCCATTGAACAAAAAACACACAGCATTATATTGGTCCCTCAACTAGAAAGTGGAAGTGGACGTTTCCTCTGTGTCATTCTCCTAGAAGACACCAAGACACATTGAGAATGAACAGGAAACCTGCTCTCTGTAGCTGCTGAAATACCTGCCATCTCTTTTCAGGAGGATCGCTGTGATTACAGGACCAAATGATGGCAAAGAGGACCTCTGCTGCACACGCACACACACACACACACACACACACACACACACACACACACACACACACACACACACACACACACACACACACACACACACACACACACACACATTCCACACGCCTGCTCTCTACAACCAGCAGGTTTCTGCCCTTCAGAGGAGACACAAAAGCTGAGCTGTAGTTTATTTCAGCCAAGCAATCAGCTCACACACCTTCACAGCAAACAAAAGCTACTGCTACCATTCACACACACACACACACACACACACACACACACACACACACACAGACGCATGCTGAGTGCACCAGGTGCACTTTAAAGACCAGTTTGCTCTCAGGTTCATGTGATTAAATATTCCATCTATGTGTAAATATGAGAAGAATAAATGGATCAACTATAAAAACAAGAAAGAAATTGCATAAAAAAAAGATTTCATTTATTTAAACATAATATTTTTGTTGTGCAACACATATTAAATCCATCACAATTTGAGTAGCTTTGTAAAATTACATTAGCAAAGACTACCTTTACCTTATAGGACGCCTTCAAATGTTTGGTCTGTTTTCAATCAAGTTAACTGCTTCAGGCTGGATTAGTGAGTTGGTGGGCGGCTGTAACCGCCCCCCCAGGTGAGCAGTAAAAAGAAGTGTGAACTGATACCTTTAAAACAAGAGTAATTGAATTAGCTGGATAAAGCTAAGCTTACCCAAAGCTTTTCAACACCTCCTGTAATGTGCACCGCCACTGTCTGAAATTGCAAAAAGCTGCGTTGGAGCCTCGCAGCTGTTTTTGCCTCCAACAACTGCAGAATTTGACAGGAAGCTGATTTGTTTATATGGTGTTGCTGTTTCCCGCTCATCCAAGGAAACACGGGGCCTCGGAGCAGCGTCTGAGTGCGTTTTTGGAAAAGTTGGCTAATTAGTTTCTTTGAGTGGTTCCCAGCAACTATCAACTGACCTCAGTCTCGTAGCAGCACGGAGGCGGCCTTCCCTCGGCTAATTAGAGAGAAAATTCAAGCAACAGAGCTGGAGGTTGAGGTTAATCTCATCGTACTTACGATAAGTCTGGTAATTGAGTGATGTCGGTCACATCCTTGATTTGTTCTAGAGACACTCGAGCAACTGATCTGCCACTTTCGCTCTAAATCCGCACACTTCTGGCTGCTCATTACCCCAAACATATGAAGACAAGAGAAACTTAAAAAGTTTTTTTGTGCCATATCAGACCATATGAGACACTACTGTCGTCAACATTCTCGTCAAATAGAAATTTCCGGTCTTTTTGTGAGGTCAGGTCAGGCAGCTCTCAGGAGATGTTAGCCTCCCGCTGCCGTCACCTCCACCCAAACAGGACAGAAAACCAAAACCCAACACCGCCGCCAGCGAGCAGGGAACCTGCAGGAGCTCTGCTATTCTGCTTTTAAACAAACACCAAGGGGAGTCTACACATGAACAGTTTACTTTTAATCCTGTGGGCGCCCCCAAAAGTAATCAGATTAACTTCTAAAACCCCCCTCAAGAGAAAATGAAAAAAAATATCGGATGTCCTCTGAGAGAGAGAGAAAGTTTAAAGATGTATATATTCACTATGACTTATTTTTGCAAATGTTTTCATAAACTGTGCCCCAAAATATCTGGAACAGCTTGATCCCCCCCTCTATACTGTATGGTGCATTAAATTAAATCATGGCAGTCTGTAAAGCATCCCTCTTTATATCCGCCTCATATATTTATACACACACACACATACAGAGTACCAAGCTGGATTCACAGCGCTCGGATGAGCTGCCCTCTGGCCCTCTAACCAGCAGCCTGCTCTCTCTGGGGGTCGATGGGGAAACATAACAAACCACATGCCGGGAAAGTTTGGGACGTTTGCTGCTTGACATAGCCCAACATCAGATGTGTGTTGCACACCAAACCCCACGTGGATACATTTCAGAGATCCAGTGTGTGAGCAACTGATGTGTGTATGTCTGTGTTCATGTGACTCACACAGGGACAATACGTTAACGCCATGAAGGCAATTCAAGGAGAATACCGGTGTCAAGTTAACTGCTTCCTTGGCTGAAAAAGGTTCCTTACAGGGTAGCTTTGGTCTTTTTCAAACAGGACCCTATGACATCTCTTGATTCGGACTAGCCAACAGACTATGGCTTGTGAAAGCGCCCCTAAGTGACTAATGGGGACAAAAAATTCTCAAATTGGTCCAGTATTGAGAGAGCGCGCTGTAACTGGCAGCCACGAAACGAACTGTGAGGGCAAGTGAGCAGCGTCTATGAAACCACTAAAAGTGCTTGTTTTTGCCATGACCATAATGTCAGACGCTTATAATAACAACCTGAGCCTGTCATGGCCAAAACAAGCACTTCTAGTGGACGTAAATGATAGTGCCAGCTTGCCCCAATAGGATTACATTGCAACTCGTGAGCAGCTGCCGTCTGCAGCCCTCTCCCTCAAAACTGGACCAATTTCAGAAATTGTAGTCTCTATTAGTCATTTAGGCACAAAAACATGGGAAAATATTTATTTTTTCCCATGTTGAAAAATACTGTAGTTACCCTTTAAGTAAAGTAAAGTTACTTTTGTAAAGCAACAGAGTCGTGAAGGACTATTTCTTGCAGAAGACTCTCATTACTTCCTGTAGGAGTCAAGTAATTGACAGGCAATTCTTAAGTATCCTAAAAGTAGCAATACCACACTTTAAAAATAATCCATTACAAGTAAAGGTATCAGCAAAATGCATCATATTTTATAAACTCATATCATATGATTTGTATGTAAAATCTTAAAAGTGAGTGAATGTTTGGATGACCCAAATCTAGTTTCATGCTTGACGTAATAAAATATATCCATTTTTATACCATACAAGGATGAATGACAGCAAATGAGCTCAAATATTTATATTATAACTATGCTGACTGTAAACCGACAGCAGCCAGAAAAAAATTACAAAAAGTAGAATAACAACAATTGGCACAAAGTGACAAAAAAAAAAACCACTGATATTATCCTTTTATTGTCTGGGATTTCTTCTTGAGCGCAGACATCACAAACAATCATTTTGTGGCCAGATTAATTCTGTGTTGATATTTTATCAGGGAGGAGCGATTTAAAAACGTTATTATGACTTCAGTCGTCTTGCTAGACTGATGTCGGACCACACACTGAAGATGTGATTCACAGACGGTGGAATTTCACTCTGAAGAACTGATCGCCCATCTCTGATAATGACTGTTTCTCCCAAAACAAGTGATGAATTTGACTTTTTTTTAAAAAAAAGCCTCCATAATAACTGTTGAACCAAAACACAGAGTGATGTGA
Source organism: Sebastes fasciatus (assembly GCF_043250625.1). NCBI lineage: Eukaryota > Metazoa > Chordata > Actinopteri > Perciformes > Sebastidae > Sebastes > Sebastes fasciatus. The sequence continues at coordinate 33,948,754 of NC_133797.1, forward strand.
AATAACAGTAACCACTGTATATTTTGCTCTCTGTTCCATATCAACCAATAAATCTATTTCATGGAAACTGTTTTTTTAGCCTCTTATAAATTAGAACAATACGGCTTTTTATATTTGTGTTTGTTGATCCAGACACTGGCGGGATAAAGACGGGAATTTCCAAATAAAATGAGAGCTAATTGAGGACAATTGAGGGATTGAGATGATAGATGGAGTGCTCATCCTTAGATGCAATTATGGCTCTATATAAATGTCATTTACCATTTACTGTACCAGCTCAAGTAATCCTTTTTAAACACGCAAATCATTTGTCTTTCATTAGTTGTTGTCACAATATGTTTAATTGCTGTACAAATTGCTGTAAATTATCTTCATACAGACGAAATGTGTGCTCTTTTCCCCTTCGATATGCAATCAGCTCCTCTTTCTAAAACACAGCTAAGTGGCATGTTTTCACCACATATTACTCATATTTAATCTGAAGAAAAACATCACTCCATCACACAAATAAAACTTTCAACATGGGGTGAAAAACAAACATAGCAATGACGGTAAATTGTCAAATTTTCAACGGCTTTTGCAAGATCCGTAAACTTCTGAAATTAGGATAAATAGAAAACCAAACTCCTACGAGACAAAAACAAACCACTACTTTTTATTATGGCAATATGAAACAAATAGAAATGTGTTGAAATCCAGCAAACAGGAAGGTACTCATCCTAAAAGGTCAACACATCTTTCACAAAGTATACCCTTTCAGATTTCATGACGTTTCTTCAGCAACAATTAGCCAACAATTTCCTTTTCATCTGCTCATTTCTGCTGAAACACAATGCTGCAAATTGCACAGAGCGAAGGGTGAGAATTTCCGAAAAAAGTCAGAGAACAAACAAAGAAAAGGGTGGGAGAGAGAGAGAGAGAGAGAGAGAGAGAGAGAGAGAGATTATGCTGGTGTCGTGGAGGATGTGTGAAGTGTGTGGGGAGTTTAAGGTCAACACTGGTCAGTGTGTATTGGGGAGCACCCTGGGAATGCCGTGAAACTATACGGTCTGATGGAGCGAGGAGTGAGTGGGAAGAGGGAAAGGAGAGGAGGATGCTGCAGAGATTATATCAGGCTAATTTAATTCCTTTATTGCAGCCAATTAGCCGCAGCACTTCAGCCCCCTGTGAGCCCTCTAGCCCTCTTCACTCGCTCTCTAATGACCCCGACTAAACTCTGGATCTCAGCTGCTCCCAAAGAAGGCCATGTTTCACAGCCGCTGTATTTTTAATAAGCAGATTGCCACAGACACTGTACCAAGGATGAGAGAGTTAGAGAGAAAGAGAGAGAGGGAAATATATAGAGCGATAAGGAAGCTGGGAAAAGTAGAGATGAGGTGGACAGACGGAGGGAAAGAGATCAGCGTATACTGCTTGTTAAATCCCAGGCCTGACTCGAGGAGACTTGGCTAATTGAGATCAAGTCACACAGAATATTCATCAGTCCTTGCAGGGTTATCAAAGGCACATTAAATATGCGGCGAGGACTGATTTCCACTGGACAGATTCCATTCGCCGTCAACTTGCAGCCTTTACACGCCAGTCTGACCTTTTTTTACGCATCAGTCAAGCTGTTTATTTATTTCTACTTTTCTTTAGTTCATAATTTAACACTCGGATGTTTTCTCATATTTTGGTCAAATTATGCAATTCCCAGCGCAGGCAGAGTCTACGGAGCGTGTTCTGTCAGTGGGTGATAAAATGTGTCTGATTATCCGACCGACGCAATTAAAGAGCGGTGAGAACCGCCTCGCCTCAGTGCGAGCAGGGATCCCTCATGAAGCTATTAGCAAGCGAAGCGAAGGTTAATGTTAAGCAACGGATTTACTGTATACTGCAGAGTAAATACCAACAGAGCACGGCACAACTCCATATCTATACAGCACAAGTATACAGTACAGTATTTACAGTATTTAACCAAACAATGTAATGCAGAAAATATTATGAAAAAGGACATTTTTTTCACAAAGTAGAGAAAAACAAATATTTGCAGCAATTAAACTGCTATACCGGCATTAGTCAAAATTGTGTAATTGCTCTTTATTTATTGATATTATTATGCACATTTTTTAAAAGATTTTCTCTTATTTGTCTGTACTCATATTTGTAATTTCTACAATCTCTGCTTTTATTTTCCTGCGTGAATATCAGTTTTCAACTCCAGGACAAATTGAAAAAGGCACTCTGATAACAGCTTTCTTCATAAAACAATCCAACTTTTTACAGTTACTGCACTGATTTTCCGTCATTGTCATTTATAAGTTTAGAAAGTCTTGCAGTACTGAAGCAGGACACTCAGTCCATGCATGTATGTTTGTAAAGGTCTAATTTGTCTCTCTGTTTGGCCTCGGATACACATAAAGCTGGCATTTTCAATCCATAAAATGAATATATTTGAAAATGTTGGTAAATGGGGGAAAAATGTGCTCTCTAAAAAAATAGGACTTACATGGGATACATTATTTTACCCTAACTTTGCGGGTATTTGATTACATTTGTAATCTGTTGGAGGTAGAATAAAGCTAGCTTTAGTTTTAGTTTATTTGAGAAGGGACAGTGCAAATTAATAAATACACATGGTATAAAAAAATACCAGAATTGGGCTAAAAGGCTATTTTCATCTGTTGTCACTGTCCAAGGTGTTACAGAAAATACATCAGAACAAAAACATATCAGAGGGCATGCAGTTTAGATGTTGAAAAAGGACAGACAGTTGTTAGAAGCAGTAGTGTCATTTATATAAAATGACTTCAGACAAGCAAGACATATAGATAGAAGCAGCAAAAGAGAGTTTAGTGCTGACATGTGTATGCATTAACCATCCATTGTTTTAATTGGTTGCTGAAAGATCTTTAAGTGTTTTTTGTGCCTGATTTGTATTGGAATTAAATTCCACTCTCTGTGATAGACCATGTATACAGTAGTAGTGCAATCTCCTGAATTGAGGCTGAAGTTGTTTATGCCCAGTAGAAAACAAAACGCCTGATAAGAGTATTTTCCTACTGTCCTACGAGCCTGCAAACATTTACAAACAAAGCGAAATGTGATCATAAAGCCGTTGACACATTAACACCATTTCAGATGTACATTACATTCATGTGCACACGGCCTTATAGCTGCAGCAGCAGCCTCCAGCAGCAGGCCGGCCCGCTCCATGCTGAGCTAAATGGCCCATATATTCACTCTCTGTCTTCATGTGGGGGCTAATAAGGCCTTTCCTTTTTCAAGAGTCTAACTAGCCACACAGAGGCACAACAACAAAGAAAGGCCTAATGGCCTCCAATTTCCCGCATTAGTGCCCATTTAATGGCTGACCTGCCCTCTCGTTAGGCAGCGCAGCATGGGAGCACTTCTCAGCCTTAGTGCGAGTGTGCACACACACACACACACACACACACACACACACATACACACACACACACGGTCCTTCAGCCCTCCTCAGCCACTCTGCCTCGGGCCCCTGCAACACTTCCACCCCACGCTGAGACCGCATAATAGGCCAGTTTGTAAAAGGGCCGGCCTGTGATCAGTGGTGCATCCATTTGCTGAGTAATCAAGGCTCTTTTGTCTGAGTGGTGTGTGTGTGTGTGTGTGTGCGTGTGAGAAGGTGTGAGTGCGTGTGTGTGTGAAAGCGTGTGCACCTGCGTGAGAGAGATTCTCTCTGCCCATCTGTCTTTATTTGTGCGCCCGTCACTCTCAGAGTGCGTGTCTCCATACGAGTGTTTGCGTGAGTAATTCCAAGATAAAGTGGCGCTGCCTGGAAAAGATCTCCTCCAATTCATGTCTATGGGAAACAACACCGGCTGACATACAGTGCGGGAATAAAGGGAGCCCGGCTAGAGCCACGGAGGGGCTGACGAGAGTGCGTTGTGTGTATGTCAGCTATGCCATAAAAATGCCATGGGTGGAGGATGACATTGGCAGGTCCTATTCAGGGCTATAGAAGTGAAAGGCCCTTTAGGGTGGAAAAAAAGATTCCTCAGGCCTGTCAGGTCCCCATAGCTCCACGCCGAACAATACCCACTAAGAGCAGCTGTCTTAATAGCGTGAGGGACTGACAGCTTTAGGAGCGATGCGATGCTCGGAGCAGCATCCACGCAAGCTTTAGCCCAAAACAACGCTCCGCTGTGCAACAACATAATGCAATCTAACAGGATAGTTTACTGTTGGCCAGACCCTTGAATGCATCGTGTACGTTTCTATTACACATGAGCTGACAGTGTTGGCTCAAGGAACCTCGTGTGTGAACGGATGCAGTGGTGGCACGTTAGCAATAGATCCATCTTGAGCGTGATGATGATTGGAACTAACTGGATTTACAGATTCCTCAGCAGGAAGACCAAAATTCAGTCCAAAAGTTTGGTTTATATCGACGGGGCTATGAGTGGGAACAGTGTGTAAATGGATTTGACTGATGGAGCAATGTTTCCTTTTCAAAGTAAAGGCGGATTACTGAAACAAGTGGCAGACGTTTCTTTCTGCCATCAGCGTCTGATCTGATAATCACAGTGTGAACGTTTTGAGGCTCCTCCTCCTCCTCAAGTATTAGCTGCGAATCAATTGTGCAATGGTCTGCAACCGCAGCGCAGCTCCTCGCCATCAACCTGGCTGTCAAAGCCAAGTATAATAAGGTTTCTCCCCCCGTCTATTGTTTTACATCCAGCCATTACCTAACCCTGTCTCCTCCGCCTCACACATCCACAAACGGCGCTTTCACGGAGGGGAACGCGCATCGGAAACACGCGAGACAGATCTCTAAATCTTTCCCAAACAAGGGCTCTCCCTGCTCATGTCAAACATCACCTCCAGTCTGTTTACTCCGCGAGTTTGGTTTCTATGGGACCAAGCAGATCCATAGTGTTTTGGGTTCACATTAACTCCTGGCAGGTCGTCTTGTGCGTTGCTGGCCCCGAGGCTGACAGGGATGGGCCGGCGCTGTCAGTGCGAGACAATGAGACGGAGCTTACACTGGGCTAACTCACGCTCCTCCATAACCGTGATTCATACTAATCCCACAGCCTCCGCAATTAAGGCAATCACTCTGCCCCGACAATGTTAACTAAAGATTTTAAACCCGTCGTATTATAGCAGAATGCAGTCGGCCAACACTGATTGGCGGCCGTGAGCTGAGAAAATAAACAGTGTTTGAAGATTAGATGATTAGAAGATTAGATGAGTTAATTTGGCCCTTCAGGCAGGAAAAAGGCGGAGAGCGTTTCCTCCTTCGTGAAGACACTGGGTATCTTCATCAACCATCATAATGGCTCATCTTTCTCTTTCTTTTTCTCGCTTGTTTCTTTTTTTTTTTCCAAACACATTTTCTACCAACAGAATGTGAAGAAGAGCCCTGTGGGAGAAGGCGCTCCCACCTTGCTTTGGAAAGTTTTCCCATATTGAACTGAGTCAACCTTGAGGATAAGCAGATGAGTCTTGGATTAGGGATGAGATCGGAATGCTCTCTTGGATTTCTTTCTACTGCGTAAATGTTTATGGTTTCCACCCTAATAAAACACACTTTGCATGCGTCGATCTGGACGCACTCATCTCAGAAGTGTCTAAAATATGACGGAAATTATTTATACAGGTAGTTTTCTGGGAATTTTTTCCCTTTCAGCTTCATCTTTTGTTGAGACTGAAAGTTCATTCTTGACCGTGGAAACAGCAGTTGACAAAAATTTCACTAAAAAGTCCACTAAGTAACTGTTCTGGAGTAGAGCTGCAGCGATTAATCAATCAGTTGTCAGCTATTAAATTAATCACAAACTATTTTGATAGGTTTCAGTAATTTTTTAAGACAAAAATTCTCTGATTCCAGCTTCTTTAATGTGAATATTTTCTGGTTTCTTTACTCCTCTATGACAGTAAACTGAATATCTTTGAGTTGTGGGCAAAACAAGACATTTGAGGACGTCATCTTGGGCTTTGGGAAACACTGATTGACATTTTTCACAATTTTTTTTACATTTTATAGACCGAAAAACTAATCAATTAATCGAGAAAACAATCGACAGATTAATTGACAATGAAAATAATTGTTAGTTGCAGCCCTATTCTGGAGCTTTCGATCGAATTACAAGATCTTCCTCTGCAGGTGGAGCTGCCCAGATGTTCAAATTTCCATTTTATCTGAGCACTTCTAAGAACTTCTCATCCATGCTGTTTTAAAACTTAAAAGATTTAATGTTTATTCTATTCATTCAAGCCAACACTGACAAAACAAATAAAACTTAAAGTGCTAAAATCCATCTCCTGAGGAAGATCATGTGAAAAGTTTGAAATTGTGGCAAAGATTCTTTTGTGAACTTTTCGTGTCCAAAATCTTCCCCAAGCTTATTAATCTCCATAAATAAATACTACACAATTCAAAACATATTGGATACATTTTTTTAGTGTAACGTCTGTCATTAGTCCAAACTCTTCTCTACAGTGGAATAATACTTCAGGATGCGTCACCAGAGACAAAAAAAACAGCATCCACAGAACCACCGTGGCTTCACCTCGCTGGGCAGTAAATGCTTAATTTAAGCTCCGCTCAACACTATTTTATTGTGGGCTCATTAGCAACCACAGCACCGTGGCCATGCTAAGCAGGTGGGAAACCTTTGACCTTCACACACACACCCCCGACATTCCTTTGTCAAGTCCCCATTACTAAGTTACCACTCCTCCGAAATGGGCCGTGACCCTCCTCCTCCTCCTCCATCTCCTCCTCCTCTGCTCCTCCTGCTTTCCTCCAGGGAGAACTGGGCCTTCCCTGCTGCAGATGTCATTAGTGACTCTGCACTGTTGAGACAAATTTCTCTATAAAATTTATAAGCCATGAAAACTACTTCAGTTGGGCAGTGAAGCCGAGAGGACAGGAGAGGAGAGTTGAATTATCTGAAACACAAGTTACTCCAGTGACAAAGGGGAGCGGAGGAGTGGCGAGATGGAACGGAAAAGAAATAAATCTCAACTAGACAGACTTTAAAAAAAAAAAAAAAAAGACTCTTCCTCCTGCTCTTCATCCCTCTGTTCTTTTCTGTTTTTCTTCCCTCCTGGTGAAACTCACAATGAATTGAAGTTCCACTACTTAGCTGCCTGACCTTTTGTAGCTCTTTTACAACCTGCCAATTACTATTAACACTGTCGGGGAGGAGGAGGGGGGTGGGGGGGTTTTGGCTCGAGACCAAGTTGCAATGAAAATCATCTTAACAGCCCCGTCTGATTACTGCGAGTACCAGGGTTCATTGTGGAAACGGCTGTTTTAGTGTCGGCACGCAGTGGTGGTTTCACATGTGCTTCAAACTGTGCACCAATTTGCAAGATTTTTCCAAAATCTCTAGTTGAATGACAGTATTTCAATCATAACACACACAAGCTGGCTGAAATCAAACACTGACTCACTCGCGTACAAATTAAAACCTGAGGATGGTTTGAGAAGATCGCGGGGTTTAACACACCTCATACAACAGTTCGTATGATATTTTATGAAAAGTTATTCCTCATTTTTGTGCGTTTTCCTTCGAATGTCCGCTCTTTATACTTCCTGGTTCACAATTACGTGGATTACATGCAAATTGATTTTGTGTGATATATAAAAAATACAGCGCATTACTTTTGGTAGGTATAGCTACGAACTGTGAATGAGAACAGCCTTAACACACAGTAAGGTGAGCGGTACTGCGTAGGATAGGTAGATAGTATATGTATTTAAGAATAACTACTATAGGAGCAGTGCATGATCATCCAGCTATATAAGCGAGAGTGTAAACAGACAGTTAAGCTGGGTTGTCAAAGTGTGCAATCAGAGAGACAATTAAACCGTCTCAGTCGAGATAAATCTTCTTCTTGTTGCATATCGCACTTCTTTGCTGCATCTGGCCTTAAAGGCAGACTGTATGCAGACAGCAGCATGCGTGGGAATGATGAAGGAAGTGTACTTGAAGTGTACTTTTCTGTGTGTGTGTGTGTTTGCTGTACATTTTTGACTTTTTGCCACCAAGTCTCCTATCCAGTGGAGGGAGTGAGCGGGAAGCCGGTGAAAGCCATAAATCTGAAACCCCACAGCACAGTTCCTTCACTTCTGTGACACATTTATTGTTTTCATTTTCCCCTTCTCCTTATATTGTCCTCAGCTCTCATCCATTTTTAAAACCGCACACTCTTAAACTTGAACCTGAATTCCTCAACATCCTGCACGTTTTTTTTTTATGTTTTCAGTGTGTATGTTTGAGTGTGTTCAGGCAGGGGGGGGGGGAATAATTTGCCGCCGTATAGCAGCCTGTGTTTTCTCCTCCCATGTTCAAGGCTTTAAAGTCCGCTCTAGTCTAGAGATGCTTTGGTCCCAAATGGAGTGTGAAGCCAGCAGCGGGCATTGCATCTGTCACTGCTCAGGCGTTTTTCTTGGAAGAGGAGAGCGATGAGCTCACAAAGAAACAGATTTTTTGCCAGGCTGTGGCAGAAAAGCTGATGTTCAAGGCACTACAGTTTACAGAACAAGACGACCTGCATGTGCACATCATTGGCCCGGGAGAAACATGAGTAACAAGTGAGTCTGTGATGGACGGGGAACACCAGCGAGTGACGAGTTGAACTCTAAAGTTTCCCTCCATGCTGCAGGATCTGATTCATGATGAGTCATTAGCAATGATCAGTAATTTTGGCATAATCCGTTCCGATCTTTCAGACTCATTAGAACCGTATACTTTAATCCTGTGCTTAATATAAATATGGTTGCCTCATGAAACTGTGGGGAAAGTGAGTGCACAGTGTGTCGGAGACCAAAGAGGCCAAATGTTGTTGTAGCACATTTCAAAGAGAAGGAGAGGATCAAAAGGATCGAAATGTGGCGAGAGTGTGCGCATGCATATGCATCACTTTTATGACACATGTTGCCTTTACTGTGTTTCAGCCTCAGCCATCGTGAGTCATCAGGAATATGATGCTATGTACAGTATGTAAGTCAAACACATTTAGTGTTTTTCAGATCAGCTCAGTCATTTCAGATCCTTCTCACATCACAGTGATGGCATGCTGACAGTTGGCAGGATATGCTATGATTTATCGTTGTGGATATAGTTCAGTAGAAGTAGGAAGAGAAAAAGCAAAGTATTGTGGGTGGTTTCTGTTAGTGGGTCAACGGTGGAGGTCTGCTTTCTCACTGCCACCATAAATATTAAACAGGTGGAATTGCTGGAATTAATATTTTCTTTTTTCATAAGGACTTCATCACAGATGTGAAGATAATGTCGATCTCTGATGTTGTTTAAGTGATTAAACTTACAAGCTTTTTTAGATTTTGGACGACTGATTGGCTCCTTTCATGGCAAAACTACTGAATTGTTTTATGTCAATATCAGTGACCTTAATTCAGCTCATTTTTTGTTCATTTGAATTGGAAGAGCTGGCATTTTCAGCCAATCAGTCAATTAATGACAAATTCATTCAATACCCTTTTATTCTAACTACATTTATTTGCAAAAATCATGAATATTTTTTACTTTATACCAACCTCCATTTACTTGAAAACCAATAATAAATTATTCCTAATTAGGAAAATGACATGACACAACAGTACATTGCATGCAATAAATCAATGTATCCTCATACAAACATCCTCAAACATATTGTCAAGTTTTTGGTCGTTTTGTCATTATTTCTTCGACCTTATTTACCATAACATATCCACTTTAGCTCTTAAAGCTTCAGTAGGTAGAAATGGAGCAGAAGTCTAGTTTTCTCTCTGGGCACTTGAATTACAATATGCTGAGAGGTTATTAAGGAATTTTTGCCCAGAGATGCCAAAAACATTCTGCCTACTGCAGGTTTAAATAAACAGCTTCCTTTTCAAAATACGATTCTGCCAATAACTCTGTAAAGTTTTGATGGGGTTCATTATTAGTGTAACAACGGGAGCGTGCTGCCGTCCTGCAGCAGCTCCAGCAGCAGACTTGTTTCTGCATATTGCGGCGGTGTGGCAGCTGGTTTGGTCCATGCAGATTGTTTCTGACACTGATGGAGCGGAGATGTTTTTACTGTACTGCCTCCAGAACCACATTTACTGCACTCGTCTGCTGTGGCATAGTGCCTACTGCTCAGTACGAATTAGGCCCTCGTGCACGCAAGCAAGCATGCACGCTGGTACACATACTCACACATTTACATACATCCACTGCTCTAATTGCACTGTTGGAACAGTAGCCCCTTCAAGGTTGTTTTTTTTATTCTAGGAGAAACTGTTTTCTCGCAAAAAAATGGCAGCACTTCGTATCTCCTGTAACCGAGTGTGACACTTGTGACTCAGACAGGAAGGATACAGTTGGGGAAGTGGAGAAGGAGGAAAAGAGAGCGCTCTGATCCAGAAACCCAAAACCTCATTGTGATTTAGTCATCGGTAGAAGGCAATTAGCGAGGGAACGCCTGGTCTTTGCCAGAGCAAGCAAACGGCTGACACACGCTGAGAGTAAACTCTGCATTTTGCAATGAAAGCACAAATTTGCCGCGCTAATAATGTGACAACACACAATGGTTGTTATTTTTTTTAAGATAACAGCAAGTGCAAGTTTAAACTTGGAGAGAAGGAACAAAGAAAGTTCTATCCTGGTGGAAAGGAAAGCAAACAGGAGGTTAACGGTGTTTTCTGAATAGAAAGACTGCGACGCTCGTCTAACAGGGAGGGAAATGAGTCGAGGATTTATTGATGCCCCTTCTCTCATACAAGATTAAAGGCAGGAGTTGGAACGCCTCTCTATTTGTCTCTTGTCTCATTTCAAATGAGGATTTATCCAGACAAGGCTGGGCCAAAAGTTCAAACTTTTCTGCAGCAGCCAGATTTTATAGAGTTACAATACAGACTCCTGGGTGATAAACGACACCTTTTGCTCCGGCTGATCATTGTGGTTCAATTTATGAATAATTGAACGAAGACTGACGCAGTAGGACAGTGCCAAGTGGCAGTGGTGATATTTGTATTTGTTAGTATATTAGACATACTGTATTGAAGATAACAAAGACATCTTTTGATAATAAGGTTAGGCAACCCCATCGCTATAAAAGAAGGTTAAATTTGAACGATTCTGCAGGTAACATTCAATGCAAAAAAAAATCTTGTTCTCTATAATCTATATAATATATCTGCACATGGCAACTTCGGTAAATGTTGAGGAACAATTGTGGTTATGGCAAATAAATTACGCTTAAGGTATGTTTAGGGCTGGGTAGCTATAACACTTGGTTAAAGTAAGGGAAAGATAATGTTAATCAGGTTATTCTCATACACTGTTCATAGCTATACCTACGAAAAGTAAATGCACTGTAATTTGTATATACCCCACAACATCAATTCGTATGTAATCCACTTAATTATGAATAAGGAAGTATAAAGAGTGGCGAACGCCATGTAGGGAGGAGCTCGGGATGGATTGGTGGGTCAAAAAACGCTGGGCTTTCACCCAGGAGACCGGTGTTCGAACCCCGTGTGAAAGCAGAAGTCAACATTGAATTATCTGTCACGTAGCTTCCGTACTTAAGTAACGCCACTTCTGGTGTTATTTTAACCAAAACCACGATCTTTTCCTAAACCTAACTAAGTAGTTTTTGTCACGGAACTTCCGGTGCTACGTAACCACTTGTGGTGTGGCGTAAATTAACCACAATATTTTCCTAAACCTAACCAAGTTGTTTCCCTTGAAGATGGAAGTTTATTTTGAAAGACTGGAGCGGAAATTGACACCGGACATTCAAAGGAATGCGTACGAAAAATGAAGAATAACTTTTTGTAAGAATTCATATGAACTGTAGTATGAGGATATGTTGCGTCAATTGCAGTTCTGTGATGGGAGATGAACTAGTGATAGATGGATGCGCAACACCACCTCCCCGACCTCCACACCTTTTTCCAGCTCACTATATAAAGTGCACACAGCTGCCTGCATGGTACTATTGTGAGGTGCAGAATCACAGGGATACTGGGCTGGAGGAGGAGGAGGAGGAGGATTTCAAAAAGCTAAACAGATTATCAGTTTAAGGCTAGTGAGGAAAAAGAAGCTACTTCTTGTGTCAGCTCACAGATTCAGTTTACAGGTTTCCATCCAAATACTGCGACTATTGTGAGCTCTCTAGCTGATGAACACTGTGCTTCCCAATAAAATGTAAGTGGTTGTGTAATTCACGTCAAGAATAATATTACCCCCAATGTGTAATTGGGTCTGTAGATATTCCTCAATATTTGCTCTGGCTGCAGGTTGACTCTCAGCTACAGGATGATTGCGCTGCTCAGTGGACCGGGAAAATGGACTGTAATTATCAAATAGGCCACTTAAACTTAATCTAATGAAAATTACTTCAGAAAATAGTTTGACCTCTTGGTGCAGCTAGCATCTTGCAGCTGAGGTACAGTAAGAGTGAAACCCCAACCGAGGGCAGCTTCCACGACATTTGATACGGATTAACTTGATCATGTTGTCAAGATTTATCACATTTTTAAGGGTTGCATATTTCTCAAAAACACTTGTTTCAAATATCTTTTTTCCCATCTGTGCAAATCCCCCCCTGTCGACACATTCACAACTTCCCCATTGTATTGTAATCTACACTGTTGTGTCTAAAATATGAAATCCACTGCGTGTTGGCAAGAGAGGTGTCATTTCCGATGAGGTCATGAGGCAGCAACCCAAACACTAACCGCTGTTATTCTTTTCCTTCAATCCCGCTCGTCTGTTTCTTTTTTCTCTCGGTCTTTGTTTGTGATCGCCTCATTCTTTATTTTTTCACTGATTTGTTTTGTTCATTTCCCACATGGTTTTTAAGAGCTGTATTTCAGGCGGTTGGTCCGGATATTTCTCTGTCGACTGGTAATTTCCCCTCCGATTTTAAACCTGACACTGTTTATTAGGGGTGGGAAAAAAAATCGATTTCACCTATGTATCGCGATTTTCTTTTTTTTGTAAGATTTTAAAATTGTTTTTTTAAATGCCAGAATCGATATATTAGCTTTATTTGAGTCTAAACGGAGGTAGAAGGAAGTTACCACTTTTATTGTTGTAGTCAGAGTAACGTGACGTCATATCCAGCTGGACCTTGTAAATAACAGTCGCCGGCCGGCTGTAGCAACGTACGTCCTGTTTTCAAAATAAAGTGTTAATAAAGGGAACTATATACAAAATACATATATGGAAATAAGATTGATTGGATTATATTCACCAAAAGTATAAAACATTACATATCCCTTATGAATTAAAAAGAAAATACCACTTATTTGTGAGGGAAATGTGTTTTATTTTTAGATTTTTGGGTTGCTGGAAAAAAAAAAAATCCTGACAATGACTGATATATTTGACTTCAGGACTTCTCTGACTACATACATGCTGAAAATCAAATATGTTTGGCTGCAGCCCTCATCCTGCAGCACTTACTGGTAGCACGCTGAGTCAAGAGCCTCCCTCTTTCTTTATCTCTCTCTTGCTCACCCTCCCTCACTGTATCTCTCTGTCACCCCTCTTTCTCCTTCCTCTCTCTCTCTCTCTATAATGGGCCTTCTGGAGCTAAATCAGCTGAGGCCAGCGCCTCATTTCTTATACATGAAAAAAATATTGCCAGGGAGAAATTATATTTCTGCTCAAAATATAATTGGAAACAAATTATTAGTATATAAATTGAATTTCTGGGAGAAAGGGTTGCGAGATTAAGAGCGCGTTTAACCTATAAAAAATTGCCTTTTTAAAATTCTACCTAGCCACAAATTACTGACAGGAACAAGGTCTGCATCAGCTACTGTTAACACTCCCACAGCAGTCTGACAGACCAGAGGAAAGATGAGGTCGAAGAGGAGAGCGTTGGGAGCAAGCCGCCCCCCCGCGGCTACCTATCTATCTACCTCTTTCTTCACCCCGACTCTTTCTGTCTTTCCCTCGAGACTCGTCCTCTCCCGTCGGTTATCCCTCACGCTCCACCTCAACTTTCATCTCCAGCCAACGGCCTGTCCCGGGCCGCCCGGGAGAAAAATACGAGAAGAAAAATACAACCAAAAACAAGGGCGGGGAGCTCGGAGGGGGGACGAAAAGAAGGTGAAATGCGTTCTCCAGCTTCTTTTTTTGGACATCTGGATATCTACAGAGACCTGGTACATAATCATTTCAGTATCTGCGAGTGTCTCTGGAGGTTAGAGAGCAGGAGATAGACGGAGCGAGGCCAAGTTTTTCTCCCCGTGACATACGGGTCCAGGTCTTAGCTTCAAAGAAAACACAGAGGGGCCCCATTTGGAAATGAATTTTTGCCATGAACTATCATCTCATAACACAAATATTACCATTAATGACTCAATTTCCTTATAATTTCCTTATCGACCCCCCTAATTAGGCCCATTTGTTTGCTTTGTCATCCTCCAGTGATATGGGCCTTTTGTTATTAGAAGCAGAGGGGGGACTCATGTGGGAACCTGATTCTGCTGGAGGAGGGGCGGGACCCCCACAGCTGCTGAGGAGCCCCTGCAACACACAGTACGACTATAGAGGCAGCCCTCATCCTGCAGCACCAAATAGCACTTACTGGTAGCACGCTGAGTCAAGAGCCTCCCTCTGTCTTTATCTCTCTCTTGCTCACCCTCCCTCACTATGTATCTCTCTGTCAGTCTTCTTCCTCCTTCCTCTCTCTCTCTATAATGGGCCTTCTGGAGCTAAATCAGCTGAGGCCAGCGCTTTCCGAGCTTGCTCTCTGCTGGACACCGAGCCTAATTAATTGGCTGTATTGTCCCGGAGGGAGCAGAGCCAGCGAGGGGAAATGGGGGTTAATGGGGAGGAGAAAGTGTCGGCCAAAGGAGAGGAGGGCATGGCTTTTATTCTATCAGATGCTCTCCGTTTCTTTTCTGAAAGACGGAGAGGGAGAACATGTGTGTTCTTGTGTTCTGAGGTGACTGTGATAGAGACAAAGAGAGAGAAAGTGTGAGCCCCTCACCCCTCTATGAGTCTTATCTGTGAGAGCTAATGAGTGATGGATTAACCTGGGATCACCCCTGGCAAATTGAGATGACCCCACAAACTTACCCTAAGTACCCTCCCAGAAGGCTGCATTCCACTTCACACAACCAAACAAATACACACATACATACACCAGGCTTTTGGTGTTATTTGCTTTCAAGAATGGCATCCTCTTTAAAGGTAGGATTTTGACATATGGGATGCTTGTAGATTTTATCCAGTGGCATCAATTATTAGGCAAAAAAAACATAGAAATGACAATGTAAATGCTTCCTAATGATCCTAATTTCTTTGTGACTTTGGTAGGGCTGACCCGAATGCTTCAAAGCTTCGACTGTTGCCATGGTAATCGACCTTTAAATCAGTATTCAAATGCTTTTTTAAAAATATATATATATAACTGTAAAAATAAAGTATATATCCCAAAATAGCCCATGAATTAAGGAATAATCCCACAACATTATTCATTATTTATATTCAACATTAATTATTATTCTCAGACAGATATCGTTGTTTGTTGTGAGTAGAGGTGCGTGTGTACAGTAGTGCGGCAGCGGCGCTGTCTCGAAGCCCAAAAAGTGATATTCAGGACAGCCCTAGACTTTTCAAACATCATCATGTTTAAAGTAGGGTTGAAACATCATGCAACATATAGTTATGGACAAATCAATCCAAGACCCGACCGCAGATTTCCATCAACAAGCTATGAACTTATGTGCTATGAACTTTTATTTAGAAATCATACACACCAATCTAAGAGCCTGCAAAGTATCCTTTCCTCGAGTTTATTGTAAATCTGTCTACTTTGTACTGACCTCTGCTGACTGAGATCTCTTTGTGCAACCTGCTGCCTGCAAAACACGCAGCTTCATTTAGCAGCTTGTTTGGTCCTTCAAAACAAAGATAAAAAGCTGAAGTATGACTCTGAGCTGCTTGTTGCTTATACAGACAATCACAGGCCCACACACACACTCACACACACACACACACACACACACACACACACACACACAACTGTGACTTGAAGGCATCCATGACGACCGGGGTGCTACAAACTTCTGGCTGCTACACACACACACACACACACACACAGCATGCACCATGACTTATATGGGAAAGACAAAGATGTGGGTGATAAATCATCGTCAGCTATTCAACCACACACACACACACACACACACACACACACACACACACACACACACATACAAGGAATTCCAGGGCAAGATTTTTTAGTTTTCTGGCAGCGTGTGAGCATGTTTGACGCAAAATGAAATTGTTTGACTCCGCTTGATCTGTCGCAGGTGCCTTCTACGACTGTGTGTGTGTGTGTGTGTTTGAGAGAGAGAGAGGATATACCATCTAAGAGAGATCTAAGAGATGCATAGCATAACTCTGCATCAAAACTCTTTGCAACTTAATCTGCATCTACAGTTTAAATATTTACAACATAATTAACCACCGCAGACACTTTACTCCTCAGAGGCAGCGTATGACGACAGCAGTGTGCTAGAGACACAGCGGGGGACGCTCCGTTCTACTCAACAGGCTGCCGTGTCGGCGCGTAACGTCGTCCAGCCATTAATCATCTATAGCTGTGAGTGCTGAGGACCCCTGCTTCGGGCCCGATGTGCTCACGCTCGTGCTAGGTGGTCCTGTCGGCGAGCAGCGCCACTGACTGCCAGAGAGGTTTTTGCCAGGACTTTCACCTTGAATCAAACGCTGAGCTGCCGCAAATACAAAAGCCTCCTTCTCTTGTATTTCTCTTTCTCACACACACATAAGCGAGTATCTGTTTTTTATTGCCGTTGTTGATGCTGTTACAGCCCTATCAGCTACAGGGAGATTTTGGAGGAGTTGTAACAAGCCGTGCCAAGGCTTTCATTTTTAAGTGTGAACAGGCTGGGATAAGCAGCGTAATGCAGCAACACATGCTGCACCAGCTTCGGTGCTTGTTCTGATGTGTCGCCTCTACCTGAAAGTACGAGAAGGAATGCAAGGATTTTACTTTTAATCTCATTAATATTATATTAACTCGTCACCGCAAGGCACAGCCTGAGGCAGTGACGTTTCTTTTCTTCCCTTAAAATCACTTT
Organism: Sebastes fasciatus; assembly: GCF_043250625.1. NCBI lineage: Eukaryota > Metazoa > Chordata > Actinopteri > Perciformes > Sebastidae > Sebastes > Sebastes fasciatus. Next base: position 33,965,843 of record NC_133797.1, read on the forward strand.
CTCTCTTTCTTGCTTCCCTTTCTTGCTCTCTCCGTTGTTGCCTTCAGCCAACATGATATATTTGCTTTGGCTGCAGACACTCAGCCCTCCTCTTGGTAACCGTGCAGTAACCTGCTGCCACACAGAGGTGCTGAGGTCATCAGCCTTGATCCTCTACAGCACCGCTGGCCCCGGCCTCAGGATCAGGTCTCACATATATACACACACACACACACACACTGTTTTTAACACTTAAAAAGCTGCCAATGCCTACGCATACATCATCTCACACACATGCACAGAACGACTCTCTCTCTCTCCCACAGACACACTCCCTCACAGCGTTTCTCACCCTGTTTACTGGTCCCTTTATGGTCCCCTGTTAACAAGTGAGACTGCTCTGGTGGCAGCAATGAATTAGGATCGTGCTACCAGTGTGTCTCACATCTGACTGATTTTCTGCATGACTGAGTGACGGAGTGAGAAACTAGCAAGCTTAAAGGGGAACTCCACCGATTTTACACATCAAAGTCTGTTTACAGATTTTGGAGAGTCCTTCTGCATATGTGAAAAAAAAAAGTTGTGTAGAGACTTTTATGGCACCAGAGGGAGCTGTGCAAAGTCTGATAAATTGCCTCAAGTGATGTCGCTTGAGTCAGCGTTGGTTGGCTCTGAAGACTACAAGTTTGAAAATTAAAAAAAGACAGTTGGTGTGTACACTTCCTGTCTCCTAAGTAGACGTGGTCATGGCGTGTTTACCTCTCCCCTAGGACTGGGCAATATATTGATATTATATCAATATCGAGATATGAGACTAGATATCATCTTAGATTTTGGATATCGTAATACGGCACAAGTGTTGTCTTTTCCTGGTTTTCAAGGCTGCATTACAGTAAAGTGATTTAATTTTCTGAACTTACCAGACTGTAGATGCTCTATCATTTGTCTTTACCAAACTTAGTCATTAAATCTACATTACTGATGATTATTTATCAAAAATCTCATTGTCTAAATATTTTTGATAAACTCTGCAATATCGAAAAATAGTGTGATTTTCAGTTTTCTCCATTTCGCCCAGCCCTACTCTCCCCCCATCCCCCGCTCCTCTTTTGGAAGTGTTGCGAAAGTTGTGTGGATGGATGAAAGCAAATTAGGTTATATTTGCATAATGTATTTATATTTTTCTTTTGCTAACATTAGATATTTACACAGCTAACAGACATATTTTGCATTACGAAAATGAGTTAGTTGATGTTAGTTGCCAGATCTTGCGAGAGTTTGTGAACAAAGTTCATTTTCTCCTGATTTGTCCATCTGAAAAAAATTTAATTTTAGTGTCAGAATGCTCGGAAGAAAAAAAAAAAAAATGGGTCCAATATTTACTTTGGTTATTATGGAGTGAAAGAATCAGTCATAACCTGTGTTCACGTTCACTTCTCCCATTGGAGTTAATAGATTCAGGACCTGCCGCTATAGGCTCCTAAAGGGGCGGGGCAGGGGCGAAACGTGGCACAGATACAGGAAACAGACTCTCGGTGCACCGTCACCTTTCTGAACTCTGGCATATCACATCCGAATCTCTGACTGTCAGCAGTCGAGAAGCATTATGGGTTTATCGTAACAGTGAGTAAAGCTCTGCATGTTGTTTATATACAGATTGTGTCCAGCTGTATCTAAACGGAACATGTTCTGCTGTTCATTTCCAGGACAGAGTGTGTCCTGCCTGATCGCCCCCCGTCAGCCCTGTGTGACAGCATTTACTCTGCTCCTTGATATATATACGAGAGACAGGCAGGCTGTGATTCATAGAGGGCGCTGGAACGTCTTGTGTCTAATGTGTGAACACATGCTGATGTTGTTTGGTGTGGGTTTTAATTACCCCTAATCATCTGGTACCCGCTCGACCCGAAACCTTTTCCAGCACACACAAACACCTCTGTCTCTCCTCTGCTCAATCTCTGTTTAACACACTCATCCCGCGGTTCATGCCAAACCCACAGCACACACACAGATCCTCCCTCGGCTAAGACGAGCTTTCACTATGGCATCAAGTCGCCAATTAATTCATTAACAGATGTCTCCCCGGGCGCTGAATAGCTGCTCACATCCTGGACAGAATTACTGTTTTCGTAAACTCCCACTGGCAGACAACGCAGATTAAGAGACACACTCACTCACACGCGCTTGTACAATCTCTTTCTCTCACACACACACACACACACACACACACACACTCTCTACAGCAGAACAAGATGCACTGTACAATGTCAAGGACTCCTGGCGGCGAGGAAAGACATGTGGAAACACTCACACATACACAAATATAAACAGGTAACCGGCGGAGACTGTGAGGAGCATCAAGTGTTCTGTCTGTCGCCGGGGGAATTAAACACGACCTGTTGAGTAGCGCGTTTGTGTGTACAAGTGTGTGTGTAAGTGTTGGAGTTGCCCTCATGTCCTTTAAACGCCTCTTCTGCAACAGCTAGCAGCACTTTTGCAGATGTTTGGGAGCCATCCCAGTGATGTTTGAACACCGTTTTGGTGAATTTGTAATGCGTTTAACTTTTTGCACCTAAGGCGACCGGCTATGATCGAGCTCTCGGCGCTGTCAGAGAGTCCAATATAAATAATGAAGCGGCTGTCAGCGCTGTAAAGACAGCCTACTTCATGTCTGTGGTTTTGAAAAGGGATTAATCAGATTGTTGAAAATCTTTAGTGTGCAGCACGCCCAGATTTCTCTCTTGAGAACGTACCTGACAGCGTAAAAACATAGTACGGAAGGAAGCGTGTATATAATGTGGGCTACTTCTGCAGAGTGTGTTTGGAGGGGTAGTGGGAAAAGATCCGTTTGGATCTCATCGGCCAGACCAATTATCACCAGCTGCTGCTGGAAGAGTGCACCATAGATTGGGTGGAAACATTTTAAATGTGTGTTTTCACCCACAGGTATGCAGCAGCATCGATATTTCTGATCGTAAATAGGAGAGTGATGATGATAAGGGCAATGTGAGTTCCCGGCCTGACTGCATGTTGTGATAAACCAGCCACAGTTCTCGGTGAGGGTGACAAGAGGAAGTGAGCGCAGGCCAGAAGCCAGCAGAGTAACACAATATGGCTTTTCCTTCAGAGGCAGTATGGCTTCCGACCAAACCGTTTCTCAAAAACAAGGTCGAGGTTCCATTTCTGGTTTCAGAAATGTGTGCGTGCACGCACTCACCCTGGCTAAAAATGCGGACTCACACTGTGAGCGGGATCTGTGTTGCATTATGTGTTGCAGCCAAAGCAATGAAACAAAACCGCGGCCGTAGAAATGTTCACTTTGCCCAGAGGAGCCTGAATTCAACAACAGACACACGGGCTGTGAAATTTCAGAGCAGATTTAGTCTTTTCTGACAAGTGAACACATTCCATCACCACGAGCGCTGCGACCTGAGCTTTGTCAAAGACAGTAAAGCGGATTGTCATGAAAATGATCTTTTTCCACTTGAGACTACACAACATGCAGATAAGCTCTAGTAAAACACAGTTACAGATGTGTTCTGGATTTACTTTTATGAATGATGGCAGCTTTCCTTGTATTTCTCCCTCAGCACAAGCACTTTCTGATTACCGTTTGGTGTGTTGTCTTATCTGTATATTGTCCTCAGACACGTTTTTTCTGCTATAAACTCATTTCCACTCTTCAAAGGCCTGTCAGGATTTATTATCTGTGCAAAACTGAAATTCCATCAAAATTGGATTGTTTCTCGAGCAGACCTCATGACAAGCAACAACTAGCTCCAAAATTCCATCTCCAAAGGGCCGCTGCCAAACACTGACATTAATCGCTTCAAGATCTTAAATGCTTCAACATACTCGGCAGTATCGGCATTATTTGTCACATCTATTGCTTCCATTTGAGCCCTAAATTGTTATAAATGATCTCACTCGTGGGATTGTGTGGTCTCTGGTTACAGAAGTGCTCAGAGTAGCAGCTTTATTAAAGCCCTTTGATTGTAATGGCTTTATCTCGTCGCCATTATTGTTTAATACAAATAGTTTGATATGTCTCTGGAGCCAGACGTCAGAGTTATCATGCTGAAAAACAAAATGGATCTGCTGTGTCTTCCTTTGATCCAGGCCTGTTGGCTATTTTTAGTCCAAAAACGATGGTTCAAGGGCCAAGAACAGAATTTACCTCCTGTCACCAACCATGCTGTTAAATCTATTTCCAGTTCACAAGGTAAAAAACACACTAAGGGCACTTTCACAAGACAACATTTAGTCCGTTTTAATGGAACCAAAACAACCGGTCTGAGATTGCTTGCGAGAGGTGGTCTCGGACCGTTTCCAAGCGAACCAAAATGCAACCAAAAGGCTTCCTGAGTGGACACAGGTTAACATGAGTGGGAGAGGACTGACTCTGACTTCTGCAGAAGTCCGATGTTTGCTTGATATCTGGGCCGAAGAGAACATACAGATTATGCAAAATAAAGTCCACAAAAATTGTGACATTTATGAAGTCATTTGAGATAAACTGGAGGAGAAGGGATCATAGAAGTGTTTAATTTTTGTATTTGTTCCTTTTTAATTTGTGCACTGTGAAACCGAACCAGACTAAATAGAAAACAAACCAAAAGTATTAATTTCACTCCGATTCGGACTAGCCAAACGGACTATGGCTTGTGAAAGCACCCTTAAACACTGTCACATTTTGAATGAACCACTTGACCTCAAAAAGGTCAATGCATGTATCCACAATTACATAGAGCAGCAGCACTTTCTCTCACATCAAATCCTAAAAGGTTTTATCAGTAAATCTAACCAACTATGTATTTTTTATCAGTGTATGTAGGATTCATTCAGTCAGGCTCCAGCCCTGTGACAGCCCTGAACAGCTGTCATCTGAACTTCCACTTCTTTAAAATTCAAATGCAGCTACCTTTTAAATACATGACATACATTCTCAGGCCTCTCGCTTTAACCCCTCATGGACACACACACTCGCACAAATCACATACACTCCCAGTAAATATACTCAGCCCATTTGCACAACAAGGTGTATGAATGTCACAATCGTGCGCAAGGAATTTAACGTGCAATATGAATGCCGTTCTTGCTTTCATGTCATTTGTATGCCATGTAGTGTGTACTGACTGCAATGTAAACGCATCCATGTAAATATGCTACGCTTAGAGCTAGCAACTTTTAATCAGGGGACCGGTTTTCGAGACCGGTATTTTCTAAGTTAGTGACATTTGTGACGTGTTTTCCGTACTTATGTTAGGTTGTTTCCGTACATATTTTAAGCCCAACCATGACGTTTTTCCGAAACCCAACTAAGTGGTTTTGTTGCCTCGACCTAACTGTGGACGTTATATAGTTTGTTGCGTGGTGTACAAATGGCTAAAATGCGTCCTTGTGACACGCGGAATGTCTTTGTAATGTCATGCTATTTATAAGCCTTCCTGTGAGACTGGGCTGATGTACTCAACAGGACAATTGGCAGCAAATGGACACTTCAGTACATACATGCATGCTCCTGAAACATGCTGCAGAAGGTTTGTCATTATTACGGCCTTCCCACGCCGTTAGTGTGTGACTGTCTTTTTTGTGTGTTTGGTTACAGCTATACTTGATATACCGTAGCGTCAGCCTTGCTTACAGTACGTGCTGGCTCAGAGTCCATGTTTCTGTCTGTCTTAAGAGATATAACAGGTCTCCAAATCTAAAATAGAAGGCTGAGCCGGTCGTCTGGACCATGAGCGACTTCTTTTTTCAGCGGTTTACAAAACGAGTCATAAACACTGATAAGAGCTCGGGCAAAAGAGGTTCTTGAGGCGAGAGAGAGGCCATTCCCCCCTGTTTGAACTAGCGGCTCAAGACCTGAAGAAAACTGTGAGTGTGTGTGTGTGTGTGCATGCCTACAGGTGTGTGTATGGCAGTGTAGAGCGAGGTGAGTGCCGACTGAAGAAGTGAAGGTGAGGAATAGTGAGACAGTGCAAAGTGCAAAGCTCCTCTGTCAGTTTATTCCCAGCTTTGTTTGCCGTGAGCGCGACTAACAACGCATCCCGCCGGCACCTTTGAAGATGAAGGATGCCGATTTATAAAGGTGAGCTGCTCAAACATTAACCAGACCTTCAGTCACGTCTGAAAGGTACCAAACCAACATGACAGCGAAGAGACGTGAGGAAAGGCCTGCAGAACATCTTTGTTCCACTACTGTGTTTTAAGTGAAAGGCATCACTTCTATGTGCAAGCAAAGGTGGAATGATGCACGTCTGATTGGTGGGATTATACATAATTCAGCTGATTCTCTGTTTTGAAGACTTGATTACAGTTTGTTATGATCTCAATGGAGAAATCCACCCTCTAATGTTTCAACGCTGATTATCTATCTTTGATATTTGATCATTTTTAGCAACTTTGACAGTTTATTTCTCCCAACTTCTGCACATTGTTGCATCTCTATGATCACGGCAACCATTGCTTAAAGCACACGTCTGATGACGCCATTGAGTTCTGCTCTATTTAGGGCACAATTTACATTTCTTCATCTTCTATGCTGCATTCCTCTCTCTGTGTGAGAGTTGAATGTTGGTGCACAAAGGTTAGCAAGAAACTCTCTCTTTTTAATTCTATCAGACAAATCCAGAAATTGATTGTTGCTGATACCGTCGCTGGAAACCTTTCTGTTATCAAACTGTGGAATTATCTTAGACCTCATTAAGGTTTGGGCCGTCATCCATGGAAATAAGAAAAATACACCAGCGAACATCAGTATGCGCACAGCTGTTTTTAAGTGTTTACGTATGTTTGCTTGAGAATTTGAGTTAATATCCACATCTAGTCAGAGGACATGTTCAAGATTGTTTTCTATGTGGGATTTTTTTTTTTTTTACCTCGGACGGTTTCAAGTTGGAAGTGCACTCGCATATCGCAAGGCATAAAAACAACTTTACAGGCTTTTTTTTGTCGATACAAGTGGTTGTGGCTTTTAAAAACTCAATTATTTTAATGGGTTTCAAATCAACCATGTCAGCTTTCCTGCACCACATGTTCGCTCCTGTCAGTCGGACGCCTCTGAACAGCACCTGGGAAGCATTTGAGTGTGATTTCTGCACTTCAGATTTGGATATAGTGACGCGAAAACAAGCAGAGCAGCTCTGTTCAAACCATCCGGCTGCAAACAAGGAGTAATAGCACAATGTGTTACAGTATCAATGCACCAAGAACAGAAGAAGAAGTTTCTTCCTGTCCCAGCAGCCTCTACATTCCCATTGGCCCAATAAGGGGAGCGCCTGAAGAAAAAGACAATTGTCAAAATACTGTGCCGGCCCACAGCAGGCCATGGAAATGTCACTCTACTGCCCCTTTATTTCCCAGTTCCTCTCCCTCACACATTTTCCTCATCATACTCCCCCTCTCTCGCTTACGTCTGTCTCTTTCATTTTCACTAGTGTCGTCCTGCTCCGTCTCCGGCCCCTCCTTCTGTCCCTGCTTCTCTCTGCGGTGCCGTCCCCTCTTTCTGCATGCCTTCAAGCTGTTTTTCTAATCTGCCTGAATTATTCAAGACACTTTCTCCTCTTCTTTTTTACCCAACATGTCAAGTAAACTGCACAAACTGGGAGATGAAAATGACTTTTACAGTTAATTTGCATTGAAAGAATTTATCTCCGGAGAGGACTCTCATGCAATAGTTGGCTGAAACAATGTCACCTTCCTTATACTTCTCTGAGCCTATGAAGCTTGCCGTATAGCCTTCTGGTGCATCAATCATTTCCTCACAGACATTTCCTTCTTCCGTTGCTGCAGATTAACACCTTTAAACTGAGATTGAAGCATGTCTGTGTTGTGCCTGCGGTGCTGGCTATATTGATCCCATCGCATTAGAAGCGTTTCCTTTTGCTGTGAAGAGTCAATAATCCAAATGGATGGAGGTTGCACACTCAGGAGCGTCCCCTTTATTAAGATCTTGATGGAAGTAATCAGCAAAGTGCACTTCAAGAGAAACACAGAGGCAGGCATGTGTGTTCAAAACGTGCTTTTGTGATATTTTTTTTTTTCGTGGGAATCATCAGGGAATATTGGAGGAGTCGACGGCTTACGTCAGTTCCGACACCGCAGACCTTTTACTAGCGCACAGAAACACTTGTGTGCTAACTAGATCCTTATGAGAGTCCAGAGACACTCGCAGAGCTGCAACGACAAACTCTCAGATTTCGGTGCGATCACTATAAAAGTCGAATACACCCATCTATCTAACGCACCTCCTCCTCCCATTGTTCACTAGCCTTAAGGAGGTGTGATTTCTTCTTCTCTAAGATTCAGCATTTGCTTTCGCTCATGCACACATTTCCATGTCGAAAACAAAATATCTTGCTGACAACATGATGAATGCAATAAGCGCCAGCTGCTTTTATGGCTCAAGTGTGAAACGTATTAAAACGGATTATAAAGTGTCAAAGATATTATTGACTAAAGAAAGCAATTAATTTGCATGAGTTTATGAAGAGTTATGCCTAAACTGAAGATCTTATTTAAAACCCGTAAATTAAAAATCTCCCTCTTCCTTTACTTTTATGAATGTAACATTGCTAAGCACTGAGATATTTGATATGTTCACAACCGCAGTCTTTATTACTGCCTGCTTCTACTGTTGGCCAAATAACAATTTACAATTTATTAATGTTATCAGTAAGCTTGATAAGATTCTTAAATGTAATGAAGACGTGGAGGAGGTATGGACAGCTTTATCAATGCTTAAAGATATATATAAATTACTTTCTGTCTCTTCTTCTTTTGTGTTCTCTCTTTGAAATAGAGCTTTTGAAATGTGCCACATATGAAAAATATCTAGTATATAAACTGATATTAAATTGAAGGCTGGATTAAGTGAAGAGAAAATCAATCGGTAGGGTCAGATGGCCTCCATATTAAAAGACCATCCATGGCGTTGGTTAGCTGACAATAATCAAAATTTAAAGATTAAAAAAACGCCCTGATTTCATTGCTTTCTTTAACACATCATCATGAGCGTCCCTCCAGAGTCATATGTACAGAATGTAGATATTTTCCACAAAACTGCGCCTGTTGATTTAGCAACACCCTCACATCTGCCAGTGAGAAAATGTCAGAGCTTTTAGAAACGCCAGCAAACAAAAAGCTTTTTAAACAGCCGCTATGTGTCAAAGTGGCTGACGTGTGCCGTGACTGTCAAACAATATAGTGAGTCTTTTTTCCCTGCAGACCTGCAGCAGCAGCAGCAGAATAGGAAATATAAAGGGAGTCACACCGAGGGTTCAGTTTTAGTCTCTTTAGTATCAACATCTTTCTGCCTCTCCTTCCGTTTCTCGAGCTGTTCCTCGTCATCCTATTCACTGCTCACCTCATCACCAACATGAAATCACTGCAAGTCTTTGTTACTCTGCAGTCTTCACGATTCAAACATTGTTTTACTGTCCAATCATTACAATAAAATTAAACTGAGTGAAAGCAAAAAAGGCCATATTCCCACAATTGTGTGATCCACACTCTACTTGGAATAACATAACTCAGTTATTTCATTTAACAATCTTAATCTTCCTCTCTTACTGTATATGCATCTCAAAGTACAGGATTTAAATAGAAAGAAACCTGGCCTGGATTCTGCAGTAACTATAGAGGTTCACATATCTGTGCCAGGTTGTAATAAAACTACTGAAACTACTGTAACTTTGATCACTCAGCAGCTGATGAAACATGTTCATGACACAAAGAGCAGCAGCACAGATATGATCAGAGATTGCTTTTGTTGTTACACCTGCTTTCTTTTAAGGATAGAAAATACATTGTTATATATTTACATTTTCTCAGGTTGTTTTTCAGCAAATAATGTTAATAATAATTATGAAAATATCCAAATTAAATAGTCATTTTTTAATAATATTTAAAACATAGAATTAATGCAATAAAGTTAGAGCTAAATTGCATTTTTCAAATTTACTTTTAGGAAAACGATTTGTTAGAATGTAATTATTTTATTATTATAAACTAATAATTTCTACATTCATAGTAATAAATCTAGATGTTTTATTCTCAACCAACACCTGACATTTCGATGCAATCTTTCAGATGGATTTTGATGTGGAAAATAATAATGTGATAATAATAAAAAAAAAAAAAAAGCTGCGTTCAATTACCACTGCCGTGCAGGATTGTAGAGATGAATTAAAAAGGCTTCGTTTTATTGCAGCGGTAAAGTGGAGCTAATATATGAGAAATGCATGGCTTGGCTCGGTGGTCCCTGTTTGAGGTGGTTTAAACGCCTCACTTGTGGCCTGCAGAGAGCTAAATGGACTTTGCAAATTGCATTTCCATGTTGCATGTGACTTAAACCCCAATTTTACGCTCGTAGACGAGCGCCACAATATCAGGAAAAAAATGTCTTTGCTGTGGTTTTGTGCAAAGAATTCGGAATTTAATGAACTGAAGTTGTAAAATTAGTCGCATATAAAAAAAATATTTTATTATTATTTTATATTTTACATTTAAAAGACCATCAAACGCATCATTTTGCATGCCCAATTTTTGCAGATTTTACATCACATCTATCCCAATAATAATGATTTATATCTCTTTTTCTTTAACTTGGAAATATTTCCACTGCAGCAGACAGTTAATGATAAAATCACACCAGTGCGTCCAAGCCACCCCAAATAAAATGCATCCAACATGTACCAGCTATTGATGCGCTCAGCAGCACCAGAGAGAGACAGAGAGAGAGAGAGAGAGACATCAACATCTACTTGGAGAAAATAGTGTCATCGCCATAGAAGCTGCAGGATATGTCAGTGCATGTCACAGCCTAAGAGACAACCACAACAACAACACATAATAGATGTAAAGCATACAGTATAAACTATCACCCAAGTCTGTGTTACACCTTTTTGGCCAACTTCATTCCTAATTTTTAAGTTTTACACTTTTTTGGGGGGAAATTAAGGTTAATAAACCTTATTTCCGTGAAATTATACCTATTTTTTTTTTTTTTTAAAAAGCAGATATTATGAATTATTTTGACTATAGTTATTATCAGAGTAACATAATATTGATGGATTATCACATATATATATATTGCATATGTTAACTTTTAGTCAGAATACTGTTTTGAAAGCATTCCATTTTTTTAATAGCAGCACATAATGACACTTGTGGTCTTCCCATCAATTTTGACTGGGGAAGACCACAGATGCTATAGATTTGAATAAAACACCCACAATTCAACGAAAGTAGTGGTCAATATTTTTGCAAAGACCACAGTAGGGCAACCATCCATGTTATTTTGGGGCAATTAGATTAAAGAAATCCATATTTATGATATAATGACGTTTTAAAACGGGTCAACGAGGACAACAGGAGGGTTAATGAATTGTATATATGTGTATATATATGTTTTTGTTTTTATTTTGTTCTTTTTTTTATTATTATTATTGAATTGACGCTTTGGCAATAGTGTTCACCTGACAGTCATGCCAATAAAGCAAATTGAATTGAGAGAGAGATGGATGGATGGACTCACCGACACACTCGTTGGCCTCCCGTGCTGTGGCTCTCTGCCACGGTCTGTCGTAGTGGAAAGGTTTGCACCTGTCGCACTCCGGTCCTGCGGTGTTGTGTTTGCACTCGCACACCAGACTCCCGTCTCCTCGGTCCTTTACGCACCGAGATGCGTGCCCGTTGCACTTGCATCTCCCACCGACCTGCAGGTCCGACACCGCGTAGAAATACGAGTCCCTTGCCAGCTCCGAGTCGTCCTCGTTCTCGTCTCCAAAAGTGTGCAACCGACTGAACACCACCTTGATGTCGGTGGCCGTCACCCAGTCCTGCAGCACCGGAGAGTTGTCAAAATCATGCGCGGACGGTCTTCCATCCAGCGTGCTGAAGGCGATGAGTCCTCCGGTTAACGGGAACATGTCGGTGTGGGAGTCCGTGCACACCGCCTCCTGCTCGTTCTGCTTCGTTATCACGGCTCGGTTCGGCTTGTTGTACATCTTCCTGCACTGCGTGGAGTAAAACTGAAAGGGCACCCAAGTTTTCCCGTAGTCCATGGACTTGTAAATCACCATGGATTCGGGTCTTGGAGAGCAGAACTGCAGGCTCACGTAAGTCACCTCGAACTTCTTACCGAGAGAGAGAGTCAAGGTGACGTTTTGCGGGTACTGGAGGAAGTTGTCTGACTGCCAGCAGGTGAGGTTGTGCGGGTTGTTGAGGTCTGTTAAATACGCCGGAGGATGGTACTTCTTGGGGTCCGACGCGTCGCAGCTGTGACAGTTCCTCGTCCTCTCCTCATCGGCTGCTTTCTCCGTGGATGTCACAACACAGTAGCGGCCGGGTGTCTTGTGTCCGCAGGTGCTGGAGACTTTCACCTCCTTGCCGAAGGCGGAGTTGACGAAGTCCGGGATGCAGCGCCGCGGGTTGCCGTGTTCGTCGTAGCAAGGGTCCGGAGGAGAGGTCTGCTGAGCCGCGAAGAGGCTCACCGGGTAGCCGCCGAGGCAGCTCCGGCACAGCAGCACAGACAGCACTATGTCCACAAGCCTTATCATGGTAGGTCCTCTCGGTCCACGAGTGTCTCTGACCGCTGGAGGACAAGAGAAGACACAGCGTGTTGGAGGAAGAGAGAAAGAGAGAGAGAGAGTTAAGTTTGGTGATGGCACAGCATGTCTCCAAACATTCTCCAAACAAACATTTTTGGCAATATATTAGTATTTGACAATGATAATAAAACAGCTCACTTTACCTGAGAATAATAAAAAAAAAAAAAAAGATGTAAGCTACTTTTTCTCTATTCTATCGCAGCTGCTCCTGTTTTGTTGTTTTGTTGCTTCAAATCTGCTGCGTAAAAATAAGAGGAGCGGCTGATTTAAGAGTCGCTGGTGGTGGTGTCCTTATAGCAAGTCCCACTCCTCCTGCTGCTCTTTACACAACCTCTCTCTCTCTCTCTCTCTCTCTCTCTCTCTCTCTCCTTCACTCTCTCTCTCTCTCTCTCTCACAACCTCTCTCTCTCTCCTTTACTCTCTCTCTCTCTCTCTCTCTCTCTATCCTTCTCTCTCTGACTCTCTCTGACTCTCTCTCTCTCTCTCCTTTACTCTCTCTCTCTCTCTCTCACAACCTCTCTCTCTCACTCTATCCTTTACTCTCTCTCTCCTTTACTCTCTCTCTCTCTCTCTCTATCCTTCTCTCTCTGACTCTCTCTGACTCTCTCTCTCTCTCTCCTTTACTCTCTCTCTCTCTCTCTCTCTCACAACCTCTCTCTCTCACTCTATCCTTTACTCTCTCTCTCCTTTACTCTCTCTCTCTCTCTCTATCCTTCTCTCTCTGACTCTCTCTGACTCTCTCTCTCTCTCTCCTTTACTCTCTCTCTCTCTCTATCCTTCTCTCTCTGTCTATCTCTCTCACAATCTCTCTCTCTCACTATCCGTTACTCTCTCTCTCTCTCTCTCTCTCTCCTCTCTCTCACACTCTCTGTCTCCCTCCTCCCTCCCTCTCTCGCTCCCCTCTCTCTCCATCTCTCTCTCTCTCTCTCTCTCTCTCCTACTCTCTCCATCTCTCTCTCCCTCTCTCTCCCTCTCTCCTTCTCTCTCTCTCACTCCCTCTCTTTCTCTTTCTCTTTCTCTGGGGGAAGAGAGAGAGAGTTTGGTGATGGCACAGCTTGTCTCCAAACATTCTCCAAACAAACATTTTAGTAGCATTTGACAATGATATAAAACATTCACTCACACATCAGAAGATCTGACGTGTGATTGAATTACCTCAGGAGAAGAAAGAGAAAACAACTGGAAGCATTGATTTAGTGCTCACCACACCTTCACCTGAATTAACACCTTAAATCATCGGGGTGTGCAGCATAGCACATTAAGCAAAAACTATAATTAAGCCTATCATTACATAGTAAAATGATAATAATTATAGCAGCTTTCACCGTTTACATAATTCAAGCGGGTGAAATGATTTGTAGTATCCTGGTGATAAATACTACAATTCTGAAGAATGCCATTGCTGTAAGGCTACAAGCTGTATTAGTAGTAACCTGTACTAAATCTAGGGTAATTAAGGTAGGCTACATTAGAGGATGAAATCAAAGAAAAGCGAATTATATCAAGCAGAAGTCTCCCATAAACACAACACCACCGTACAGGATCATGTAAGAATAGTCATCTAAATGCATTGAAGATTGTCCACTATCCAATATTTAAAGGGATTCCTTCAAAATAAAATAGCCTAGACACTAAAATGTGAAATGCTCATAATGTGGCAGTTTGCTTGATTTAAGTTTCCCTTTGCATGGTGTGATTCAGGTTTCAGGTATTTGGTAGCAGTTTCGTCTCCAGCATGATGTTACTGTCACTGAAAACCAAACCTCACACGCTAGTGCATGAAATGACACTAAAACTTATACCTGCAAACAATATATTGAAAAATCAAACTGCATTATTTTGCAGGATACATCCCTCCTGTCCTGTCCTGTCCTGTCCTGTGTTGTGGCTCTCTCGTTGCAGTCCAACCTAGTGCAGCGTCACTGGACCTGTTGAATGTTGGCAGTAGAAGTAACAGCTCCATCTAGCGCCCATAGAGAGAACCAGCTGCAGCCAGCGGTGTCTCCTGCTCTTCCCAGGCGGTGGAGGCATAACACCGTCTGTTTAATGAGCATGAAGCTGATTGGCTGCTGCAGGTCTGAATGGTGGATACTACAGTGTACCACTAGAGGATACTGTATGCTGCTGCAGACTGATGAGATATTTTTAGTGCTGAGATTTTTAATGAAACAATCTGAGGGATTTAAAGTGGGGGGAAAAAGGCACCCTAAACCACACAAATTTATACATGAAAGAATAAATTAGATAATTTTCAGGATTTGCAAGGGATTATTATTATTATTATTTTTATTTTTAACTGGAAATAAGAATGTACAGTAAGGATCATATGACTTAACTTATAATACTGCCATATATTTTAACTTAACTTTTTCTATACATTATTAGGGCTGTCAATCGATTAAAATATTTAATCTTGGTTAATCACAAATTATTTATTTATCTGTTCAAAATGTACCTTAAAGGGAGATTTGTCAAGTATTTAATACTCTCATCAACATGGGAGTGAACAAATATGCTGCTTTATGCAAGTACATATGTATTAGTGGGAATCAATTGACACAAAACAATGACAAATATTGTCCAGAAACCCTCACAGGTACTGCATTTAGCATAAAAAATATGCTATGGATTCCTTTGTTTTTCATAGTTTCATATGATAACCAGTAGCTTTAAAACTGAGCCCGCTACAACCTGAAAATCACAAGTTTGCATTAGTGCATTAAAGAAATTAGTGCCGTTTAAACAAATTTGCATTATCGCGTTAATTTTGACAGCCCTATATATTATATATTACATTTTTAAGTATCTTTTAAGGAAATATAACCATATAAACTCAAAGTAGAGGTTAAATTGTTATGTAATAAATGAGCTACAAAAAAAAGGTTTATAGTGTTTCATAAAATTTGTAGGCAAAAGAGGACACTAAATGACTTCCCTTATCTGGAAATCATCTACAATCGATCCCACCGACGCTCACAGAACGTCGCCTCCATACAGAAATAGAGGAACAGAGAAGTTCAATTTTAAAAAACAAACAACGAAAAAGAAACTTCTGTGTAATCAGCTGGTTTTTGAGGCTTTTCGAACATGCACATGTCAACAAGAACACAATGGAAATCCTGTATGGAGAAGCTACTGTAGAGATCATGAGACCTTTAGAGAACACGTCTTAAAAAGCAACTTTTTTTTTGCCAATGGTGTAAAAAAAGTGTGCAGGCAGAAATTAACTGAAAAAAGAACAAACGTGATCCTGTTCTTTTTCTTTCAGGTCGTGCTTGTGGCCACTTTGCATTTCTAAACAATTTTATCAGCTTTGTCTCTTGTTTCAGGATCCTGTTCTTTGTTACTTCTTCCTTAACTTCACTCAGCAACTTACTTTCAATGTGTTCCTGCACAATTTCTTCCTCCTGTATTATTATTATTTTTTTTCAATTTCAATCTAGCTTGGTTTTTCTCTCTTCTGCATTTGCTTTCATTCAGCGATTTTCCTGTCTATTTATCATATTTGTAGGGAAGCCCTCAGTGTCTGGGATAACTTGCCTGGCTGTAGATTTGGTTTGTTTTTGAATTTGGTGTCCTGTGGTGCAGTGATCATCATGGCTTGTAAGATACAAGTGGCAACAAACTACCAGTGAGGGGAGAACAGTAGGAGAAAGACATGTTTGAAGACAAACCTAGTTTCTGGATTACATTTTGGTTATTAATCCTGCACACCAAATCATAACTACAACCTGATCAATTAATTATACAATTATTACTTTTTGTTTTTTTACCTCACTTCTTCCATCATCAGACTTTGTATTTTTATAGTACCATCTGTACTTTTCATAAAAAAATAAAAATCTAATCCTGTATAATCAAATGTAAAAATAAGAACATGTTTCTTAGACAAGTAAGATTACATTGAATAACAGATAATATCAAATACAATTTGCCAAAAAATTGTTTACTAATTAAAAAAGAATACTAATAATACTAATGATAATAATAAAATGATAATAAACTTCCCTTAACTATCTTTCATTAGAGTTTTAAAGTATTAAAATCACAGTATTCATTCACCTTATGGTGTATTATTAATAACCTTTGACAAATGTTCAAACGTTACTCAGAAATTGCATGAGCTGAAATAGTCTTAGTGTTTACGGTCACTGTTTTGTATGTCACCGCATTTCCCTCACTTCAAAAGAAGGGGAATTCACAGTTGCACTAATATATGAAATGCAAATGACAGGCAAAGCAGGAGGGGGAAGTAAGATCAGTGTTTCCCTGACTGAGAGAATGAGAGAGAGAGAGAGAGAGAGAGAGAGAGAGAGCAGGGATGTGGACTTCACAAACACAGAGGAAACAAACACAGAGGAACACTTTATTCTCAGTAAACAGTGTACCCATCTCCAGCAGGATAACGTGCCATGTCACAAAGGGCAAAGGCTGCATGACGCCATCATGTCAATATCTCAATTTCAGAGAGAGCGTTCCTATTGGCTGTTCATTCAACGGAGGCAGCTGTCAATCACTCGCAGACTTAGATCTCTCTTGTAGTGTACTGTTTAGCTGTAATATGAGAAAGTGTGCTCCGGCTGGTGGGCGGTGCTTGGTATTTCCTCAACTGATCTCAACATTGCTGCCGGGTCACAAACTTTTTCATTTTCCAGCTAAACAGTACACTACAAGATGTTTCTGAAAATATTTGAGGTGAGAAATAAGCATTACAGTAACAGAATATTATTCATATTTGATCAGCGCTGCCTAGTTTGACCGTTTGATCGGAGTTCGCGTGACATTGACAGTTGCTCAGAGACAGCAGGCTCCAGCTCGGCTCTGATTGGTTGTTTTCCTCCGGTCTGTGAAATCTTGCAGATGCCATTAGGAGCACCGGAGGACACAGAGGCACATGATTTTTTTCAGATTACCTGTCTCATGCACTACTGTCAGGATATAGTGACCGTTTTATAAAAATAACTTTGTTTTATATTTGCTCTAATTCTACCCACTGCAGGCAGTTCTGAAGGCAGAAGGGAGTCCAACCCAGTACTAGCAAGGTGTACCTAATAAAGTGACCACTGAGCGTATATATGTATGTGTAATTAGTATTATTAGCTGTTAGGACTTGAAATTTTAACTGGATACAAATTACTAAAAGACAATAATTGTTATTGTTTGTTCTTTTGCATCCTTAATTTTGAAATGTATATTGGTCAAAATCACTGAAAAACTGTATTTCTTGTGGTAAATCATTTAAGCAGAGTAATACCTTCCAAGATTAAGAAAATAATGGACAAAGCCAAAACACCCAAACAAAGACACTTTACTCCCAAGTGTGAAAATAGCATGAAAACAAAACCAGGTCAAACAGATGACTTCCTTTTAGGGGCCAACATCCCTTCATAATCCACATGCAACCTCCCTCTCTCTCACACACACGCTTGTATGTACAAAACACACACACACAATCACACTTCCCACCTATACACACACCAGCAGCCTCCGTCATTGTGCTCGCATGCACCTCTTTCGTAGGCTACACTTCCTGTTTGTGAGGGCGCAGTGTGTGTGTGGAGCGCAGGCAGGCAGAGAGCTACAACCAGATACCAGCGGCTGATTTCACTGCTCTGCTCCGCCGTGCCCAGGATGTGGGTTCGACTGTTAAACCGTGATGCGTTTGCGGTGAATGAATGGCAGTGGCACTGAGCTGGAGACACTTGGACTCTTTAGACACATACAGAGAGGTTATGGATGCTGGACAGTGAATAGCAGGTAAGACAGTGCATCTTATTTTGAAGGGCTCCATGCTCTGTGGGCTCAGACGGTGACAGCAGTCATTGACACTGGTTGTCTTTTCTAGTAATGTTCTGCGAACAATAACTGACAGTAGGCTGTTAATTTGGAAGTGTTGAAACTATTAACATGTTTGCATCTAGGTATGCACGTACACAAAGTATGAGAATATGATGATTTGTTACAATATTATTCTAAAAGACTCTTGTCTTTAAAGCCGGTTTTGTCAGTCAACTTTCTGTGTCATCTTGCTTTGACTCATACAAATGTGGTTTTTAATATCAGAGTTCATTTCTCTGCAATGTGAACGCCTCGGGTGTCTTGTTTTCTGTCAGTTGGGCAGCATCAGCCTCTCAGTGATGGGAAAGCAGGGCTGTGGTGTTGACTGTCCCCCCCCTCTGTGAGCTCACAGGCCCCCACGCTGTGATACCATTTTTGGGAACTTCTGCTTTTTTCAGAGACTTGATATGATTCATACTTTTAATAAATGCTGAGGAAGTAGATATGCAAGGACACGTGTTAGGCGCATGGACGTTATCTCGCTTTAAATTTAAATTTGAACAATTATTTAAGCCGGTGTTATCTGTTGATGTCAGATAACACAATATGTGGGACATCCCCTTAAACTTAATGATAAGGTGATAATGGGTTCATGTTGGCTGTAGTTGGTTTTGTAGAGCAGGTGAAGTGTAATTGATTTATATGCGGTTATAATTCAACTCCATAAAAGGACAAATACCAGTAAGTTTGTACTCGATTCATCTTTTATTTGGATGGATATAAAAAATATACTGAAAAGTGACAACCAGGGATGCAAGCGGAGAATCCTGTTAAGTGTCCCTGAAGCATAAATTCAGATTGAGAGTCTGTCAGTGGTCTCTGAGGACTCCACCCAGAAACTCTACTGAGCCAACGCCTGAACTCAACATCCTTTTTACTATAACCACCAACCACGTGAACATTTGTTGTTTTCTTTTTACAAATCTGCACGAGACAGATAATCTGAAAAAAATTCATGTGCCTCTGTGACCTCCGGTGCTCCTCTGTGTCCTCCGGTGCTCCTAATGGCATCTGCAATATTTCACAGACCGGAGGAAAACAACCAATCAGAGCCGATCTGGAGCCTGCCGTCTCTGAGCAGCTGTCAATCACTCGCGAACTCCCATCAGACGTTCAAACTAGGCAGCGCTGATCAAATATGAATCAATATTCTGTTGCTGTAATGCCTATTTCGCACCTCAAATGTTTTCAGAAACATCTTGTAGTGTACTGTTTAGCTGGAAAATGAGAAAGTTTGTGACCCGGCAGTCATGTTGAGATCAGTTGAAGAAATACATGCACCGCCCACCAGCTGGAGCACAGCCAATAGGAACGCTCTCTCTCTCTCTGAAATGACCTGTGATTGGCCAAAGTCTCCCATCACGGGCTAGATTTTCTGAAAACAGAGCCATGAGGAGGTGCAGAAGTCTAGTTTGCTCTCAGAACACTTGAATTACAATATGCTGAAAGGTTATTGTAGAATTTTTGCCCAATGATGCCAAAAACTTGTTGGCTACTGCTGCTTTAAATGTAACGAAGTCCTTGTAGCTTCCCTCCTGCCTATCAGATGATGACAGACTCTTCCTGCGCAACCCAAGGAAGGGATCACCAAAATTCTTAGAAATTGTTAAATTGCACAATTAGTGTGAATACACACCTCCTGTTGAGAAATTTCAACTGCCGTAGTAGGACATGTGTCAGGGTTGAAATAATAAAAAAAGAACACAGACTAATGGCAATTGGAAGAAGCAGATATTGAAAGCTTTGTTGAAGAGCGAAGGATGTCACGATGTGTTGTCGTCTTTTTTTAATTTCACATCTAGCAGAAGTTGATGACAGTATCCCAGAGCAACACTGTATGTTATTCACAACATTGCTTCCTGTTTGTCTCTTTTTACGGCTGTGGTATCAGTAAAATCTTCATTTTCACCTTTACGACACATACTTTGAGGTCAACACCCCCGTGTGTGCATCTCCGCACGTGCACAACACACACCTGTTGTTGCAAAAATAAAAGTATTCAGGGATGTAAGCCTTAAAGCATGCAAAGTGTTTTTACCCATATCACATTTAAACAAATGCAACAGGATATGGTTTTCTCCTGGAAATCATGGATATCTGCATCCTCATTATTTGTGGGATGATAAAACTCGGTGTTGTTCAGTGTGAAATGGAGCAGACAAGGACTCACTCAGTCCTGTTTGTGCAGCAGAGTCAGCGCTGGCTCCCTGTTGTTTGGAGTTAAGTGTCATTACTTGATATTGCAGCATCTGATATTTGCATTAGTGGTTGTTTCATCATGTGTTTATCAGGATTTATTGAGGAAGTGAAGACCAAAGGTTATGGAGAGTGGCTTTCTGTTCTGTAAGTGACAGAACAACCTCTATGGAGCGCCTCGGTAGCCGAGTGGTTACAGCGCATGCCATATATGCCTCGGGACCTCTAGGGAACCCACCCTCTCTCTCCCCCCTTTTTACACTGTCCTCCGTCAAATAAAGATGAAAATGAACAAAAAGAAATCTTAAAAAACAACCTTTATGTTTTGGTGCTGTAGTTTGGTGATGTCATCCCAACTCGTCACATACTGCCACTTTGTCACGCCCCTTGGCGTCACTTTATTTTTGGCATAAAAACCACTATAGTTACCCCTTGGTGACCCTTTAGAATTAGGCAACAAAACCACTATAGTTAGGTTTAGGAAAGAATGGTTGGGCTTAAAACTACTATGTTTGTACAGTGAAAAAGACACTAAACGTTGTGAACACGAGACACGAACGAACTGCTGATTTCTAACGTGAAAGGGAAACTTAGCGCACGAGACATAAACAGTGGTTAGTGCGCTCACGGCGGACTTTCTCGGAGCGTTTACTGTTGCCGCGGATGGGTTTACATTATAGTCAATGGAACGCCCCGTGCATCACATGGTGGCGCTAAAAGGTGCCGTGTGCGGCGGTACCAAAAACCAACAGACGGCCGTGACAAAGCCTTGATATTTGACGCCCTGGGAATGAGGGCTGCAAAACTTCCTACTTCTGTCACTTCTGTACAGTAGCTGCATATACTGTAGTTCTAATGGAGTAAGTTCACCATGAAGGAAAGGATTATACAACAGTGCAGCAAGATGTTGCAGTGAAACACAGAAAGAATCATCTCCAAATTGCATTAAATTTTAAAGATTTATTTGCTAAAACTGCCTGCAGAAAAGAATAGTTGATCTGTGACCTTGGGAACAGCAGTTCACAAAACAATCTCACCTCATGACCACCAGGAACAAGAAGTCCTTGAAGTGCTTAGAAATAACAATTTCAACATTTGCAATTCCATGACATCTTGGCAAACTGTCAGCTGATGAAGATCTTGTGATATGATGGCAAACACAAAAGGTTTTAGCTGCCTCAGGGATGTGTTTTATGCTTCACACTCAAGACTGGTGAGTTCTCACCGGAAGCGGTTGTTTGAACTAAAGGGAAACACTTAGTTACAGGAGAGCTTTGGAGTCGGGCCGCTGTTGTTTCCTAAAGCCATAAGAGGTCAGTTCACATCCAGTAGGTCAGTGGGGAGAGAGGGGCGGGAGGGGTAACAGCTCTGGATGTGAATATCAGACTCTATCCATCAATAAAAATGACAGGCACGCATACTGTACACACATATCCACACACACAAGCTCTCCTCCCTGGTCTGTGGGAGTCTATCTGGGAGTCTGATCACACCACAACAATAGGGAGGCACCTGCTTCCTCAGCTTAGCAGGAAGTATCTTCCTGTTAGGAAGCAGTTGGTAATGGGATCAGCGGGAGAGATGGGAAGCAGCCTGCGAGGAGATGGAAGGAGAGGGAAAAATAAGAGAAGGAGAGACACAGGTGGAGGTGCAGTGGTTCGGTTCATCTGGGAAATGTTGATACCTGTAAAGAGGAGAGAGACAGCAGAGAAGAGGAGGGAAAGACTTGACCCTAGTTGATCTCGATCACTACGCGAGCACCGCTTGTTATTGTCTGACTGTTGCAAGTTGCAACCCGTGAAAAAGTGGAAGTGACCTTGTTGACTCTTAGGGATGTGCTGCATACATCCTCTTATGAAACACCACAGACTTGTGCATTCGCAACACTACTAGCAACTCCACGTAAACAACTATAATGACACTCTGCTGGAGTTGGGATGGACCTTTTCAGCTAAAATCCCAATCAGTGTGGCACCACTCACAGTACCATGGTAACCCAGCCCTCTGATGACACAGTATAATAAAGCTTGTTGAATTATGATGCTTGGTATGACACATTTACCCCGACCTTCACGGATGTAATTTTCAATTATTTTTTTATGAAAATGATCAAAGGTGACTTTAAATGATTCATACATTACCAAAGACTCAGCATATGAAATCTTTGTAACTTGATGTCATCAGCAGAACTATTACTAGTACTGATAAACATCAGAACAGCACTTTCACTGCATCTTGCCACAATATATGAGGTCTTCACCACCTTTTATTACTGTTACACGTCTCCATTGAACCCGCTCCTGGATGCAGGAGTCATCACGGCTCTGACTTATTAGTTCCTTCCACTCCGGCCGGGCTCTCGTCCAGCTCTGTCCAGCCCTGACAATGAGCGCAGCCCTTAGCACAAGTGTCCGACACGCTCGGCTCTATAGTCCCGCTCAGTGCCACTCGGGACACCTCTTAGACACAATGCCTCTCTCTGGGGAGGAGGGCCCGCTGAGAAAAAGGGCTTCATTGATGTGTTTACCTCTGGAGCTGTTGGTATTGTTGTTGAATGGTAACTGTAGGAAAAGGAGTGAAGTGGTGGGGGATAATTGAATTTCATTCCTCTGCCCTCCTGAACTTTTTGCATGAGCTTCCTGCCTCGGCGTTAATGATGAGGTCGGCAGGTCGGATGTTTGTAGGCGTACAGTGTATGTGTGTGTGTGTGTGTGGATACTGTATATGCATGTGTGGATATATGGACAATGGTTTGTGTAACATTTCAATAGGTGTGTTTGTGTTCACTTTTATGTTGACTGTTGAGCTTGGCATTCTGGGAAAAAGGCTGCGCTTACAGGCTTTCTTGACGAGCGTTAGATGGAAAGATCGATACCACTTGGTATCAGCGGCTGGTTAGCTTAGCTAGCTTAGCATAAAGCCTGTAAAGGAGTGGAACAAATAACTGTGGAACAACAACAATTTCCATGTCTGTCACTTGATGCCGTTGGGCCCAAAAAGGGTTTTTCCCATAGACTTACATTGGAAAAGAGACGTCTGTAACTCTGCAGATACGTTTTGTTTTTTGGAGGTGAATCATCATCCCAGTACGAACACTTGAACAGCCCTTATTTAAATCATTAGGTCCTAAAAGTTGTAAAATGCCCTAATAGCCTAATCCTTCCATTCTCGGAAGTCAAGTTTTTTTTGCTTCATACGCCACTGAGCAACTTTCATAAGAATGAACGGCACCCCGCCTCGAAGGCTGTATCCAGTTTTATACAGACATGAGAGAAACGGCCATCCTGGCTGTCTGAGGTTAATAAAATCCAGGTGCTGTTAGATGGATTTTGCTCAGCCACCTTCAGACGGAATTAGGCAAGCCGTTTCCTCATGTTTCCGCTCTTTATGCTAAATTAAGCTAAGTTAACGGACCAGTATGAGAGTGGTATCAATCTTCTTATTTGACTCTGACTGAAACAGGCAAATAAGCATATATTCCAAAATGTCAAACCATTGCTATAAAGTGGGTGTATGTGTGTGGTCAGGTTATTGGGTGAGTGGGTGCTTAAGAGCGAGTGAGTCATTCATTAGCACAATTCATTTGACAGCTTTCATTTATTTCTAACTTTCATGTGAAATGGGGAATTTGTCACATTGTGGGGAAATTTTGAGAAGATGTAATCAGTCAAATCTGTTTTTGATGTTTTTCTGTGTGCTGCTGACTTCACTCTGTAAAGACGCAGTTAACAAACACACAGAATGCTTACGTTTTTCATCACTCATGAATAATGTGTGCACATTTAGCTCTGATTAATATAATCAAAATGATTTAGTTATGTATGTGTCACACACAAAAAAACTCCTAAACTGGTAACATTTTAAAACAGCAAATCTTTATAAAGGTTCTTTAGGGAAGTGGTGATGTTCTGCTTCTCAAATTTAGACTTTATTTGCGCACGACACATACTGTATTTCCATGGTAAAACTCTAAGATGAGGTAAGAGAAGTTTTAAAAATATATCAAGCAGCAACATGATGCATTACCGACAACCATGTAGTCCAATGAATATTCATTAAATGTTACATCTTCAATTCTGGTATTTGTCTAAAATACAAAATACACTGTAGCTTTCATAATATTTTCTAAATCCAAATTTGATCCAAACTATTTTTCTTTTTCTTTTTTTATCAATACATCCCATTCACTCAGTCACTCCCCTATTCCCATCTAGAGAAACTGTCAGTCACTGAACCAGGTCATCCTAGTATTCTTGAAATTATTTTAAATGATGATAATAATAATAATAAAAAAATGAATAAAGATAATTCTTTTAAAATAAATAATTATTATTTTAAAATAATTAATAATTATTTTTATTTAAGGGTTATTTTAATTAAGGGTCCTCTTAGCGTCCTTGAGCGAACCTCAAGTTGCTCCCCGACCGCCTTACAACAGCCCATTGCTCCTGTGAATGCTAAGGATGGGTTAAATGCAGAGTTCAAATTTAAACATTTTAAAGTTTAAGTTTAAATGAACAATGTCATAAAATGCAATTCTCGTCAAAAAGCAAAAGAAATTCTGTATGTTTCCAAAAAGAGGATATTTAATTTCTCTAAATAATGAGGTAAAACGAGACACTGGCTAGATGCTCCATGCTCACTTGAAGAGCTGCAGTTGAAATGTATGGAAAGTAACAGATTTAACCAAATTGCTTTCGTTGCCTCGTCTGGCTGCACATAACCATTAACACCATTCGTGTGATAAACAAATGTATTCATTGTCAACTTCCCCAAAACTCAAAGAGCTCGACAAGACAGGGATTCCCCGATAAGTGACGACAGGGCAGTAACATAGACCTCCTTTACACCTGGCATTAAAATGTGTCTCAGATTGTATTTAGATATGATTTAACCTGATTACATTTACACCTGGTAATAATATGTGTCCCTTGTGTCCACATTGAGATCTGATCGCTTTTTTCCAGCTCGAACAACTAAACATCTCTAGTTTGCGCGATTATTTCCTCCTACGTAGTTGTTGTATGTGGATTGAAAACGCAATTGCATTTACTCTTGTGTTTAATGTGGTCACAATGTGTCCCTGACCACCTCGGCCGATTGGATCGCAATCCATCCTCAATGTGTTTTGGGTTAATTTACATCTGTACTTTCATGTGGTCAAGCACTATCTGACTGCAATCTGATCCAGAGCTGCAAAGAGTAATGAATAATGGATTAGTTGATAACTATTAAATTTATCGCCAACTATTTTGATAATCGATTAATTAGTTTGAGTGATTTTTTTAATTTAAAAAAAAGTCCAAATTCTCTGATTCAAGCTTCTGAAATAGGATTTTTTTCTGGTTTCTTTACTTCTCTATCAGAGTAAACTGAATATCTTTGCGTTGTGGACAAAAAAAGACATTTGAGGATGTCATCTTGGGCTTTGGGACATTTTTCACCATTTTCTGACCAAACAACTTATCGATTAGTCGAAAAAAATAATCAACAGATTAATCGACAATGAAAATAATTGTTAGTTGTAGCCCTAATCTAATCACCCAAAACACATTTTATAGCCAGGTGTAAAGGTGGTCATTGTGTTGACTATCTGCTTCTTTACTGAAGTTATTCTGAGTCTGAACGTATCGGGTGCAAGCTGTTCCCCAACAAAAACCCTGCAGTTCAGGGGAATTCCAAAAGCTTTTGCAATGTTGTAGTTACCAGTAAAGAAGTGATCACTGTACAGTTGAGCATATGTTTCTACTGAAACATTTTCCTTGGTTTGGGTATAGCAGCAGTCTGGGTTAACTTTTGGTTTTGGTTGGTTGGGGTCGCAGCTTTCAAACTGTGTCATTAAACACCTGCCACCGTGAATGTTGTTTATCGACCCTAAAAGATATATCTGTCACTTGACTCTTTTAAGTCACTGATGGGACGTCCCTAGCGTCTCGTTACGCATATCGCCTCCGATGAGATGCCTTCATAACAGAACTGAAACAACTTGCCTCACCTGGAAACAGCCCAATGCACTGATAAACTGAAAGTTATAAAAGTGAAGTTCAGCTCAACCTGATGTGTCCGTGGTGAAGACATGATGTACTTAACAACGTTGTGGTCATATACTGGAATTATACGTTTGAGTGTTTTCGCCATGTCTGTCTGATGCACAGCATTGTTTCACAACTCTGCTGACTGTGATACTGATTATAATTCTGAAATCTCAGGGGCTGTTTCTCTCTTTTACCATTCCATAAAAGTCATACTGTGACAATTGTGGGTTTGTTTTGATTTGCCTAAATGTTGCAGTTAGTAATACGTGTTGTTCATCATGTTTTTTACTCAACCTCTGTGCGATAAGAGTTTCAGTAAGGCTCCTTTTTTTGTAAAACTGTCAATCTTCCTATGTGTATGGTTTGTGGCAGAAAACTGACATGGTATAATTTAATATTTCAAATATATCCCAGAACATGGTAGCTAATATGGCTCATTTTCATAAAAGACTTTTCGGAAAAATCACTGATTGGAGGCAGAACAGGCGTCAAATCATATGTGTTGTATTGCATGTGACATTTCAGGTACTATGGCAACAGAACAGCAATACAAGCAACCCCGTGTCTGTTTTTCCTTCCTCTTAGAATTGTCCCTTTAATAGCAATGTTATTTATATAGCACATTTCATTACACGTAAACTCAAAGTGGTTTACATTTAAAGACAAAATATAAAAATAAAGGCATGAACATAAGAACACAGGTGGCGTAAACAACATAAATATAAGTATACAGTAGCATGAACACGCATATACCCAACCACACAGCAATTAAAACACCCCAAAACACCAACACACATAGCCGCACTGGTAACCAACTGTACAAGAAACAAGTGCAACCATATGAGCACACACACACACACGCGGTATATTATGGTTTCTGTATCTCCTTACTCATTTTCATAATTACCGGGTGATCTGCCTTCATGCAAAACAGCTGTGATAACAGACGCTGTTCATGGAAGGAGAGGTTCATGTTTGTCTGCGTGTGTGCATGTGAACATTATGCATGCATACCACCTGACCTGAAGATAATATTCCACAGAATCCATGAATGGGAATGTATAATACAGTAGATATTACTTACATTAATACCAGCTCTGTGTCCCGTCCTTCCACAGAACCTGAGCAGGTGAAGATGCAGCACACGTCGTGCACAGAGGACAGGATCCAGCATGCTCTGGACAGGTGTCTGGACGGGCTGAGGCAGAGTCCCACGGCAGCACACCACTGGAACGGTAAGACTCCAACAGGGCGACACTAGTAGTGATGAGGACAGCAGCATATAACAACAACTAATTACTGCAATTTCTGTGGGAATTATGATGCATCTTTTCAGTTAAAACCAGTGGGCAACCTCCGGGTCTGAAAAGTGAAGCCAATGCTGAAGTGCCAATAGCCAGCAGGGGGCGACTCCTCTGTTTGCAAAAAGAAGTCTGATTGTATAGAAGTCAATGAGAAAATGAGCCTACTTCTCACTTGATTTATTACCTCAGTAAACATTGTAAACATGAGTTTATGGTCTCAATCACTAGTTTCAAGTCTTCTTCAATACAGCATGATGTTCATTTAGTAAATTATGGTCCCATTTAGAGTCAAATAGACCATAAAGCAGGGTTTCTTTAGGGCGTGGCTACATTGCGATTAATAGGTCGCTACCACGGTGTTGTCCTGTCTGGGTGTTGCCCGTTGTTTTCGTCTTACAACTTTAACCGTTTCACATTGTGTTTTCAGTTCATGAAAGTTAACTGTAATATTTGTCGCCTAAAAATGTGTTATTCAGCATTCAGTTGTGCTTAACTCCACCCTCTTGTGTGACTTTTGGTTGCAAAAAAACAAGAT
This sequence comes from Sebastes fasciatus, assembly GCF_043250625.1. Lineage (NCBI taxonomy): Eukaryota > Metazoa > Chordata > Actinopteri > Perciformes > Sebastidae > Sebastes > Sebastes fasciatus. The sequence continues at coordinate 33,994,344 of NC_133797.1, forward strand.
GGCGACTGTAACAAAATGCTGAATTCGAGGCTTCAAAACGGCAGTCCACAAACCACGTCACAGTGACTACGTCCATTCCTATGATTAAAACTTTGCATCTTAAAAACGAGGACTTGATACAGAAGCATGTTTGTTTTTTTAGAATGATTACAATCAACCTTTATTCATGGTTTTGAGTAGGAAAAGCACAGTGTATTTAATATTATTGATGATGGCTGCATTCCACATAGGGGAGGTCCTGGTATTGCGCATGCTTGCTCACTGGAATAGCTTATTGGGACACTTGATGGACCTATGGATGGAAATATATCTTTTTATTCATTAATTTAGAGCCACTTGCAACAATCCAGCAGTCTTGCTCAAGTGCCGTCTGTTTCTAGGAAGGTACAAACAACACTTCTTCTCAGAAATATCAAGTACACGCATTTGAATGTGATATGCGCTGTTTACAGTGCCGACTCGAACCGAAGGCAGTTTGTTTGTTCTCGCTCTCTCAACACGCGGGCAGCTTGTGACAGACAGCCAGCATACGAGGTGTTCGAGTGTATGGGTGCCTGAGCGTGTTGTTGATGACACTCTTGCTGTCAGATCATCGGGGAGAACGTGTTATTGGGTGCTGGAGGAAGTTGTGTGAATAGACAGCTGGGAGGAAGTGGTGGTGCAGACCGCAGTGTGAGTGAGGCATCATGGGGCTGATAGTTACTGTGGCGCAGTAGTGTGTAAAAGAAGGGCAGAAGATTAAATCGACATCAGCATCCCACACGTCAACCAGTGCCACATACAGTGACGTTCTAGGGTTTACACCCTGATAGACGATCATGATGTGATTTGTGACATTTAAAGATCACTGAAGCTGTTTTATTCTTCACTTCATGACTCCATCATCTGTTTAGAAGATTTCCAGGGATGTGCGTGTTGTCTATGAGCGTGATAACACTGAATTTACATCTAAATAGGATAATTTGAAAATTGCAGCTTTGTTTTTCAGTGCTGGCATCTCATCAAACATAAACCTGCACAGCTTTCCAGTAAATACTCGTGATGCAAATACACCTCTAACCTGTAGAGATGTTAGATATAACTCCATGGGTGCAGAGGACTTTAGAAAAAATACAGCAACTGGCAAGTTTCTTGGAAAACATTTGAGTGTGACCTGAACAACTGCTGATGTGTTACTTCCTCGGAACCTGAGCTCCTTAGAGATGCAGTCGGAGTCGTTGAGATCGAGGGATCAAATGGAAAGTAAGGCGCTCGTGAGGCGTCAGCAATCAGACGTCAGATTGGTGTGGTTTGAGATTCTGTAGGCACAGCTCTGTCCTGTTGTTTTATCTCATGTTTCCATTTCACACTGTAATAGAAAACCTGCCATCAGAGCTCAACACCTTCTCCTTCCTTTACATCCCAAAGCTATAATGTGAATTCAAGTTTCCAGTGAGCTTTTCTGGAAAAAAAAAAGAATTTTGAATCTACACTTTATATATAACCTGGCCAATAATGATATGTGTCAAGTTATCCCCAATTTTTGTAGATTTCACTTTAACTCGTCTTTATTTTATTTATTTATGTCTAGTACCAAAACACGTCTTTTGATGAGGATACCATCGCTCTGTTTTCTTGCAACAGGAAATCTGCCCCAACAAACACCCTAACTGACGCACTGAATAAAAGGTGATAAAAACACACCCCTGAAGTGCACCAGCGCTGACAGTTATGGACTTTAAAGTCCTGCTGTGAGTAGTTGCAAACCAGCCTGTGGTTCATGTCAGTCTCAGACCCAACGCAAGATTGACTGACACCGTCACCATCTTGTTTTTTTGCAGCCAGAAGTGACATGAGAGGGTGGAGCTCAATACAACCGAATGCTGAATAAGACATTTCCAGTCAATCAAAAAGGTCATAATTAACTTTTAATGAACTGAAAACACATTGTGAAAGTTTTACAACGAAAACACAGACAACTCCCAGACTGGACAACGCCATGATAGCGACCTGTCAATCACAAGATAGCCACGCCCTAAAGCATCCACTGCTTTATGGTCTATATGACTCTAAATGGGACCATAATTTACTAAATGAACATCATGCTGTATTGAAGAAGACTTGAAACTAGCGATTGAGACCATAAACTTATGTTTACAATGTTTACTGAGGTAATAAATCAAGTGAGAAGTAGGCTCATTTTCTCATAGACTTCTATACAATCAGACTTCTTTTTGCAACCAGAGGAGTCGCCCCCTGCTGGCTGTTAGAAAGAATGCAAGTTCATGGCACTTCATATTGGCTTCACTTCTCAGACCCCGGAGGTTGCCCACTGATGTAGACCTTTTTATTCCGTTGCTAGGGCAATAGCTTTACTTCCTGTCAGATACTGCATCAACAAACTTTGCAACAGGAAATAAAAAGGGGCGTTTATGGTTATGTCTATTTGATGATATTAGATGCACTTTCACTCCTTTAGGCTATGACTTGTTGGATTTCACAACTGGAATGACATGTCTCATCTCAACTGAATTTTCCGATTGCAATGAATTATAAGTGTTTCTGTATATGTTCTCATTTTGTTGTGATAATATGCAAAAAGCTGCTGCTCCAGTTGAATGTCCGTACTTATACATAGGTGACATGGATGTGCAATAAAGATGTGAGATGTGCAGTAAAGTTAGGGTTAATGAAGACTGAGCTTACAATAAATTCATGGCCATGGAGTGGACGTAGAGTTTTTGTTGATGGTCTACTTGATGTCATCTATAAAGCAGATTATAAGCAGAGTTTAGCTGATTATACTCAGAGTGCCAACGGTTACCAGTTTGCATCACCAGTAAGATTCTAAGTGGTAAATATTGAACAACAGCTCATCTTGGGAACAAGTTAACCTTCAAATATTTGGATAATTTATATGTCTGTGCTTTATGCTCTGTCTCTGGGAGAAGCTTGCACACCCCTGTATGCTACAACTGTATGTGCATATTCAGGAATTTCACCCTGGGCTGGTTCCTCCTGCGTACATACAGTACATCCTCAGAAACCAAAACCAATATGGTCTGCGCTCTCAGATAGACTTGTGTTGTTGTAATCCTGGTACTCAGGACAAAATACATTTCTACAATGTCTCTTCCACGTGGAACAATGTACAGAAGGAATATAAATTGTCGGACATCATGATAACTTGGTTAATTCAAGGCAAGGCATGGTTTCACAGTTGCTTTCTTGAAAAGGAGATTTTAATCACAATGTAATTTATACCTGGTTAAATAAAAGCTGAGAAACTTTTAGTTTGAGCTCTCTGTCTCTCTTCAGAAAACATACATTTATGTTAAAAAGAACAGTATAAGGTTTACTTGTATTATTATAATGCACAGCGCAACTACCAATACAGGCTGATCATGCTTCTGCTGCTGTCAGAATACACACCAGCCCCATTTAGCAGTGATGGGAAATAGCAAAATACATATTTTTACACTGCCGGTCATATACAGATATAGTTACAGACTTCCTCTGCAGTAGTCAGAGTGCAACAACAACTGACCCAGCATCACTAGTTTTTGGCTCTGTTGGGGCACAAACAGTTTTGTATTGTCCTGGCTAGTGCTGCTGCCTCACTTTTTATTGAATATCCTTAATGATGGACTCTGTCTCCTACCAGTCTGCTGTAACCCTTACGACATACATTTGAAGTGTTTACTAACCTCTGCACGTGTACACTGATAATTAATTTTGATATTGCCGAAGTCGTCGTTCATTTCTCATATCCACAGAGCTTTATTACCAAGGTTATGTTTTCGGTTCGGTTTGTTTGTCTGCTGGTCAGCACGATTACAGAAAAACTCCCTGCCCGACTTTCAGGAAACTTGGTGGAAGGGTGTAGCATGGGAGAAGGAAGAACCCATTACATTTTGGAGCGGATTGGCCAAGTGCCCTTCTAGTTTTGAAAGATGTTATGGGTAAACTCAGGACTTGAGAAGTTACAGTAAAATTGTCTTCTTGGGGTTGGAGCAAAAGATGTGACTTATATTTCTCTTTCTATGTTTAACGTGTGGCTGTCTGTGCATGTTGAATCTTTCAGTGCTGATGTGCTCGGCGGGTCAATCAATGAACCGCTGGAGCCTGGAGGAGCTGGTGAAGAGGGACCCGGAGAACTCCCTCATCCTCTTACAACAGATCATTAGGAAGACCAAAGAGGTGGGTGGTCAAAGGTCACATATTGTCCATATTGTACATGTTGTGTAGTAATGTCCTCGCTGCTGTGAAACACTATAATGACTGAATGTTTAACTTAATCGCTGCTCTCTTTCTTTCTGTCTCTGCCGATGTGTGTGAGTTCAGGTTCAAGAGCAATGTCAGTACGAGCTGGTGGCTCCCCTCGCTATCATGTTCTCCTCCACGTTGCTTCAGGTACAAATCTTCATCCAGATGTTATCAAAACCTTTAAACCTCTTTCACCTCTCAGTATCATTCAGAGTGTTTCACATGTGTAACAGCACTATGAAAAGGTTAGTTAGTTCCTCACTTCAGACCGCTGTGACGTTTTCAGATGTGTTACTGTGACAAAAGCTTCTAGCACAATTGAAAAACAGTCACGCACAACACGCACTGGCCTGACAAGACCTGTTTGCTTGAATTTTTCAGTCAGGCTGATTTAAAAATCAAGTGGTCCAGTCCAGTTAACAATACACCTGTCACTGGAAATCGATTTATTACGGGTTAGACAGAAGCCAAAAGAAGAAGCCACTGTTTGATTGCTTCCGTACGTTAACATGACTCTATACATTTATTTTTTACACTAATTACTTTGGCTAAATTGCAACATACTTCTTGAGAGATGTTGGTTTATTTTCAGTAGGCACTGAAAACCCCAGAGTTTAGTTTGAAGCGTGTAGCAACTGATAAAATGACAGCTTTGAGGTTTTGTAATGATGTGACAACTGTACCTTTGGCGGTTTATTTACATAGAAGCCTGTGATATAATAAAACAGTAGCTAATGAAATAACAGCACATTATTACACCAAACTGAGCTACTTACTCACCTCACACGATACGTGACATGTTAGTAGTTGATGTTGTAATGATAAAATTGAGCAGTAATGTAATAACGGAACAAGAAAACTATCACATATAAGGCAATATTGTAATGACATTGTCAGTTAAAGTTATATTACACCTCTTATGAAGGCATAAAGGCCAGTTATATATCACATTAATAGGTTTTATTACCAATCTGATCCATCAGGATATTATAATACAAAATATTTTACAAGTTATTATCAGCTGCTGTGATGAACCTGATGAGAGTGGTTGATCCACACTAATGCAGGAGTCCATTAATTGATCCCCACTAAAATACCTGATTTGTGCCTCGTTTGCAGACACCGTACTGTCCTCCGGGCACAGAGCTGCTGGAGGAAGCTGTTGAGGTGTTTCGCTGCTTCCTCACGTGGCCTGAGCCTTACTGCAGTGTGTGTAGAAACCTCCTCTCCACACTACAGCTGGAGATCAAGGCCCCAGGTAAATATAATGGGTTTTTCCATGCCAATGTGTGTGTGTGTGTTTATATCTCTACCAGTCTGCACTGAATCTCTGAAACACCACTTCAACGTCTTTCAACCGTGGTATTCACCCTCCCCCTAGTGGCAAGTCAAATAAATGCATTAGGGATGACTCCAGTGCAAAAAGGATGTTGCTTACGCCACAAACACCAGAGGCAACAACATCAATAACAGGAAGATGATAAAGATTTAGGTCGAACTGAGCACTGCCTGAAAGCAGATGAAGCTTCAGCATTTATAAAACCAAAAAGCAGAAGCCACATGTAAAAACACCTTCCCTGAAATTAACAGGAAGGGTCAAAGGAAGTGCTAAAAACACAGCGACATCCTGAATGAACTCATTTGAATGAACTGAATGAATGAGTGATTTTTTTTATGTAGCTTTTTTGAATACATCCCTGTGTTTCTTTGTTAAGATCTCTCAGACATAAAGACACAGTATGAAGTCCTTTTTTGATTTTGGTTTAATATTTGTGCTAAATCTATTATTAACTTAATTTTGTAATTACAGTGTTAAGAAATGCAATCAAATATGAAACCATCGTGGATATGTGACAGCCCCATTATGTTTTTACACATTTTCAGCCACTTATTAACAGACATTAGTAGAAAATAGTTTGAGAATAGTAGTATTATAGTAGTAAAAGTATTATTTTAAAGAAATTTGCTCAAGTAAATGTAAAAAGTACTTCTATTTTCCTCACAGGGATTTCCTTTCAGAGACTCGTGAGAGAAGAACAGTCCCTCAACACCCCCAGCCAGTGCTCCAAGATCATGTAAGTTCACACAATAAAAAAACAACTATTGTACTCTCTTGGCGATAATTTATTGTCTTTCAATGGAATTGTATCGTGATGAAATCATATATCGAGATACACAATTACGTTGTCTAAATTGATAATAACAAGCACATACATACTGAAATTTCTCAGAAAATCTCATGTGAAATATTTTAATGGAATATAACATTTGAAGATTGCGGTTTTGTTTTCACATCACACTTTCCATTAACACTCAGTTCAATGCGATTTATGGAAATATTTATTTATTTTTTAACTGTAATTTCACTTGAAACTGTTTATGTTACTTTTTCACTAAAGTTCTTTATTAAATTAGAAAATGCTCTTTCATTTGTAAAGTATTTAATTCACACAGGAGAATACAAAAATAGTTTTTTACCATGTGGTTATAGACTGTTTTTTCACTTACCAGAAAACATGCTATATAGTGATATATATCGCTATCAAGATATGAAATGACCTATATCATGATAGAAGATTTTGGCCATATCGCCCAGCCCTACTCTATAAACTGTAGAACTGTAGAATATACTGTATGTACTTGATGTATACGCAAATTAGGACTTATGTAGAATAAAAAGCTCTTCAGGTTCTTGGCTCAGCTGTGACTTATCGCAGGCTGCCATGCTTAACAAGTACTGGTGATATTCAGACACATATATTTGTAAAGGGCCGACTCTGTATGAGTGCACATGTAAAACGTGTTTGTACAGCCTTGTCGTTGAACAGCGGCGTGTTTGTGACAATTTATTTTCAGTCCAGTTCAGACTGTGTGTTATCTTTGCACCTTCTGCTTTCTTGGTAAAATGGGCTTTTCATACATGTCAAAGGTTCACAGTAACTTTATCTGATCTGATACCTTTGAAGTAAAAAAAAAACAGCACACAGGATCCATAAAGTAAAAAGTGAATTATAGCACGTAGGTGGTTAGCACTTCCTAATCTGGAAAGTCCCCTTTCATCTCCCTACTCCACCACCACCACCACGCACCACCACCACGCACCACCACCACCATAGCATCCTGTGTGCATCTTCATGTGAATTTGACCATATGTTCCCACATGTGATCGCTAGTGAACCCGTCTGTGTGCTTCCCTGCAGGACCGTGCTGCTGATGAACCCGTCCGAGGTGCCCGCTGACTTTCTCTCAGTGGCTGAGCAGCTCAGTGGCATTCAGCACTCGCAGAAAGAGACCTACATCACCCTGATCAAACACGCCTTCCAGTCCACACTAGGCACCAAGTACCCTCTACACAGCATCCATGAAGCCCTGCAGGTATGTGCTCAGAGCTCTGCACTATATAGTATGGACATGAGTCTATAGATAGTTCTCAAGCACAATTGAATGATATTTTGAGTATACATTTGTGTTTGAAATTTCCTTTGTGATATGGGTTTACATTATGAAATCAATTGTTATCTATATACAGAAATCGGTTAAAACTACATTTACCTTTAAACCCTGCTTTTATGTTTGTAAGGGGAGACACTCCAGGTAAATAGGGTAAAGACAATTATTTTGTTGTATTACAAGTTTTCTGAAATAGTATATTTGAATATGCAAATGAGGTATTATCTAAAGCTAACTTTTGGGTAATTTTGTAGAAATCTACAGATGCGACAAAGTGTAGTAAAATAAACACCTACATGTGTATTTTGGATGTTTTCTTTCCACAAGTCTGAGAGAAGACATGTTATGGAAGCAAAATAGCCCCAAATGTAATGTATGTATGAAAAACAATGTTTTTGTCTGGGGTGTCTCCCCTTAAAATGAATACCAATAGTTTATAGTATCTCAAGATAATTGCAAAAGGGCTTTTTTTGCATTATACTACCATGTAAGCAATACCAAGGAAATGTGTAGCATTGCATCTACTGTACATTACATCCATACTTTTGAAGAAGCCAAACCATTAGAGAGTGTGTAACTAAGAATTAGACAGGACAATAATAAAGGAATGTGTCAAGACGTGTACCTTTTGCTATACCATATCATGAATACTCTTTGCAGGAAAAACCTGTGAATGAATTGGGGGAGATCTTCTCCGCGGTAAGTGATGTCTTAGAGACGGCCGCTGCCATGAGAGACCCTCTGAAGGGCCGCAGTCATGTGATCCAGGGACTCGAGCAACTGAGGGAGAGCATGAGGATCCCAGCATCCAATGGAAGGAAGTCTGATGGTAAGAGGGCCGATTTCATGAACTGGGGGATATAAATACAGTGTATCATATCATAATATTCCAGTTTCCAGTGGATATTGCTCTAATAGGCTGTTATTTTTCTCTTTTTTTTCTCTCGTCCCTTTCAGGAATGCTACAAACTCTACCCTTGCCTACAGCCAAGTGTTACATGTTTCACTGGGAAAAAGATAACTTTGGTAAAGTATTTTGCAAGATATTTTATTGATTAATACATGGGAATTATCTTTCTGCTTTGAGCTGATGGAGATTCAGCTTTCCTTACTTCTCTAAGCACCAGGAAATCCATCCACAATTTTTATACGACAGAAATGCAAACCATATTTCTATTTATTTATTTATTGTTTATTTTGATCCCTGCAGATGTCCTGAACATCCTTTTGGAACATGAGCCTGATGACGAGGTCACTAATGGGCAGGCTGAGGAAGAAGAGGAGGTAGACATAGATGATGGTGATGATGATGAGGATGAGGATGTGACAGAAAATTATGTAGAAGAGGAGGAGGAAGAAGAAGACAAAGAAGAGGAGGAAAATGGAGTAGAATTGCCTTCAATGTCTATGATCCCTAACGGCTACAGCGCCAACCATCGCGCCTCCACCTTCTCCACCATCTCCTCCCTGTCCACCGCCTCCAAAGACTCCATGTTCTCCACTTTGTCCGTAGCCTCGGAGTCCTACTCTCCATCCCTCTTCTCTGTCTGTGGTGATAGCGACTACTTTGAAGATTCTGACGAATATATCTCCTCCTCTCCCGTCGCTGAAAAGAGTTCGCCAAAGTCTTCCAACAAGGCTCGGCTCAGCCAGCACTTGTACCGGATCTTCATCAAACCCAGGAGCACTCGGTCGCTATCCCGGGCCAAAAGCTTAGGGTACACAGAATCAAAAGACCTTTCAATGGTGCGAGGGAAACGCTCCAACTCTCTACCACAGCAAGTCAAGTTACTTAGTCCGGAGCCCTTCCTCCAGCCACAAAGTCAGACTCTCAGACACGTCTGCTTCAGAAGGAGGCCCATTCTCAGCAGCGATGAAGACATTAAGAATACCACACTGAGGGTGGTGGTGTTCGGTGCTGATCACGTAGCAGGGAAGGTGGCCCGAGCCTACAATAGCCTGAGGAGGAGAGAGAGTGCATGTCCACGGCTCAGCCGGGTCTTCAACCTTCAGTTCTACTTTGTCCCTGTGAAGAGGGACTCAGCGGCGGGGTCGGGGAGTCTGAGGTCTCCTTGTCCTGTGGTTCAAACTGGAACGCCAAAAGGAGCGGCCCTGTATAATGTAAGTAGAAGAGTACTCCAACCAAACGTCATACATTGAACACTATGGAGCTTTTTTCCTATACAAGAGTGTGGTCTTTCAATTTGAGAGCATGACTTGATTGATTCAGATTTTGTAATGCTCTCCCTCAGAACCCTGTCCACGCACTCAGATAGCCCCTGCTTCTGCTTGGATTTGCTCTGCTCAAACTGTATTCTTGAACTCAGATATGTTGTTGCTTGTCCTTGGATTTTCTCTGCTCAAATTGTATGCTTGCACTCAGATATATTGTTGCTTGCACTCAGGGTGCTTCTGTGTGCTTGTGAAACATCTGCTCTCAGATTTTTCCTCTGCTCTTAGATTTTTTTGTGCAATAGCCCTGTAAAAATTCCCCAACCCACAGAATGCCAGATGTAGTGTTGACCAATGAAATGATCCCTCCCTCTTTGGAGATGCGTTTGCTTTACTAGAGCGTCCTTGACTGGCGGTTACTCTTTAACCAGGTTCCTCCACTTCCACCTTCCAAGGCTTTATAATAATAATAATATATCTGAGTGCAAGCATACAGTCTGAGCAGAAGGAGAGATAATTCAAGCGCAAGCAGGGGCTATTTGAGTGCAAGGACAGGATTTTGAGGGAAAGCACTACAAAATCTGAACGTGAAATCAATAAGTCAAATTGAAAGAGTCGCTCACGCTCTTGAATAAAGATATGAAAAAAGGCTCCATAGAACACAAGGTTTTGTTTATGACATCATATTTACTAAGCTGTCAAAGAGCTGAGTTGTACTGTACAGAATAAAGAAAGACAAATATGATAATTCCACTGTTGTAACTGTTGCTTTTGCTTAAGCAGGATCTTCACCTAACGGGCTCAGGGGACAGCACTAACGACATTGCCCATCTCCTTGGCATGTTGGACCCTTGGTACGAAAGAAACACCCTCAGCCTGCTTAACTTGCCTGCCAACGTCGTCTGCCAGGTACAACTGGAATCTAACTTTTACACTGCCTAAACTAAAACTAACCCTCACGTTTATCCAGCTAAGAACATGACTGATCTCCACTGGCGTCTATTACCCAACCGATGTGTATGCCAGAGAATTGTTATCATGCAGATAGATAAAGCCTGGAGCATGAACACATTTCAAAAATGTTTTGTTTTGGCTACACATACATAAGTAATCCTGCTGTATTATTGTATTCATTGTTTTGTTTTGCTCTTCAGCAAACCTCAAAGACGGAGTCAGAGTCATATGATAGTTCATACGAGCAGCGTCTGCCTATCCTGGCTGACTTGGTCCTGTACTACTGCCGCTACGCTTCCCGGCCAACTCTGATCCAGCTCTATCAGGCTGAGGTCAGACACACTTTTACGCACAGCAACAACACACTATACTGTATGCATCCCTGCAAGCGACCTATTTTAAAAAGACAAACTTGTGAACAAAAATAGGAACCTGATGCCTCATTACAGAAACTTCCTAAAGTCTGAAATCTCTGAAATCTCAGTTTACGATGACATTTAGAATTTTTGGTTTTACACTTTAATATATTTAATATGTATATTTTTATTTAAAAAGGTGACTCATTTAGTGCCTCCGACTTCTTGTTGCAAAAATTGAAAAATTGAACGCCCATTTCTTTTGTCCATGAAGCTAGCTAGCAAGTGACAAGTGAGAGCCGTTGATATTATGGCTTGTCCATCTCGAGTACATTGTAATCAAAGATACAGACAGTCTCATGTACATTCTAAACATAGATGTAGGCATGAGAGGACGAGTGGTGAATGAAGAATCTAATGTACAGTTATAGTTAGGATCTCTTAAGTAAAGATAAGATAGGAGGTCTGAGATAGGATAGGACACGGCCATGATTTTAGAAATTGCTTCTGTAATAGGAAGATTTTTCCTATCTTTGAAACTGAAGTTAAGATAGGACAAGCAGTGAGGATATTTTTCTGTAATGAGGCCCCTGATGCCCTCTGGTTGTTGGTATTAAAAAGTGTAACGCTGCTCCAAATGTCAGCGATTGATTGAGGATCTTTGGTGTTGCAGTTGACGTTGGCTTGTGGAGAGAGGAGGACCGAGGTCTTCGTCCATTCCCTGGAGTTGGGTCACACCGCAGGAACACGAGCCATAAAGGCCATGGGTGAGTGTGACACACGAGCCAAACACACGCACGTATCCTAGCAACCGTGCCGCAATGAAGGGAATCCTCCACATTTTCCATGCAGTGAAATGCATCATCAGGTTTTATGAGGTCGAGACTGGACTACATTTACGACAGCGGAACATCTGCTATTTCTATATTATGATTCATTCTACTTCCACTTTTTTAGTTTCACTTGTCGCCACCGCTTGCACTTCTGAGAAGTTAAAATTCAGGGAACACTCTTTATGCCTCATGTCCGGTAGTTACCGTGAAAAAATTACTTTGCTTTATTCATTTACTCACAATATTCTTCATGCAAAATGATGTTTTTGTCATTGCAAATTTAATATCTTCTACGTTGAATGCTGTCTGTAAAAATTCTGTAACAATGCAAAAATCCCAGTGTTAATTATGCTTCAATTGTTCACAAGTCTAAATGTGTGTAGTCATATTTAACAGAATTGTAGCATTATTTTAAACAGTAGAACTGAAACACTGCTTTCATGGATCACTAATGAGTGTGTGTGTTTTTCTATCTTTATATAGGTGCTGCCAGTAAACGGTTTGGTATCGACGGTGACCGAGAAGCAGTGCCTCTAACGTTGGACGTGGTGTTCAACAGGGTAAGATGGTGATTTTATTCCCTATCAGAATGAATGTGTTGAAGCTGCACTTCAAAGAAAAGTATTCATAAATATTCCATCTTATCAGCAGAAAAAAAACATCCCATTATCCTTTTGGAGACAGCTCAGGTTCACCCCATTTAACCTAATTCAACTGGTTTCGGTTATGGCCACTTCTCCAAACCCAGGAAATGACTCGCCAAATTTAGTGCCAAAATACAAAGTCTGCTAAACAGTCATGAGCACGTGCACTGTCCTGACCAAGCTTTTGTCTCTGTGGTCACTGTGGTATGAAGAAGCATTAGAGACTGGTAAATATGATATCCCTCTTTACTGGTGTTATTCATTATCTGATCGACCAAGACTGATCTCAAGACCACTTTTTGAAGGTCTTGTCTCGGAATCGATCGCATTTTTAATCGGTCTTGTCTCGGTCTCAGACAAACAGGACTCTGGATTTTTATTTCAAGACCACAACTGCGGGGATATCACTAAATTGCCTGTGCATTGTCCGATTTATTTGTTAACATCATTACTGTGATTACACATAGAAAACAGTTGAAAAAATTCCCACACACAAAATTCATCTCTGCAATGCCTTTTGATTATTTTATCAAGACATTTCTTCAAATGAATCTTCATTTGTTTTCTGTGGGTGTTTTTATGGGAATGTGGATATTTCAGATCAATTTGAGCAGCTCCTATATGGTTTGCATGCTCCACATTTTATCTTAAGTCTGTCATGCAGCGTGGGACTCACACTGGTCTGGTCTTGGTCTTGATTTAGTCTCAACCCCTCAAAGTCTTGGTCTCAATACACTCTGGTCTTGGTCATGACTTAGTCTCTGTTTAGGTGGTCTTGACTACAACACTGCTTATCTTTCATTAGATACGTTTCCTCAGTTTTAAATATTGTTCCCTCCTGTAGTAGTCAGGCAGCAGGTGTTTCTCATTTCAGTTTTTTTTTTCCAGTAATAACAGCAATAATCTTCTCTTCCCATGCAGGTGGTGATTAGTGGGAGAAGCCAGTGGAAAAGAGAAACCAAAGTCTGTACGTCCATAAACTTAACCAAAGCATGCAAGAACCCTGAGGAACTAGGTACGCTACTGCCGCTGGCTACTATAATACATGATGAACTGTGCTTGATTGAGACAGCACATTAGCTACGTAACATAAACATAATAATTACTGTTTAGGGGTAAAAAGAAACATTTATCATTAGGCACTGAATATTCTGTTGCTCCAGCTAATGTTAAATGGAATCCCTTGATATTTTCCTTTTGAAACCTGCATTAGGTGATTAAGAAGCAATTACTGTCATATGTGTAAGTGCACTCATAATTGAATGAAATCAATCTCTGTCAGACTCAAAGATGGAGTGCCTGCAGCTCACGATGACTGAGGTCCTGAAGAGACAGAACTGTAAAAGCAAGAAGGGCTACAACCAGGTGAGCTACTGAAGACGTGACATCAGCCTGTCGCGGTGGTTTGTGGTTAAAAAAAAGTGCCGCAGCAACACGTTTTCACAAACAACTCTGCAACACATTGTCTATTTAAAGACAGAGACCTCGGTGCATTCTTGATAGCATCTCAAACTCATCTCAACTGAATCTCTCATCTCACGTACGCTGAGAACAAAGTTCTTCACTCAGACAGCTTGATGGAACAAAAAAAGCCACAACACAGGCAAGACAGGCGTCTGTTTTGCTTGTGTGTTTTGCCAATAATATTATCTGCTCAACATTATAGCTTAACCTCATTTAGATGTGGAGCTTTAATTTGCAATAGTCGTTACACATCTCAGCAGAATGATTGGTTTTTAGCTCAAGGCTCTTTTTACAACTCAGGGACAAAAAGAAGTGCCTCAAAAACAAAAGTAAAACAACTCAGACACGCTGCAACAGCAATAAATATCATATCAAATGATGTGCAAATATATCGGTACAGTTTTGAAGGAATTTTCCACCATCTACTGTAGCATTTTTTTTAATTTCTTCTCCAAATTTTTTATTCATGAGGTGCAGTGCATGTAGTTTCTAATTTGTTATTTCCTTTTGCAGCAGCTGAGCGTGACGGAGGTGAAGGTGGACAAGGTGCAGGTCAGCGGTGTCGGAAACACAACCTTTGCTGTGTGTCTGGACCAGGATGAGAAAAAAATACTGCAGAGTGTCACCAGGTGTGAACACACACACACGCACACGCACATACACACTTTCTATAATTGTGTGAAGCCTAATAGACATAATGCTTGACCGATAGCCCCTAACCCTACACCTCAGGATGTAAGCCTGAAGTGCAGTGTAGGGTGACATCTAGCGGTGAGGTTGCAGATTGCAACCAGCTGAAACTTATTCTGTGTGCCAAGCGTGTAGCAGAACTATACGGTGAACAATATGGCTCCGTGAAGAGGACCCGCTCACTATGTAGATATAAACGGCTCATTCTAAGGCAACAAAAACATAACGATAAAGAAAACATACTTATTAATATTATATTCCATTTCTGCCAATAGATCCCCCTAAATACTACACACTTTTCTTTAAAACAAAATCTTAACCTTCAAACAGTCATTTGAAAATGTCTCAAAAGGAGAAATGTGAAAAACTGAAATTTGTCCACACACACACGCACACACACACACACACACACACGCACACACACACACACACACACACACACACACACACACAAAGAGGAACTGATGTAGACGTACACAGTGTCTGAAAAGAAGTGGTGCACCACAAGTATTTAATCTTTCAAAACAAATGGTTCTGTGAAGTGGTGGTCGCCCCTCTAGACAGGCTTCCCTGATCTTTTAACGTCCTCAACATAAATAAATACATTTTAAAAAAACATCTCTCAGGAGTTTCATATGTCAGAGACATTATTTCTTGTCTCAAAGACAGACGAGACAGGCTTGTTATTATTTCTTGTTGTATTCTAACTGCAATTTCTTATCTCACCTGCATCCTCTGCAGCCAGAACCCAACTACATGAATAGAAACAAATACACACATACTGTATATACACCATCCACTCACAAGTGTCATTATTTATCTAACTCATGTGTCTCCCTCCCTTATAGATGTGACATATCAGTGTGCTATAAACCCGACAGTTCCGCTGACTGGAGGCTAAGAAAGGTCCCATCCTCGGCCCAGATCCAGCCTCTCAACCCCAGCTTCTGCTCCCTGCTCTGCCTGCCCATCGTCACTTTCAGTGGGGCTCTTCCCTGAGGCTGCACACCACTGGTTTGGATGGTTTGAAAGGACATATTCTGTGCACTTATGTATGCTCTGAATAACAGACACTGATTGCAGAAGGAAAAATCACATGAACGGCAATGCATCTGTTGGAAACATGAGGACTTGTGCAGAAGGGGTACTCAGGAAACAGCTGACCTGGCCTGAGAAGCAAAGAATGACTGGAGATACAATAGTTCTAATGATGCTCAGTGCAGCTTCCTCTGTATAAAGCAATCATTCACTGTTGTTAAGGAAACTGTTCGAGTTTAATTCGACAGGTTTCAGTTCCTCGTTTCCTGCTGATGGAGAAGTGACTTTACCCAGAGTAACATCAGAATGTAATTTGGTCAAACAGTGCAGGATCTCAGGTGAGATGGCACTCAAAGTGGCGACAACAATATGTTGAAATAAGCCCGGGACCTGCCAGGAGAGGGAATTATAAACATGTGGCATAGTTTGAGAACTTTTCTTTGGATCAACTGACATGGACATGAATGACCAGAAATTATACACCTGTTGACCAGACTGTAATATGTAACACCTCCGATTAGGGGCGATTATGGGACTATGTCTGAGAATGGACACTATGGACTTACACAATATGTAAATATCATGTTTGTAAATATTATATTCTATAACTTGAATGTTACGCCATAATGTTTTATGTCACATGGTAATTTACTGATAACATTTCTCCTAAGGAGTTACAATGAAGTCACTGTTTAACTGGAGTTATACATATGACCAGCAGGGGGCTCTGTTGACATTCCAACTGACTTCAGGTGAAGATACTTTAACAGTCCAGCCTGAGGTGAAGTCTCACTTTGTAAAAACTGTAATGGGATTTATGTATAGACCATATTTTAGCTCTTGCAAAGTGCTAACCTTTATTTCATCAAGGGCACAGATGGGAAATATAAATTTGATATTGTGGTGCTAAAACATACCTTTATAAAAAGTTAACTGATTTATTGCACTTTGCATACTGTCAATTATGACATTTTAAAACATATGTAATTGTGTTGTTGCTGTAAAGGGATAATACCCTGATCACCTGACTGAAACTGAAATTGTATGTACATATATATTATATGGAATTGGAGCACTTGAAGATTAGATTAAGGAATTAGGTACTTTTATGTTCAAATAAATGAAAAATAAAAATTATCAATGCATATTTATAATTGTATATGTATCATCTATGCAATGCTTGTGTATATTACCAACTTGTTATTGTGTACATATACGTATACAGCAAGTATGGGTACGGTGGTGGACTGTAACTGAGTACACTCGCTCAGGTCGTCCTGGAAAGCAACTGAGATACTTGTGTTTCACTTGAGTATTTCTACTTTCTGTTACTTTATACTTCTACTCCACTACATCGCAGAGGGAAATATTGTACTTTTTACTCCACTGCATTTATCTGACAGCTTTCGTTACGTTACAGATTCAGATTATTAATACAAAATATAATCGACTAATAAATAATGATGCATTATTATAGATTAAACTACCCAGCAGTATATAAAGTAATTAAAATGTGCTCCTAACCCTTCACCAGCTGCATGAGACATTAAACTGATGAACACATTAATGCATCAATAATTATAATCCAATAATATGATATAGATTATTCTACATAATGAGTACTTTTACTTTTGATACTTCATATTTTTAATGCTGATACCTTTGTATTTTACTTAAGTAACATTATGAATGCATACTGTGATATTAGTACTTTTACTGGAGTAAAAGATCTATATCTATCTATCTATCTATCTATCTATCTATTATATAAACTTTGAAACACCTTTGATGTAAATGGTAATTCACATCTATCTATCTATCTATACATCTATCTATCTATCCATCTATCTATCTATCTATCTATCTATCTATCTATCTATCTATCTATCTATCTATCTATCTATCTATCTATCAATTCAATTCAATTTGCTGTATTGGCATGACTGTCAGGTGAACAATATTGCCAAAGCGCCAATTCAATAATAAATAAAAATAAAAAAGAACAAAATAAAAACCAAAACATATATATACATATATACAATTAATTAAGCAAATTACAATATATAGATATTTAAAAAGAACATGCATGTAAATGGAAGAAAACAATAAAGAAGTAATTAATGTTTGTTATGTCAATTAAACAAACAAACAAATAAAAAACAATTAATAACAATATATTGCAAATCTAAAAAAAAAAATATATATCTATCTAATCTAAACTATAAACACCTGTGACGTCAATAATAGTTTACATAGATATACGTGCTCTGATTGGTTAGCCCTTTCCTGACACGCCATTGGTCGGTTGCAGCGCTGGTGGGCGTGGCCTGAGGACGAGCCTCACTACTGTCAGTCAGTTAGTTGACACCACAGAGGAGTTAAATAAAGTGTCACCAGCAGAGAGAGAGAGATGATACAGTCGACAAATGGAGCTGTTTGCACAACTTAACTGCTGGTAAGTTTACTATTTAGTCTAAAGTCATCTTATACACGCTGCTGTTGATCCTGTTCCTGTTTATATCTACTTTTGTTGTTGTTCTGGTATGGTTTTAATGATGTTTACGTTTCGCACTGATGAGCTGCAGCTTATCTGATCCTGTAAACACAGTATGTCACTACTGCACCATGCAGATAAGATGTGACAGTGTGGTTTACTGTGCAGCACCTGACTGACTGATATAACTTATCCTGTGCTGCTGCTGCTACTGCAGGCTATATGTCCTCCTTTGAAGAGCCTTTTTCTTTTTTTACCATCATCTTTTTTAATAATCTCTTCTGCACTATATTCACATTTTAACAGTCTCTTCTGCACTATATTCACATTTTAACAGTCTCTTCTGCACTATATTCACTTTTTAACAGTCTCTTCTGCACTATATTCACTGTTTAACAGTCTCTTCTGCACTATATTCACTTTTAACAGTCTCTTCTGCACTATATTCACTTTTTAACAGTCTCTTCTGCACTATATTCACTTTGAACAGTCTCTTCTGCACTATATTCACTTTTAACAGTCTCTTCTGCACTATATTCACTTTTTAACAGTCTCTTCTGCACTATATTCACTGTTTAACAGTCTCTTCTGCACTATATTCACTTTTAACAGTCTCTTCTGCACTATATTCACTTTTTAACAGTCTCTTCTGCACTATATTCACTTTGAACAGTCTCTTCTGCACTATATTCACTTTGAACAGTCTCTTCTGCACTATATTCACTGTTTAACACTCTCTTCTGCACTATATTCACTGTTTAACAGTCTCTTCTGTACTATATTCACTTTTAATAGTCTCTTCTGCACTATATTCACTGTTTAACACTCTCTTCTGCACTATATTCACTGTTTAACAGTCTCTTCTGTACTATATTCACTTTTAATAGTCTCTTCTGCACTATATTCACTGTTTAACAGTCTCTTCTGTACTATATTCACTTTTTTAATAGTCTCTTCTGCACTATATTCACTTTTTAACAGTCTCTTCTGCACTATATTCACTTTTTAACTGTCTCTTCTGCACTATACTCATTTTTAACAGTCTCTTCTGCACTATATTCACTTTTTAACAGTCTCTTCTGTACTATATTCACTTTTTTAATAGTCTCTTCTGCACTATATTCACTTTTTAACAGTCCTGTATCACAGCTGTTACCCTGCACTATATTCAGTTTTAACAGTTTTCTTCATCTCCTTGTATTTTTATATCTGGCATATTATTTTTATACTTTGTACTTTGCACTACTAACTTTTTTACTGCCTTTTTACTAACATGTTTTGCACTATGGAACTGTGATGCTGGAAACTTGAATTTCGCTTGGGATCAATAAAGTTACTATCTATCTATCTATCTTCTTTTTTGAATGGGCTCTTTTTACATGCAAGTCAGCAGCAAGGCTATAAAAAACCACTTCCACACGTCATTGGCCTATGACATGAGGGAATTGGGTGTATTTTTTCCCCCTCCTCCTGAGATAATATCAAGGGTTTGATAACAGTGCCTGATCTGATTGAAGCCCTGGCTCTCTCTCTCTGTTGTGTCTGTTGGGAGTCTTAAGAGCACAGCTGTATTTCCTCCAGCTTCCTTGTTTTAGATCCGAGCTTCCTGGTACCACTTTGGGATTAAGGGGATGCAGGGTGGCTCCAGTCTCTGTGTGTGTGTGTGTGTGTGTGTGTGTGTGTGTGTGTGTGTGTGTGTGTGTGTGTGTGTGTGTGTGTGTGTGTGTGTGTGTGTGTGTGTGTGTCCATATTAGTCCCTTTTGTAAGTGATAGTTTTGCTCCAAAAAATGAGCCAATAATGGCTTAATTTTATGGGCAATAACCCATAGTATGGAAGCATTGCTATCCTTAGCAATAAGGCACATATTACAGTTTTTCTCAATCGCTTTGGCTCATTTTTTTAAATTAACATTCTCTAAACTGTCAATTTGATGGGACATCACAACTCTATTGCATGTCTGCAAAAGGTAGTAACTCACCCAAAACACTTCATTCATGCTTCAAAACCTAGTTATTGTGTCACCAAAATGAAAAGTTGTTTTGTCATCGTGTGAGTCGTACTGGTCAAAATGCTTAGCTGTTTTTTCACCACGGCACTCAACCTTGGAAATGTTTCTTATATACAAATCTCCATTTTGTTCTACTTTTTGTTGACACTGACTGCTTACTTTAGGCTACAAGAATGTCAGTTTTGTCTCGCTGAATGCTAATGTGTTTCGCAATGAGCTTTTTAGATTCCAATTTCTACAGTAGGTAAAAGTTTACTGGGGAAAGTAAATACCGAACAATAGTACACAGAAACAGGATATGTATGCGTGTTTATACAGTAGATATATTTGTGTAGCAATGTGTTGAAATGATGAAATAATATTTAGAAATTGTGAAGAGGAATCAGACAATTTCACTGAGAATCAACTCATCAGTTTTGATCAGCAAGACGTGTGAGTGGTTATTGTGCAAATTGTAGACTCTTACTCTTTTGCCAAAACACATGCAATTTGCTTGAATGAATGAAAAAATTCAAATCTGTTGTGAACAACAAACTAATAAGAGATTTGAACCTAATGTTTAATTCTCATTCAAGAATTGAGCCAAAGCGAACGAGGAAAACTGTAAACCTCAAATGTTGGCAACATGAAGGTTTTGCAGCTATCCACTGCAACACAACGCCCAGTTAAGAATGACCTCTCTAATCAAATCAGACTGCTGATGATGTCATCTATTGGGTGAGGCATTCCAGTTAGACATGACAAAACAGTGACAAAGTGGTTTCAAATATTTAGGCCATCATCAACTGAATGCTGGTAATCCAGTCTTGAGCTTGGCTCTATAGAGGAGGAAATAAACTTGAAACATATATGGGGACATTAAATAACAACCGTAAATCTATAAGGAACAATCATAATTCAACTACACATGATGAGCAAAAGTAGTTACAGTCCACATGGTGTTAAATCTGATCTCCGATGTAATGGTAACCGTATCATAAGTGCGTTCACCGTGACCAAATATGTAATGACATCACCACAAACATTGTTTGATAATTGTTCAGGTGAGATGAGGACAACTGGAACAGGTGCACAAGGAAACGCTGGATTGCAATTAACACCGCACTACAGCATCAACACAAAAATTAATTAAGTAATAGCTGTCATAAATCATAGGCTTAACACCCTTTGTAAGAATGATAATGAACACACTAAACACATAAAGCTTCACACAACACAAAACTAAGCCTTTCTTCCTCTTAGTTTACCTTCCAGTAACAGCATCATTGCAGATACAAATTTTTTTTTTTACTGCAAGCATGCACTTCTACCCAATAAGTTAATTGTAGAAGGTTGGCGGCAAGCACAGACTATAAAAAAACAACACTAATGTACCTGTCGCTGCATTCTTGTTGTGTGGAACCACAAATTTGGGATACAGGGTAGAGCTCGGGAGGGATTTAGGTGAAGCAAGAAAGCAGCACGTCAGCGGATTTTGACTGGATTAATCTGCTGCCAATTAAACAAACACACCCCAAAAACAAAACACTCATCCAGCCAAGAAGTTTTCTTAGTACAACTGTAATTTTCAACAAACTTATTATCTACTGTACAGTATGTAGAGAAGTTGGGGTTTTCTCAGTTACATCAGTTACCTTTCGATTGGCATGTAGCAGCCATTGTGTAGGCTTATCTTCAGGCAACCCAGCCATGGGGGTTGTCACTTTGTAGAAAGTATCATGACACTCAGAATTATTTTGTAAGATCGAAGACCTAACACGTTTTAATAGTTTAATAGGAAAGTCAGTGTAACACCTCTTCCTAACTGGACGCGGTGCGAATGTGTTGATGTCCTAACCTGCTCCGTGCGTCAGCAAACAGGCAAAGCAGCGTGTCGCTTGTTTGAAAAAACGCTCGCCCTGGCTCTATTTATGCAAAAGTTTTGCACACCTCTGACCTATTTTCACTGGTCAAAATATGTTCTGGACTACTGTAGGAACATGGCGGCGAGCTCCGTGAAGATATAGATAAACGTCTCATTCTAAGGTAAAGAAAACATAAAAAATCTTATTTTCAGGTGATTATACATTAAAGAAAACATAGTTATTAATATTATATTCCATTTTTGCCAATGGACCCCATAGAAATGCTACGCACTGGACCTTCAAGTTGCCATTTTTTTTTTTTACTATGAAGGCCATTGGGTCAATCTGTGTCACCTCTAAACCTTGTCTAAAAGACAGTGTCAGAGTCCATCGTCTCATCCATGTTTTATTAAAATTAGATCCATAACTGATGAATGGGGAGGGCGTGAGTCATTGAGCCACTCCATCCCATGAGGGTCAACATCATGAGACATGAAACCTTTCTATACAAAGACCTCTCAGTCCTCTACAAAATGTCACCCTCTTAAAAGTAATTTCTGCACCAAGGTCCTTGGAGGGATATTCCAAAAGTGTCTTAACACTAAAATATTATTTGTTGTGAATCAGTAAATCATAAAGTGATGCTGGTAAAGTAAACCCACATGAGTTCAGCAGTGGATCTGACACAAGGAAGTGTTCGGCCTTTGGTTGGTACGCCGAAGTTGGAGAAGCAGTTTGGCAAAAATGGGCAGGTGTTTGAGTTAGCTGGTGGTTGCTGGTTGAAAACTGGTTTCTCGTACCAACCATACCAGAAACGCAGTTAAGCAAACAATCTGTTTCTAATTGTGATTTAAAGAGAAGAAACTGAGCTGACCTGTGACATGCTGTAGATTATGCTGCAGACACTGACAGTAAGGGCTTGTTGAATAGTTCCTCCAGCTGCAGAGGAAAACTACTCAATAAACTCTGTTGTAATCCCTTTTTCCCCTTTGGGCTTTAAGAGAAACAGTTAGTTTAGGGCAGTTAGATCAAACGGACTCCACCATGTCTGCACACTGTCTGTGCTAACACAAAACTTGTATGCCTCAGCTGAGGCTTTGACCACTTCAGCTCAGTCAGATGACCTTATTAATTCAAGTTATCACTAAGTCACTTGACATGATGCCTTATGAACAAAGTGCTCAGCAGAAACCTTCATACCAGGGTTCACAGTCATGCACAAAACCGCTTTACGGTGCACTTTATATCAGTCTGTATTTTAGTTTAGTTTAGGAGCTTTGTAGAGCTGAAATGTTTTCTCAACTAATCGATTAGTTAAAACAAATCTGCAACTATTCTAATAATTGGTTAATTGTTAAGTCTTTTTTTGATTTGTGATTTTGGGCTATACAAATATAATTCACTTGACACCTCTAGACTACATTTGTTTCTTTAGGCAGATGTTGCCCTGTAGTGCTGGGCCCTCGTCGGCCCACACAACTGTTGCTTTTTCCCGGAAAACCTGACACAACATTTTAAATGACAAAGTTATGACAAAACACCCTTAAATCCACATACTGCAGCTCCCTAAATGCAGACAGCCGCAGACTCTCTTCAATTTGAGACGCCACCCGTTTGTTTGTCCTGTGAGGAATAGAAAAACAAATGGCAACACTTCTTGGCAGTCGTGTACCTGTGGGCTCCTTGGAAAGCAGTCTCCAACGTGGCTAAGGCTTTTTCATGCAAAGTGTGTGTGTGTGGGGATCTATTTGTGTTGCTGATCATGTCTATGTGACGCACTTGGTACATCCTGTGCTTGTAGCGGTTGGATCACTTTACACTCAGTGACCTTCTGTGAAAGTTTACCGCCATATTACTGCGTTGTCTCATTATGCCCACAGTGGCTAAATATGGTCTGCTGCGTGGTGAGACTGTCGATCAACAGGAATCCTCACCCGTTTTTTTACTCTTTCCTGGAAACAATGTTTACTTTTCCACTTAGGTCAGTTGCAGAATATCCAGAATATTTGGTCAGAGAATGTGTCAAATGTTGCGGATGAACTGTGTCCTGTGCTTTGCTGGGGGCTCACTGTATGGAAGTTTTATTGGACTTTAATAGTTGTAATCCACAGAAGACAATCCACAAATATTTCACCATCCTCAAACATGTATTTTTGTATTTGCGTTGTATACGCATTTGTGCATCTATTTGTACACGTGGAATGATATTTGCGCATTTATGGATCGCTTCCTGTCGGTCTTTGGGCCACGTGACATTTGTAACCTCCCTCCTGTATGTTTAAGTAATTTTGTCCAATTCATACTGCAGCAGATCTGTAGAAACAATCTGTAAGATCTGCTGCAGTATGAATTCGCCCTGTGGATGTGACTTTACACAACACAAAACAGAACATACATGTTTGTGGATAGGGAAATGTTTGTGGATCATGGTACACATTAGTGGATTGTGTTCTGTGGATAGCAACTATTAAAGTCCAATAAAAACTTCCATATTACAGAAGCAAAGAGTGAGTTACAGTTTGTATAAGACTTTCAATATGTGGCTTAAATAACAGGAAAATCTGAGATGCATTGCAATTGATTGAACAGGTACACAAACAGCATGGATGCCTCAAATGTACTATAGCAGTTTCTTACAAAACAAGCAAACAAAATATTTGAAACAAACACAAAATTACCAGCTTCCTTCCCAAGATTTCTTCATAAACCGGCGAGGAGTTGTAAACCAAAGTCACAACAGCAGTAGACGACTAAACAGTCTGTACCTGTCCTTCTATATAACAAAACAATATTCTATTTGATTCAGTAAGAGTTTGAGTGAAAACATAAATCATTCATACTCAGTGTTCCCCCACAGCTCTCAGCTGGTTTTCCACAGGCTTTCTGTCTTAGGCCGCAGCTGTATCTATGGTAACAATGCCGTCTTTGTTTGGAGCTGTTTTTATCCGCGATAAGAATGGATTTAGAAGTATTTCATGCATAAAGAATGAATCTATTCACCATTCCAAAACGCTGATGGACATCTCTGCAGTAAAGGGGTCATGCACAGGTTACACTGTCAGTGCAAAGATCAAAGAAAGCAGAAAAACGGTTTCAAATTGATTTATAATAGTTTTTGAGCTACAGACGAATCAGTAGTGTGTAAATCAGTGGTTGGAGTTGCATGTGCACTAAATTGCATGGATCTTGTGCATAAAGCTCTCATGTGTTTGCATCTCCATTTGTGTTTCAATATAGTATTTGTTCAACTGACTCATGTTGCCTAATCCAAAATGCCACATCCTCGGCTGACCCCTAATGGACCGATTAACCCAGTTTTCACCACCAAAGACCCCACAGAAGGGTTCATAACACACACACATACACGCACACACATACACACACACACACATACACACACACACACACACACACACACACACACGCGCGCCTTCTCTGGAAACCCCTTTGCATATCTACCTCTTCCTATCTGTCTTCCTCTTGCCTGATGGATTTAGCACACTACCCCCAGCAGCAATACATCTTCACCCTGTCCACTCACATCTGTTACTAGGACGTTGTATTTACACCAACTCCTCCATTCAATGAATTTTTGTTAGTTTTTTATGACATATTCACCTGTTTGTTGCAAATTTGGGGCATTTTTGCATGCAATGTTTGCAGACCCTGAGGAGGAAATAATTCCTGGTCAGTCAGGCTCGGCAGGTTTACAGACACACACACACACACACACACACACACACACACACACAGACACACATTCACCGGTACAGGACTTCCTCATATTGTCCACAGCATGTTGATGCAGGAAATCTCTTTGATTGATATCCCCCGTTGCTCACACTGAATGAAAACGTCTCAGGGGTGTCTTTGCAACTGTTGAATGCGAGTGTGCGTTTCTGCATTGAGTCTTTGCATGGTTAGAATCAAAGATGACAAACTGTCTGTTGGCTATACAGCAAGATGATTTAGTTGGTTTGACTGATTTATAGCTCAAATGTAAACTCTTCCTGAGATGCTCCATGGATATAAGATACTTTTTTTTCTCTCCACATTTGCACAGTGTCATATTTGCTATCTCCTTGAGAAAGAGGAAAAACAGATATGAGGAATTTCATAGTGTTGCTTTCACCATAAGCCTCTTAAACACAATGCACACACAGTTCACTTCCACACTTGAACTTTCCCATCAGGAAATTCAAGCGGTGTCACTCTGTACTTTCTCTGCAGGTGCTTTCCTTGCTCTTCCACTTTGACCATGTCTACATGTAAGAGACGGTGAGGCCCATCTGGTCTAAGACACACCATGGGGATTTCCAATCAAGCAAACGCACAAACCCACCAACCCTGAGGCTCTACATATGAACGCACTTCCACACGCCGCTGTCAGGTCCTTCCTGTTTTCTCTAGATATCTGCAGCGTGCCTGAGCGGAAATGAGTACTCCTGTTTTCTGTTCGGCCGCATTGTTTGAGACTTCAGCCGACCGCTACGACGCACCGCGACGGCTGCCCGCTGCCCGCATGAGGAAGGTGTACATATGTGTATCATAAACGAAACTCGGATTGGGAACTGATTCACATTAACCGTAAAATGTCAACAGTCATAGGGGAAGTTTGTTTCACTGGCATGTGGCCTTGGCATATGTACTGTAATAGCATTTCAGCTTGTGGTCTATTCATTAGCACTTTTCAGGGCCATTTGGCAGAAACAATGTGTACAAATCAAGGAATGAATGTTGTTGTCCCTACCTGACCACTCGTGGTTTGTTAAAATGATGCAAGAGGATGTCACTGAATGATGCACAGTGGTTAAGTCCAAACAGATAAGGAAATGTGTCAAAGGATTGACTCAGATTGGTGATATTTGGAGCCGTGATCTCTCATGCACTGTGTGTTGATTTATACGGTGCAAGAGTATTTGTGCGTTTTATATCTGTCTTTGCTTCTGTGTGCAGCTGAGGCGTTAAGTGCTTTTTGTTAGTACAGTAAATCACATTCCTCTCACCTCAGTGTCCACATATACAGTGTGTTTAACTTGGTTTTGTTTGATTACTTAATGTTTTAACAGTTAAAAGTCAAATTCCCTCTCTAATCCCTTTAGGTGTTGTTTGTTAGAGCAACTGTGTATTTACGATTCTATAAATGCATTGTGTAAGAAAAGCATGTGGACTTTGAACAAAGTCAAAAACAAACTTAAGTCTTATATTTTCATTCACAGTAATATTAGATTGACAATCAAGAAGCTGTGATGGTGCTTTTTCTATTTTAAGAGGCTTGCTTTTTTTCCCAGAAAACATTCTGCAGACTGGTTTTTCCATGCTAGTAATTTGGACAGGCTGTGAATGATGTGGTGCGTCTATTTTTAAGCTTTTATAAACTCTAATTCTCTCGGTCACTCTGGTTCACTCTCTTTCAACAGCTCCCTGTCTCTGTCTGTCTGTCTAAATATAGAGCGCTGTCTGCCCACTCATTCTGACAGAGAGGAAATGCTGTGTATGTGTCAGCTCCTACAGTGCATTAATAGTTTCCGCTGGAGAGGTAAAAACAGAGTGTTTGCAACATCTGTGTGGGTGAGAGTCCATGCGCGCACATGGATGCTTTTTGCATGCATATGTATGCATAGTGAGTTCTCTATATCTATATACAGTCCAGTATGTTTTTGTGTCTGTGTTTGTATTAGGGCTGCACAATTAATCGAATATCCATTGCGATCACGATTTTGGCTTCCCGCAGTTAAATGAAAATGATCGACTGCGATATTCATCCATCCATCTGCAACCGCTTATCCCGTTAGGGGTCGCGGGGGGGGGCTGGAGCCGATCCCAGCCGACACCGGGCGAAGGCAGGGCACACCCTGGACAGGTCGCCAGTCCATCGCAGGGCTTACACACAGAGACAGACAACCATTCACGCTCACATTCACACCTACGGGCAATTTTAGAGTCCACAATTAACCTAACCTGCATGTCTTTGGACTGTGGGAGGAAACCGGAGTACCCGGAGAAAACCCACGCTAACACGGGGAGAACATGCAAACTCCACACAGAAGGGTCCCAAGCCGGATTCGAACCTGCAACCCTCTAGCTGTGAGGCGCCAGTGCTAACCACTGCACCACCGTGCAGCCTCGACTGCGATATTGACATTTAAAATGCTCCGCTCATAGAAAACTGCACAAATCAAGCGTTTCCTAAACTAACAACTAGAGATGCACCGTCAGTCAGCAGCCGATCGAAGCCGGCCAGTTTTCAACATTGTCACATTCATATATCCAAGACACATATGCAGCCACCACATGATGGTTTTACGTCAGCAGCACAGTCAGTAACGTCTCTCACACACACACACACACACACACACACAGAACATATCGTCGGTGTGGAAGTTCTTCAGTGTGAGTAAAGAAGACATAAAGCTTACTATTTGTTACAACTGCAAGTCCAAAATAAGCCGTGGAGAAACAACCTTAAACATTTGGAACAACTAACTTAATCAGACATTTATTATATTGTAATTCATTCCCATGATGCTGCTCAGAGTGATCACAGTGACCAGCTCGTCTACCGACAACACGGAGCACATTATGGTGCGTTCAAGCTCTACTCCGTAAAAATGAAACAATGGGAAATTATAACCCTATCATGATGCATTCAAATGTAATCTTGTAAAATTAAATTTTTGGTGAGAAACTTGAATAAATCCAGTTGTTTGAAGGAGATGTTTTCACAGCAATAGAGAGGGAAATATGACCTGTTTAACTTCCTAACACTAGCTCTCGGCAGCTTATAATATAAAATTAGAATTATTAATGCCAAGATTTTTTTTAATCAAGCAAATATTTAAATACAAATGTAATCATTTATTTCCTAATCATGCAAATAACCACTATAGATGACAATAACAAAGTAATAGGTTAACATTCAGCACAACATGGAAGTGAAAACAGTGCTCTGTTTATTTAAATGTGAAATTGCAATGAAAATATCTTGTCCCTAAAATCAATGAATAATCGTGATCTCAATACCGATCAAAATAATCGTGATTATTATTTTATCCATAATGGTGCAGCCCTAGTTTGTACGTATAGAAGAAGAAGACAGAAAAAAGAAAATGAAATTATTTTGGAGACATCATGTGCATCACAGACCCCAGATAGAGGACAGAAGATGTGAACAGAGATGTGAGGGCGGGGGGGGAGAATGAAAGAGAGTGAATACACTAGAGGCAACCGGAAACTTGTGGTCAAACAGGCAGCGCTCAGCTGCTGAGGCAGCGCTCTTAACTCGCTGTTTTTCGAAAGCTCTACTTCTCTTAGGGGGATCAAGGTTAATCCATCACACTAAATCCTTTCTTTGTACACATGCGACCTCTGGACTGACCCTCAGTGCAGTGTGTGTGTGTGTGTGTGTGTGTGTGTGTGTGTGTGTGTGTGTGTGTGTGTGTGTGTGTGAGGGAGAAAGAGAAATAAGGAGAATGTCGACATGAAAAAGAGCAAAATGTTGTGAGCCAGAAGTCCAAAAATAGAAATCCAAATCAGCTTTGAGCCAACTACACAGGACCCAAACAGGTTATGACTCTTTTTGACACACTCCAACACCTGCGCATACAAACACTTCGCCCCCCCCTCTTCCTTCTCTCCACCTCCCCCTTCTACTCTGCTGTCCTCACTTGCCTGTGACTTGCTCTCTCGCTCTCTCTGTGTGCCACACACTTGTTAGTTTCGGTACAGAGAGCGTAGTGTGTGTATGTAAAAGACCTGCAGGACTGTTTGATTCGTGCCTGTACAGGATAGGACAAGGTACGTTTATGTAATATTACCTCTACTTTACACCTGTTATGCTTTGACTGGTAAACATTAGCAATTGGAAATGGATATGAGGATGGTTTTGGTGGTTTCGCTGCCTCGTGTGATGCTACAGATGTACGCTTTGACATTTACATTTAATTTAATTTGGTGGCTGAGAAGTTCCATAAAGTGAAAGCATTTGGTTTCTGTTTTGGATGTTTGTTTTCTGTGACTGAGGGTTCTTATGATGCATTTCTGGTGTTTACACTAAGATTATGATCAGCCTCGTGTGCTCTCTATTTGTGCCAAAGCGGTCGTATGAGGATGAATTATGGTCAGTATGTTGAGAGCAGAAAAAAAAAACGTACTGAAGCATGAACGTCTCATCCACTATCCACTATTAATGCTACAGGAAATGCAGTTTCCTGTGGCTATTAGCGCTTAGTGTTTGTTGTGGTTTTGATGGTCTATTCATGTTGGATGTACTCATTTCAACATAAAGGATCTGAAACTAAACGAGCATCATAAGGGGAGATTTTCAAGAAGGTTTAGCCAAATTTCACCATGAAGTTAGTGTCGCGGAGGTTCGAGAGGTGACTCATAAACCTGTGTGGGACCTGAGATAAAGTAAGTGGCTTGAGCGTTGAAGTAGGTTGAAGTTATTTAAACACTTTCTAGTATGTGTTGGTAGGTATGTGTATACGTGTGTGTAGGCGTAAACTTTAAATACTAAACTTTGGATTTAACTAGGGCTGTCAAAGTAGCTCAGTCCATAGGGACTTGGCTTGGGAGCCGGAGGGTTGCCGGTTCAAGTCCCCGCATGGACCAAGTACTGAGTGTGAACTGGTTGCCGGAGAGATGCCAGTTTGCCTCTTGGGCACTGTCGAGATGCCCTTGAGCAAGGCACCAATCCCCCAACTGCTCGGGGCGCCTGTAAGACGCAGCCCCCTTGCTCTGACATCTCTTCATTAATGCATGTGTATGTGTATTTGGGCCTGTGTGTACTATGTACTGTGTGAAAAAATTGATTTTCCCCTCGGGGATCAATAAAGTGCCTTTCTTCTTCTTCTTAACACAAATTCGTTTTAGCGCCACTAATTTCTTTAACGCATTAATGCAATCGATCTTCCGAGGTTGTACCGGGCTCAGTTTTAAAGCTACTGGCATCATATGAAACTAGAAAACCTAAGGAATCCATTGGTACTAATACGAGCTCGCCGCAAAGGAGGTTAAATAACCGTCATGGCCATTTTTAAAGGGGTCCTTTGACCTCTGACCTCAAGATATGTGAATGAAAATGGGTTCTCTGGGTACCCACGAGTCTCCCTTTTACAGACATGCCCACTTTATGATAATCACATGCAGTTTGGGGCAAGTCATAGTCAAGTCAGCACACTGACACACTGACAGCTGTTGTTGTCTGTTAGGCTTGAATTTGCAAGGTTATGATTTGCATATTTTTATGCTAAATGCAGTACCTGTGAGGGTTTCTGGACAATAATTATCATTGGTTTGTGTTGTTAATCGATTTCCAATAATAAATTCATACATACATTTGCATAAAACAAGCATATTTGTCCACTCCCATGTTGGTAAGATTATTAAATACTTGACACAACTCCCCTTAAGGTACATGTAATGTGCGATTAATCACGCTTAATCGTGGACAATCATGCGATTAATCGTGATTAAACATTTTAATCGATTGACAGCCCTAGATTTAACCCTTCAGCAGTAACTTAACTTAACTGGAGGCAATATATTTCACACACAAGTACAAAAGGAGAAACACACAGAGACACATGCAGGTAGAGGTGATATTATTATCGCCTCTGTCTGTGAGCAGAGAGAGTTGGAAATAGCTTCACTCAGTGTTTCTGTGTAACTTTACACTCTGCTGTCAGCAAGCAGACAGAAACAAAAAAGTCATACCTACATTTACTGTCAGCCGCCATAAGTCAGGCAGGCCGCCCACCCACTTAGTGTTTGACCTCAGACATGATTGACACTTCCCGTCTGTGTGTCTTCTTTCTGATTACAGTTAATTGACCCACAATGAATGTGAGACATGACCAACCAGGCCTCCTGGGATAACGTGTGCAGTACGCGCAGCATGGAGCCAACAGGTACATGCAACACACAAACACACACACTGTGTATGCAATGATGCAGATATGTGCAGAAAAATGAATTAACCTCCCCCTCGGATACATGCATGATTACATTTGCAGTCATTTGGTATCATGTCTCTGGCTTTAAAGCTTATTTATTCTGTATTAAATAAATAGAATACATTGTAGTTTTTCATGTTCAGACTTTAACACCCAACCTCTCGACTTTATTGCCAGCCGGCTGCTCCCCCACAGTTCCAGAGGAAGAACTCTACCGCAGGATCCAGGCTGTGCTGCCCAGGCAAACAGACAACCAGCAGCCCTTTGAATGTAGGTACAATAGATCTACTACAACACACTGAAATAAAGTAAAAGTATTACGATTTTTATTTCTCAGCACTGATGTGTGATCTGCTCACACGTAGTATATGAAATCTTACAAACAACATCATCTGATTATATCACAGCAAAAAGAATAACTTCATCATGTAACTAATGCATTCACATTCACAATGGTTCAATAAATCTGGACGTGTGGATTAGACATCAGCTGACTCGATCCTTTGCTGAGGAACTGTGTTTTTCTGTATCCAAAGCAGTTCCACTCCGTAAAACTCCCTGAATAGATATTGACTGAAGCCAGCCTCCTAGTGTTAATCACACTGTGGAACTTTAGCGGTGTCAGCAGTATGAGGGCTGTTCAGTTGTTAGTCATCACATATTTGCGGATTAGCAGTGTAATGGGGAAAGGTGTGACACATCTAACAAGTTTGTGTTAGTACTGTGGAAATTGTGCATCTGTTAATGTGTTGTGTAATGTGTTTATCTGTGTGTGCAGGCATGCTGAGATGGACGCTACACAAGAACGTTCAAAACAGTCCCGCAAACAGCTTATCTCTGGTCAGGGTGCTGATAAAAGAGCTGGAAAAGGTACTTGATCTATGAAGTGGCACTGTTGACAATTTGAAACTCAACTAATTGTTTGAAATGTGAGCACACAAAAGCACCAAATCTTTTAATCCATTTGTGCCCGCAACTGAAATTTTTAATTTCCTTTGGCGGACGTGTTCTCCGGGTTTGCCTAAGCACAAATGTGAGGAATTTTTTAGAATCGATCATAATACTATATCTAGTCATTGGGCACATGGGACTACTGTTTTTAGAATAGACTCCATTATATTTTAGGAAAAAACAGCAGTTCAATGTGCCCAAATACTACATATAGTATGATAAGAAAATGTCAGTATCTCATATCTATGAACTCGCAACAAGTTGAAGATCAAAGATATGCACACATATGCAGTGTAAAAAATATTTAATAAAGACAATGTTAGCGTTTTTCCTAATTTTTCTTTGATTGATAATGGGTTAAGAAGCTGATTATTTTTCTGTCGATCAACTAATCGATTAATCGACTAATCGTTTCAGCTCTAGTAGCAGTGAATGTAGAGCAGAGTGGAGCCCTGACAGTGTGTGTTTTCTCTACAGGCTGAGAGATGGGACTCTCGCAAAATCATCATCCCTCTGCTCCACACGCTGATGTATGCCATCATTCAGGTACAGCATTCCTGCCACATTGTTGCTCTGTGAAAAGCTGCCTCAGACTTGCTTGTTCATACTTTTTTACACTATTTATTGAATGCACATTTGTAGGTATTTTCACTTTATCAGTTTCCAGGGCCGTACTGAGTAGAGAATGTCTGTAATATTACAGTTCTTCTAGTCCTCCTTGGGAGGTGTAACAGATGATATATATGACTGAATATATCTGTTTAGCCTGATTGACAACAGAGGCATAGCCACACTACCTTGTAAGAGAAATCTCCAAATCCCTAGATTTGATGTCAGATCCAGTGTTGCGTTGGTATGCCTGAAAATGACTTGTACATTGTTTTGGCATGCAATGTAGGGAGTTTCAGCACTGCTACTGCAAAAAGTACCTAACAGGACGAGGAGTATGTTTTTTACTATTGGAACAAATGTCAACAAGGAAGTGAACAACTGAAAAGATGGCATGTAGGCCTTTGAATATTGTGTTTCCTCATGTTGGAGCAACGACAATATAATGATTACCATTCCCTAACTGTGAAAGGATAAAGGTGTTTTCCTTACTGGCATTCATTGTAACGTTTGTGTGTGTGTGTGTGTGTGTGTGTGTGTGTGTGTGTGTGTGGGTATTGTTGTTGATAATCCAGACAGCCTACATTCCAGATGAACTGTACAAGCAGGTTTACAACTTTTGCAAGAGACTCCTGACCTACCCTCATCCCTACTGCACCGTAGGCCTCAGCTACACGAGACATATAAAAACGGAACGCTCCATTCCAGGTATTATTTTACTCCCAGCTCTGCATTTCAGTCTAAATTTATAACAAGAGGTGATCGGTTCATTTCCGTCAGGGCTTCAGAACAACCTGCTTGAGGAGCTCCAGCTGCTAAATCAGTTTCACCTTGTCATTAAACACAGTATATAGCCTGTAATTGGTTCAACACTTTTAAATGGTATTCTATTCAATTTGCATTCATAGCTATGCTGTTCATTTTGTGAACTGACCAGATATCACTCTCTCTCCTTCTTACACCTTTCTCTAACAACAATAGGTGTGTTGTGTTCTAGATCAATGGTGACCGCGATATTTATTCATAGGCATGTCATGATGTTGTGATTACATATGCTGTCACCTCCCACAAAGCCCAATCCCTCAGACAGGACAATCAAAACAATAATTATCTATTACTCATTCTGTTTACGTTGGCATTATAACCTACTGTATGTGACGCAACCCAGTTCCAAGGAAGGGCAATAAAAGAAGACAACAAATGTAGCCAAACCTAAGAAACATGAAAGACAGCGGATGCCGCAGATGCATCGGATAAAGTGACTGACTGACAGCAGTTTATACTGCAGACTTTAGCAGCCAGTAAGAGCAGAGCAGCACATTTCTCCCTTGACACTGCAGCAAGAGACTAAAGGACGCAGTGGGCCATTACTCCAAGAAATGACAAATTATGGTTATTGTAATGTCAAGTGAACTATTCATTCATCAAGCATGCGTCAGTTAATCCATGTGAAATAAGATAAGATGAGATAAGATTACACTTCATTGTCACGCAGGGAAATTTGTCTTGGGCTCCAAGCCACTTCATCACACAACATACTAATGTCACAATGTACATACACACATAGAACACAGATCATAAATACACTCACGCACAAATGTGCTTAAATTCACATGTTGAGTGTGAGACAGTTATTTAAAATAATGAAAGCTAATAAAAGACAGTAGATTCAAATACTAAAACCAGGTATAATCATACCAGATAACAAATAATCAAGTTACATTATATTAGTTCCCAATAAAATCATATCATAGGCCTACTTGTTGCTATTTAATTTTTTGATGGAGGACGGAATTAATACATTTTTTTGGCATTGCGAACCGTCTACCTGAAGGCAACACCTCAAATCATCAAAATTCAAAATCTTCTGTGTCTCCTGAGCACAGATCTTTTCATATAAAGCCTGAAGATAGTGATATTCTTTTAAGGCGTGCAAGCTTAGACTTTAACTGTGCTGACAGGTTATCATACCACATCTGTATGCCATATCTAAATACACTCGTTTGATAAAACAGAATCATGAGTTTACTATTTACACCATAGAATCTAAGCCTTTTAAAAAAAATACCTCCTTGCAGGATTTGCAACCACATACTGCCATTAAAATGCCCGTTTGATCCACAGGTCTGATGTACCAGAGGATGGTCACAGCAGAGCAGAGACTAAAAAATGAGCACTATCCCTTCCAGGAGAGGTGAGTCATAAATAAAAAATTTATTATCACATCACTGAGGGTACAATAAAAGCTTTGGGGAATTGAAAATTCATAGGTTTATTATTTCCTCGTACTGCTGCACGTAGTCAATCTGTCCATCACTCAAGTCTGTAATGTGTGTCCCTACAGGATCTTCATTCTGGCCGACCCGGAAGTCCTCTCTGGTTCTGTGGGACAAGTCCTGTTGGGTGAAATTGAGTCGTCGTCTTCGGCTCCGGGCGGATCTCTAAGTCTTCTAGATCACATGTGCAGCGTGGTCCAACACTCCATACAGGCTGCTTTAGGAGCAGAGCAGTGCGACGGGCCCAGACTGGCTCGAGCCCTAAAGGTCAGTGGAACCACACAATACTTATACTTATTGCCTCCTATTTTCTGATCACAGTGACACTGTTATTATGCTCTATCTATTTCCTTGTTCTGTTCAGTTTACTGCCGGCTTGTCTTGCCTGTTTTGCTCTCTGATAATCATTCCTTTATACTCAGAAGGATTTGTAAAGTAAATATGAACGTTTTCCGCATGCTTGAGTTAGAGCCCGGCTTGGAATTCCCCGTGTTTAATAGCTTCCTTAATCATCTTCATCAAATGCGATTTGAATTAACACTTGAATTCTTTTCGATAACAATTATTACCTCAGTATTTGTGCCCTACCAAGGCTCAGTTTAGTGTAGTAAAGTAAGCTGGCTATGACTGACATACAGTATTTGACAATTTATTACTTGACATATTTCTTGCCATTTCTTTTAGCCAACTATCTTAATATACCTGGTGCATTAGCGTTGTTCCATTACAGAGCAATAAGACGTTTTACTTGTAAAATGCACGTCTATGAACGTATATTGCTTTCTTTTCAGTCAAACATCTTCAGGATATAAGTTTAGTATAAACATCATTGCTGCTAGTCTCTTATAATTTTAGCAATATGCCATATTTTTCCCATGTGAATGCAGAATTGAAAGTGCTGACTGTTTCCATTCAAGGGGGAGTGAATGACCTCCATGTACAGTGGAGTTATGTGCATAACCTCCATGGTCACTACATGTAGAGCACGTTGGGAGATTTTATGTGACTGCAAGTACTTAGCAGAATGACTCTCAAGCTTGAGAGTAGTGTTAGCAGGACTTTCCTGGGTTAAAAATAGTTTATAGTCTTGTCCGTATGTACGTGTTATGTGAAACATCCTGAATGAAGGTCTGTTGTCTTTTAGCTGCGTGGTGGAAGTGTCTCCTGGCACCGATCCTAAAGTAACACCTCGCGCAGGACGCACACGAGGGCAGACACACACACATGCGCTACTGACCCCTCACCTCTTTGCTATTAATACAGAGTCTGTATGTGTTGATCTTCCTGTGTGCATGCGAGTTCACCCACGTGTTTGTGTGTTTTGGGACAGGACATGGGTCAAGACGTCGAGTCGCACTTTCAGGAAGTGTTGGCGGCTCTGGAGCAGAGCGTGGAGGAGGGCAGCAGAGGGGAGAGGGGAGCGCTGAAGAGCCGACTTCAGCAGCTGTACGGAAAGATCGTCACCGACACAGACTCAGGTAGGAGCTCTACAGCAAAGCCACGCAAGACAGAGTCTCTCTGAGGCACGGCTGCTCTTTATTAGGCATTAAGCAATGTATTGGTGTAGCTAAACATCAATGAAGGAAGGAGAACCACAAGAACCACAATGACATCTGGTTATGTAACAGACTGGAGTCAAATGGAACAAGGGAAGCAGCAAGAGACGAGATGAGGATGTCACTGTGTTGGATGAAGTTCTAGCAGTCTTGATATCAACGGATGAAAACATTCTAAACATACAAAATGATCTGCATTCAGGTTTCAAAAGTGGCAAATAACATTTCTGAGTGGCAGACAAAAAAAAAAGTACTTGCCTGCCACAGTGGCAGGCAGTGAAAAAAGTTAATTTCAGACCCTGTCTGCATTATTTGCTTTTATTTTTTAAATACTTGCTATTTGGTTGCATTAAATTACATCCACTTCAGTTGTAAAGGCATGATAAATGAGAGATGGATTGTTCGTGCATATATTACACATGAGTCCTATCTTCTGAGTATTTCATCTGATTTCTTATTTGGTATTCTGGGTTGCCATTATCCTGGTTTGCAGTCTGAAAAAAATCAATTCCTCTGATGAGACTCAAAACTAGGGCCTGTTTCAGGAAAGTGATTCGCGAGCGCCACTTATACACAGACACAAAAATTGCACATACATTTATGAGACTTACAGGGCTCTCACTTGCTCATGCATGGGTTGTAAGAATGGCAGTGATTTTGATGAGTAAAACATGTCAAAGTTAATTGGAGTGGGAATTATTTCACTATCTCGCTACATACACCTACTGCTGCTGGCTCTTTCCGTGTCCGCACGAGCCTGACACGCCGGCTGTTGCTGAGATCAAACATGTGCGGTTTCCTCCGTGGCCAAATCAGTCGAGTCAGTCGTCTGTATTTTTATAATTTTCCGGATATCTATTTCCATGACATCCACTCTTTTCCCCGCTCTTATCATGTCAGCGACCCATCCGATGAGCCTGCCCTCTCCTCATCCCAGCTGGGAGACTGAGGGATCGGCAGCAGCGTTCACACACACAGGAAGTTGTGGGGGTGGGGAGGTGTTTTGTTTTGAGTGTCATTGTGACAGTTTTGGTCTCTTCCTATCTCTCTTCCTCCATGTGTGTGTGTGTGTGTACGTGTATTGTAGAGCCATTGTCCAGTGGACGACTGTGTGACTGCCCTCTTCCTAACCCAGAGATGAGCTTCCACCTGTGGACAAAGGATCTGGATATCTGTGAGTGGCTCTGGAAACCGTGGGGGGTCTAGAGGAAGTTATTACTACCAGTCGGCTGAACTGAATTAGGCTGAAAGTGGAATTATTTACTCCAAACTGAAGTGAACCTGGAATAAAGGAAAACTCTTTTGTAATCACAGACAAAGGGTTTTTCCTAAGAGCTGCCTTTTTGCACTGCAACAATCATGCGGGTAGAAAAAGTTTATTCACCAACAGTCGCCTCATTAGATAATTAGCATGAGTTAAATTCAGTGTAGCTCAATAGGGTCACAGAGCTTTTGAAAGTCATTCTGAAATATGTCTGAAATGACTAAAGCGGAAGTACGAGGCAGTTTGAAAAAAAGCTAATTTAACCACACCTGAAGGGTACAGTAGATCGTTCCTCTAGGCCAGATGTTTTCAGAGTGTTTCAGGGGAGGCTCAGTGAATGGAAGTAAAAACAAATATGACATTGGTTATCAAAAGAAGTAGAGTTGCAACGATTAACCAATTAGTTGTCGACTATTAAATTAATAATCAACTATTTAGATAATCGATTAATCAGTTTGAGTAATTTTTTAAGAATTTTTTTTTTTTAAATTCTCTGATTCCAGCTTCATAAATGTGAATATTTTCTGGTTTCTTTACCCCTATATGACAGTAAACTGAATATCTTTGAGTTGTGGACAAAACAAGACATTTGAGGACGTCATCTTAGGCTTTGGGGAAACACTGATCGACTTTTTTCACCATTTTCTGGTATTTTATAGCCCAAACAACTAATCGATTAATGAAAATAATCGTTAGTTGCAGCCCTAAAAAGAAGATCACATAGAATAGCCTAAATGTGTGTGATTCTGAGATAGCCTACAGTAGTTTTGGGGAATTCTTTTTGTTTTTACTACTTTCACAGAGTCAGAAACTAGTAAATGCCTGAGGACAGACCGCTTTTATGTATTTGATGTACTCTGAACTCATGTCAAACAGCAATAACAGACTAAGACTAAGAGGGGGTGAGGGGCGGCTTTTTTCAAAAGCTTCGTCTGAGGCGAGGCCCAGAGTTTCAGACTTTGAAAAACCCTGCACCAGGGTTTATCCGAGCTCAGTTAATGTAACAAACTGATTAACCTGAACAGATTTTAATTGAATCACCGGCACTGTGAAACTGACTGTGACCGAGACATGTGAGCATTCACAGTATGGTCTTTGTTTTTTCCTGTACAGGACGTCGTACAGTAAAGGTGTAAACCATCATACTCTGTGAAAGCTCTGATAGCTACGTGTGATTTTTAAATGAAGAGGATCTTTCCTGTCCTGCATTATATCTTAAATAACATTACTGTAATAGAGCACTGTTTACTGTAAATACAGGATAATGATTATTGCCTTAATGTGCACTATGCAGTGCTGCATATGAAGCATTAAATGCAGAGGGATCACAAGGCAGGCACTGACCAAATGTGCGCACACTCGTGAATAGGTTCCTCAGATGAAAGCAGTGAGGATGTCTTCTTTCCATGTACATGAATTGCAGTTCTTTCCCAGAGGAAGAGCAGACGTGTGTACCCTGCAGCTCCATAACAAAACAGTTACACATAGCAGAAAACTCATGTCTGTGATCGTTTCGTGAGGAGGTATACGTCTGTTTGTGACGTGCAGATGAGATATGACAGCTGGCAGTGAATAAACAGAGAGAGACGATTACTAAAAAGGACTAAGTGTTGTTTTGTCCTGTCTTGCTCCACGTGAGTGTCGACCTCTGACTTACATGTAAATGTTTAAATGTTGACAGGGCGAGAGCTGGCCAAGTGGTTTCGATCCAGCTCCTTGCCAGAGCCGTTCGCCCTCAGCCACGAGCAGGAGGACTTTGAGCTGGGTGAGTCGCCCAACGACCTGATGCCGTCTGACATGACTCGCTTCTCCGTCATGTCCAACGACAGCGGCATCGAAAGAGACCTGCCCCCCGGCGCTGATGCCTCCCTATCGTCATCTCTGGACGCCGCCAGCATGAATGCATCATGGGAACAATGCAAAAGGTAAATCTAGCACCTAGTTAGTTTACATGAAGTACATGCCCACTATATTGCTTTGGTTTCCTAAGCCTTACATCATATTGAGTATGACAGAACAACCTTCTCCTTTTCCCAGTGAGCAAGACTCGTCGAGGCTGTCGCGGCGTGGAGGCATCAAGATGAAATACTCTGTGAAGGACAGCATGGTGCTGATGCAGG
Organism: Sebastes fasciatus; assembly: GCF_043250625.1. Classification (NCBI taxonomy): domain Eukaryota; kingdom Metazoa; phylum Chordata; class Actinopteri; order Perciformes; family Sebastidae; genus Sebastes; species Sebastes fasciatus. Next base: position 34,035,269 of record NC_133797.1, read on the forward strand.
ACACCCTGGAGGAACACGCAAGCCTCGGAGGAGGAGGAGGTGGAGGTAGGGGAGGAAAAAGAGGGGCGACTCTGCAGAGGCGGGCAGGAAGCAGCGCGATGCATAACCCCTTCCCCAAACAGCAGAGGAACTATACTGCCAGGATAGTCGCCATGGGAGACGACAGGGTGCTTGGCCACCTGGCCAAGGCCTACTACTTCTTCAGGTGAGGGACTCATCAAATCACACGATGATGAAGCTTCTTTGACAGTATTGACAGTTTGACTGCATATTCCTTTTTATATCCCTTTACTGGTGGTTTTGTAGTACAATAATGGAAACTTTATTCTCACAACATCCACTGAGTTCCCACTCTTAAAGGTCCCATATTGTGCTCATTTTCAGGTTCATATGTGTATTTTGTGTTTCTACTAGAACATGTTTACATGCTGTAATGTTAAAAAAAAAACTTTATTTTCCTCATACTGTCTGCCTGAATATACCTGTATTTACCCTCTGTCTGAAACACTCCGTTTTAGCGCATTTCAATGGAATTGCAACGGAATTGCGTTGCTAGGCAACAGTTTGGGTCCACATTTACTTCCTCTTAGCTGATGTTATTTACATACACTACAACAGGAAATAAACGGGGACACATTTAGAATGTTTATGTTTAAAACCGTGTAATGATCTATATATTGTATATTTGTGACATCACAAATGGACAGAAATCCTAACGGCCTTTTTCACAATTTCTGAATACGGGCTGTGTGTATTTCTCCGTATATTGAGTGTTTTGATAGTTTAATAGTATTTATAAAGCACTTAAACCTGCTTTATCATATAGAAGACATGAAAATCTTCCTTTTTACAATATGAGACCTTTAAATTGATGATATGAGATTTTGGAGCATCTTGCTGCTGCTTTTGCATAATGATGAGGACAAATCATTTTCCTTGAAACTATAAGCAATACAGAGTTTAAAAAAATACCCCTCTTTGGCGCAAGAAAAGTGTATACTGTGGATGAAAATATATTTTGGGATAAAAATATTTGCTTGTTATGTTAAATATATGTTTTGATAGGACACCTGTGTATGTAACAAGGATGCCTAACTATAAATGTATGGTGGGAATTATTTTTGTCACAGTAACAGGAAGCTAGAAATGGCATGTTAACATGTAATCCTAAATTACACAAATTTCCTTGTATACTGTCATTTAAGCACTAACAATGCAATTTGATCTGAAGTGGAGGACTATTAAGTCACTATTTTGTCATGTTTGGGAAACTACACAGTACTTCTTCTATTGCTCACGTCATGTTGAAATCCAAAACCTTTTTACTGCTCAGTCGAGCGTGCGCACACACGTTATGCTTCTCACGAATCTATGCCTTGTCTTTGCAGGAAAAGGGAAGCGCGAAGGCTTTTTCTTACAATGAAAGTCAACCTCCAGTTTTACTACATCCCTGTTTGCAGGGCTACAACTCCCGTCTCCTCTATGAAGGTAAGGCCACTTCCTCTAGTCAACTCACCGTCAGCCTGTTATTGTGTGAAAGTCAACACATAACGAGATAAATGGCTTCTATTGTAAAAGAAGATCAGCATCATCAGTATCAGTATTACAATGTTGTCACAATGGGTTTATGTTAAGTAACAATGTAGTGACGCTGCGTGAAAATGCTCCGTAACGAAATGACGACATCCCAAAACATTGATTTTTGGCTTCAATTCACCTGAGAAACTACTGTTTATTTATATTATCAATGCATCATTAAACAAACTTTAAAGGTAATGAAAATGGGATTGAAAGATGTGCAAAATAAATTATACATTTGTTTCTAAAACCTTTTTTTATATATATAGTGTAATTTGTAATTATTGCTCACTTTTTCTTTCTAAGAATCAGTTTTTAGTTCTTTTTATCTGATGTCATTGCGATTACTCTAAAATAAATGTTACTTGTAGAGTGTTTTCTCCACCAAGGACTTCCTTTTTAATATACCTGAGCTGTTTGCCCCTGCTGATCTTTAGAGATGGAGAATTTTTAAATGCAAAATTGACCCTCACAAATTTAATGACAAAGAACTAAAAGAAGTAAAAACATTAGGCAGTAGCCAGAATAAGAAAACCCTCAGGCTCGTCTTGTTCCCTCACTGCTGTTGATTTGATGTATTTGTGGTTCTACTTTCATGTTCCTTTTCTCTAGGAAAACATCCATCAATCCACGGAAAATCCCTGCGCACTTGGTTCCTACTTGAGCATGGTGGACCCGTGGTACAACTCCAACGTCAAGAGTTTAGGCCGCATGATCCCCGAGCTGGCTAAGACGGTACGACACACTTCTATACAAATCTAAAGGAGGCCTATGTGAGATAAAGCCTTGAGGGACTTGTGTGAGACAGAAGAACACTTGATTCTCTTTAGTTTGACATTTTCTCTTCCGCTGTGTTGTAGCTCGTAATGTCTGAATGATATACAGACACTCAATGAAAATATCATCACATTACCGCATCCGATTTCTGCTCAAGTTGAAACAGGAAGTTGCATCACATCTTTTACAGCGAGAAAAATAAATATGTTGATTTCAATAAAACCACAGCTACAGTGAGCTGAACTCAAAGACACATTGACACTGCGCTGACTCCGTAAGCCTTAAACAGGAAATGGAATTATGAATGTTATGAAGATATGCAAAGGAACACCAACGAAATACATGCAGTTGAATGTAATATTATGTAAATGGTATAGCAGTCCAAGAGATTTACTGCTAGAGGTGACTTCTCTTTATGAGAATTATGTGTTGAGTGGTTAAATCCTTCCTGTCCTTCATTTCCTGTAAGTACTGAACTCGATTAAATGAGATTTGTAATGCCACCGTCAGCCCAACAACCGCTATATTGGCACAGGTGCCTTGTAAAACACTTCATTCAAACTCGACAGAAACAAAATAAAACTCAGCAAAACCATCTTGATTAGTCAATCCAACAATCACCAACTCTGTTTTTTTTTCTAAAGAAACCCTTAATTCACGAGTTAGATGTGAAAATATGCTGGCACTACACGCTGTTTTCCACACAGCGGCTCTCATTCGTTCTTTGGAGGCAGATCATTAAATTAGCAAAATAAAATGAGAAAAATCACCGCAGATCGCAGATAGACGATATATTCGTCCAATCGCCAAACACTAACTCAGAGTGTTTTTCTCTAATTCCTGCATCTTCCCCTCTTTTCCAGAATTTATCAAGTTACTAGAAAAAAAAATGGAAAAACATGCATTTTTGAATGATCGAGGTTTACATAGGGTTTTTATTCATAAGGCTTTTCATGAGAAAAACAACAACTTTAAGTCACTTTCTGTTACTTTAGTGACTCTTGTACAAATTACCTATAGGCGATGCCAGGGAGATTTGACAGGGGTTTTCCGGCGGGTCAGGGGAAGAGAAAAAGTCACAGAACGCATCAAAATCCACAGTGTCATGAGCACATTGGTCAACACCTAGGTGCTAGAAAAAAACTAAACAAAACTGTCATCACAAACAAAGCATTATTTGTTTAGGCTACATTTATCAATCAGAGCATTCAATAATCACTCAAAATCAGCTGAATGAGGGGCGTAGAAACAGCTGTTTACCACGGTCTCTCTCTCGTTGAACACCACGATCGGTCGCGACGTGAACACTATGTGATGCTCATTTATGTAACATTAAGTCTATGGAACAAAATACTGTTGATTCATTAGTTGAGCTGTTGGTAATTGGTAGCATTTTTAGTTTGTGATCTCAGAATCTGATGCTGACATGTGCACAAATCTGTATCTGTTGCTTGTGTGCAAGCCCTGTCCGTGGCATTATTGTGTCAAATTTGATGTTGAGGTGTGTGCAGACTTGTGAACCTTACATCTATATCCCTTGAGCTGAATATCTCGCCTTGTGTTTAACACAGAATGACGTTGTTACTGTGGCGGAGTGGGTAGCCTACTGCGTACGTGTGTGTGTGGTCAGAGGTGTTGAAGTAGAAATGAAACTGTGGCGACTGGCACATTTATAGGAAGCGCTCAATTTCAGAGCACCCTCACTGAAAAGTTGAGCAACCCCACCAGCAAAAGAAAGTCTCTGGCGCCTCCACTGCAATTACCAAGCACTGCTGTATTACCTGACAAGCAGTTGACCTTTTACTGACCAAGATGAGTTTTTGGTTACAACCTCATGCAGGCAGGAAGGTTAATTTTACATGACTTTTGTCTTCTCTCGCAACAGACGAGCACAGGGGGGCAAAAAGATCCCTTTGTGTCTGATGTCATTTCCTACTACGTCCGTACCGGCCAGCAGCCTGTCTACTTCACCATCTACTTTGTTAAGGTACTACGATACATTTTGTGCGTCCTTATTTGTTTCTGAGGGCTAAAAGCACAGTGTACTCTCCGATTTAAAGCTACCACAACACAGTTTCAACACAAAAATATTCACTTTTTTCAAATCGTCTTTTTAAAAGTTGTTTGTTTTTCATTAGATCACATTCACCAAAGCGACAAAGGATCCCGTGGAAGACGTGTTTCTCACCCATCTAGAAATAGAGTTTCCTGAGTTCAAACAAGTCTCACCGTCAATTAAAGGTGAATTTGTTTTCTTTGATATTCGTGCACATCCGCCTGTCTGTATCTGTACTCAACCAAGTTTAACATTATGTCTGTCTGTCGAACAGATAAACCGAGGAAGAGCTCTGGGGATGCATGCGGGGCTGTTATCTCGTTGAACTACAGAAAGGTAAGTTGCTTTTTTAGATCCATTATTTCCTTGTTAGATTACTGCCGTGGGAGCTTCACTGTAGCCACATGCCTTATCAGTTACCGGAAGAATTCCTTAGAAATATCTGTTTCAGATTGTGCTGTTTGTTGGCGGGATGCCTTTGTGTGAATGCGAAAACCTGTAACACTTGCATGCTTTGTTTATGTGCGTGTATTTCTATGTGTGTGTGTCCAGGTGACATTAAGTGGCCGAGACGTTGACAAAGGAATCTCAGTCAGGACGTCAGGCGCTCAGATCAATGCTATTCCCTCCAATCAAGCAGAAGGTACAGTATTATCTACCACACTTTGTGTTTCATACTTACTGTATGTTTTTTTTACTATTTCATGACTTTGTTTTTATCTTATGCTCCCTATTTTTCTCTGCCTTCGTCTCATAGATCTGAACTGTTTGACACTGACATTGAATGAATCTCCAGCAAAAACTAAAAACAACACTGTGGTGAGTCTAGGCTCAAATATCTGTAGTGGATTATCCTGACAGAGACTGTTTATGTTAAACCAACTCATAGAATGTAGATTATTTATACTACAATAACTCATTTTATCCTTTTATTTTGAAATTCTCAGGAGTCAAAGATTCGGTCCAGCAACATTAAGATTCGCACTTTGGAGAGTCGAGCTTTCACTGTTAAACTGGACAGAGATGATCGCAGGAGCTACAAAGATGTGCAGAGGTAAGAGAGTCTAACCTAGTAAAGGTCATATAAAGGTTTGGTGTTTCATTGGTTAGAAAAATTATCATTGTTAACAAAGCACTAGAAGAACAAAGAGATCTCCAATTAATTTAGGTCTCTTTAGGGTACCAGCAATGGTGGGTTTAAAAGTTGAGCCCTACAGTTTGTATATAAAATTGCTCTGCCGGGGTCTAGTTTGTGCCACTCCCAGGCAGCATTCTCAGTCTGAGAATTGAAGCCGATGCAGAAGTGCCGTAAACGTGCATTCTTTCTAATAGCCAGCAGGGGGCGACTCCTCTGGTTGCAAAAAGAAGTCTGATTGTATAGAAGTCTATGAGAAAATGAGCCTACTTCTCACTTTATTTATTACCTCAGTGAACATTGTAAACATGAGTTTATGGTCTCAGTCGCTAGTTTCAAGTCTTCTTCAATGCAGCATGATGTTCATTTAGTAAATTATGGTCCCATTTAGAGTCAAATAGACCATAAAGCAGGGTATGCTTTAGGGCGTGGCTACCTTGTGATTGACAGGTCGCTACCACGTCATTGTCCGGTCTGGGAGTTGTCTGTGTTTTCTTTTTACAACTTTAACCCTTTCACAGTGTGTTTTCAGTTCATGAAAGTTAATTATAACCTTTTCGGTCACCTAAAAATGTCTTATTCAGCGTTAGGTTGTGCTTAGCTCCACCCTGTAGTTTCACTTCTGGCTGCAAAAAAGCAAGACGGCGACGGCCAAAATGTCGAAATCGAGGCTTTAAAACCGTAGTTAACAAACAAATGGGTGTCAAGGCTATGGCCACACCTCGACTTGCATACCTTTCTCAATTGTATACTGGATTTTCTGACCCTGGACCCAGTTTCTGTGTGACCCAAACTGATGGCTCTATTTTGAATAATATTTGTGTTGTAGCATCGAGATCTGCCCGTGTCTCGATCCCGGATACTGCGTCCAGAAAACCATGAGGTCCAAATTCAACTTGGGAGAGGACAAAGACGCTGGACTGAGCAAATACATGAGCAAAGGACTCCCTCTACCAATCAACACATTTGCTGGCATCATCTCCTGACATGGTGGAGTGACCCCGCAGAGAAACTTGAAAATGAACACCATCCACGCTGTGTTTTGACGGCGGGAATGGTTGTTCCTGACGCACGACACGAGACGAAAGGAATCACCTTTGAGCTGCTCCTGACGTCAAAGTGTTTCAGTTCTGTCAGTTGCGACTGACTGACATGTATGGAAAAAGACTTTTAAATCAAAAGCAACACATACTAGTGTCACTTCTTGCAGTTGATGGAATACGTTTTCTTTTTTTACAGCAACAGGAACAAAATTGTATCACACAGCAAGGTATGATAGAAGTCTAAACAGTGTTTCCACTACTGTACGTCAGTAAATATATGCAAATTAGATTGCCAAAGAACAAAACTGCCTGTGACACTAGAGAGACCGGCAGATAAAAAATTAATAAGCAAAGGTATGTACCTGTATACATTTAAGATTCCAGGACAACTCATAATTTGATCACTAATCATGTGACATCATAAAAACTCTCGAAATCTCGAAAATCTGTTTCTCCAAGTCACCACTTGGTGAGGCAGATTTGAAGGGTTGATTGTAACAGTTACTTCATAGACACACTACCTTTTACTGCCTTCTTGACACACACATACAGCACTCACAAAAGAATGTAGCCTCACCTGTCAGCGACTAAAACATGCAGATTCTTAGATGGTTACGATGATGACTGACAGTTAACTGTCAACTGTTAACTTCATTTATATAGCCGAATCATTCAAAAAAGTTGTTATTCCTGTACCTGTTACATAATGTAAGCTGTTACGAACATTAGCCTCGGGGTATAGTGTTTTTGAAACGTTGTGTAAAGATCCAATAGCCACACTAGTATGTTCAGTGCAGAAGCTAGAGCCACGTGTCAGGAACTACTGCAGAGCAGAAGCAGCTTTTGTGTTTTACTGTATCAGACAGACCTGCACAGACACAGAGGTACAAAAGTAGACTTCAGATTGCTGACTTCGAGCCACTGTCTACTCCCCAGACGGGCAAGATTCTGTGTTCAATGCTTTTTTATTTTACAAGATGAAAAGCAAAACCTGGGGACACTCACAAAGTGAAAGTTGCACACCTGCCAGTAAATGTCTCAAATGTCTCGGCCTTGAGGTGTGAAAATCACCTCTGACCTCCATCCTGTGTTCGATGATGATATTTGCACTAAAACTGCAGTTTTTTTTATTATTATTTCCTTGTGGGAGTGGAACAACAGTGCAGCAACAGTGTGTAAAGCATGTAATATGACCTGTGTAATTATGTCATTACTTTACATGTCATATGATATCCACTAAGTTATAGAGGTTATAGAGGTTGTTCAAGATAAACACAACTATTGGTTCAGTTGTTATTCATGAAAACGATTAGAACTATTAGATCCCACAGCCAAGAGTGGCTCAGGAGCCTTTTTCTGGTGCACCGCGATCTCATGGCAGTATAAAGGTCAACAGCCTCAGGAACTGGAAGTGATGTGTTATTGGTGCACATCATAAAACCATGTGAGCGTCTGTGTGTCTGCTGTTCTGGCAGAGTAAAATCATGAGTTTGAAATTCATGATACATTTTGCACATCTAATGTCATGTATATATTTATATAAAGCGGATGCCATTAAAATCAAAATGTAATTGTGTAAATACATGATTTTGTTTTGTAAAAAAGTGTTTTATAATAAATGTGGTAAATCTCAATAAGTTTTTTTTGTTTTTTAAATAAACATATGGTTTTACACATGTGGATTGAACAATCCCATGCTGTAAGTGTGTCTAGCCGTCACCAGATGGAGCTATTTAGTTGCTATCTAACCAGCTTGAGAACTGGTTAACACAGAGAGACTCCTGTACGCTGCACGCACACCAACCAACACCTGCCAACAGCTGGTGGGGACCGCCGCTGGAGCATCTCGCTCTCTCTCCTCCTCTACAGGTTGGTGTCTGACTGGTGATGACTCAATGAAATACGGCAACAAACTGAGACTGCAAGACCCTCCCCTGTAGTTTTCCCCTCTCTGTTTCCCAGCCACTGCAACTGGAAGCGTAGAGAGAGCAGAGGAGAAGAGCAGCTGCAGGACCGATGGAGAAGAAGCAGGGATCTTCTCAGCATCAGTACGGTTCACTGGAGCGCACTGAATGGAGCACAGACACCAACAAACCAGGTAACAAACAAACAATGCAATATTATTACATATCTGTGTATTGACTGTGTTTTAAAGTGACCTTTCTGTATTTATATTGTATCTCCCCCAATATCACCCTAAATGTGTCACTGTACCTAACGTTCTTATCACCATAACATTACTACAGGGTGGTATTGACCTTTCCTACACTGTTTATTTTATAATATAACCCCTAGCAGTGTTCTAACTTGTCCCACTATGATAACAAGATTATTGTAGTTTGCTTTTACTTTTATATCTGGGTTATTTTTATAGTTGATCGAACCAATCAATGTATTTTTTCTAGTTGCAGTTCAGGCAGCAGCTCTGTAAATGTCAAGAATCCACAGGTGTTTCTACTTAGTGTGTGTGTGCGTGTGTGTGCGTGTACACGTGTGTGTCCTTATTTGTGTAAGAGAAAAAGGAGGGCCCATTACTCAGGGACCTGCACCCTCAAATGATGAATAATGACCCACTTGGCAGGCCATCGGCATTCGATAGACCATTAGGTCAGAAGTCATTGAAACTCTTTAGCGCATAGTGCTCCTCGCATTAATAATATTATTCCTTGAAAGCCTGCAACTAATGTGTGATTCCACTGTCGATAAGACATCATTTTCTCAATGAATCACTGGAAAAGTCCATCATATATCCCTAAAGCCCAAGGTGATATCTTCAGAAGTCCCTCTTTGTCTGACAAATAGTCCAAACCCCGCCCCCAAAAAAAAGCAATTTACAATCATTTAAACCAGAGAAAAGCAGCACATCCTCCCATTGGATTTTTCGTTTCAGTTATATTCCTCTACATTGCTGATGGTCGTTTATTTCCAACATGATGTGCATGATAGCATCATGTGGTCAAGGTTTTTTGGTCGTACTGACACGCCATTTATGAAGTGTAATGATGAAGTAGGGAAGTTTGCAAAGCTGTGCCGAATCTCTCTGTTAAACCCTCTATCTGTTTTTGCTTCATCCCTCTCCTCCTTTCTGTTTTCCCCACTTCTCGACCGCTGTCCTCCTCTTTCCTCCACTTGTGCCTCTAATCTGGCTGATCTGTCTGTCAGTATGGTGTTCTAGCTCATTAGGCGTAAAGCAAATTGTGTCAGTGTAAAAAAGAGGAGGGATGGAGTCGGAGCAATGACTGTAAACCGAGCTCATGATTGTAATTGACATCTTTAGGGGGTTTTGGATAAAGAGAAAGGGGCAGGGTTTGGCAGGTATAGCATATGGGGTGAAATGAGGAGAAACAAAAGGAGATGAGAACTGTGTGAGAGAGTGTAAAAGGAGTGAACGTTTCAGAGAGGTCTAGTGATGAGTCATAACTGCTCAGTGGCAGAATAACCTGTCCTAGAGAGCCTCTGCAGCAGAACATGTTGCCTCTAATCATGTAGGAATATGCTATAATATACGCTCATGACATCATGTTGTACATTTTCAGCTCACAGTCCGGTTTTTCTGTCAGCTGGGGATCCCCTGTCACAGTCATTGAAGCTTCTATGTCTTTTTGGCAAGGAATCAAGTGGTGAATGAACAATAATGCGTATTTGCTCGCAGGTAGTGGCTGAGATGGGATGTCATCTGTTTTATGAATGAAGTGTTACCGCTGATAAATTATCATTCAGCATCTAAAATGTAATGAGTATGCAGTGTGAGTACAGTGTGCAATTAGAGATAAGAATACAAAGAATGAGTGAGTGGCTTTCTATGTTTCTTTCATTATCACTTTCTCACTCTCAGACACACACACGCAATGCTAACTACAACCACAACTTCCTGTATATGTACACTCCTCTGCATGCGCTCCCCATAGTCTCATAGAAGTTTTCCTTTGAATCAGAACACATTTGGTTTCAGATATGTATTGTGACAAATGCACTGGTTCCGCTGCTATGACAGCGAAAGCCTCTGTGACTTTAGTCATGCATCGGACGCTCCGCTCCGATCCAAAAGAGACCTTTTTTCACAGCAGACATTCACTTGTCTTACTGACTTGTCACAGCAGAAAAGCACAGGTGGAACTAATAGCATCAAGGAGGGCTCCCCTCCAGCAGTTACTGCAATGCAATGCAGCAATTTGTTTGCAATTTGTTACACCTGTGCTTGACAGGTAAGAATGTGTGCTGTGGAAAACGGTCTATTTTAGCTGTTTGTCAAGTTTATTTATCTCAGTAAGCACTCACTGAAAAAAACACCACCAACACTTGGTAACTTCATGACTGACATGTCATGAACAAAAAAGGTAGCATCTACAAGGAAAAAAACATTCGCTTTTTATGTGGGAAATATGACCAACAATAACAACAGTGTGTTGTTTGACATTTGGGGAAATACACTTACTGCTTTATTGTTGAGAGTTAAATGAGAAGCTTGTCACCTCTCTCACGTCTGTACAGTAAGTATGGAGCTGCTAGAGCATGGAGGCAATTCCCCCTGCTTCTGGTCTTTGTGTTAAGCTAATTCTAATTGCTTTTTGGCTCTAGCTTCATAGTTAGGGTACAGATGAGGGCATTCACGACTGCTGCATTTTAGTAATCACAGACTACTCCCAAAAAGTAGTCAATTAATCGTCTGAGATAATTCACCCAATAACAATGATCAATTCTCGTCTCAAATACAAGCAGTAAAGGGTTAACTAATGCAGGCTTCTGCTCAGTTCGAGCCCCCGTGGGTTGCATTGGAAAGCAATACTGTTTTAATTACTTATCAATACATGTTTATCATATTAAAAAGAACAGTGTGTTTCATTTTAGGGGATCTATTAGCAGAAATGGAATATAATATTAATAAGTATGTTTTCATTAGTGTATAATCACCTGAAACTAAGAATTGTTGTGTTTTCGTTAGCTTAGAATGAGCCCTTCATATCTACATAGGGAGCGGGTCCTCTTCACGGAGTCCGCTATGTTTCTACAGTAGCCCAGAACGGACAAACCAAACACTGGCTCTAGAGAGATTTTTTTGCATTTCTTCGTTACCTGAAGGCCACTGTAGTTCTCTGACACGCTTGTGAATCTGCGGTAACGTGAGTGTAAAATTGTGGTACGGTTTTACACTCTGTGCCTCTCATTACCGCAGCCTTGGAAAGGGAGGAGTGAGCGGAAGAATAGTAAGTTGGTTGCAATCTGCAACTACGCCACTAGATGCTGCCAAATCCTACACACTGTACCTTTAATGTTCATTATAACATAATGAATTTTGAGAATTTGTGGGGGCACAAAAGCTCATTTGGACAGACACTGCCGTGCACTGAACCACAGATAAATAATAAGTCTACAACGATGCACAGTGAATCAAAACAGCTAGTCGACCAATATATCGACAATCAAAACTTTTGATAGTCGACTAGTCTTCTGTGAAACCCCTCGTACAGACATGAGAGTGGTTTTGATCATCTTATTAACTCATTAATATTAACTCTCTGCAATAAAGTAAATAAACACATTTCCCTTAATGTCAAACTATTCCTTTAAAATGAGAAAGAAGCCACAAAATGCGTATTTATGACGCAAAAAAAGCTACCGCAGAAATTTACATTTTGCTTCTTTAATAGAATGTGAATACAATTTCAGTTTTCTTATGTTTTAGCGAGAAAGAATATTTTAAATTAGTATCCTTAGAAATTAGGCGGATGCATTTTAATTAACTATAATCAACGCTTTCGACACATATGTGAAGGTGTAGATAGTTCCATGTATGTCTTTTTATAGTTTTAATCTCGTTAACAGTTTAATACCCGCTGCCTGCAACACTTCACTCCTGTGAGATGTCAAGGTTGTGTTGACTCTACATTGACGTCAGCCAGATTTGTCATAGTAACAGAGCGCAGAGTGTCTGTGTGAAGACGTCTGCCTGTACTTCAGGAACCCTTTTTGTGTGTCACACAAAGCACACTGCAGTCACAAGCCCCCCAAACAAAGCTTTAAAGCCAGCAGGGATATGAATCCATGTAAACCGGCAATTATCAGCAAGCATGGTTAATGCTTCCCACGGTGCTTTTACTCCTAACCTGGAGTCACGCAATCCCATTTTGGATTATTATGATCCACTTCTGTTCTGCCTTCTTTCATGCAGAGGACGTGTCTTCACAGCACTCTGAACCCAGTCAGCGCTGCGTTCCCCTAAGGCTAAATGTGACTAGAATAGAGATATTACATAGTAGAGCTCTACTAAGTAATGGTGTGTGTATATAAAGAGGATTTAAGGGGCCCCAGGAGGAGTCAGGGACTGTGTGTCAGTGGTGGTATTGGTATCCCCTTGGTTATATTCGTCTCGGCCCCCATGTTGTGCAGCTCTCTGCAGGGAGGTGACAGTTATCCAGGACCGCGACGGTGCTAAATGGAACCATTCAAGAGCAGGCAGTGGTGATTTTCTTCAATTGTAAAGTTGCACTGCATCTACCTTCAAGCAGCAAGTCAACCATACTTGGATATCAGGGTAAATTACATCTAGTGTATGTACTGCAGATAAATGTTTGATATGCTGGTGGATTGGATTCTAGTGCAGCTGCTGCAGCTGCTGCTGTTCACAGTGTATAGTACACTGTGTGCAATGCTTTGATGTCCTTTTCATACCACACAAATGTTTCCAGGGAGCTTGGGTCAGATTCATTAAAAAAGTATTACAGAGCACATTGGTGTAAATGGATAGGTAGATAAATATATTCAGCAAACACTGTACAATTCTATATATTATTTGCTTTATTTTATTGAATTGTCACATTATGAAACGTGTGCTTTAGTTGACAGGATACAGTTAAAAGGATATACAGTGAGCGGTGTGTGGAGCGACATGCACATTGAGACAGATTTAAACACAGCACTGTGTTTGATATTACAGTTCACAAAGCAATCAGGGCATCCTCTGTGCAGTATATGACTATTTAATTGCTTGACTGCAGAGCTGCTGGGTGTGAGAGAGAGTATTTCTGCAGGGGTTACTCACTGCCATCTCGTTATTGTTTCTATTAACATGCTGAAATGATTTGATGGAAGGTACTTTAAATTATTTAATGGCTTTTCATTGCGCTTGAGACAACTATTAGCTGCAATACATTTATTCTAATGACGTCTAATGCACCTGCCGAGCACATGCTGTGTATAATATAAAGATGAACAGCAACGGAAGTAATGATTATTACAAGTGACTAAAATATTTAAAAAACAGTGTGTAACTATTAAGGAGATCTATTACCAAACTCTTTCAACTTTTCCTGCTTTGGCCGGAGTCGATAACGTTACTCGCTCCTGTCGCTGCCGCTCTCTCTCTCTTGCTTCACCACTCACTTCCCACATACACACACACTCTAAGCACTCTACTCTTACAACTGTCTCTAGATAGGGCCATTCACGTTTTCACGTTTTCACGTTTTCACGTTTTCACGTTTTCACGCTTTCAAGTTTTCACGTTTTCACGTTTTCACGTTTTCACGTTTTCACGCTTTCAAGTTTTCGTGTCATGTCACCGTAGAAGTCCTACACGCTTGGCACATGGGAGAAGTTGTAATCTGCAACCTCACCACTAGATCCTACACACTGTTCCTTTAACTCACATATACGTATGATATGGTTCCCCGGTACAATATAGACTTTTTTCCTTAGCAAGAATAACTACTTTTGAAAAGTTTTGTAGAAGTGTTTCATGTGGAACATTCAGCTTCCTTAAATGTTAACTTCATGTTAAACCATGGTCAGACTACAAAGTGTAATGTTGAATATATAATAAGTAATTAAAGACGTGTTTTCCTTTATTATCCAGGTAAGGTGAATCCTAATGTCACATTAAACTACCTCTGTGTTTAGGTTTGCCGTTGATTATATAGATTATTTGCAACTGTTAAAGGTGTGTTTTGGAAGTAGGGCTGCAACTAACTAACTTACTTTCATTATCGATTACTTCAGTGATAATCTTTTCAATTAATCGATCAATGTTTTGTTGGTAACACTTCATTTTACAGGTCTGCAAATTTCATGGTAATAAGGTGATAATTAGCAAGTATCCTATTTGAAATTTCTTTGAAATTATTGCCAAATTACCCCAATATTTACCTCAAAATATATAGAAAATTACTTTATTATAAACATGATTTAATAATTATATTCCGCTATTTCCCAATAGCTGGTCATTTATTTAATACATTTCCAGGAAAAGAATACAATACAGTTAATTGATATACTTTATTTCCATGTCTGCTGATAAATAGATAATAATTAGCAAATAACATATGAAATTTCTTAAAAAACTCCCTGAATCATGACATTAGCTACCAGGTTACATTTGTGTAGACAATAAGTCACACAAAGGTGAGATTTGTGTCTGATCAGAGACTGTAAATTGTCAGAAAATAGTGAAAAATGTCCATCACAGTTTCCCAGAACCCAAGGTGATGTCTTCAAAGTCTTCAAATATGTTGTTTTGTTCGACCAACAGACCAAAACCCAAAGAAATTCAATTTACAATGACATAAACCGGAGAAAAAAAGGTGCAAATCCACACACTGGAGAAACTGCAACAAAAGACGTTTGGAGTTTTTGCTTGAAAAATGACCGAACCAATAATAGCAATTATCAAAATTGTGGCCGATTCATTTCCTGTCAATTGACTAATTGATTATTCGACCAATCGTCTCTTTAGATTCTGTGTATACTGTGTGTGGTGATTACTGGTATTACGTTTTGCCGAAATATTGACGTTGAATGACTGAACAGAGAACTATCTCTCTACAGCACACAAAGGCAGAGTAGACAGGACTGCAGTGTGTCTCTGACAGCCATGCTGGGGGGAGGCTTATTTCCTGTGCTGTTACTCAGTGTGTGTGTGTGTGTGTGTGTGTGTGTGTGTGTGTGTGTGTGTGTGTGTGAGAGGGAGCATCTGAATCGTGCCAACCACTGACACATGGTAATTTGGCTGTGAAGCTCTGCTCCTCATCAAGCATCAATTTCAAAGTAAATCTGCTGCAGCTGTTTTATACAGTTTGAAAATGCATATTCATTCATTCATGCAGTTGTTGTTCTGCAGTGCCAAATTGGATATTGGAAATTGGATAATTTTAAAAAGCTCATGAGTGTGTATGTGTCCGTTTGTCTCTCTCTGTATAGTATTTATCAGTTGAAGAAGTGCAATGTAAACTCCCTTTAATAAAGCATCTAAATATGCACTTGTTTTTGTTTCAGACAAATGTGTCCAATGGTCTTTTGGATCATTCAGTAAGACTAAAAACTGTCCTTCTCTCTTCCTCAGAGGACGACGTGGTGTCCATGGCGGACTCCACCATCACCGTGGACGACATCGAGGGCGAGCTTTTCAAGATTGACAGGATCAGAGATGTCCTGGTCAGGAGGGAGTCGGAGCTCAGATACATGTGAGTGGCTCAACAACACCGACACCTCGCTTTTTGATTTGGTGTCATGGCTTTTTTTTGCCTCAACCTGCGGTAACAGTTTTACAAATGTTGGTGTACAAATGACACACAAAAAGGCTAAAATGCGTCCTCCTGACACGCGGAATGTCTGTGTAATGTCGTGCTATTTTTATGCCTTCCAGTGAGATCGTGAATATCTGTCCATCAAAATTTCATCCAAAAATTGACAAAATACTTCTCTCTGGACCAAAGTGTGAGACCAACATACTGGCATCCATCCCTGAAAAGAAAATATGTTGACTGACAGAGGGGCATTATCACGATAATTAAAGGTCACATTTTCTAAATCTCTAGATGCCATAAATGCAACTGCATCTCATTCGTGATTGGTCTTAGGACTGTCTGCATCAGGCATGTGGGACAACACATGTAGCTACTGTGAGAAACCTGAATAAATGAATGATTCAGTTAATCAGTCACAAAGGTGCACTGATATCTTGTCAAGCCAGGACGACCCATAATGCATGAACATAAGCTGTAGCGCCTCACTGGAGAATCACATCCATTTTCATTCTTTTCCCACCAAAAGTAGATCAAATAATTTTTTCCATTCAAGAGCACACCTTGGTGTCAGAAACACATCTCCTAGCTGCTTTGCCCTCCGTTCTCTCTCCCATTTCTGTCTCCATCACACCCCGAGCTGGCCCCCCATTATAATTTCAATGGCTTTACCTTTGCTTCCGCCGCGCAGGCTAATGCATGGATATTTATTCATCCACTCCTCTGAAAGATAGGCAGTAACGCTGCTCAGACAGCGGGGGGAATGTGAGGAGTGGCGTGTGTGGGGTAGCAAGCGGGAGTCAAGCAGATAAAATGGGAGAATGAGAGACTGGAGGAGGAGGATGAGGGGAAGAAGATGGATCTGAATCACCTTTTTCCCTCCCAGCAGTCTACAAACAAACAAACAAACTACAAGGTGTGTTTTCTCCTGGTAAGTTAAGTAAAGCGTGTCATTTGTATTCCAGACCTCATAGCCATTTCTCCTCCTACACGTCTGTGGAGAGCATCCTACATGACAGGTAGATGAGGTACGGTGGCGAGGCTCTCACTCCGCTGACATTGATGAATGTGTACGAGTGTGTGCGTCTGACCCTGTTAGGGTGAGTGTGTTTCTAAAAAGAGACTCGCTGGGTCACGTGAGGGTCCTTTAATCCCGTCAGGCGAGCCTTCCTCCCCACCTCAGTGTCAGTAATGATCCACTGAGTTGGAGGGCCATTAAAAGAGAGAGAGAGAGAGAGAGAGAGCGTGATACAGTCAGTGACGGAGTGAAAAGCTATCTGGCTCAGAGACGCCACAGGGATTTCTCCTCAGAAAGAGATTGTGTCATCTCCTGTGTGAAATATAAGATCAATATGAAGCTTTCTCTGTTTGAATTTCATTTCCCCACACAGTAGATAGAGGCGAGACTCCGCTCCTAGAGAGCTCATATGCAGCATGTGCAGTACTTAAGTGTTTGTGTGTTTCTTCTGTTCCATCCTGCAGGATGGATGACATTCAGCTGTGCAAGGAGATCACTCGTCTGAAGAAGGATCTGCAGAAATTAGTGTCCGTACCAGGTAGGACGGAGTTGTTGATGGAGGATATAAACAGACATTTTTAGGGAAATATGCTTACTCGCCTTCTTGCCAAGAATTAGTTGAGAAGATTGATGCCACTCTCATAACTGTACGATAAATATGAAGCTAGAGCCAGCAGGCAGTTTATGCTGGCTTAGTTTAGCATTAAGAATGAAAACAGGGGGAAACAACTAGGATATCTCAAAAGTTTTAAAAAATCTGCCACCAGCACCTCTAAAGCTCACTAATTAACACCTTACATCTTCTCTGCTTAAAGGTCGGGTAGATAATGCTGAGAAACTATACACTACATTTAAAAAATGATTCAACCAAAAAACCAAGCCCATTTGTTGTCAACTCTTTTCCAATGAAAGTAGCTGCACTAGATCTAAAAGTCTCTAAAGCTTTAGAGAAAGTCGCCAAGTCGGCAACACTGACAGCCCGTCGCTGCAGGCCTCCGTCCAAAGCCACTCGCCTAAAATTATCATTACGAACATAAACATAATGAACATAAACAACGAACATGGCTATTGTTAGTACTCACAGCTAGCAGCTTGTGGAAGACTTCGGTGACGCGTAATGAGAGCATGGACAGAGTGCTCGTCGGCAGACAAGTAGCCCGTCCAATCATTACATTCGGGCTGAATGAAATGATTGGACAGGCTCAGTACAGTCCTGCGACAGCCACAGATACCAGATTTTTAGTTTTAGAGGTGATGGTATGCATATTTTTTCACTTTGGAGAGAGGCCATGCTAGCTGTTTTCCCCTGCATCCAGTCTTCATGCTAAGATAACTAATCGCCTCCTGTATAAGACATGTATCCAGTGGTGTAGTGGCTGTTGATGAGGTGGGTGTACAGAGGAAGAAGTGGGTATACTCTTCTATATATTCCAATGGCTTTTTGGTGTATACTGTAAATAGAATAAGAGGTGGGTATACCCGTGTATACCCTCCACTACACCACTGCATCTATAACATGTCTGTCCGTCCACAGAGAGAGAGGGATCCCTCCTCACTTGCTCATCCTGCGGTTTCTTTAATTTTTTCCCTGTTAAAGTTTTTTTTTCTTATCCGAATCGAGGGTCTGAGCACAGAGTGTGTCGTATGCTGTACAGATTATAATACCCCTTGAGGCCAGTTTGTGATTTGTGATATTGGGCTTTTTAAAGAAAATTGACTTGACTTGGTTCCAACCTCATTTTTGATGCACAGCAGCAGAGCATGAAAGTGTTATCGATCTTCTCATCTAACTCCCAGAGAGAAAATTAATGATCAAAATTTCCAAAATATCTAACTGTTCCTTTAAATAAATCAATTTCCCATAAAATGATTCATTTATTTCTTTGTGTCTTTGTTAAATGCCGCATTATATTTGTAGTAAAATAGGTGATGATACTCAGATGTCTTCTTGTGTGCTGCAGATAATGACAAGTCCAACGAGGACCGGCAGAAGGAAGAAGAACTGCTGCAGCAGATCCACAAGCTGGTCGAGACCAGAGACTTCCTGGTGGACGACGTGGAGTTCGAACGACTCAGGTGTGCTTCTTCTGCCTCTATGGTCTCATTACAGCTTGGTAGGAGTCCTTTGGTCGTCTGTCACCATAGGCTGTGAATGAATAATTAAAAATTTAACAAATCCTACTGCACATACAAAGCCACCAGATAGAGATGCAGATGCAGGCTTAAGGAAAAACCTAGAAAGTTTGACATGTATTTTTCATGCACAGGAGCACGGATCTTTGATAACGTCCAATTCATTAGCATCGTTCATTAATATTCTTATAACTGATAGGGCTCGGATTGGAACATCGCTGGTAAAGTTGTATCTGCAGCTCGGTATCATCTGTATGCACGCTTACCACAAAGCCGCCCCATTAAAACACTGGAACGTTTCCTGAGGCACAGCGCTGTGAGAGAGAGAGTGTACCGCCGAGCGCACAGCAGAGAGCCATTTCAATTAAAGATGTGTCAGCGTGCGTCAGTGAGTGCCGCTAGAGGAGCTGCCGTTGGGTTAAATAAAAAAATAAAAAAAACAGGTTGCATCTATTTTGTCATTTTTCAGGTGCATCCGGCCTCTTTAAGTCTGCTGCTGGCTGTTGATGCAGGAGATGAAGGGAAGCTGTCTAAATCCTGTCCAAACCTTCCAGATCCGTTCAAACATACAAAACACGACAGGGCGCTTTACAAAATATCAGAGGGAAACGTCAAAGGAAGGCAGGTTGTCCTGAACATTATGTTTTCTTCATGCAGAGATGTTAAACATATTTAAAATGTAAATAAATGCTATGTTAATACCCAGAATGGACAAACCAAACACTGGCTCTAGATAGGACCATTCACATTTTTGTGTCGGCCCCTGTACACTCTACACGCTTGGCACACGGGAGACGTTTCAGTTGGTTGCAATCTTAAACCTCACCTCTCAATGTGGCTAAATCCTACACACTGCACCTTTAAATCGTGTCCTGCACCTGTAAAGAAAACCACTGTATTCAACTTAGTGTGTCCATTTTGCAGCAGCAGAGTTACACCACTTGGTAATCTCTATGTGAACTGAATGGACTTTTGCTTACTTGTTGATGCAACATTTACATCCACACTGATTCTTTAAATCGACACTCAACTCGACAGAGGACAACCAGTATGTTTTTTAGGTTTAATCTCAATTCTCAGACAGTTGTAAGCACTGTTAGTTTGTGTGAGCAACACATTGCGCTGGCAGCTGACAGCATGCTGTGAAAATGTTGAGGGGAAGGTGAGAGGCAGGAAGCAAGAGAACAACAGTGGGGTCTTTTTTTTTTTTTTAACTTTTTTAAGAAAATATATGGTACAAAGTCAGACCTGCTAGACTTCACGTATCATCAAGAAAGATAAAACACAGACTATAATAAACATTAGGGAGACAAAGAAAAAGAAACAAAGAGAGAGAGAGAAAATCGACAGCATTTTAAAATGATTTACTAGACAGATCAAATATTTGGTTATAATGATGTATGACCTTTTATTATTATTTACATGTTTCAGAGACGGCATTAACGTGATAAACTTAAAAAAATGAATGGGGGATGAGTTGGTAAATTTAGATCTGTGTATATGTGAATTTACTAAGCAGAATCATGAATACAATACCATCAATAATATCATCTTTAAGACTCATTTTAATAGAGTGACCAGTGTTCCCTAAAATGTATATTTCCATATCTATCCAAAACTGAATAGACAACCGTGGGGTAATGGATCGCAGAGAGGAGAGAGGCTGCGACGCCGCTCGAGGCCATGTTGTCCATGCTGATAAATATCTCTCTATTGTTATTTCTCTCTTTTTTTGCCCTCACTGACCTTCACAAGAAAATCCTGTCTGCAGTTTTTATGTTGGGATTTTTATTTTCAAAGCAGGACAGATATGATGCAGTTAGTATACTCTACGTCACAGAACATATTTGATATTAGTAGTATAGAACTTCACTAGACACTACAAACATCCAGGTACTCAAATATGCAGAGTATGTTTATCCAATCTAAGAATATCTGCCTAGACAAAGAGCGGCTGCCAGATTTATTGAGTTTATCAGTACTAAATCTAGTATTCTCTAACAGCCAGAGCTACATTAAGTCCCTTATCCAGTGCGAAGGCGTTTCATCTCTCCACTTTAGTCAAATCAGCCTTCTCTGAAATATTCATTCACTGACCAGCAAGTGTAAAGTAGAGAACAAAATTAACTTTTGCATCTGTATAACAAGGGATTCCTATCAGGATATAGTTTGGCCAACTTCTCTTTTTGTGATCTGAAGCCGATGGAAGATTGCTTTATGTATTCATGTATTTCTGTGTATTTCATATCCATCGGTCTCAATTTCCACAGGGAGAAAGAAGAAGATAAAGAAATGGCAGATTTTCTGAAGTCCAAATTCCCAAGAAATATGAAGAAGAAAGGTATTCAAGCATAAAGAGAGCTGCAAAGTCAAAGTATCAACACGTAATAGCAAAGTTTTAGCAGAAAAAAATGTTTGTTTGTGCTCCTCTTTATGTTTTTTTTTGTTATACACATAATATATTACACCACAACAATATTTCATCTTTTCCTCACAGTATGATTTGTCTGGGCTTCAGGTATACCAACCAGACGGACGCCGTCCAGGGCTCAGCAGACCTCCGCTCCCTTCGCCAAGACAGGCCTCACCCTGCTGAAGGAGTGCTGTGGCTTCACATGCTCCATCATGTAGACTGGAGTCTAAACGGGGGGGGCTCCACACTGCAGGGCTGACACAGGGGGCCACAAACCAAAAAAAAAGGCCACTCCACAAGAGTCAATATTTCCAGTTTCAGCTTTTCAGTCCGAGAAAGACTTTGAAGCATGGATGGAGCGGCACAGACACAAGTTTCCAGAGGGAGAGCAAAAGGACGTTGCAAAGATCATGTGGTGTGTTTTCCATGTCAAGAGCCACGTTTGTCTTGTTGTGTCCGATCTGTTTGTCCCTTTCGTTGGATTTTTTATCTGGTTTTGTTTCCATCCTCTTTCTGCTCTCCGCGTCTCTCTCCCCCACTCCTGTTTTCAGTTTTATTCATCTATTTATTTCTCTTTTTCAGGCTGAGAGGACAGGGTTTGAAGGACAGAAACAGCATAGCACAAGACAGGCATGTACTGTGTACACACTAATTGGATTCCACTACCATGACACCTAAAAGTTTTATATTTAAAGACTTCACTGAGCTACGATAACTGTCATCTCGTCATTAAAAAAAAAAAGTTCTGCAGGAGTCAGCAGGCCAGTCTAGACGCGCTGCTGGCACGTTATAATCAGCATTAAGGAGTTTACACTAATGAAAGTGACATTAACCAAGAAGCTCTGTTAGGATGGAGTTTCCTGTGATTTGACTCCAAATGGGTACGACCTTTAGAAAAGTGGAGGTTTGTGAAGGAAGAGCGGATCTCTCATTAAGCTCCATTTTCCTTTAATGATAGTTAAGTAATATTCACTAATGTCTACTTTTGTACAAGTTGCAAAGAAACACTGAAGAACATCACATAATCACTTTTTTTTTGTTTTTTTGACATAGTGTTTTAAAGAGGACCTTGGGCTTTGTAACTTTGCAGACCTTTTGCATGCACAAAAAGCAAATAACACACTAAAGGAAAGGGAAAAAGCACAAAAGCACAATAGGTCCCCTTTAATTCTGAGTAGTCACCCTGCTTCCGTGTTTTATTACATATCTCTGATGAGAATCTACAGCACTAACAAAGTGTTATTTGAGGATACATACAGTATTAATACGTACAGTATGTGTCCATATGGTACTGTATATGCACATAAGCAAACTAAGGTATCTGCACATATAGACTACTTTTACTTGAATTAGTCATTCTTTGTCCATTGCACTCACTTTTGTATCTTCCATATGCATGTTTCCACAAATGATATGGATCGGCACGCAGCTGCCACTACAGACCACTACACTTAATATATATATATATACACACCACTCCAGTGATAAAGACGGTCCTCATACACATCACTAAGGGACACTTGACAGTGTTTCGAGTGGGCACTTCATGTTTCACATTAATCTGCTAGCCGGGGGGCAAAACTCTTGAGCCCACTTCCACTCTGCATAAACATTATATATTTGCTAGCAACCCCATATTTTATCAGCTATTATGGTTTGAGTATTTACCTATAGAGGGTGCATGTAAGGCTCTTGTACGGCCAACGGCACATACATCCATTACGTTGGGCTCAGGGACGTACTGTAGTGGCCAATCAAACTACGGAGCACATCTGTGTTGCCAAGAAGAATAGTCGCCATAGCAACCTTGTATACCCCCATATCTTTACAATGAGACAATGAGGATGGATCGGACTGAGAGATGAGACCTTATAGATGTGACAAAAAAACAAATACTCTAACATTATCGTGAATTACATAATGGAAGGTAAACAGGAGACAGAATAATATTGCTGTTGTAATTTTGGTGATTTTCATGTTTTGGAGGATAACACCGCATACTTGGTATTGCAAAAAAAATTACCATAATTGAGCCTCTGATTCCCTCTTGCGCTCTGGTAGATAAAGTAACAACCACTATTAGAATAAATAAACACAAGGCAGCTTTTCCTGGCTGGAAAATATATAGACATATTGGAGATACATTGTTTTTACAGTAGATTCTAATTGAGAGTCTCTTAAATCATTATTATAGATTATGCATTTCTCAGTGAATCTCCCAGTTTGTTTCTCATCCCTGCAGCGTTCATCTTTTATGGTTTAGTCCAAAGTAGTCCTTGGGATGGATACAGCTGTCTCTTTTATTAAAATTGATATTCAGTCTCAACACTGTCATAGAGGCTTTGGGTCACATATCACCCAGCAACCATGTCTGGTGCTGTCATGGAGGGTCACAAGGGGATTAGATGTGTGCCAATACTGTTGAAACGACAGCCATGGTAGAAAAACAAAAAGGAAAGGATTTATTCTTGTTATATAGGTGTGTGTATGTGTAAGTAATATATGAGAAGAGGTGGATACCAATATTATGTTCCTGCAATAGAGGAGGCTGCAATTTCAGGACAAGCATTTACCACCTAAATATTACTTTCTGTCCGCTGCAACGTGATCTCACAAAAACAGCCCGCGTGAAATGACCACGACTTCTTAACATCAAAACTACTTTGTTAGGTTTAGGAAAGAAAAGATCATGTTTGGATTAAAATAAGTAATGTTATGTTTGTTACGTAACTTTTTAACGGAATAGAAATAACTAGGGCTGTCAATCGATTAAAATATTTAATCGCGATTAATCGCAAATTAATCACAAATTTTTTATCTGTTCAAAATGTACCTTAAAAAGAGATTTGTCAAGAATGTAATACTCTTAGAAACATGGGAGTAGGCAAATATGCTGCTTTATGCAAATGTATGTATATATTTATTATTGGAAATCAATTAACAACACAAAACAATGAGAAATATTATCCAGAAACCCTCACAGGTACTGCATTTAGCATAACTCGTGGGTACCCATAGAACCCATTTTCATTCGCATATCTTGAGGTCAGAGGTCAAGAAGGGACCCTTTTGAAAATAGCCATGACTGTTTTTCCTCACCAAAATTTAGCGCAAGTTTGGAGCGTTCTTGAAAAGCTATTATGACATGGTTGGTACCAATGGATTCCTTAGTTTTTTTCTAGTTTCAAATGATGCCAGTTTCTCCACTCTAGCTTTAACTGAGCTCGGTATAACCTCCGGAAGATCAATTGCGTTATGTCATGTTATTGACATGGCTTATAATACATATTGTGGGGGTTAACAGGAAGTCAGCACTTTAATTATTTAGATTATTTAAACTTAATTAAAATGGTAAAACAATGAAGTACCCTTACTGAAAACTAGACTTCTAGACATGCAGCCCCAGAACTGTTTAGTCCTGAAACTGCAGCTTCCTCTATTGCAGGAACATGCTACTTGTGGATAATCTGATGGGGAAATTTCTCTTAAAATGTTAAATATTAAACCATGTAAACCATTTTGCCAAAACAGAACTACTGTATTTGCAACCTAAGTTTAAAAAATACAGTAATGGTTAGTAACACAGGTGCTAGAATATCTTGGAAACACAATATCTATCATCTGCAGGGCAAAGTAAAGAGTTAAAACATGAACTTTCTAAGTCTGTTCCCACAGTTGAGCTGCACAGTGAATAAAAATAGCTCTTGGCCCTGACGGAGACCTTCATCTAATCAGTCATTATTTTTGTGTGTGGGGACTTCGAGTGTGTGACATGTTTCTGTTCGTCAGTGTTCACATTTGGACATAAAACCAGCTGTTCACACCAGCTGGAGGGCGTGTTAACATCCTCTAACTGCATGAGTCAAGCCAGGATTCAAGGTTTTTATTTTTTTTTGAGGAAAATTCTTAGAGACGTGGTACAGATCATGTAGCCTCTTAGGAGAGACGCAGTGTCGCAGGAGAGGGAGTCAGAGAGAGGAAGTGGCCAAAAGCAGGGGAGATGTAGAAAAAGAGAGAGAGAGAGAGAGAGAGAGAGAGAGAGAGAGAGTGGAAGGGCACAAAGTTAGGGGGGGTCTAATCTTCAGTGTGAGTCATCCTTAGTGAAAACGCTGTGAGTTCCCACAAGGGCAGCTCTCAGTGAACGCCATGTGAAAAGGGCACGACTGTCATTCAAACACCGTAATCCTGAACCCCTTCTGCACAGCTCGGTGCGTATAACAGGAGTTAGCACAACGTGTTTGTACATGTGCGTGAGAAATAGGCCTAAATAAATGAGAAAGAAGTGTGTGTTTAGCCTACCTGTGCTTGTTTGTGTGCCTAGGAGCAGGCGGGTGATAACGAGAGGTACAGTGTCTGTCACTGCTTTGTTACTATGGTTACTGTGACTTGACGGCATACTCTCACTTCTTGTTTCATTTGGTCGTGCCATGTAATAAACTCCGGTGGATTCTGATGCAAGGCTGCATGTGTTGTAAAACGGCTGGGTGAAGACCTATAAGGACCTGTTTTTATAATGTTCAGGGTATACAGGGTTCTTAAATGTTCTCACTTAAAAGCTGCAAATGTAATAAATTAAATCGTATCTCAAGATTCAGTGTCATTATTGTAAAACTTTAAGTGATCTCAACAACTGGTGGACAGAGCTGCTAGCTTGGCTGAAGACTCTTGTTTCACTTTTACAATGCAACAGAATTAAAAATGGATGGCAATCCTCATCTCTTAAAGGAATAGTTTGACAATTTCCTTTCTTGCTGAGAGTTACATGAGAAGATCAATATTGGTCTATAGCATGTCGGTTAAATATGAAGCTGTAAAGCATAAAGACTGGAAGCGGGGGAAACAGCCTGGCTCTCTCCATAGTTCAAAAATACGGCCACATTAACACCTCTAAAGCTTACTAATTAACACGTCAAGTTGCTGCTGGTTGCCTGGCAACCTCATGGTGATTATAAGGCTCTAAGAAGTTGACATGCCCTGTTCATGGATGTTTTAAAGGGACTCTATGTAAGAATCAGAAAGTGCTTGTTAACGGCGACACCTGTGGCCATTAAGTCAACAAAAGTCAGCGTCAGCTTGTGCTCGAGCTCGCGCTCGCAGCTCTCTCTACATAGACATGAACGAGCATCGGTCAAAACAGTGAGGCGACACACGTCAGCTAAAACCACGATATCACTCTATATTTCACCTGCTTGGCAGTAATGTTAGCTGACAGACGTAGGTCTCTCCATGAATCAATGCTGATCCTAGTGTTGGCTTTTCCTGCATGCACGTGAGAGGTGGAGCAAGTGTGTGAGTGAAGGCAAGCAGGCAGAGGAGCAGAGTACAGCAGAGACTCCGGGCCTGGAGACCAAAGCTACGGTCTCCCCTGTCTTCTGACCACGGTCGGGAGGCCAAAGCAGGAAGAGTTAACACTGTTTTGCAAGACAGGCTTCACTAGATATAACTTTGCGGTTTTGGTGCTTCCGTGTAGTTTGTGTTGGAGTCTTGTCTGAACAGCGTAGCCACACTCGAGCGCGCATGGGACACCGACCCGCAATGATTTATACGTGTAAGAAGTTACAAACAGTACCTTTAAGAGATCTGGATGTAGCGGCGCCAAGTCTTGCTGCTAATTTTACCCAGTGAGTGTCCAGTATCCAGCTCTTAAGTTAAGTTAACATCAACCATGACCATTTCCCAAACCTAACTAAGTGGTTGTGATGCCTAATCCTCACTTCCTATGAAAATGGAAGTTTATTCTAAAAGGACACCATGCATGTAAAAAACATATAATGACACGCCGTCCCTAGTCCGTCAAAAAGTAATGCAAGAGGGGTATCCATGCGTCGGTCTCCGATGCCGAGGGGCACTGACCAAGTGGCGGTATTTGACGAGTTGGAAGTGTTGAATTCAGAGATAATGTATAGCTTACTCACGCCTCAAAGCTTTTGCAGACGTGTTCTCAGCCTGCAATCAGAAAGCGTTAATTGTCAAATTTGAGGGTTATTAACAAAGTTGCAGATACGAGTTTCTGGCTGCACAGATAAGAAATGAAACAGAAAAGCCTTTGTTTTAAGTTTTCATAACTGAATTTGAAGCTCAGCAGGGAGTCTCTACTTATCTGTGATGTTGAATTTAACTGACACTCTTCAGTCACGCCGAGGGTGTTTTAGTGGTTAGAAAGGCTTCTTGGATGTAATGAAAGCTGCCTGTGAGAAAAAGTCTGCTCTGCCTGCTGAATTGTCCTTCAAGAAGACACTTGCTGAATCCAAATGTGTAAACTCAGCCCTCAGACTGTAGTTTTTTGTAACCTGAAATTGACTGAAGTGCTCAGTATGTCTGTGTGTCTTAACAAGGACGCAGACGAGTGAGACTGAATGAAAAGGGCACATGGGAGATGCCTTGTCGCCCCATTCGTTGCCATGGACACCACAAGCGCAAAACATGACAGGAAGCAGAAACTGAACATGTGCACATGATCATACATTTACTATTTACCACTCACGAGGCAGATGAGATGATGCTTCTATCTCATCTCTAATAGTAGAGCTAGGGATGTTTCCCCCCCCCCCCCGTTCTTACACTTGTTGCAGATAATATGTCATCATTTCCTCTCTTTGATCTGGCTCTGATAACTCCTGCTGACGTTTAGCACATTCATAGTCAACGTGCCATGAACAAAGGGGAATATTACAACTCAATATGAGGGCAGATTCCTGACAGCCTGAGGACTCCCAAACCTCGATGGAATATTTTAAAAAGCAGCTCATTACCTAATAATTAACCAACTAGACAAACTTTTTGTTTAATGCACTTCCTTTTTTTGTTTTGTTATTTGTGCTTTTATCAGGGAGTTTGCTTCCTGTTCTTATGTTTCTCTGCTTCTCAGAAACCAATGTGGCGGTTCTGCATATTTTGGGACAAAACAACATTTACTTTTCTTTTACACAGCACGATTAAGCTTTTATTCGTTTCATTTTGTATCTGATTATAAGATACATTGACATTTTGATGTGGGTATTATGTAAATTTCATTATTACAGAGTAATGTACTTTATTAAAGCTGAATCTCTGTGTTTAATGTGCTGCTATTATATTGCAAAGTAGAGTTGATTCGATGATCATTCAATGATTCGACTGTATGGTCATTTTGGAGGCTGCAGTTTGTGGTGTGGTTGAATTGAATTCAACAGCACCAAAAAATTAACTAACTAACTATGAAAGTAGCATTTATTGCAGCACTGCTGATCAGATTGCATTAGTTTCGGTTTAACGCCACTAATTTCTTTAACGCATTAACGCAATCGATCTTTCGGAGGTTGTAGCGGGCTCCGTCTTAAAGCTAGAGTGAAGATACTGACATCATACTGAAACTAGAAAACTCAAGGAATCCATTGATATCAACCCTGTCATACTAGCTTGTTGCAAAGGAGGTTAAATAACGCTACAAAGTTACGCTACATTTTGGAGAGGAAAAACTGTCATGGTCATTTTCAAAGGGGTCCCTTGACCTCTGACCTCAAGATATGTGAATGAGGTTCTATGGGTACCCACGAGTCTCCCCTTTACAGACATGCCCACTTTATGATAATCACATGCAGTTTGGGGCAAGTAATAATAATAAATATATACATACGTTTGCATAAAGCAATGCATATTTGCCCACTCCCATGTTGATAAGAAATACTTGACAGATCTTCCTTTAAGGTACATTTTGAACAGATAAAAAAATGTGCTATTAATTTGCGATTAATCGTGATTGAATATTTAATTGGTTGACATCCCTAATATATATATCAACTATTTATAACTAACTTGAGCACAGTGAATATAATACATAAAATAATACTGCTGCAAAATGGGAGAGCAGATGCACAAAAATGTGTCCGAAGGCAGAAACATGCTTTTTTTTCCTCAAGAGAGGAGGCAATTTGTAGGGATGTCAGTCTTTTGCTAAAAGGAAAAACTCGTCTTGTTGATGTCAAGGAGGTCAATCTGTTCTGAAACACTTAATTGTAAAAGTTCTGTGATCGTGGCAAGACCAGGACTATGTGTGCTGGCTCATTAACAATCCACTGACATGCTAGCGCTGAGGACACCAGCTGCTGTTGTGCAGGCAGCTGGAGCTCGCCTGCTTTCCATTCTTTCATGTGCATAACCATGGTGACGATGCGTATACTGTGTAATCACAGCGTATAGCGGTTGATAATGATTATGATGACATTCAATAAAAGTAATTTGATACACCTTCCGTTTTTTTATCTTACCACCCTCTGTCATATTGAATCAACAAGCTGTTTCTCATTCGTGCCCGGTGTCTCTCTTCAGTCCAGGAGTTTCTAAATAACACTCAGCATCACAGTCACCAGTAATGAGAGCGTGGGCAGCATAGCGCCTTTACTTGGAACAGTGCCATGTCCATTAACTCTCTTCTAAAGTCACCAATGCAGGAAACAAAGTTGATTTCCTCTCCTTAAAAAAAAAAAAAAGAAAGCAACTGTGACTCATTCATGCCCCAGTCTGTCCTCCCTGCATGCTTTCTCTCTCCCTCCATCCCTGCTTTCATTCCTCCCTCCCTCTAACTGTGTCCTCAAAACACTCCCTAACCAAATAATCAAATGAGTACGACGTAGCAGGTTGCCAGGTCCCGGGTCTGCTTCTCTGCTTATCTCCCTCTCATTATGTCAGCAGCAATGTCATGCAAATGTGTGTTTGCTCAGAAAAATGCCAAAGTCGCAACGACAGAGTGTGAGGAGTATGACCGGGAGACTCTTATCCTTGGAAACATCTTCCGTCTCATCGGCTTAGTTTATTCATTTTCTCCTTAGTTTTTCACCTTGTGCTTTTTTATGATATGCGATTGCTTAACAGACAATGTGGGATAATATGACTCCTGGTTTTGACCCCATCCACTCATGTTATAGGCTGCTGTTTTGGCATTCATCACAGGTCATGTATCTTTGGCTACATGCCTAAAATATAATTGTTTTAACTGCAGGGGGTGTTTCTGCCAGACCAGATAAATATGTGTGAAAGTGTAATAAACAGATGAGCACTGCAGGGGGAACTACCAAGTAGAGGACGAGCACACTGTCCAGCATACGATCTGTGGGCAACCTCAAAAACAGATGTTCAATGAAGAGATTATTCTAAATATATATAATAATAATATAATATTATTCTGCCACCTGAAAAGTGGAGCATAAGACCAATAATAAAGTGCAGTGTGCGCTGTTTGATTTCAAAGTTGCTCTGAAGTCTAGAAGAGATATTTTTAACAATGGATGGTTGCAGAATCACCTTGGCAACAACAAGTAATTGCACCGCAGAAGTTAATTCAAGTCATTTTAAGCCAAAGCAAAGGACACATTAGGGATGTGATAGAGGTTATGCACACCCAATTTGACTGTTATCAGGCCATTAAATAGGTGTTATCGATTGTTTTAAGCGTATTGAACATAAACTAAAACTTCTTTATGTTTAGGCAACAAAACTACTTTGTTGAATTTAGGTAAAAACATTGTATTTTAGCTTAAAATAACTGTTTCAATTCTCCTGGGTGAAAAGCCTGTGTTTTGTGTCCCATCCATCGCTTCCGACCTCCACCCTATATGGAGTTTCACACTGTCTACACTACAGCGCCTGACTTCCACTTCTGCTCCTATCATAATTACTACGGTCGCTAGAGGTCACTGTTATGGTCTTTTATACCGTCGTTCAGTGATCTACCATATCAATACATGATAAAACCTACTATCGGCTGTAGTAGGCCCCTATTGACCGACAGCTATGGTGCTTATAGCGACCGATAACGCCTGTATGGTAAATATAATTTGCTTTCTTATTTTGTTGCATGCACCGAGATATCATGTGTAGGCAAAGTCAGTAGCCTACAGTTTTGTGAATCTAACGACTTTCAGTCACCATTCACATCAGTCAGAATGAACCGTATGTTTTAAGAATATGTTGATCAATAATATGTGTTCTCTTGTTTTGCAAATTATAGCTGCAGTGGGTAGAAATGGATCAAATATGATTAAGCAAAGTTATTTTTTTAAAACTTTAATCACTATATCCTGACAGTAGAGCATGAGAAAGCAGTTGAGTCCAACATTGTGAGTCAGCATCTCTCTCTCCGTCTTTGGAGCAGTCGGCTCTTCCTTTCAAATGAAAATGAGAGGAAAAGGTTAACATTCTTCAATTTAATATTTTGGTTCAGTGAATACCAAAGACAGGCATCCATAGACAGCCATTTTTATGGGATTTTAGTTTGTAATGTGTGCTGCACACTAATGCATACTGTACAATAGTGGACGAGCTGTACATTTTTCAAAAATGGCAGCGACTCATTAACATCTCAGTAACTGCATGAAGGATGGAGAGATAAGAAAAGTATTCATTCCCATTAGTTGGAAAAGATGGATATGGGGATTAAGCAGAGAATGACAAACCAAGAAATTGCAAATCAAGCAAACTGCAGGAATAAAGGGATGCAGTGAATAGTATTTCAGGGCCATGGATATGGATGATATAGGAGTGGTACGATTATTTTCATTTAACTGAGGACACCTAGTGGTCAGTTAATGCTGCTCAACACTGTTCACAAGACCTCACATGCTTTTCATTTGCACATACAGGTATTGCATTGTCCAAACTTTAAGTTTTAACACCTGCTATTTCTTTGAATATCACATTGACTCTGGATATCAGGAGGTGAAATATCAAAGACAAAAGAAAGGGGAATGAAAGGATATAGTGAGAGGAAAAGTAAGTATCAATAATTGTTTCTCAGAGTTTGAATCTTTTAAGACAATGATTTGAACCTCAGGGTGATAGATAAATACTGAGGCATACAGACCTACTGGCAGTTTTGCATGTCTTGTGTGTATTAACAAACTGTGTAAACCTTAACGCTGACATTTTCTTTCCAAGACAACAATTATTAGATTGATTCCCTAACTTCCAGCTAGCCTTCGGTTTCAGTCCATTCCACCTATGCATGAAAATTGGTATGTAAACCTGCAGGGAAATTAAACTCAAAAAAGGTAGTCTCTAACGTAACTAATATATGAAATTAGTCTTAAGTCGTTTGCATTTCCTCTTTTTATTTTCAGCATGTTTTTAGGGATGTTACTGCAATCTTGTGTTACTGTATAACTCATTTTAGCAAAATGTACTATTTCTTGCTTCTAGTTATTGATTAAAGCTTCTAGTTTTTTCAAAATATTGACATTTATAGACTAGAGCTGCAATGATTAATCAATTAGTTGTCAAACTAATTAACTATTTTGATAATCGGTTTGAGTGATTTTTCAAGAAGAAAATGTCAGATTTCTCTGATTCCAGCTGCGTAAATGTGAATATTTTCTGGTTTCTTTCCTCCTCTATGACAGTAAACTGAATATCTTTGAGTTGTGGACAAAACAAGACATTTGAGGACATCATCTTGGGCTTTGGGAAACACCAATTGACATTTTCATAATTTTCTGACATTTTATAGGCCAAACAACAGATTAATCGACAATTAAATAATCGTTAGTTGTAGCCCTAGAACTGACTGCTCATTTCTTGTATTTGTTCATGTACAATAGTTAGTAAAAACTGTGAAACTAATGCCCATTTGTCCACATCCTATAGACCAGGGGTCTGCAGCAACCTCTACTATCAAAAGAGCCATTTTAGGCAAAATCAAACAAAAGAAAATCTGTCTGGAGCCGCAAAACATTTGAGCATTGTGATGAAAGTAACACAGTTTATAGTCTAAGTATATAGTATATAAGTCTAATGCAGTGAGGGCCACAGTGAAAATGTATGATGGAGTATTAGGGCCAAAACAATCTGAGATTTACAGAATAAAGTCATAATATTACGAGAAAAAAGAAAATAACATGTAAAATTACTACTTTATAATATTACGACTTTATTCTCATAATATTACGACCTTTTTTCTCGTAAACTTATGACTTTATTTTTGTAATATTATGACTTTATTCTGTAAATCTCAGATTTATTTTTTCTCCTAAATATGGCCCTAATACTCCATCGTACCGTCGTACCATAGACCTACAACAATGATAAATAAAAATGAAAATGTAAACAAAAAACAGTTATTCATTTCCATTTCTAATAATCCACATGGAGCCCCTGGAGAGGGACTAAAGAGCCGCATGTGGCTCCGGAGCTGCAGGTTGCTGACCCCTGCTACAGACAGTCTATGGAGCATCTATGCTGTAAAATATGCTCCCAGTACTCAGTAAGCAGCAGTACATATAGTAGAGTCATCTCCACACAGTGGTACTCCATCCATCCATCCTCTCATCCTCTTCAGGGTCATTAACCAGCAGCTCTCTGGCTCCATCTTGTGGCCATGCAGAGTGAGTGCATCTCAAAGTGAAGAGCGGTTCCTCCGTTTTGCCAGATTGCGATTCTGTGCCAAGTTGAGCTACACGTCAGTAGGCAACGTGTACTGGTGACTGGACGTGTGCAGTGCGCGTCAGGCGGTTCCCGGATGCACCAAACAGAAACATGGAACGGGTGGTGGTGGAGGTACCGATCAACAACGGTGAGATACATTACCACCTCCACGTCTAACGCGCCTCTCAAAACACACTTTAGATATTAACATCTCCTAATCTCTCTCTCGGTTCGTGCGTAAAATGCTCCTCCTCCTCCTCTGACGCGGTTGAACGTGCTGTAGCTCCTCTGTGGGGCTATCAGAGCTTCTTTACGGGCTGTATGTGTCTCGTTTCTTTGTGTTCATTCTTGTAGTTGCAGGCTCAACCGGCTGCTTGCACTTGTACACAGGAGGAGCACAGCAGTGACAGAGACAGAGCTGCTGGTATCTGTCAAACAGCAGTTATGAAACTGACAAACTACTGTCACCACTAACACAGGGCCTTATTTACTCCCCATAATTACAGAGATTAGATTACATTACATTAGAAACTTTACTTTCATTGCACAGTGTAGGCCTACAAGTAGGCTGCTGAGAGGAGGTAATGCACTTCTGCATCTTGCATGATGTAAAATAATGCACTGTGATTTTTTTTTTTACTAAATGAATCCCACTTGCAGTCTTATTGCCAGGAAGTATAATAGTTATGGTCCAGTGATAACAATGGGTTTCCTAGGTAACAGTGGGTTCAGCACTAACATACACCCAAGTTGGATTTGGTATCTCTATAATAATATATAATACAATTTATATAATATGTATATTTTTAGTATTTCTTCATCCTGTTTACATTCAGTTTTCCCATCTGAAATACTGTCATCAACTCAATTACAAATTTACATTACTTTTTTATATTTACTTATGTTCATATTTATTTTAACTGCAGTATTTTATGCCATAGATTATCATTCTGCTTTTACATTTACTTCTGTTATTTCCCATTTTATATACAGTATATACATATTTTATGAGCATTGTTGAAGGAAACTGAGACCAAAGATTTTCATTGCCAATGACTGCTTTGCTGGAATTGACAAATGACAAATAAAGCCTTAATAATAATAATAATAATAATAATAATAATAATAATAATAATAATAATAATGTGATTATTGGATATAATTTATTTGAGATCAGAGGTCAGAGAATTTCTGAACCAGACCCTCCTCAGTGTGAACGATGGGTTCCCTATTCGTTATTCTAATTTGTCTAAGTTGTATCTATTCTATTCTATTCTCAACTTCAGGTTATTCCCTCGCCGGCCCCTCCACAGCCCCACGAAAGCGCCAGGTGCGTTTCTCAGCGCGGCATGACATCATCCTTCTGCGGGAGGTCGTCGGCCAGAACCCCTTTGCCTCCAAAGAGCCAGGTTAGTCCTGTTTTTAAAGGGCTAATCCGCCTGGAAACACTGTAAATACTGTTTAAACGCAGAGAGCTGCAGCTCCAAATGTGGACACGTCAAAAATATTTCTTGTGGAGCTACAACGACATTTAATCCAGGGATAATTCAATATCTATCTAAAACATTAATAGCAACTTTTATTTTAAATTTTTTAATTTATTACTCAAACAGTAAGGGGGTTTCTTCTTCTTCTAGTCTGACACTATCACAACATTCAAATCCCACCTCAAAACTGGCCTATTCACTATAGTGTCCATCATTCTGTGTTTTATTCCCGTGCATACGTCTCTGCCTAAATGTCTCTTGTTATGTCTGCTGTTTGAGTATTTATTTTATCTTTGTAAGATCTTCCTTGGGTGTCCTGAAAGGCGCCATCAAATAAAATTTATTATTATTATTATTAGTAATAGTAATATTGTTATTTGAGCTGCTGTTTTGTCAGACATTCAACATCATACAAGAAGAAATCCATCACATAACAGGCCATCGTGTCTAATCAAAGGAAAAACATGATGTGCTTTGAATAAGAGACATATGAACACAGACACCTGTGTTTTTATGAGCTACAAGGTTAACGGCCTATATTCACAAATCATTACTCTTCACCAGGACGGATCTGGGCCCGTGTGGGGGAGATCATCACGGCATCCCTCCAAGATGAAAACTTTGAGGTGGATGCCAGGAGGTGTAGGGAGAGGACCATGCTGCTGCTGGACTACTACAAGAAACAAGACTTTCCCAGTCTGCGCAGGTTGGTTCAGTCACTAGGAGATGTTTCCTCAGTAAATAACTGGATGTGTTGGAGATGTGCTCGGCCTTACCGAAATGTTTAATGTGTGTGTGTTTTTGGTGTGCTCAGATTTGGAACAGAGAGGTTGTACGCCCAAAAAGAAGATCTGCTCCATGAGGTGTTGGAGCTGGAGGCTGAGAAGGGGCTCCTGGCCAGCGGGGAAAGCACAAAGTACCAGGTAGGTGTTGTGTTAGCAGATAGAAGAGCAGGTAAACATAAGTGACACCACCAAGAAATGTATCTTTACAGAGGGTATTTTGAGCTATTTTGAGCCTCCATCACACAGCTTCATGCTGCAACGTCTTTATTTTGTCAACAGCAGTACATCTGAGTTACAGACATTGTTCTTGGTCAAAGATTAAATTAAAGTTTATGATTCATCACAACTGAAAATATGTGAATGTTAAAACCACAGATTATTGTATAGTCCAGTGGCTCTAATCCTTTTTAAATTTAGGTGGTGTAGAAATGAGGACATTTGTTTTGAATTACAGTTTTTTCCTCCACGGTGAGGAGCATAGATCTTTCTCATCCTATGATTTGAAGAAAAATATGTTTAATATCTAGAGTGTATATCAAAAATCCTACCCAATAAACAAAACATAGCAGAAAGAAAAAAAAGTCACAGAAATAAGACCATAATCATTTGTATATTTAAAAATATAATGGAAATTATTAATTATTCAATGAAAATGAGAATAATGATGTAAAAATGATCATTCCTTCTGATTTTGCAAAACATATTGCAATTGCAATATCAGTCAAAATAATCGCAATTGGATATTTTTTCAATATCGTGCAGCCCTACTTATATAGTAGCCCTATTGCTGCTGCTACAACTACTCTAGTACTGCTATTATTTTGACAACTTCTACTGCCACTGCTGGTAACAGTTGCTGCTGTCACTCATTATTCTCATTTTCTTTGTTCTTATTGTCGTGGAAGTGATATTTAATTTTGTCTTAATCTTTCTTAGGATGATGAACTGAGAAAGCGAGCCATGGAAGAACTAAGTCTACCAGAACAGGACAAACCCATCATCACCATCACACAGACGCCCACGGCAGGTAAAAACAGATTCAGAGCCTTTGTTCAGAGCAGACATGACCAGACTTGATAGTTGATAGTTGAAAGAAAATTCATTCATTTCTGACTCCAAGGGTCATTCCATAATTTTATCTGGCTCAGAGGCAAATCACATTTTGTTTAATCATGGAATATGACTCAGTAAGTCATGTGCACGTGGTGAAAGATGCTGCCAAGAATTAGCGAAGTGAGCCACACTGGTGTCACAAATACTCCATCACTTTTTTTTCAAACTCCTGGCATTATAAGATACTGATAATCCAGCATAGATAATGCAGTATCTAGTATATACTGTGGGGAAATAGGAGATTTGAAAAGATTTTCATTCATTTTGCACCACTGGGTTTGGGTTGCGGTGGCAGCAGGCTGTTAACATTAAAGGACCAGTGTGTAACATTTAGGGGGATCTAAGATAAAATAAGATAAGATATTCCTCTACAGGGGAGCGAGTGTTTCCTACTCAAAATAAAGAGACTTTGGTGTGTAAGCAAGTATTTGCCCTTCCCAAGTGTCTTTCAGCAATTACTCCCTGCCAGCTCTGTGGATGTTGCTCTGTAGCTGACTTCTGCCTTCAGAAATTAAACATTGTGACATAATTACTGTCACAACAGAACCAGAAGAAGAGCGCGAGGAAATAGCAGAACATTCAGCGGCACCTACAGCCAAGAGGCCCTGCCAGTGCTGCTGCCAGACCTACTCCGAGATCCTCAGCTTCCTGGAGAAACGCTCAGAGGCGGAGCAACGGCTACGAGAGGAGGAGCTTGCCCTGCG
The DNA here is from genome assembly GCF_043250625.1 of Sebastes fasciatus. Taxonomy (NCBI): domain Eukaryota; kingdom Metazoa; phylum Chordata; class Actinopteri; order Perciformes; family Sebastidae; genus Sebastes; species Sebastes fasciatus. The sequence continues at coordinate 34,073,419 of NC_133797.1, forward strand.
CCGGGAGGAGCTGGAGATTCAAAGAAGTAGGATTTTCATTTAAAAAGTGTGATTTTAAATTCAAACTTGTGTAATACATTTCCGGGTTATTTCTATCTTCCAAAATGGATTTTCATTAGTTTTAGAAATTAAAAAAGACAAAAAATACTGACAGGATGCTTGTGATCTAGCATTTTTTGTCACAGCTGTTTAAGATTAAGTTATTATGACATTGGGCAATAAATGTCCTGTCTACTGATGCACTGTATTCATTCTAAGGATGTAACCATTAGTAAACTGGCTCTAAAAATCACAGATTTATTTTCAAAATTGTTCTCAAAATGTTCATAAAGTTTCAATTAAAGTTAGTTTGATAATCATTCTGAATTTATATTTCATTTAAAGAAAGAAGAAGGAAAGAAAATAGGAAGCATTGCTTTAAAGAGGAGCTTTTATGCTCATTTTCAGGTGCATACTATTTTGGGTTTCTACTAAAACATGTTTACATGCTCTAAAGTTATATTTCTCATACCGGCTGGGCTGCAGCGCCTCTTTTTACCCTCTGTCTGAAACGCTCCTCTCCCCTCCTGAAAAGCCCAGTCTGCTCTGATTGGTCAGCTGGCCCACTATGTTGGGATTGGTCAACCGAACCAAACTCTTTGGACTGCGCTCCAGCTCAGTTCTAAGACTGCATTCAGGCATTGCGGTGTGGGAGAGTCATTTTAATGGCCCATTGACTGCGACGATTAACGTGTTTTGTTCCGTCATGGCTGGGTTGTACAGCTCCCGATCGCCGGTTACGTGATTGGCCTCCGCAACGTGGCGTCGGGTTGTGTTTCTCCAAAAGTTTATTCTGTTTCTACTTTCCACCGCAGGCCGCTGCGTTTTTTTCGTCACCCCTGTTACAACCCAAATATACTATCCTCATTCAAAATGAATGGGAGGACTTTTGGTTTTTGTGAGCTTAACTAACTAATTAACTGCATCTTAACTAGCTTTGTTTTAGGGTGTGTCAAACTACCCTCTGGGCAGGCATTATGCAAATATGTTACTTGGTGACATCACCACTTTACGGAAGAAAATGCGGGACTTCAAGCAAGGCGCTTCAGGCAGTTCAGGAGCAGTGTTTCTGTGGTGGAGAATAACTCCCTTTGCTGTGGACTTTGGGCTTTGTAACTTTGCAGACCTTTTTACATGCACAAAAAACGATATAACCCACTAAAGGAAAGGGAAAAAGCACAAGAGCATAATAGGTCCTCTTTAAGAATGAATATCAGTGAATTAATTTATGAATATTAAGAGACTTGTGCAGTTATAAATGTCAGTTGAAAAGGATCAAAGTTTTGTTTAAACTGTTATGCTGTCATCATCCTCAGGGGGCATTAAATTACAGATTTAATTTCCCTTTTTTCATTCTCAGGTAAAATCAGTCTGGAGAGGGAACGTGTGGGAGCTGAGAGAAAAGAGAGGGAACGGAGATTTGAGCTGGAGAGCCAAGAGAGGCAGGTCATCTTGGACCTGCTGAAAGAAAAGGTGCTGAAAGGCTGAAAAACTCTATCACCTGCATTTTAATGCCATCGCTTAAAAGAAGTCAAAGCATGAAATACAGGGGGGGAAAAAAAAACATAGTTGACCGTTTAAAAGAGGAAGGAAACTAAGGAAACATGAAGTAAAAGGATCAATGGTTGTAGGTTGTTACATGCAGGTCATTGTAAAATAACCAAACAGAAAGGAGGGCGGTAAGGTTGGGAGTGTCTGGGTTTATGCTGGCATATACTGAATGTTTGTCTGGTGCACAAAGTAGCAAAAACAGACCTGCAGACAGTGTTGAAAAGCTGCAATCTTTGCCTAAACCAGCTGCACCGAGCTGACCGATATATCCCAATAGACACTCCCTGCATTTATTCCTCATAGCAAAGTCTGCATGAGGATTTAATAGTGCTGCCAATGCTGGAATGTCACCTAACAAACGGTATGCAGACAAGGGTGTGGTGCTGTGTCTTAGGTGTGGTGATCCCCCGAGCCAAAACTGACAGACAGGATCGCCGTGTTTTTATGTTCATGCTGTAAGGTACACCGTTCCTTTTGTGGTGGCAGGATGAAAGAAATCGATGAACAACTAAGAAAAGCTGTATATTCAAGCAGTTCACATTGAAGTTATGGTGCAGCTCGAGCTTTTTAAAAGGCCTGTAACCATATTAATGATTTTACACATGCTGTATTCAGCCACTTCTTTTTTCAATTTGAAGACATTTTGATTAAAATAGAAGTATATTTTAGTTAGTTGACTGTGAATCCACTGTGCATTGACTGGTAAGTGCTTTTGTACTGCAAACAATACAAGCCATTAAATGTGTCTATGTTCTATAGATATTAGAAACACCTTTTTTAACTAATGTCAATGTCACATGTTAGGTGTGCTACTGTCCTTTTGCTACAAGATATATAGTCAAATGTATGTCCTCAGTTTAATTTGTTATACCCAGGTATATAACTGTCAAATAAACATGGAATTCATGACTGTTCTGTATATTGTTCATAAAAAAATGCTATTTTTCCTTTTAGTCCTCATAACAGCCTACATTGAATTGAAAGCATGAAAGCATAGCAAGCTGTTTGTGTGGATTCATAATCATCACAATCTACATTCTTCAATGTACTACAAAGTGTGATGGCACATGACTCCAGTTGACATTCCAGCACTATGTGGTTTAGAAACGAGACCATTTATCTCACACTTAATCACAATTTAACCACTTGCACTCTACTTGAGTATTTCAATTTCATGCACTTCTCTCCCACTACTTCAGAGGGAAATATTGTACTTATTCCTTCAATACATTCATCTGTAAGCTGTACTTTGTAGATTCAGATTGCACATACAAAACATATGATCAGATGCCATTACAAAAAACAAGTATGCTTCAAGTTTATTTTACGAAGTAAACTTAAAGTACAACAACTATAATATGAACTATACTACTAGTTAATATACTTGTAGCCCACTCTTTAGTTTATAAAAGTACACTTTAAAGTATACTCTAAATAAACTACTAGTTTAATATTTTTTACTGCAAGTATACTTGTACGTTTTCTTGAGTGAACTTATAGTACTTAGCCAAATATACTTATACCTTTCAGTATAAGCCAAGTGTACTTGAACTTTTCTGTATATTTGCCAAGTACACTCAGACTTTTCTGTATATTTGTCAGTATAAACTAAGGATACTTAAGTATAATGTTGTTAAGTAAATCCCTGATAAGTACATACAAAGTAAACTGAAAGTATACTCTCATTTTAAGTTTAAAAGAAGTATACTAAAAGCACACTTGAATTAACTTATTTTTTGTAAGGGTGATGGGATGCTTGTTTAAACTACCTAAAAGCACATAAAGGAGCTAAAAAAAAACTAAACATTATGCACACAGTCATTTTTCATTAACAATGTACCGATAATATGACAGCTACTGCTGCATATACAATTATGTATTATAATCCGAAGGGGGCAATTGTGCATAATGAACACTCATGCTGACTTAAGGCCATATAGGCCATATAGGCGCCACCTTCTGGGGGGCGCTGGTCGCCCTCTAATAAAATGTTTTATATATATTAAAAAAAGAAATGCCGGTGGGTGCCCATCCTCATTTTCTACATTGAGGTACAAATGAATGAATGAATAAATAAATAAATAAACTTTTCACCCCTGTAACTCTTGTTGTAGTGAAACTAACTAAACAATATCAGGGACCAATTGCTTATTTATATTATAATAAATACAGTTATTTGTGAAAATAAGAATCATAATTGTGTCTTTAAAACCATTGTGATGTCTGAGGTGTGTTGTGGTTTACAGGGTGAGGGATCTGGGGGGTCCAAATCTGAATTTTGCCCAGGTCACCAAAGGTGCTGGAGCCGGCCCTGACTGTTGCTGTTAAACACTGTGTTATAACTACTTTTACTGAAATTAATAATATGAATAACCTACTTCTTTCTCCACTGTAGTCCCTACACCCAATGATTACTGCTCTAACTAACAACAGCTCTCTTCCTGTTTGGGGTAAATTTAGGACAAAACTATTTGGCCACCACCCACCACACTTTTTTTTTTTTTTTGGTCGTTGCTCTTTAAATGTAGGTCATAATAAACCCGCAGCACTGATTGGTCAAAAAACACATATAAGCCCCGCCCTCTGTTGTTTCGCTCCGGCCACTGATTGGCTCTCTTTAAAAACCCCTCCCTCATTCCATCCACCCAATGAACGTGTGCTCGTGGCGTTTTTTCTCCTGCTGCGACCGCATTGCTGCAAAGTTTACAGCAGAAAGCTAGCAGAGGAGTTTAGAACTTATTAGCTGCACCCAAGACAAGTTTTTACTTCACATCAGTTCGTCTTAAAGGGTAAAACAAACCGAGGTGTGTGTTCTGGAGACGATAAAGACGCAGGAAACAGCTCAGCTTTCCATCTGCTGTTCATTTAATGGTTTTCTTTTTGTTGTGTGGTGCTGGTCGAGGAGAGGAGAGTTGTTGACACGCGTGGAGCATGTGCGCTTTGTTGTTTTAGTTTATATATAGAAGTATTTTAAACATGCGTCTCCATGGAGGGAGTGTAAACCAGCCGTAGTTTGTTGCGTAATTACGCACGGTTTTGGTTTTGGGTGTAAAAAAACAACCCAAAATACCACGTTGTGTTCAAAGCAACATGCCTATTAGGCGTTTTGGGGGTCACAGGTCACTGGTCTCTCAATCTCACTCTTATGCTCCAAAACTGTCCTACGGTTACAAGAAAATGAATGTTTCAAAGAGTGGTTACCGTGTTTTCTCTGCCAACTCCACCACCGCCTGCACAGAGCTGGCCAAGAGGATCACAGAGTAAGTGGAGCTTTTTTAAACTTTTAAACACCAACACCACACTCAATCATGATGATTTCATGTCACTATCATGTCTGTAAATGTTGAGGATTTGGCCTGTCTGTGTTACCTGCCATGTCCCCATGACAGTACACCTGGGAGTCATAGCTGCAGGTGACCACCTGAGGCCAGTGGGTGTGTATTATCGTTTTGAATTTAATGCTGTTTAATTAGGCTGCTGTACAAACACACACACACACACACGCACACATGCACACACACACACATGCACACTGTATATATATATATAGTGTGGAAACCATAGGACAGGTATCAGGTGTGAACTAGCAGCAGTAAGAGAAGAAGAAACTTCACCTTCACACTTCAGCATTGCAAGACAACTCATTCCTCATTCCTTGTGTTATCATATTGCAAAACAGGGTTATTTACATTTCTTTGTCCTATCTTACATTCACCTTGGGCTTGTCACTTGCAACAACAACAACTTTTACCCTAAGGCTAACAAACAAGGTGTAGCATCAATACTTTGAGCAATTTCAGTGCACAATTTTCTTGGATTAGCCTGATAAATTGCTTTGTTAGTTAAATATTGTATATTGGCCATATAGTCTTGCACACTGTTTTTTGGATAGGTGGCACTTATTTCTATTGAAACACCTTTAAAAGTGACCTAACTGTTATTTCAGTTGCTTTTCCAACCTGAAAATAATCAGAATTACACATTTCTTGGCATGAATGTGATCCAACTTTAACACATTGAGAGTCTGCATTAGGGATGCACCGATCCAACTTTTTCAGTCCCGATACCGATAGCGATACCTGGGCTTCAGGTATCGGCTGATACCGAGTACCGATCCAATACCAGTGTTAAATTAATAAGCTGTATGCCTCACTGTGTGGAAGTGACTGGGATCATTCTTTTATGTGTAAGACAACATCAGTATAAACATTATATAAACATAGAATTGAATTGAATTGAATTGATCGGCCCCATTGTCACCAATATACCATTCAGCTATTTGAGTCAGTATCGTCCCGATATCTGATCCAGTATCTGTATCGGTGCATCCCTAGTTTGCACAAAAATATTTGCAAAAATATTGAAAATTCAGTTAAAAAATCCGTCAGCCTTCTTCTAGCATTGTTAGGCTCCTTTGATTAAGTGGGGGGGAAAAAGTGTTCCTTTAATCATTATTTCCCTTAAAAGTATCATCCCAGGGAAAAAGTGTTCCTTTAATCATTATTTCCCTTAAAAGTATCATCCCAGATTGTGTAGTGAAGATGAAAATGTGTTGTTTTAGATTGTGACTAATGTGGTGTTTTGTCTTCTGGGTGTTGGCGTGGGAAATTCAAAAGACCTGTCAGTGACAATCATTGTGATGAACGGAGCTTACTGTGCAGATACCACTCTGTCAAGGGAAGCAGGGCACGGATGTACTGTACCCTGGATGCCAGAAAGTTTTTTAAATGGCAACTATTCATAGGAGCATTTAAATGGTTGTTGGTTTAGTAAATAAAGTAGTGAAACCAGGTAAGATGCATGTGAATGATATGAAAATAAAAAAACAATACGCCCTTTCCCCAGCAGCTATTTTGTCGTGTCACTACAGGGTAAACACAGGTGTAATTAATAACATGAATCATGGCCCTGGTATTGTGCATGCTGGTTCACTGGAATGGCTGTGACACACTAAAAATAACTTAATTAATTTCATCAATTACAACTGTGTTTATGACATGTCAAAAATGGCTGCTGTGAAAATGGCCAATAGGAAGTATCTGTTTGTATTCCTAATGAGAAGACCGAGCCAGATCTCCGTAAAAAAAACACCAAAATCTACTCTTGTTGTTGACCTACTTAAATCGGGGAGCAGTCATGGTTTTCCCCACTCTGCAGCCTTGTCAGACAGCCAAGTAGAAGTTGCATTGCTCACACAGCGAAAAAAGAGCTCAGTTTTCACTGTTTGGCAACATCGCAAACATTATTAGTGAGATTATGTTGCTATTCTGGAGCCGAGGAGAGTTTACTTGTGGAGCAAAGGTTAAATAATAACACGAGCACAAAGGAAATGTTAATGAATACTGTACTGGATATTTACTGTGAGGTACATGTGGTGACTGGGCTTTGTGTAAATACCCCCAGATTCCTTGCTGACGATGACTAATAGATTATAAGATAATACTTCAAGGGCACGTCCCATATTCTTTGATTGCGCTTTTTGTCTGCTTAATTGTACCGTAGTCATTATAGATGATATATCAAATATTGGATCAAGGTTGAGTGATGTAAACAGGGCGAGGCTACAGAGGCCCGTCTTGCCTAGCAGGATCCCTACTGGTAAAGCCTCCTGCTGTCACCAAGCCAAACCCTCGCTCGTCTGTGATGTGGTTCAAAGTTCCATCAAGTTCAGTCTTTTGTAGTCACTTGGCACTGTTATGCGACTGTTTGGATAAATTAACTTAATTTTCTGCCTAAGGCACATCTGTGATCATGATGCCTGGGCTTGTTCAGAGTTTGACTTGATGCAACAGGATTGTTCTGCACTTGAACATCAACATCAACTCGGTCTTTGTTTGTGCCAAGTGCCTTTCTGTGGATGTTTTGACGTTTTTCAGCTTTGAAGCTGGTTACAGATTTATCACATTTACACTTTAATGAACTTAACAAAACCTTAAATTTATAGGATTCCTTTTAATGCTGCCACATTTCCCTCAAATCACTCCTACGAAATAAATTACCCGCACGGCCACAAGTTCACTGCTTTTTATAGTCAGTGGGTTGCATTTGATAAGGTGTGGCATGTAGAGTTTGCATGTCATAGCTTGCACAGTTTGCAAAGTTATCTAACAATTATTCTTTTATTATTGATAAATCTGCAGATTATTTAAAAAATCTATTAATTTATTGTTCGTGCTATTAAATGGCCAAAAAAAGTCTTCAGAGCCCAAGTTGATGTCTTCAATTGTCTTGTTTTCTACAACCAACAGTCCAAACCCCAATTAACAATGATAAAAAACAGAGAAAAGCAGCAGATTTTTCATATTTGAGAAGCTGGAGCCAAAGAATGTTTTGTGCTTTTGCTGGAAAAAATTATGAATAATCAATTACCAGAATAGTTGCAGATTATTTTCTATCAATTGACTAATCGTTTCATCGCTACAAATGACTCACAGAAATGATTGATTATCAAAATCCCTTTTGTGGTTCAGTTGGTCCAATACGCTGCTGGTCACACTAATAAAAACAACAACAGTCTAGTGCACACTAGAACATTTACACACTTCAATTTAATGGATCACAGAAAGGTAGGTGTGTGTGTGTGTGTGTGATTTTAACACTCTGTGGCCTGTTTGTTTTTTTCCAGACGCTTGGGTGTGGAGTTGGGCAAGTCGGTGGTTTATCAAGAGCCAAATAGAGGTAAGGCTGATAAATGTCCTCAGGTCCCTCATTTCCATAAGGAGCGTCTTATATTAATGAGCTGCAGGTTTAGTGTCGTCTCACCTGACTTGACTGCACTTGAACCCACAATGATGTGAACGAATTGTTGTTTGTTTTCAGAGACTCGAGTGGACGTGAAAGAGTCTGTCCGTGGACAAGACGTCTTTATCATTCAGACCATTCCCAGGTGAGATAGAAGGATGCTCCTGATGCCTTATTGTTCTATATTAACAAAGAATCATATCACTATGTGTAATGTAATGAACCCTCAGAGAATTGTCACCCAACTCTGAACGCTACTGAGCTTTTCAGCCTCTTTTACAGCCCATCAATTTAATGTTTGGTTCACTCTCATCAGCTCTGATAAACCCACTATTCACCTGTCTGGCATGAAATAACAGACTGACAAAGTTAACAACTTAACGGCGAAGAAAACTGAACATTTAGCAAGTTAAAGACCCAGATATTTTTCTTGGGAGTTGGTAAAATGAGAGTGAATAATGTACGTAAAGCGTGAGTTGGCATTTGTATTCACATAACTGAGAGTTTGTGACAAAATAGTGTTTGCAAAACGTTTCTCTGTATACGGCATCTGTCATTACCGTGCAATTAACTGAAACAGATCTACTTTGTGTGCTGTGAGCCTGGTAAGTTTGTCATTCAAGAGTCCTGTACCATCCATTTACCTGGGAGGTTCAAGTCCAAGTGAAGTTTACCTTTGCAGCAAGAAGTGAAACAGGAAAAGCAACACTAACTTTGACCATTTCACTTGTACCAGCTGAGCCCTCTGTTTGTCCTTGTTAATCAGTTATCTGATAGATATCCAGAGGTCACAGGAAGGGACATCACACTGTGTGATCTCTGGTTTCAACAAGCTGCCAAGGCCAAAATGGCTACATACAGTGTCCTGTTACACCAACAGCTCATCAACTTTTCTAATGTAGTGAAACTCTCCTAGTCATCAAAATAACAAAGTAGTCTATCAAAACCTCACCACAGTACTCACCAGAGTTTTGTTTTCTGGCCAATGGGGATTTAAAAATGCCCTGTAAGCAAGAAATAACTTTATATTTAGGTCATGTTTCGCTATGCAGATAATGATGTGTTGTTTTGCTGCAACTTGATCAATTATATTACAGCAGCCAGTAACTCTCAAGATTATTTTTGGCTTAGAGTTCAGATGAAAGGTCGGTTAAGGTGAAGTCTAATACCAGGGCATGTGATAACAATGGAACTAAAAACAGGTTAGTCTTCGCCAGACAGTGTTTACTTTATTTCCAGTGGCTTATGGGATGATGACCTTGTTAACAAACATCAAGCTGCTGACTCATCAATCCCTATCAGCTGATCAGCTGATCAGCCTGTACCTGTTTTGTACCACAGGCTCAGACAGTGCTTTTGCGGTTTGTGATATATCTAATGTAATCACTTGAATTTAATGTGTTTCTCTCAGAGATGTCAACACGGCCATCATGGAGCTGCTGGTTATGGCCTACGCCCTGAAGACGTCCTGCGCCAAGAACATCATCGGTGTCATTCCCTACTTTCCTTACAGCAAGCAGTGCAAGATGAGAAAGAGAGGATCCATTGTCTGCAAGCTGCTTGCATCCATGTTAGCTAAAGCTGGTATGGACTGTGTGTTGTCATTTCCCTTTTGTCATTATTGATTTTTTAAAAATGTATACCCACTGAATGAAAGCACAGATTAAAGTATTCCTCGCCAAAATTTAGCGCAAGTTTGGAGCGTTATTTAGCCTCCTTCACGACAAGTTAGTATGACAGTATCTTCACTCTAGCTTTAAACCTGAGCCCGCTGCAACCCTACAACCTTAAAATCTTAAGTGGCATTAATGCGTTATTGTGAAATTTGTTCTGAAGCCATACAAATTCATGTGCGTATGTGTTTGGTGTTGCAGGGTTAACTCACATCATCACCATGGACCTCCACCAGAAAGAAATCCAGGGCTTCTTCAGCTTCCCTGTTGACAACCTGAGAGCTTCCCCCTTCCTCATCCAGTACATCCAGGAGGAGGTGAGGCTGCGAGACACTGGACACAGTGTCCCAACAATGATGGTGTTCTGCTGTACATCAGAGAATGAGTTTTTGTGTATTATGTTTTATTCTTTTTCTGTTTCTCTTTAATCAGATCCCAGACTACAGGAATGCCATAATTGTTGCAAAGTCTCCTTCAGCTGCCAAGAGGTAACAAGGAAGTGTTCTCTGTTTCGCACGAGTGCATCTCTTCTCTTACTGTCACAGTGGAAACTTTCTTTCTTAAGTGTCACGTTACAATTACGCTTTTGTCTTTTCTTATGAGCACTTTGTCTTTACAGGAATGTTCAAGCTTCTTTGCAAACTTCTTTCCGCTCTTTTTTGCCTGCATATTTGTTTATGTGTTATGCTTGTCAGTTTATTTGACTCTTGTGTGTCCGTCTGTCTCAGAGCTCAGTCCTACGCCGAGAGGCTGCGACTCGGGCTGGCAGTGATGCACGGAGAGGCCCATCATTCAGAGCTGGACATGGTCGACGGACGACAATCTCCCCCCTTCTTTCCCGTCCCGACCCGCACCACCACAGGACACACCGGCCTGGAGCTGCCATGTAAGACCCACAACACCGCTACGTGCCTGCTCATTTGACAGACATTTACAGATATTTGTTACGGCATTACTGAAAAACAAATCGGGGTTATGACTGATTCCGTATTATTGGTTGTATGTAAACAACAGTTGATTTTCATGTTAATGTTGACTCTTAGTACACTTGTACATAATCCTCCCAAGCCCGCACTTCTTGGTCCGCTGCCTCACTAAAACACCAAGAATGTGCCTTGGCTGTTTGTTTCCTCGTGTCTTTGAAGTTAATGTGCAGTTGTGCACGCTCAGCCAAGAGAGCTCCTCTGTGAAACAACAGTGGCAGTAACCACACAGGAAGAACCTCCATTCGCTCATTATTTATTTTCACCAACGGTCCAATGATGAGTGCCAAGACGGAATTGTTTTCTGGTCAATCACAAACAGTTTCTCCCTGAG